>NC_139039.1:1200000-1800000 GCF_964662115.1 Mustela nivalis | reverse complement strand
GAAGCACCCTCGGGTTAGGGTTAGGCCGATGCACATGGGAGGCCCTACCGGCCCTTGCTGAGGGATCATCAAACTCCTGGTTCCCGCTTCAGGTGGGCGCTCCTTGGAGCTGTGTCCCAAGGGGTGCATGCAGATTTCACCTGTTCTACGGATTCAGCTCATTTCTAAAGGGCAAACGTTCCCATTGGGATCTATGGACATTGTGCGGTGCACCTCAGGGTTCCCGCATCTGCAGAGTTCATGGACCAGGCTACTGAGGACAGAAGCTGAGCATGGGACAGGGGCTTTGCATCAGGATTACCATGAAGGTTATTTCACAAGTGAATGCTGTTGGTAACACCTGGGTGAGTCAGTGGGTTAGGCCACTGCCTTCAGCTCAGGACATGAGATGAGTCCTGGGATGGAGCCCCACATCGGGCTGTCTCCTCAGCAGGGAGCCTTCCTTCCCTTCTCTGGGCGTGCAACAGTGCCTACATCTTTTCGCTCCCTGCAAAGTGAAAAAGTAAAATCTTGAAGCAATAAATAAACAAATAAATAAATAATAAATATATAAAAGAGAGGGCATGATTTCCTATTGGAATCTAGGTCATTTGTGCGGGGCAGCTCAGGGTTCCCCCATGGGGAGAGTTTGGGAACCAGGCCTTTGAGGACAGAAGACTGAGCACATGACTTGGGCTTCGCATTATGCTAAGGCTGAAGGTCATTGCTATAGGGTATGCTTTCCAGAACACCTGTGTACCTCATTGGATGTGACCTCTTGCCTCGGCCCAGGTCAAGATCCCAGGGAAGAGGAATCTAGTTTGACACCGGGCCCTCCCCACTGCAGGGAGCCTTATTCCCCCTTCCTTCACACAAAAACACAGCCTACTTGTGATCTCAGACGGTCCAACAAATAAATGAAATCATTATTAAAAAAAATACATATTCAGGCATGTTTTATATAGTGATCAAGTGCAATTCTGCAGTGTGGCTCAGGGTTCTTCCATCGGGAGATTTTGGGAACCAGGCCTCTGAGCTTGGAAGGCTGAGCAGCCGGCAACGGCTTCATGTGAGGCATAGGGTTAGGTTTAGGGTTAGGGTTAGGGTTAGGGTTATGTTTAGGTGAGGGTTAGAGTAAGGGTTAGGGTTATGTCTTAGGAACAAGGCATGTCGGAACTGGCCACACAATACTGGCACTCCAAGGGCTGAGTTGAGGGTGGGACTCAGCAGAATCCTCAGGCGATGGAATTTTGGACGGGACAGGCGAAGAGGGTGGAATGCCCTCAGGGGAGCATGCTGGTTTCTATATATCTGAAGGTACTGGATAGCACAGTAGGAAAGGTTCAGTTTCTGCCTGAGAGGCTGAGTCCTTCCTACAGACTGACTTTCCCATCCACAGGAGGACCTGGGTTCAGTCCTCCGGTGGCCAGAGTCTGATCACGTAACCTAGGCTTAGGGTTTGGCTCTTGGAGAATGGCTGACCTGATTTGTCAGGGCAGAATTAGGCTTTCCACGGGACTCAGTTGAGGACGTAGCCCTGGCGGACCATCATATTCCCGGATTGTGGTGTGGGGGTCCTAGGAAGGTGTTGGTAGAATGATCGGACAGGCAGATTTCTCCCGCCCCGAGGGTCTTCCACAGGGCTAAATTTCCCATTATCATAGTGGGCGGCACCCAGAAGCCTGCGATGTGAAGAAGGAATCCCCTACCTAGAGGGCTACCAGGGCAGGCAACCGGGGATAGATGTCTGAAGAAGCACCCTCGGGTTAGGGTTAGGCCGTTGCACATGGGAGGCCCTACTGGCTTTTGCTGAGGGATCATCAAACTCCTGGTTCCCGCTTCAGGTGGGCGCTCCTTGGAGCTGTGTCCCAAGGGTGCATGCAGATTTCACCTTTTCTACGGATTCAGCTCATTTCTAAAGGGCAAACGTTCCCATTGGGATCTATGGACATTGTGCGGTGCACCTCAGGGTTCCCGCATCTGCAGAGTTCATGGACCAGGCTACTGAGGACAGAAGCTGAGCATGGGACAGGGGCTTTGCATCAGGATTACCGTGAAGGTTACTTCACAAGTGAATGCTGTTGGTAACACCTGGGTGAGTCAGTGGGTTAGGCCACTGCCTTCAGCTCAGGACATGAGATGAGTCCTGGGATGGAGCCCCACATCGGGCTGTCTCCTCAGCAGGGAGCCTTCCTTCCCTTCTCTGGGCGTGCAACAGTGCCTACATCTTTTCGCTCCCTGCAAAGTGAAAAAGTAAAATCTTGAAGCAATAAATAAACAAATAAATAAATAATAAATATATAAAAGAGAGGGCATGATTTCCTATTGGAATCTAGGTCATTTGTGCGGGGCAGCTCAGGGTTCCCCCATGGGGAGAGTTTGGGAACCAGGCCTTTGAGGACAGAAGACTGAGCACATGACTTGGGCTTCGCATTATGCTAAGGCTGAAGGTCATTGCTATAGGGTATGCTTTCCAGAACACCTGTGTACCTCATTGGATGTGACCTCTTGCCTCGGCCCAGGTCAAGATCCCAGGGAAGAGGAATCTAGTTTGACACCGGGCCCTCCCCACTGCAGGGAGCCTTATTCCCCCTTCCTTCACACAAAAACACAGCCTACTTGTGATCTCAGACTGTCCAACAAATAAATGAAATCATTATTAAAAAAAATACATATTCAGGCATGTTTTATATAGTGATCAAGTGCAGTTCTGCAGTGTGGCTCAGGGTTCTTCCATCGGGAGATTTTGGGAACCAGGCCTCTGAGCTTGGAAGGCTGAGCAGCCGGCAACGGCTTCATGTGAGGCATAGGGTTAGGTTTAGGGTTAGGGTTAGGGTTAGGGTTATGTTTAGGTGAGGGTTAGAGTAAGGGTTAGGGTTATGTCTTAGGAACAAGGCATGTCGGAACTGGCCACACAATACTGGCACACCAAGGGCTGAGTTGAGGGTGGGACTCAGCAGAATCCTCAGGCGATGGAATTTTGGACGGGACAGGCCAAGAGGGTGGAATGCCCTCAGGGGAGCATGCTGGTTTCTATATATCTGAAGGGACTGGATAGCACAGTAGGAAAGGTTCAGTTTCTGCCTGAGAGGCTGAGTCCTTCCTACAGACTGACTTTCCCATCCACAGGAGGACCTGGGTTCAGTCCTCCGGTGGCCAGAGTCTGATCACGTAACCTAGGCTTAGGGTTTGGCTCTTGGAGAATGGCTGACCTGATTTGTCAGGGCAGAATTAGGCTTTCCACGGGACTCAGTTGAGGACGTAGCCCTGGCGGACCATCATATTCCCGGATTGTGGTGTGGGGGTCCTAGGAAGTTGTTGGTAGAATGATCGGACAGGCAGATTTCTCCCGCCCCGAGGGTCTTCCACAGGGCTAAATTTCCCATTATCATAGTGGGCGGCACCCAGAAGCCTGCGATGTGAAGAAGGAATCCCCTACCTAGAGGGCTACCAGGGCAGGCAACCGGGGATAGAAGTCTGAAGAAGCACCCTCGGGTTAGGGTTAGGCCGATGCACATGGGAGGCCCTACCGGCCCTTGCTGAGGGATCATCAAACTCCTGGTTCCCGCTTCAGGTGGGCGCTCCTTGGAGCTGTGTCCCAAGGGGTGCATGCAGATTTCACCTGTTCTACGGATTCAGCTCATTTCTAAAGGGCAAACGTTCCCATTGGGATCTATGGACATTGTGCGGTGCACCTCAGGGTTCCCGCATCTGCAGAGTTCATGGACCAGGCTACTGAGGACAGAAGCTGAGCATGGGACAGGGGCTTTGCATCAGGATTACCATGAAGGTTATTTCACAAGTGAATGCTGTTGGTAACACCTGGGTGAGTCAGTGGGTTAGGCCACTGCCTTCAGCTCAGGACATGAGATGAGTCCTGGGATGGAGCCCCACATCGGGCTGTCTCCTCAGCAGGGAGCCTTCCTTCCCTTCTCTGGGCGTGCAACAGTGCCTACATCTTTTCGCTCCCTGCAAAGTGAAAAAGTAAAATCTTGAAGCAATAAATAAACAAATAAATAAATAATAAATATATAAAAGAGAGGGCATGATTTCCTATTGGAATCTAGGTCATTTGTGCGGGGCAGCTCAGGGTTCCCCCATGGGGAGAGTTTGGGAACCAGGCCTTTGAGGACAGAAGACTGAGCACATGACTTGGGCTTCGCATTATGCTAAGGCTGAAGGTCATTGCAATAGGGTATGCTTTCCAGAACACCTGTGTACCTCATTGGATGTGACCTCTTGCCTCGGCCCAGGTCAAGATCCCAGGGAAGAGGAATCTAGTTTGACACCGGGCCCTCCCCACTGCAGGGAGCCTTATTCCCCCTTCCTTCACACAAAAACACAGCCTACTTGTGATCTCAGACGGTCCAACAAATAAATGACATCATTATTAAAAAAAATACATATTCAGGCATGTTTTATATAGTGATCAAGTGCAATTCTGCAGTGTGGCTCAGGGTTCTTCCATCGGGAGATTTTGGGAACCAGGCCTCTGAGCTTGGAAGGCTGAGCAGCCGGCAACGGCTTCATGTGAGGCATAGGGTTAGGTTTAGGGTTAGGGTTAGGGTTAGGGTTATGTTTAGGTGAGGGTTAGAGTAAGGGTTAGGGTTATGTCTTAGGAACAAGGCATGTCGGAACTGGCCACACAATACTGGCACTCCAAGGGCTGAGTTGAGGGTGGGACTCAGCAGAATCCTCAGGCGATGGAATTTTGGACGGGACAGGCGAAGAGGGTGGAATGCCCTCAGGGGTGCATGCTGGTTTCTATATATCTGAAGGTACTGGATAGCACAGTAGGAAAGGTTCAGTTTCTGCCTGAGAGGCTGAGTCCTTCCTACAGACTGACTTTCCCATCCACAGGACTACCTGGGTTCAGTCCTCCGGTGGCCAGAGTCTGATCACGTAACCTAGGCTTAGGGTTTGGCTCTTGGAGAATGGCTGACCTGATTTGTCAGGGCAGAATTAGGCTTTCCACGGGACTCAGTTGAGGACGTAGCCCTGGCGGACCATCATATTCCCGGATTGTGGTGTGGGGGTCCTAGGAAGGTGTTGGTAGAATGATCGGACAGGCAGATTTCTCCCGCCCCGAGGGTCTTCCACAGGGCTAAATTTCCCATTATCATAGTGGGCGGCACCCAGAAGCCTGCGATGTGAAGAAGGAATCCCCTACCTAGAGGGCTACCAGGGCAGGCAACCGGGGATAGAAGTCTGAAGAAGCACCCTCGGGTTAGGGTTAGGCCGATGCACATGGGAGGCCCTACTGGCTTTTGCTGAGGGATCATCAAACTCCTGGTTCCCGCTTCAGGTGGGCGCTCCTTGGAGCTGTGTCCCAAGGGGTGCATGCAGATTTCACCTGTTCTACGGATTCAGCTCATTTCTAAAGGGCAAACGTTCCCATTGGGATCTATGGACATTGTGCGGTGCACCTCAGGGTTCCCGCATCTGCAGAGTTCATGGACCAGGCTACTGAGGACAGAAGCTGAGCATGGGACAGGGGCTTTGCATCAGGATTACCGTGAAGGTTATTTCACAAGTGAATGCTGTTGGTAACACCTGGGTGAGTCAGTGGGTTAGGCCACTGCCTTCAGCTCAGGACATGAGATGAGTCCTGGGATGGAGCCCCACATCGGGCTGTCTCCTCAGCAGGGAGCCTTCCTTCCCTTCTCTGGGCGTGCAACAGTGCCTACATCTTTTCGCTCCCTGCAAAGTGAAAAAGTAAAATCTTGAAGCAATAAATAAACAAATAAATAAATAATAAATATATAAAAGAGAGGGCATGATTTCCTATTGGAATCTAGGTCATTTGTGCGGGGCAGCTCAGGGTTCCCCCATGGGGAGAGTTTGGGAACCAGGCCTTTGAGGACAGAAGACTGAGCACATGACTTGGGCTTCGCATTATGCTAAGGCTGAAGGTCATTGCTATAGGGTATGCTTTCCAGAACACCTGTGTACCTCATTGGATGTGACCTCTTGCCTCGGCCCAGGTCAAGATCCCAGGGAAGAGGAATCTAGTTTGACACCGGGCCCTCCCCACTGCAGGGAGCCTTATTCCCCCTTCCTTCACACAAAAACACAGCCTACTTGTGATCTCAGACTGTCCAACAAATAAATGAAATCATTATTAAAAAAAATACATATTCAGGCATGTTTTATATAGTGATCAAGTGCAATTCTGCAGTGTGGCTCAGGGTTCTTCCATCGGGAGATTTTGGGAACCAGGCCTCTGAGCTTGGAAGGCTGAGCAGCCGGCAACGGCTTCATGTGAGGCATAGGGTTAGGTTTAGGGTTAGGGTTAGGGTTAGGGTTATGTTTAGGTGAGGGTTAGAGTAAGGGTTAGGGTTAAGTCTTAGGAACAAGGCATGTCGGAACTGGCCACACAATACTGGCACACCAAGGGCTGAGTTGAGGGTGGGACTCAGCAGAATCCTCAGGCGATGGAATTTTGGACGGGACAGGCCATGAGGTTGGAATGCCCTCAGGGGAGCATGCTGGTTTCTATATATCTGAAGGGACTGGATAGCACAGTAGGAAAGGTTCAGTTTCTGCCTGAGAGGCTGAGTCCTTCCTACAGACTGACTTTCCCATCCACAGGAGGACCTGGGTTCAGTCCTCCGGTGGCCAGAGTCTGATCACGTAACCTAGGCTTAGGGTTTGGCTCTTGGAGAATGGCTGACCTATTTGTCAGGGCAGAATTAGGCTTTCCACGGGACTCAGTTGAGGACGTAGCCCTGGCGGACCATCATATTCCCGGATTGTGGTGTGGGGGTCCTAGGAAGGTGTTGGTAGAATGATCGGACAGGCAGATTTCTCCCGCCCCGAGGGTCTTCCACAGGGCTAAATTTCCCATTATCATAGTGGGCGGCACCCAGAAGCCTGCGATGTGAAGAAGGAATCCCCTACCTAGAGGGCTACCAGGGCAGGCAACCGGGGATAGAAGTCTGAAGAAGCACCCTCGGGTTAGGGTTAGGCCGATGCACATGGGAGGCCCTACCGGCCCTTGCTGAGGGATCATCAAACTCCTGGTTCCCGCTTCAGGTGGGCGCTCCTTGGAGCTGTGTCCCAAGGGGTGCATGCAGATTTCACCTGTTCTACGGATTCAGCTCATTTCTAAAGGGCAAACGTTCCCATTGGGATCTATGGACATTGTGCGGTGCACCTCAGGGTTCCCGCATCTGCAGAGTTCATGGACCAGGCTACTGAGGACAGAAGCTGAGCATGGGACAGGGGCTTTGCATCAGGATTACCGTGAAGGTTATTTCACAAGTGAATGCTGTTGGTAACACCTGGGTGAGTCAGTGGGTTAGGCCACTGCCTTCAGCTCAGGACATGAGATGAGTCCTGGGATGGAGCCCCACATCGGGCTGTCTCCTCAGCAGGGAGCCTTCCTTCCCTTCTCTGGGCGTGCAACAGTGCCTACATCTTTTCGCTCCCTGCAAAGTGAAAAAGTAAAATCTTGAAGCAATAAATAAACAAATAAATAAATAATAAATATATAAAAGAGAGGGCATGATTTCCTATTGGAATCTAGGTCATTTGTGCGGGGCAGCTCAGGGTTCCCCCATGGGGAGAGTTTGGGAACCAGGCCTTTGAGGACAGAAGACTGAGCACATGACTTGGGCTTCGCATTATGCTAAGGCTGAAGGTCATTGCTATAGGGTATGCTTTCCAGAACACCTGTGTACCTCATTGGATGTGACCTCTTGCCTCGGCCCAGGTCAAGATCCCAGGGAAGAGGAATCTAGTTTGACACCGGGCCCTCCCCACTGCAGGGAGCCTTATTCCCCCTTCCTTCACACAAAAACACAGCCTACTTGTGATCTCAGACTGTCCAACAAATAAATGAAATCATTATTAAAAAAAATACATATTCAGGCATGTTTTATATAGTGATCAAGTGCAATTCTGCAGTGTGGCTCAGGGTTCTTCCATCGGGAGATTTTGGGAACCAGGCCTCTGAGCTTGGAAGGCTGAGCAGCCGGCAACGGCTTCATGTGAGGCATAGGGTTAGGTTTAGGGTTAGGGTTAGGGTTAGGGTTATGTTTAGGTGAGGGTTAGAGTAAGGGTTAGGGTTAAGTCTTAGGAACAAGGCATGTCGGAACTGGCCACACAATACTGGCACACCAAGGGCTGAGTTGAGGGTGGGACTCAGCAGAATCCTCAGGCGATGGAATTTTGGACGGGACAGGCCATGAGGTTGGAATGCCCTCAGGAAAGCATGCTGGTTTCTATATATCTGAAGGGACTGGATAGCACAGTAGGAAAGGTTCAGTTTCTGCCTGAGAGGCTGAGTCCTTCCTACAGACTGACTTTCCCATCCACAGGAGGACCTGGGTTCAGTCCTCCGGTGGCCAGAGTCTGATCACGTAACCTAGGCTTAGGGTTTGGCTCTTGGAGAATGGCTGACCTATTTGTCAGGGCAGAATTAGGCTTTCCACGGGACTCAGTTGAGGACGTAGCCCTGGCGGACCATCCTATTCCCGGAGTGTGGTGTGGGGGTCCTAGGAAGGTGTTGGTAGAATGATCGGACAGGCAGATTTCTCCCGCCCCGAGGGTCTTCCACAGGGCTAAATTTCCCATTATCATAGTGGGCGGCACCCAGAAGCCTGCGATGTGAAGAAGGAATCCCCTACCTAGAGGGCTACCAGGGCAGGCAACCGGGGATAGAAGTCTGAAGAAGCACCCTCGGGTTAGGGTTAGGCCGATGCACATGGGAGGCCCTACCGGCCCTTGCTGAGGGATCATCAAACTCCTGGTTCCCGCTTCAGGTGGGCGCTCCTTGGAGCTGTGTCCCAAGGGGTGCATGCAGATTTCACCTGTTCTACGGATTCAGCTCATTTCTAAAGGGCAAACGTTCCCATTGGGATCTATGGACATTGTGCGGTGCACCTCAGGGTTCCCGCATCTGCAGAGTTCATGGACCAGGCTACTGAGGACAGAAGCTGAGCATGGGACAGGGGCTTTGCATCAGGATTACCGTGAAGGTTATTTCACAAGTGAATGCTGTTGGTAACACCTGGGTGAGTCAGTGGGTTAGGCCACTGCCTTCAGCTCAGGACATGAGATGAGTCCTGGGATGGAGCCCCACATCGGGCTGTCTCCTCAGCAGGGAGCCTTCCTTCCCTTCTCTGGGCGTGAAACAGTGCCTACATCTTTTCGCTCCCTGCAAAGTGAAAAAGTAAAATCTTGAAGCAATAAATAAACAAGTAAATAAATAATAAATATATAAAAGAGAGGGCATGATTTCCTATTGGAATCTAGGTCATTTGTGCGGGGCAGCTCAGGGTTCCCCCATGGGGAGAGTTTGGGAACCAGGCCTTTGAGGACAGAAGACTGAGCACATGACTTGGGCTTCGCATTATGCTAAGGCTGAAGGTCATTGCTATAGGGTATGCTTTCCAGAACACCTGTGTACCTCATTGGATGTGACCTCTTGCCTCGGCCCAGGTCAAGATCCCAGGGAAGAGGAATCTAGTTTGACACCGGGCCCTCCCCACTGCAGGGAGCCTTATTCCCCCTTCCTTCACACAAAAACACAGCCTACTTGTGATCTCAGACTGTCCAACAAATAAATGAAATCATTATTAAAAAAAATACATATTCAGGCATGTTTTATATAGTGATCAAGTGCAATTCTGCAGTGTGGCTCAGGGTTCTTCCATCGGGAGATTTTGGGAACCAGGCCTCTGAGCTTGGAAGGCTGAGCAGCTGGCAACGGCTTCATGTGAGGCATAGGGTTAGGTTTAGGGTTAGGGTTAGGGTTAGGGTTATGTTTAGGTGAGGGTTAGAGTAAGGGTTAGGGTTAAGTCTTAGGAACAAGGCATGTCGGAACTGGCCACACAATACTGGCACACCAAGGGCTGAGTTGAGGGTGGGACTCAGCAGAATCCTCAGGCGATGGAATTTTGGACAGGACAGGCCAAGAGGGTGGAATGCCCTCAGGGGAGCATGCTGGTTTCTATATATCTGAAGGTACTGGATAGCACAGTAGGAAAGGTTCAGTTTCTGCCTGAGAGGCTGAGTCCTTCCTACAGACTGACTTTCCAATCCACAGGAGGACCTGGGTTCAGTCCTCCGGTGGCCAGAGTCTGATCACGTAACCTAGGCTTAGGGTTTGGCTCTTGGAGAATGGCTGACCTATTTGTCAGGGCAGAATTAGGCTTTCCACGGGACTCAGTTGAGGACGTAGCCCTGGCGGACCATCATATTCCCGGATTGTGGTGTGGGTGTCCTAGGAAGGTGTTGGTAGAATGATCGGACAGGCAGATTTCTCCCGCCCTGAGGGTCTTCCACAGGGCTAAATTTCCCATTATCATAGTGGGCGGCACCCAGAAGCCTGCGATGTGAAGAAGGAATCCCCTACCTAGGGGGCTAAAAGGGCAGGCAACCGGGGATAGAAGTCTGAAGAAGCACCCTCGGGTTAGGGTTAGGCCGATGCACATGGGAGGCCCTACCGGCCCTTGCTGAGGGATCATCAAACTCCTGGTTCCCGCTTCAGGTGGGCGCTCCTTGGAGCTGTGTCCCAAGGGGTGCATGCAGATTTCACCTGTTCTACGGATTCAGCTCATTTCTAAAGGGCAAACGTTCCCATTGGGATCTATGGACATTGTGCGGTGCACCTCAGGGTTCCCGCATCTGCAGAGTTCATGGACCAGGCTACTGAGGACAGAAGCTGAGCATGGGACAGGGGCTTTGCATCAGGATTACCGTGAAGGTTATTTCACAAGTGAATGCTGTTGGTAACACCTGGGTGAGTCAGTGGGTTAGGCCACTGCCTTCAGCTCAGGACATGAGATGAGTCCTGGGATGGAGCCCCACATCGGGCTGTCTCCTCAGCAGGGAGCCTTCCTTCCCTTCTCTGGGCGTGCAACATTGCCTACATCTTTTCGCTCCCTGCAAAGTGAAAAAGTAAAATCTTGAAGCAATAAATAAACAAATAAATAAATAATAAATATATAAAAGAGAGGGCATGATTTGCTATTGGAATCTAGGTCATTTGTGCGGGGCAGCTCAGGGTTCCCCCATGGGGAGAGTATGGGAACCAGGCCTTTGAGGACAGAAGACTGAGCACATGACTTGGGCTTCGCATTATGCTAAGGCTGAAGTTCATTGCTATAGGGTATGCTTTCCAGAACACCTGTGTACCTCATTGGATGTGACCTCTTGCCTCGGCCCAGGTCAAGATCCCAGGGAAGAGGAATCTAGTTTGACACCAGGCCCTCCCCACTGCAGGGAGCCTTATTCCCCTTTCTTCACACAAAAAAACAGCCTACTTGTGATCTCAGACTGTCCAACAAATAAATGAAATCATTATTAAAAAAAATACATATTCAGGCATGTTTTATATAGTGATCAAGTGCAATTCTGCAGTGTGGCTCAGGGTTCTTCCATCGGGAGATTTTGGGAACCAGGCCTCTGAGCTTGGAAGGCTGAGCAGCCGGCAACGGCTTCATGTGAGGCATAGGGTTAGGTTTAGGGTTAGGGTTAGGGTTAGGGTTATGTTTAGGTGAGGGTTAGAGTAAGGGTTAGGGTTATGTCTTAGGAACAAGGCATGTCGGAACTGGCCAAACAATACTGGCACACCAAGGGCTGAGTTGAGGGTGGGACTCAGCAGAATCCTCAGGCGATGGAATTTTGGACGGGACAGGCCAAGAGGGTGGAATGCCCTCAGGGGAGCATGCTGGTTTCTATATATCTGAAGGGACTGGATAGCACAGTAGGAAAGGTTCAGTTTCTGCCTGAGAGGCTGAGTCCTTCCTACAGACTGACTTTCCCATCCACAGGAGGACCTGGGTTCAGTCCTCCGGTGGCCAGAGTCTGATCACGTAACCTAGGCTTAGGGTTTGGCTCTTGGAGAATGGCTGACCTGATTTGTCAGGGCAGAATTAGGCTTTCCACGGGACTCAGTTGAGGACGTAGCCCTGGCGGACCATCATATTCCCGGATTGTGGTGTGGGGGTCCTAGGAAGGTGTTGGTAGAATGATCGGACAGGCAGATTTCTCCCGCCCCGAGGGTCTTCCACAGGGCTAAATTTCCCATTATCATAGTGGGCGGCACCCAGAAGCCTGCGATGTGAAGAAGGAATCCCCTACCTAGAGGGCTACCAGGGCAGGCAACCGGGGATAGAAGTCTGAAGAAGCACCCTCGGGTTAGGGTTAGGCCGATGCACATGGGAGGCCCTACCGGCCCTTGCTGAGGGATCATCAAACTCCTGGTTCCCGCTTCAGGTGGGCGCTCCTTGGAGCTGTGTCCCAAGGGGTGCATGCAGATTTCACCTGTTCTACGGATTCAGCTCATTTCTAAAGGGCAAACGTTCCCATTGGGATCTATGGACATTGTGCGGTGCACCTCAGGGTTCCCGCATCTGCAGAGTTCATGGACCAGGCTACTGAGGACAGAAGCTGAGCATGGGACAGGGGCTTTGCATCAGGATTACCGTGAAGGTTATTTCACAAGTGAATGCTGTTGGTAACACCTGGGTGAGTCAGTGGGTTAGGCCACTGCCTTCAGCTCAGGACATGAGATGAGTCCTGGGATGGAGCCCCACATCGGGCTGTCTCCTCAGCAGGGAGCCTTCCTTCCCTTCTCTGGGCGTGCAACAGTGCCTACATCTTTTCGCTCCCTGCAAAGTGAAAAAGTAAAATCTTGAAGCAATAAATAAACAAATAAATAAATAATAAATATATAAAAGAGAGGGCATGATTTCCTATTGGAATCTAGGTCATTTGTGCGGGGCAGCTCAGGGTTCCCCCATGGGGAGAGTTTGGGAACCAGGCCTTTGAGGACAGAAGACTGAGCACATGACTTGGGCTTCGCATTATGCTAAGGCTGAAGGTCATTGCTATAGGGTATGCTTTCCAGAACACCTGTGTACCTCATTGGATGTGACCTCTTGCCTCGGCCCAGGTCAAGATCCCAGGGAAGAGGAATCTAGTTTGACACCGGGCCCTCCCCACTGCAGGGAGCCTTATTCCCCCTTCCTTCACACAAAAACACAGCCTACTTGTGATCTCAGACTGTCCAACAAATAAATGAAATCATTATTAAAAAAAATACATATTCAGGCATGTTTTATATAGTGATCAAGTGCAATTCTGCAGTGTGGCTCAGGGTTCTTCCATCGGGAGATTTTGGGAACCAGGCCTCTGAGCTTGGAAGGCTGAGCAGCCGGCAACGGCTTCATGTGAGGCATAGGGTTAGGGTTAGGGTTAGGGTTAGGGTTAGGGTTATGTTTAGGTGAGGGTTAGAGTAAGGGTTAGGGTTAAGTCTTAGGAACAAGGCATGTCGGAACTGGCCACACAATACTGGCACACCAAGGGCTGAGTTGAGGGTGGGACTCAGCAGAATCCTCAGGCGATGGAATTTTGGACGGGACAGGCCAAGAGGGTGGAATGCCCTCAGGGGAGCATGCTGGTTTCTATATATCTGAAGGGACTGGATAGCACAGTAGGAAAGGTTCAGTTTCTGCCTGAGAGGCTGAGTCCTTCCTACAGACTGACTTTCCCATCCACAGGAGGACCTGGGTTCAGTCCTCCGGTGGCCAGAGTCTGATCACGTAACCTAGGCTTAGGGTTTGTCTCTTGGAGAATGGCTGACCTGATTTGTCAGGGCAGAATTAGGCTTTCCACGGGACTCAGTTGAGGACGTAGCCCTGGCGGACCATCATATTCCCGGATTGTGGTGTGGGGGTCCTAGGAAGGTGTTGGTAGAATGATCGGACAGGCAGATTTCTCCCGCCCCGAGGGTCTTCCACAGGGCTAAATTTCCCATTATCATAGTGGGCGGCACCCAGAAGCCTGCGATGTGAAGAAGGAATCCCCTACCTAGAGGGCTACCAGGGCAGGCAACCGGGGATAGAAGTCTGAAGAAGCACCCTCGGGTTAGGGTTAGGCCGATGCACATGGGAGGCCCTACCGGCCCTTGCTGAGGGATCATCAAACTCCTGGTTCCCGCTTCAGGTGGGCGCTCCTTGGAGCTGTGTCCCAAGGGGTGCATGCAGATTTCACCTGTTCTACGGATTCAGCTCATTTCTAAAGGGCAAACGTTCCCATTGGGTTCTATGGACATTGTGCGGTGCACCTCAGGGTTCCCGCATCTGCAGAGTTCATGGACCAGGCTACTGAGGACAGAAGCTGAGCATGGGACAGGGGCTTTGCATCAGGATTACCGTGAAGGTTATTTCACAAGTGAATGCTGTTGGTAACACCTGGGTGAGTCAGTGGGTTAGGCCACTGCCTTCATCTCAGGACATGAGATGAGTCCTGGGATGGAGCCCCACATCGGGCTGTCTCCTCAGCAGGGAGCCTTCCTTCCCTTCTCTGGGCGTGCAACAGTGCCTACATCTTTTCGCTCCCTGCAAAGTGAAAAAGTAAAATCTTGAAGCAATAAATAAACAAATAAATAAATAATAAATATATAAAAGAGAGGGCATGATTTCCTATTGGAATCTAGGTCATTTGTGCGGGGCAGCTCAGGGTTCCCCCATGGGGAGAGTTTGGGAACCAGGCCTTTGAGGACAGAAGACTGAGCACATGACTTGGGCTTCGCATTATGCTAAGGCTGAAGGTCATTGCTATAGGGTATGCTTTCAAGTACAGCTGTGTACCTCATTGGATGTGACCTCTTGCCTCGGCCCAGGTCAAGATCCCAGGGAAGAGGAATCTAGTTTGACACCGGGCCCTCCCCACTGCAGGGAGCCTTATTCCCCCTTCCTTCACACAAAAACACAGCCTACTTGTGATCTCAGACTGTCCAACAAATAAATGAAATCATTATTAAAAAAAATACATATTCAGGCATGTTTTATATACTGATCAAGTGCAATTCTGCAGTGTGGCTCAGGGTTCTTCCATCGGGAGATTTTGGGAACCAGGCCTCTGAGCTTGGAAGGCTGAGCAGCCGGCAACGGCTTCATGTGAGGCATAGGGTTAGGTTTAGGGTTAGGGTTAGGGTTATGTTTAGGTGAGGGTTAGAGTAAGGGTTAGGGTTATGACTTAGGAACAAGGCATGTCAGAACTGGCCACACAATACTGGCACACCAAGGGCTGAGTTGAGGGTGGGACTCAGCAGAATCCTCAGGCGATGGAATTTTGGACGGGACAGGCCAAGAGGGTGGAATGCCCTCAGGGGAGCATGCTGGTTTCTATATATCTGAAGGTACTGGATAGCACAGTAGGAAAGGTTCAGTTTCTGCCTGAGAGGCTGAGTCCTTCCTACAGACTGACTTTCCCATCCACAGGAGGACCTGGGTTCAGTCCTCCGGTGGCCAGAGTCTGATCACGTAACCTAGGCTTAGGGTTTGGCTCTTGGAGAATGGCTGACCTATTTGTCAGGGCAGAATTAGGCTTTCCACGGGACTCAGTTGAGGACGTAGCCCTGGCGGACCATCATATTCCCGGATTGTGGTGTGGGGGTCCTAGGAAGGTGTTGGTAGAATGATCGGACAGGCAGATTTCTCCCGCCCCGAGGGTCTTCCACAGGGCTAAATTTCCCATTATCATAGTGGGCGGCACCCAGAAGCCTGCGATGTGAAGAAGGAATCCCCTACCTAGAGGGCTACCAGGGCAGGCAACCGGGGATAGAAGTCTGAAGAAGCACCCTCGGGTTAGGGTTAGGCCGATGCACATGGGAGGCCCTACCGGCCCTTGCTGAGGGATCATCAAACTCCTGGTTCCCGCTTCAGGTGGGCGCTCCTTGGAGCTGTGTCCCAAGGGGTGCATGCAGATTTCACCTGTTCTACGGATTCAGCTCATTTCTAAAGGGCAAACGTTCCCATTGGGATCTATGGACATTGTGCGGTGCACCTCAGGGTTCCCGCATCTGCAGAGTTCATGGACCAGGCTACTGAGGACAGAAGCTGAGCATGGGACAGGGGCTTTGCATCAGGATTACCGTGAAGGTTATTTCACAAGTGAATGCTGTTGGTAACACCTGGGTGAGTCAGTGGGTTAGGCCACTGCCTTCAGCTCAGGACATGAGATGAGTCCTGGGATGGAGCCCCACATCGGGCTGTCTCCTCAGCAGGGAGCCTTCCTTCCCTTCTCTGGGCGTGCAACATTGCCTACATCTTTTCGCTCCCTGCAAAGTGAAAAAGTAAAATCTTGAAGCAATAAATAAACAAATAAATAAATAATAAAAATATAAAAGAGAGGGCATGATATCCTATTGGAATCTAGGTCATTTGTGCGGGGCAGCTCAGGGTTCCCCCATGGGGAGAGTGTGGGAACCAGGCCTTTGAGGACAGAAGACTGAGCACATGACTTGGGCTTTGCATTATGCTAAGGCTGAAGTTCATTGCTATAGGGTATGCTTTCCAGAACACCTGTGTACCTCATTGGATGTGACCTCTTGCCTCGGCCCAGGTCAAGATCCCAGGGAAGAGGAATCTAGTTTGACACCAGGCCCTCCCCACTGCAGAGAGCCTTATTCCCCTTTCTTCACACAAAAACACAGCCTACTTGTGATCTCAGACTGTCCAACAAATAAATGAAATCATTATTAAAAAAAATACATATTCAGGCATGTTTTATATAGTGATCAAGTGCAATTCTGCAGTGTGGCTCAGGGTTCTTCCATCGGGAGATTTTGGGAACCAGGCCTCTGAGCTTGGAAGGCTGAGCAGCCGGCAACGGCTTCATGTGAGGCATAGGGTTAGGTTTAGGGTTAGGGTTAGGGTTAGGGTTATGTTTAGGTGAGGGTTAGAGTAAGGGTTAGGGTTAAGTCTTAGGAACAAGGCATGTCGGAACTGGCCACACAATACTGGCACACCAAGGGCTGAGTTGAGGGTGGGACTCAGCAGAATCCTCAGGCGATGGAATTTTGGACAGGACAGGCCAAGAGGGTGGAATGCCCTCAGGGGGGCATGCTGGTTTCTATATATCTGAAGGGACTGGATAACACAGTAGGAAAGGTTCAGTTTCTGCCTGAGAGGCTGAGTCCTTCCTACAGACTGACTTTCCCATCCACAGGAGGACCTGGGTTCAGTCCTCCGGTGGCCAGAGTCTGATCACGTAACCTAGGCTTAGGGTTTGTCTCTTGGAGAATGGCTGACCTGATTTGTCAGGGCAGAATTAGGCTTTCCACGGGACTCAGTTGAGGACGTAGCCCTGGCGGACCATCATATTCCCGGATTGTGGTGTGGGGGTCCTAGGAAGGTGTTGGTAGAATGATCGGACAGGCAGATTTCTCCCGCCCCGAGGGTCTTCCACAGGGCTAAATTTCCCATTATCATAGTGGGCGGCACCCAGAAGCCTGCGATGTGAAGAAGGAATCCCCTACCTAGAGGGCTACCAGGGCAGGCAACCGGGGATAGAAGTCTGAAGAAGCACCCTCGGGTTAGGGTTAGGCCGATGCACATGGGAGGCCCTACCGGCCCTTGCTGAGGGATCACCAAACTCCTGGTTCCCGCTTCAGGTGGGCGCTCCTTGGAGCTGTGTCCCAAGGGGTGCATGCAGATTTCACCTGTTCTACGGATTCAGCTCATTTCTAAAGGGCAAACGTTCCCATTGGGTTCTATGGACATTGTGCGGTGCACCTCAGGGTTCCCGCATCTGCAGAGTTCATGGACCAGGCTACTGAGGACAGAAGCTGAGCATGGGACAGGGGCTTTGCATCAGGATTACCGTGAAGGTTATTTCACAAGTGAATGCTGTTGGTAACACCTGGGTGAGTCAGTGGGTTAGGCCACTGCCTTCAGCTCAGGACATGAGATGAGTCCTGGGATGGAGCCCCACATCGGGCTGTCTCCTCAGCAGGGAGCCTTCCTTCCCTTCTCTGGGCGTGCAACAGTGCCTACATCTTTTCGCTCCCTGCAAAGTGAAAAAGTAAAATCTTGAAGCAATAAATAAACAAATAAATAAATAATAAATATATAAAAGAGAGGGCATGATTTCCTATTGGAATCTAGGTCATTTGTGCGGGGCAGCTCAGGGTTCCCCCATGGGGAGAGTTTGGGAACCAGGCCTTTGAGGACAGAAGACTGAGCACATGACTTGGGCTTCGCATTATGCTAAGGCTGAAGGTCATTGCTATAGGGTATGCTTTCCAGAACACCTGTGTACCTCATTGGATGTGACCTCTTGCCTCGGCCCAGGTCAAGATCCCAGGGAAGAGGAATCTAGTTTGACACCGGGCCCTCCCCACTGCAGGGAGCCTTATTCCCCCTTCCTTCACACAAAAACACAGCCTACTTGTGATCTCAGACTGTCCAACAAATAAATGAAATCATTATTAAAAAAAATACATATTCAGGCATGTTTTATATACTGATCAAGTGCAATTCTGCAGTGTGGCTCAGGGTTCTTCCATCGGGAGATTTTGGGAACCAGGCCTCTGAGCTTGGAAGGCTGAGCAGCCGGCAACGGCTTCATGTGAGGCATAGGGTTAGGTTTAGGGTTAGGGTTAGGGTTAGGGTTATGTTTAGATGAGGGTTAGAGTAAGGGTTAGGGTTAAGTCTTAGGAACAAGGCATGTCGGAACTGGCCACACAATACTGGCACACCAAGGGCTGAGTTGAGGGTGGGACTCAGTAGAATCCTCAGGCGATGGAATTTTGGACGGGACAGGCCATGAGGTTGGAATGCCCTCAGGGGAGCATGCTGGTTTCTATATATCTGAAGGGACTGGATAGCACAGTAGGAAAGGTTCAGTTTCTGCCTGAGAGGCTGAGTCCTTCCTACAGACTGACTTTCCCATCCACAGGAGGACCTGGGTTCAGTCCTCCGGTGGCCAGAGTCTGATCACGTAACCTAGGCTTAGGGTTTGGCTCTTGGAGAATGGCTGACCTATTTGTCAGGGCAGAATTAGGCTTTCCACGGGACTCAGTTGAGGACGTAGCCCTGGCGGACCATCATATTCCCGGATTGTGGTGTGGGGGTCCTAGGAAGGTGTTGGTAGAATGATCGGACAGGCAGATTTCTCCCGCCCCGAGGGTCTTCCACAGGGCTAAATTTCCCATTATCATAGTGGGCGGCACCCAGAAGCCTGCGATGTGAAGAAGGAATCCCCTACCTAGAGGGCTACCAGGGCAGGCAACCGGGGATAGAAGTCTGAAGAAGCACCCTCGGGTTAGGGTTAGGCCGATGCACATGGGAGGCCCTACCGGCCCTTGCTGAGGGATCATCAAACTCCTGGTTCCCGCTTCAGGTGGGCGCTCCTTGGAGCTGTGTCCCAAGGGGTGCATGCAGATTTCACCTGTTCTACGGATTCAGCTCATTTCTAAAGGGCAAACGTTCCCATTGGGATCTATGGACATTGTGCGGTGCACCTCAGGGTTCCCGCATCTGCAGAGTTCATGGACCAGGCTACTGAGGACAGAAGCTGAGCATGGGACAGGGGCTTTGCATCAGGATTACCGTGAAGGTTATTTCACAAGTGAATGCTGTTGGTAACACCTGGGTGAGTCAGTGGGTTAGGCCACTGCCTTCAGCTCAGGACATGAGATGAGTCCTGGGATGGAGCCCCACATCGGGCTGTCTCCTCAGCAGGGAGCCTTCCTTCCCTTCTCTGGGCGTGCAACAGTGCCTACATCTTTTCGCTCCCTGCAAAGTGAAAAAGTAAAATCTTGAAGCAATAAATAAACAAATAAATAAATAATAAATATATAAAAGAGAGGGCATGATTTCCTATTGGAATCTAGGTCATTTGTGCGGGGCAGCTCAGGGTTCCCCCATGGGGAGAGTTTGGGAACCAGGCCTTTGAGGACAGAAGACTGAGCACATGACTTGGGCTTCGCATTATGCTAAGGCTGAAGGTCATTGCTATAGGGTATGCTTTCCAGAACACCTGTGTACCTCATTGGATGTGACCTCTTGCCTCGGCCCAGGTCAAGATCCCAGGGAAGAGGAATCTAGTTTGACACCGGGCCCTCCCCACTGCAGGGAGCCTTATTCCCCCTTCCTTCACACAAAAACACAGCCTACTTGTGATCTCAGACTGTCCAACAAATAAATGAAATCATTATTAAAAAAAATACATATTCAGGCATGTTTTATATACTGATCAAGTGCAATTCTGCAGTGTGGCTCAGGGTTCTTCCATCGGGAGATTTTGGGAACCAGGCCTCTGAGCTTGGAAGGCTGAGCAGCCGGCAACGGCTTCATGTGAGGCATAGGGTTAGGTTTAGGGTTAGGGTTAGGGTTAGGGTTATGTTTAGATGAGGGTTAGAGTAAGGGTTAGGGTTAAGTCTTAGGAACAAGGCATGTCGGAACTGGCCACACAATACTGGCACACCAAGGGCTGAGTTGAGGGTGGGACTCAGTAGAATCCTCAGGCGATGGAATTTTGGACGGGACAGGCCATGAGGTTGGAATGCCCTCAGGGGAGCATGCTGGTTTCTATATATCTGAAGGGACTGGATAGCACAGTAGGAAAGGTTCAGTTTCTGCCTGAGAGGCTGAGTCCTTCCTACAGACTGACTTTCCCATCCACAGGAGGACCTGGGTTCAGTCCTCCGGTGGCCAGAGTCTGATCACGTAACCTAGGCTTAGGGTTTGGCTCTTGGAGAATGGCTGACCTATTTGTCAGGGCAGAATTAGGCTTTCCACGGGACTCAGTTGAGGACGTAGCCCTGGCGGACCATCATATTCCCGGATTGTGGTGTGGGGGTCCTAGGAAGGTGTTGGTAGAATGATCGGACAGGCAGATTTCTCCCGCCCCGAGGGTCTTCCACAGGGCTAAATTTCCCATTATCATAGTGGGCGGCACCCAGAAGCCTGCGATGTGAAGAAGGAATCCCCTACCTAGAGGGCTACCAGGGCAGGCAACCGGGGATAGAAGTCTGAAGAAGCACCCTCGGGTTAGGGTTATGCCGATGCACATGGGAGGCCCTACCGGCCCTTGCTGAGGGATCATCAAACTCCTCGTTCCCGCTTCAGGTGGGCGCTCCTTGGAGCTGTGTCCCAAGGGGTGCATGCAGATTTCACCTGTTCTACGGATTCAGCTCATTTCTAAAGGGCAAACGTTCCCATTGGGATCTATGGACATTGTGCGGTGCACCTCAGGGTTCCCGCATCTGCAGAGTTCATGGACCAGGCTACTGAGGACAGAAGCTGAGCATGGGACAGGGGCTTTGCATCAGGATTACCGTGAAGGTTATTTCACAAGTGAATGCTGTTGGTAACACCTGGGTGAGTCAGTGGGTTAGGCCACTGCCTTCAGCTCAGGACATGAGATGAGTCCTGGGATGGAGCCCCACATCGGGCTGTCTCCTCAGCAGGGAGCCTTCCTTCCCTTCTCTGGGCGTGCAACAGTGCCTACATCTTTTCGCTCCCTGCAAAGTGAAAAAGTAAAATCTTGAAGCAATAAATAAACAAATAATTAAATAATAAATATATAAAAGAGAGGGCATGATTTCCTATTGGAATCTAGGTCATTTGTGCGGGGCAGCTCAGGGTTCCCCCATGGGGAGAGTTTGGGAACCAGGCCTTTGAGGACAGAAGACTGAGCACATGACTTGGGCTTCGCATTATGCTAAGGCTGAAGGTCATTGCTATAGGGTATGCTTTCCAGAACACCTGTGTACCTCATTGGATGTGACCTCTCTCCTCGGCCCAGGTCAAGATCCCAGGGAAGAGGAATCTAGTTTGACACCAGGCCCTCCCCAGTGCAGGGAGCCTTATTCCCCCTTTCTTCACACAAAAACACAGCCTACTTGTGATCTCAGACTGTCCAACAAATAAATGAAATCATTATTTAAAAAAATACATATTCAGGCATGTTTTATATAGTGATCAAGTGCAATTCTGCAGTGTGGCTCAGGGTTCTTCCATCGGGAGATTTTTGGAACCAGGCCTCTGAGCTTGGAAGGCTGAGCAGCCGGCAACGGCTTCATGTGAGGCATAGGGTTAGGTTTAGGGTTAGGGTTAGGGTTAGGGTTATGTTTAGGTGAGGGTTAGAGTAAGGGTTAGGGTTAAGTCTTAGGAACAAGGCATGTCGGAACTGGCCACACAATACTGGCACACCAAGGGCTGAGTTGAGGGTGGGACTCAGCAGAATCCTCAGGCGATGGAATTTTGGACGGGACAGGCCATGAGGTTGGAATGCCCTCAGGGGAGCATGCTGGTTTCTATATATCTGAAGGGACTGGATAGCACAGTAGGAAAGGTTCAGTTTCTGCCTGAGAGGCTGAGTCCTTCCTACAGACTGACTTTCCCATCCACAGGAGGACCTGGGTTCAGTCCTCCGGTGGCCAGAGTCTGATCACGTAACCTAGGCTTAGGGTTTGGCTCTTGGAGAATGGCTGACCTATTTGTCAGGGCAGAATTAGGCTTTCCACGGGACTCAGTTGAGGACGTAGCCCTGGCGGACCATCATATTCCCGGATTGTGGTGTGGGGGTCCTAGGAAGGTGTTGGTAGAATGATCGGACAGGCAGATTTCTCCCGCCCCGAGGGTCTTCCACAGGGCTAAATTTCCCATTATCATAGTGGGCGGCACCCAGAAGCCTGCGATGTGAAGAAGGAATCCCCTACCTAGAGGGCTACCAGGGCAGGCAACCGGGGATAGAAGTCTGAAGAAGCACCCTCGGGTTAGGGTTAGGCCGATGCACATGGGAGGCCCTACCGGCCCTTGCTGAGGGATCATCAAACTCCTGGTTCCCGCTTCAGGTGGGCGCTCCTTGGAGCTGTGTCCCAAGGGGTGCATGCAGATTTCACCTGTTCTACGGATTCAGCTCATTTCTAAAGGGCAAACGTTCCCATTGGGATCTATGGACATTGTGCGGTGCACCTCAGGGTTCCCGCATCTGCAGAGTTCATGGACCAGGCTACTGAGGACAGAAGCTGAGCATGGGACAGGGGCTTTGCATCAGGATTACCGTGAAGGTTATTTCACAAGTGAATGCTGTTGGTAACACCTGGGTGAGTCAGTGGGTTAGGCCACTGCCTTCAGCTCAGGACATGAGATGAGTCCTGGGATGGAGCCCCACATCGGGCTGTCTCCTCAGCAGGGAGCCTTCCTTCCCTTCTCTGGGCGTGCAACAGTGCCTACATCTTTTCGCTCCCTGCAAAGTGAAAAAGTAAAATCTTGAAGCAATAAATAAACAAATAAATAAATAATAAATATATAAAAGAGAGGGCATGATTTCCTATTGGAATCTAGGTCATTTGTGCGGGGCAGCTCAGGGTTCCCCCATGGGGAGAGTTTGGGAACCAGGCCTTTGAGGACAGAAGACTGAGCACATGACTTGGGCTTCGCATTATGCTAAGGCTGAAGGTCATTGCTATAGGGTATGCTTTCCAGAACACCTGTGTACCTCATTGGATGTGACCTCTTGCCTCGGCCCAGGTCAAGATCCCAGGGAAGAGGAATCTAGTTTGACACCGGGCCCTCCCCACTGCAGGGAGCCTTATTCCCCCTTCCTTCACACAAAAACACAGCCTACTTGTGATCTCAGACTGTCCAACAAATAAATGAAATCATTATTAAAAAAAATACATATTCAGGCATGTTTTATATAGTGATCAAGTGCAATTCTGCAGTGTGGCTCAGGGTTCTTCCATCGGGAGATTTTGGGAACCAGGCCTCTGAGCTTGGAAGGCTGAGCAGCCGGCAACGGCTTCATGTGAGGCATAGGGTTAGGTTTAGGGTTAGGGTTAGGGTTAGGGTTATGTTTAGGTGAGGGTTAGAGTAAGGGTTAGGGTTAAGTCTTAGGAACAAGGCATGTCGGAACTGGCCACACAATACTGGCACACCAAGGGCTGAGTTGAGGGTGGGACTCAGCAGAATCCTCAGGCGATGGAATTTTGGACGGGACAGGCCATGAGGTTGGAATGCCCTCAGGAAAGCATGCTGGTTTCTATATATCTGAAGGGACTGGATAGCACAGTAGGAAAGGTTCAGTTTCTGCCTGAGAGGCTGAGTCCTTCCTACAGACTGACTTTCCCATCCACAGGAGGACCTGGGTTCAGTCCTCCGGTGGCCAGAGTCTGATCACGTAACCTAGGCTTAGGGTTTGGCTCTTGGAGAATGGCTGACCTATTTGTCAGGGCAGAATTAGGCTTTCCACGGGACTCAGTTGAGGACGTAGCCCTGGCGGACCATCATATTCCCGGATTGTGGTGTGGGGGTCCTAGGAAGGTGTTGGTAGAATGATCGGACAGGCAGATTTCTCCCGCCCCGAGGGTCTTCCACAGGGCTAAATTTCCCATTATCATAGTGGGCGGCACCCAGAAGCCTGCGATGTGAAGAAGGAATCCCCTACCTAGAGGGCTACCAGGGCAGGCAACCGGGGATAGAAGTCTGAAGAAGCACCCTCGGGTTAGGGTTAGGCCGATGCACATGGGAGGCCCTACCGGCCCTTGCTGAGGGATCATCAAACTCCTGGTTCCCGCTTCAGGTGGGCGCTCCTTGGAGCTGTGTCCCAAGGGGTGCATGCAGATTTCACCTGTTCTACGGATTCAGCTCATTTCTAAAGGGCAAACGTTCCCATTGGGATCTATGGACATTGTGCGGTGCACCTCAGGGTTCCCGCATCTGCAGAGTTCATGGACCAGGCTACTGAGGACAGAAGCTGAGCATGGGACAGGGGCTTTGCATCAGGATTACCGTGAAGGTTATTTCACAAGTGAATGCTGTTGGTAACACCTGGGTGAGTCAGTGGGTTAGGCCACTGCCTTCAGCTCAGGACATGAGATGAGTCCTGGGATGGAGCCCCACATCGGGCTGTCTCCTCAGCAGGGAGCCTTCCTTCCCTTCTCTGGGCGTGAAACAGTGCCTACATCTTTTCGCTCCCTGCAAAGTGAAAAAGTAAAATCTTGAAGCAATAAATAAACAAGTAAATAAATAATAAATATATAAAAGAGAGGGCATGATTTCCTATTGGAATCTAGGTCATTTGTGCGGGGCAGCTCAGGGTTCCCCCATGGGGAGAGTTTGGGAACCAGGCCTTTGAGGACAGAAGACTGAGCACATGACTTGGGCTTCGCATTATGCTAAGGCTGAAGGTCATTGCTATAGGGTATGCTTTCCAGAACACCTGTGTACCTCATTGGATGTGACCTCTTGCCTCGGCCCAGGTCAAGATCCCAGGGAAGAGGAATCTAGTTTGACACCGGGCCCTCCCCACTGCAGGGAGCCTTATTCCCCCTTCCTTCACACAAAAACACAGCCTACTTGTGATCTCAGACTGTCCAACAAATAAATGAAATCATTATTAAAAAAAATACATATTCAGGCATGTTTTATATAGTGATCAAGTGCAATTCTGCAGTGTGGCTCAGGGTTCTTCCATCGGGAGATTTTGGGAACCAGGCCTCTGAGCTTGGAAGGCTGAGCAGCTGGCAACGGCTTCATGTGAGGCATAGGGTTAGGTTTAGGGTTAGGGTTAGGGTTAGGGTTATGTTTAGGTGAGGGTTAGAGTAAGGGTTAGGGTTAAGTCTTAGGAACAAGGCATGTCGGAACTGGCCACACAATACTGGCACACCAAGGGCTGAGTTGAGGGTGGGACTCAGCAGAATCCTCAGGCGATGGAATTTTGGACAGGACAGGCCAAGAGGGTGGAATGCCCTCAGGGGAGCATGCTGGTTTCTATATATCTGAAGGTACTGGATAGCACAGTAGGAAAGGTTCAGTTTCTGCCTGAGAGGCTGAGTCCTTCCTACAGACTGACTTTCCAATCCACAGGAGGACCTGGGTTCAGTCCTCCGGTGGCCAGAGTCTGATCACGTAACCTAGGCTTAGGGTTTGGCTCTTGGAGAATGGCTGACCTATTTGTCAGGGCAGAATTAGGCTTTCCACGGGACTCAGTTGAGGACGTAGCCCTGGCGGACCATCATATTCCCGGATTGTGGTGTGGGTGTCCTAGGAAGGTGTTGGTAGAATGATCGGACAGGCAGATTTCTCCCGCCCTGAGGGTCTTCCACAGGGCTAAATTTCCCATTATCATAGTGGGCGGCACCCAGAAGCCTGCGATGTGAAGAAGGAATCCCCTACCTAGGGGGCTACCAGGGCAGGCAACCGGGGATAGAAGTCTGAAGAAGCACCCTCGGGTTAGGGTTAGGCCGATGCACATGGGAGGCCCTACCGGCCCTTGCTGAGGGATCATCAAACTCCTGGTTCCCGCTTCAGGTGGGCGCTCCTTGGAGCTGTGTCCCAAGGGGTGCATGCAGATTTCACCTGTTCTACGGATTCAGCTCATTTCTAAAGGGCAAACGTTCCCATTGGGATCTATGGACATTGTGCGGTGCACCTCAGGGTTCCCGCATCTGCAGAGTTCATGGACCAGGCTACTGAGGACAGAAGCTGAGCATGGGACAGGGGCTTTGCATCAGGATTACCGTGAAGGTTATTTCACAAGTGAATGCTGTTGGTAACACCTGGGTGAGTCAGTGGGTTAGGCCACTGCCTTCAGCTCAGGACATGAGATGAGTCCTGGGATGGAGCCCCACATCGGGCTGTCTCCTCAGCAGGGAGCCTTCCTTCCCTTCTCTGGGCGTGCAACATTGCCTACATCTTTTCGCTCCCTGCAAAGTGAAAAAGTAAAATCTTGAAGCAATAAATAAACAAATAAATAAATAATAAATATATAAAAGAGAGGGCATGATTTGCTATTGGAATCTAGGTCATTTGTGCGGGGCAGCTCAGGGTTCCCCCATGGGGAGAGTATGGGAACCAGGCCTTTGAGGACAGAAGACTGAGCACATGACTTGGGCTTCGCATTATGCTAAGGCTGAAGTTCATTGCTATAGGGTATGCTTTCCAGAACACCTGTGTACCTCATTGGATGTGACCTCTTGCCTCGGCCCAGGTCAAGATCCCAGGGAAGAGGAATCTAGTTTGACACCAGGCCCTCCCCACTGCAGGGAGCCTTATTCCCCTTTCTTCACACAAAAACACAGCCTACTTGTGATCTCAGACTGTCCAACAAATAAATGAAATCATTATTAAAAAAAATACATATTCAGGCATGTTTTATATAGTGATGAAGTGCAATTCTGCAGTGTGGCTCAGGGTTCTTCCATCGGGAGATTTTGGGAACCAGGCCTCTGAGCTTGGAAGGCTGAGCAGCCGGCAACGGCTTCATGTGAGGCATAGGGTTAGGTTTAGGGTTAGGGTTAGGGTTAGGGTTATGTTTAGGTGAGGGTTAGAGTAAGGGTTAGGGTTATGTCTTAGGAACAAGGCATGTCGGAACTGGCCAAACAATACTGGCACACCAAGGGCTGAGTTGAGGGTGGGACTCAGCAGAATCCTCAGGCGATGGAATTTTGGACGGGACAGGCCAAGAGGGTGGAATGCCCTCAGGGGAGCATGCTGGTTTCTATATATCTGAAGGGACTGGATAGCACAGTAGGAAAGGTTCAGTTTCTGCCTGAGAGGCTGAGTCCTTCCTACAGACTGACTTTCCCATCCACAGGAGGACCTGGGTTCAGTCCTCCGGTGGCCAGAGTCTGATCACGTAACCTAGGCTTAGGGTTTGGCTCTTGGAGAATGGCTGACCTGATTTGTCAGGGCAGAATTAGGCTTTCCACGGGACTCAGTTGAGGACGTAGCCCTGGCGGACCATCATATTCCCGGATTGTGGTGTGGGGGTCCTAGGAAGGTGTTGGTAGAATGATCGGACAGGCAGATTTCTCCCGCCCCGAGGGTCTTCCACAGGGCTAAATTTCCCATTATCATAGTGGGCGGCACCCAGAAGCCTGCGATGTGAAGAAGGAATCCCCTACCTAGAGGGCTACCAGGGCAGGCAACCGGGGATAGAAGTCTGAAGAAGCACCCTCGGGTTAGGGTTAGGCCGATGCACATGGGAGGCCCTACCGGCCCTTGCTGAGGGATCATCAAACTCCTGGTTCCCGCTTCAGGTGGGCGCTCCTTGGAGCTGTGTCCCAAGGGGTGCATGCAGATTTCACCTGTTCTACGGATTCAGCTCATTTCGAAAGGGCAAACGTTCCCATTGGGATCTATGGACATTGTGCGGTGCACCTCAGGGTTCCCGCATCTGCAGAGTTCATGGACCAGGCTACTGAGGACAGAAGCTGAGCATGGGACAGGGGCTTTGCATCAGGATTACCGTGAAGGTTATTTCACAAGTGAATGCTGTTGGTAACACCTGGGTGAGTCAGTGGGTTAGGCCACTGCCTTCAGCTCAGGACATGAGATGAGTCCTGGGATGGAGCCCCACATCGGGCTGTCTCCTCAGCAGGGAGCCTTCCTTCCCTTCTCTGGGCGTGCAACAGTGCCTACATCTTTTCGCTCCCTGCAAAGTGAAAAAGTAAAATCTTGAAGCAATAAATAAACAAATAAATAAATAATAAATATATAAAAGAGAGGGCATGATTTCCTATTGGAATCTAGGTCATTTGTGCGGGGCAGCTCAGGGTTCCCCCATGGGGAGAGTTTGGGAACCAGGCCTTTGAGGACAGAAGACTGAGCACATGACTTGGGCTTCGCATTATGCTAAGGCTGAAGGTCATTGCTATAGGGTATGCTTTCCAGAACACCTGTGTACCTCATTGGATGTGACCTCTTGCCTCGGCCCAGGTCAAGATCCCAGGGAAGAGGAATCTAGTTTGACACCGGGCCCTCCCCACTGCAGGGAGCCTTATTCCCCCTTCCTTCACACAAAAACACAGCCTACTTGTGATCTCAGACTGTCCAACAAATAAATGAAATCATTATTAAAAAAAATACATATTCAGGCATGTTTTATATAGTGATCAAGTGCAATTCTGCAGTGTGGCTCAGGGTTCTTCCATCGGGAGATTTTGGGAACCAGGCCTCTGAGCTTGGAAGGCTGAGCAGCCGGCAACGGCTTCATGTGAGGCATAGGGTTAGGGTTAGGGTTAGGGTTAGGGTTATGTTTAGGTGAGGGTTAGAGTAAGGGTTAGGGTTAAGTCTTAGGAACAAGGCATGTCGGAACTGGCCACACAATACTGGCACACCAAGGGCTGAGTTGAGGGTGGGACTCAGCAGAATCCTCAGGCGATGGAATTTTGGACGGGACAGGCCAAGAGGGTGGAATGCCCTCAGGGGAGCATGCTGGTTTCTATATATCTGAAGGGACTGGATAGCACAGTAGGAAAGGTTCAGTTTCTGCCTGAGAGGCTGAGTCCTTCCTACAGACTGACTTTCCCATCCACAGGAGGACCTGGGTTCAGTCCTCCGGTGGCCAGAGTCTGATCACGTAACCTAGGCTTAGGGTTTGGCTCTTGGAGAATGGCTGACCTGATTTGTCAGGGCAGAATTAGGCTTTCCACGGGACTCAGTTGAGGACGTAGCCCTGGCGGACCATCATATTCCCGGATTGTGGTGTGGGGGTCCTAGGAAGGTGTTGGTAGTATGATCGGACAGGCAGATTTCTCCCGCCCCGAGGGTCTTCCACAGGGCTAAATTTCCCATTATCATAGTGGGCGGCACCCAGAAGCCTGCGATGTGAAGAAGGAATCCCCTACCTAGAGGGCTACCAGGGCAGGCAACCGGGGATAGAAGTCTGAAGAAGCACCCTCGGGTTAGGGTTAGGCCGATGCACATGGGAGGCCCTACTGGCTTTTGCTGAGGGATCATCAAACTCCTGGTTCCCGCTTCAGGTGGGCGCTCCTTGGAGCTGTGTCCCAAGGGGTGCATGCAGATTTCACCTTTTCTACGGATTCAGCTCATTTCTAAAGGGCAAACGTTCCCATTGGGATCTATGGACATTGTGCGGTGCACCTCAGGGTTCCCGCATCTGCAGAGTTCATGGACCAGGCTACTGAGGACAGAAGCTGAGCATGGGACAGGGGCTTTGCATGAGGATTACCGTGAAGGTTACTTCACAAGTGAATGCTGTTGGTAACACCTGGGTGAGTCAGTGGGTTAGGCCACTGCCTTCAGCTCAGGACATGAGATGAGTCCTGGGATGGAGCCCCACATCAGGCTGTCTCCTCAGCAGGGAGCCTTCCTTCCCTTCTCTGGGCGTGCAACAGTGCCTACATCTTTTCGCTCCCTGCAAAGTGAAAAAGTAAAATCTTGAAGCAATAAATAAACAAATAAATAAATAATAAATATATAAAAGAGAGGGCATGATTTCCTATTGGAATCTAGGTCATTTGTGTGGGGCAGCTCAGGGTTCCCCCATGGGGAGAGTTTGGGAACCAGGCCTTTGAGGACAGAAGACTGAGCACATGACTTGGGCTTCGCATTATGCTAAGGCTGAAGGTCATTGCTATAGGGTATGCTTTCCAGAACACCTGTGTACCTCATTGGATGTGACCTCTTGCCTCGGCCCAGGTCAAGATCCCAGGGAAGAGGAATCTAGTTTGACACCGGGCCCTCCCCACTGCAGGGAGCCTTATTCCCCCTTCCTTCACACAAAAACACAGCCTACTTGTGATCTCAGACGGTCCAACAAATAAATGAAATCATTATTAAAAAAAATACATATTCAGGCATGTTTTATATAGTGATCAAGTGCAATTCTGCAGTGTGGCTCAGGGTTCTTCCATCGGGAGATTTTGGGAACCAGGCCTCTGAGCTTGGAAGGCTGAGCAGCCGGCAACGGCTTCATGTGAGGCATAGGGTTAGGTTTAGGGTTAGGGTTAGGGTTAGGGTTATGTTTAGGTGAGGGTTAGAGTAAGGGTTAGGGTTATGTCTTAGGAACAAGGCATGTCGGAACTGGCCACACAATACTGGCACACCAAGGGCTGAGTTGAGGGTGGGACTCAGCAGAATCCTCAGGCGATGGAATTTTGGACGGGACAGGCCAAGAGGGTGGAATGCCCTCAGGGGAGCATGCTGGTTTCTATATATCTGAAGGGACTGGATAGCACAGTAGGAAAGGTTCAGTTTCTGCCTGAGAGGCTGAGTCCTTCCTACAGACTGACTTTCCCATCCACAGGAGGACCTGGGTTCAGTCCTCCGGTGGCCAGAGTCTGATCACGTAACCTAGGCTTAGGGTTTGGCTCTTGGAGAATGGCTGACCTGATTTGTCAGGGCAGAATTAGGCTTTCCACGGGACTCAGTTGAGGACGTAGCCCTGGCGGACCATCATATTCCCGGATTGTGGTGTGGGGGTCCTAGGAAGGTGTTGGTAGAATGATCGGACAGGCAGATTTCTCCCGCCCCGAGGGTCTTCCACAGGGCTAAATTTCCCATTATCATAGTGGGCGGCACCCAGAAGCCTGCGATGTGAAGAAGGAATCCCCTACCTAGAGGGCTACCAGGGCAGGCAACCGGGGATAGAAGTCTGAAGAAGCACCCTCGGGTTAGGGTTAGGCCGATGCACATGGGAGGCCCTACCGGCCCTTGCTGAGGGATCATCAAACTCCTGGTTCCCGCTTCAGGTGGGCGCTCCTTGGAGCTGTGTCCCAAGGGGTGCATGCAGATTTCACCTGTTCTACGGATTCAGCTCATTTCTAAAGGGCAAACGTTCCCATTGGGATCTATGGACATTGTGCGGTGCACCTCAGGGTTCCCGCATCTGCAGAGTTCATGGACCAGGCTACTGAGGACAGAAGCTGAGCATGGGACAGGGGCTTTGCATCAGGATTACCGTGAAGGTTATTTCACAAGTGAATGCTGTTGGTAACACCTGGGTGAGTCAGTGGGTTAGGCCACAGCCTTCAGCTCAGGACATGAGATGAGTCCTGGGATGGAGCCCCACATCGGGCTGTCTCCTCAGCAGGGAGTCTTCCCTCCCTTCTCTGGGCCTGCAACAGTGCCTACATCTTTTCGCTCCCTGCAAAGTGAAAAAGTAAAATCTTGAAGCAATAAATAAACAAATAAATAAATAATAAATATATAAAAGAGAGGGCATGATTTCCTATTGGAATCTAGGTCATTTGTGCGGGGCAGCTCAGGGTTCCCCCATGGGGAGAGTTTGGGAACCAGGACTTTGAGGACAGAAGACTGAGCACATGACTTGGGCTTCGCATTATGCTAAGGCTGAAGGTCATTGCTATAGGGTATGCTTTCCAGAACACCTGTGTACCTCATTGGATGTGACCTCTTGCCTCGGCCCAGGTCAAGATCCCAGGGAAGAGGAATCTAGTTTGACACCGGGCCTTCCCCACTGCAGGGAGCCTTATTCCCCCTTCCTTCACACAAAAACACAGCCTACTTGTGATCTCAGACGGTCCAACAAATAAATGAAATCATTATTAAAAAAAATACATATTCAGGCATGTTTTATATAGTGATCAAGTGCAGTTCTGCAGTGTGGCTCAGGGTTCTTCCATCGGGAGATTTTGGGAACCAGGCCTCTGAGCTTGGAAGGCTGAGCAGCCGGCAACGGCTTCATGTGAGGCATAGGGTTAGGTTTAGGGTTAGGGTTAGGGTTAGGGTTATGTTTAGGTGAGGGTTAGAGTAAGGGTTAGGGTTATGTCTTAGGAACAAGGCATGTCGGAACTGGCCACACAATACTGGCACACCAAGGGCTGAGTTGAGGGTGGGACTCAGCAGAATCCTCAGGCGATGGAATTTTGGACGGGACAGGCCAAGAGGGTGGAATGCCCTCAGGGGAGCATGCTGGTTTCTATATATCTGAAGGTACTGGATAGCACAGTAGGAAAGGTTCAGTTTCTGCCTGAGAGGCTGAGTCCTTCCTACAGACTGACTTTCCCATCCACAGGAGGACCTGGGTTCAGTCCTCCGGTGGCCAGAGTCTGATCACGTAACCTAGGCTTAGGGTTTGGCTCTTGGAGAATGGCTGACCTGATTTGTCAGGGCAGAATTAGGCTTTCCACGGGACTCAGTTGAGGACGTAGCCCTGGCGGACCATCATATTCCCGGATTGTGGTGTGGGGGTCCTAGGAAGGTGTTGGTAGAATGATCGGACAGGCAGATTTCTCCCGCCCCGAGGGTCTTCCACAGGGCTAAATTTCCCATTATCATAGTGGGCGGCACCCAGAAGCCTGCGATGTGAAGAAGGAATCCCCTACCTAGAGGGCTACCAGGGCAGGCAACCGGGGATAGAAGTCTGAAGAAGCACCCTCGGGTTAGGGTTAGGCCGATGCACATGGGAGGCCCTACCGGCCCTTGCTGAGGGATCATCAAACTCCTGGTTCCCGCTTCAGGTGGGCGCTCCTTGGAGCTGTGTCCCAAGGGGTGCATGCAGATTTCACCTGTTCTACGGATTCAGCTCATTTCTAAAGGGCAAACGTTCCCATTGGGATCTATGGACATTGTGCGGTGCACCTCAGGGTTCCCGCATCTGCAGAGTTCATGGACCAGGCTACTGAGGACAGAAGCTGAGCATGGGACAGGGGCTTTGCATCAGGATTACCGTGAAGGTTATTTCACAAGTGAATGCTGTTGGTAACACCTGGGTGAGTCAGTGGGTTAGGCCACAGCCTTCAGCTCAGGACATGAGATGAGTCCTGGGATGGAGCCCCACATCGGGCTGTCTCCTCAGCAGGGAGTCTTCCCTCCCTTCTCTGGGCCTGCAACAGTGCCTACATCTTTTCGCTCCCTGCAAAGTGAAAAAGTAAAATCTTGAAGCAATAAATAAACAAATAAATAAATAATAAATATATAAAAGAGAGGGCATGATTTCCTATTGGAATCTAGGTCATTTGTGCGGGGCAGCTCAGGGTTCCCCCATGGGGAGAGTTTGGGAACCAGGACTTTGAGGACAGAAGACTGAGCACATGACTTGGGCTTCGCATTATGCTAAGGCTGAAGGTCATTGCTATAGGGTATGCTTTCCAGAACACCTGTGTACCTCATTGGATGTGACCTCTTGCCTCGGCCCAGGTCAAGATCCCAGGGAAGAGGAATCTAGTTTGACACCGGGCCTTCCCCACTGCAGGGAGCCTTATTCCCCCTTCCTTCACACAAAAACACAGCCTACTTGTGATCTCAGACGGTCCAACAAATAAATGAAATCATTATTAAAAAAAATACATATTCAGGCATGTTTTATATAGTGATCAAGTGCAGTTCTGCAGTGTGGCTCAGGGTTCTTCCATCGGGAGATTTTGGGAACCAGGCCTCTGAGCTTGGAAGGCTGAGCAGCCGGCAACGGCTTCATGTGAGGCATAGGGTTAGGTTTAGGGTTAGGGTTAGGGTTAGGGTTATGTTTAGGTGAGGGTTAGAGTAAGGGTTAGGGTTATGTCTTAGGAACAAGGCATGTCGGAACTGGCCACACAATACTGGCACACCAAGGGCTGAGTTGAGGGTGGGACTCAGCAGAATCCTCAGGCGATGGAATTTTGGACGGGACAGGCCAAGAGGGTGGAATGCCCTCAGGGGAGCATGCTGGTTTCTATATATCTGAAGGTACTGGATAGCACAGTAGGAAAGGTTCAGTTTCTGCCTGAGAGGCTGAGTCCTTCCTACAGACTGACTTTCCCATCCACAGGAGGACCTGGGTTCAGTCCTCCGGTGGCCAGAGTCTGATCACGTAACCTAGGCTTAGGGTTTGGCTCTTGGAGAATGGCTGACCTGATTTGTCAGGGCAGAATTAGGCTTTCCACGGGACTCAGTTGAGGACGTAGCCCTGGCGGACCATCATATTCCCGGATTGTGGTGTGGGGGTCCTAGGAAGGTGTTGGTAGAATGATCGGACAGGCAGATTTCTCCCGCCCCGAGGGTCTTCCACAGGGCTAAATTTCCCATTATCATAGTGGGCGGCACCCAGAAGCCTGCGATGTGAAGAAGGAATCCCCTACCTAGAGGGCTACCAGGGCAGGCAACCGGGGATAGAAGTCTGAAGAAGCACCCTCGGGTTAGGGTTAGGCCGATGCACATGGGAGGCCCTACCGGCCCTTGCTGAGGGATCATCAAACTCCTGGTTCCCGCTTCAGGTGGGCGCTCCTTGGAGCTGTGTCCCAAGGGGTGCATGCAGATTTCACCTGTTCTACGGATTCAGCTCATTTCTAAAGGGCAAACGTTCCCATTGGGATCTATGGACATTGTGCGGTGCACCTCAGGGTTCCCGCATCTGCAGAGTTCATGGACCAGGCTACTGAGGACAGAAGCTGAGCATGGGACAGGGGCTTTGCATCAGGATTACCGTGAAGGTTATTTCACAAGTGAATGCTGTTGGTAACACCTGGGTGAGTCAGTGGGTTAGGCCACTGCCTTCAGCTCAGGACATGAGATGAGTCCTGGGATGGAGCCCCACATCGGGCTGTCTCCTCAGCAGGGAGCCTTCCTTCCCTTCTCTGGGCGTGCAACAGTGCCTACATCTTTTCGCTCCCTGCAAAGTGAAAAAGTAAAATCTTGAAGCAATAAATAAACAAATAAATAAATAATAAATATATAAAAGAGAGGGCATGATTTCCTATTGGAATCTAGGTCATTTGTGCGGGGCAGCTCAGGGTTCCCCCATGGGGAGAGTTTGGGAACCAGGCCTTTGAGGACAGAAGACTGAGCACATGACTTGGGCTTCGCATTATGCTAAGGCTGAAGGTCATTGCTATAGGGTATGCTTTCCAGAACACCTGTGTACCTCATTGGATGTGACCTCTTGCCTCGGCCCAGGTCAAGATCCCAGGGAAGAGGAATCTAGTTTGACACCGGGCCCTCCCCACTGCAGGGAGCCTTATTCCCCCTTCCTTCACACAAAAACACAGCCTACTTGTGATCTCAGACGGTCCAACAAATAAATGAAATCATTATTAAAAAAAATACATATTCAGGCATGTTTTATATAGTGATCAAGTGCAATTCTGCAGTGTGGCTCAGGGTTCTTCCATCGGGAGATTTTGGGAACCAGGCCTCTGAGCTTGGAAGGCTGAGCAGCCGGCAACGGCTTCATGTGAGGCATAGGGTTAGGGTTAGGGTTAGGGTTAGGGTTAGGGTTATGTTTAGGTGAGGGTTAGAGTAAGGGTTAGGGTTATGTCTTAGGAACAAGGCATGTCGGAACTGGCCAAACAATACTGGCACACCAAGGGCTGAGTTGAGGGTGGGACTCAGCTCATTTCTAAAGGGCAAACGTTCCCATTGGGATCTATGGACATTGTGCGGTGCACCTCAGGGTTCCCGCATCTGCAGAGTTCATGGACCAGGCTACTGAGGACAGAAGCTGAGCATGGGACAGGGGCTTTGCATCAGGATTACCGTGAAGGTTATTTCACAAGTGAATGCTGTTGGTAACACCTGGGTGAGTCAGTGGGTTAGGCCACTGCCTTCAGCTCAGGACATGAGATGAGTCCTGGGATGGAGCCCCACATCGGGCTGTCTCCTCAGCAGGGAGCCTTCCTTCCCTTCTCTGGGCGTGCAACAGTGCCTACATCTTTTCGCTCCCTGCAAAGTGAAAAAGTAAAATCTTGAAGCAATAAATAAACAAATAAATAAATAATAAATATATAAAAGAGAGGGCATGATTTCCTATTGGAATCTAGGTCATTTGTGCGGGGCAGCTCAGGGTTCCCCCATGGGGAGAGTTTGGGAACCAGGCCTTTGAGGACAGAAGACTGAGCACATGACTTGGGCTTCGCATTATGCTAAGGCTGAAGGTCATTGGTATAGGGTATGCTTTCCAGAACACCTGTGTACCTCATTGGATGTGACCTCTTGCCTCGGCCCAGGTCAAGATCCCAGGGAAGAGGAATCTAGTTTGACACCGGGCCCTCCCCACTGCAGGGAGCCTTATTCCCCCTTCCTTCACACAAAAACACAGCCTACTTGTGATCTCAGACTGTCCAACAAATAAATGAAATCATTATTAAAAAAAATACATATTCAGGCATGTTTTATATAGTGATCAAGTGCAATTCTGCAGTGTGGCTCAGGGTTCTTCCATCGGGAGATTTTGGGAACCAGGCCTCTGAGCTTGGAAGGCTGAGCAGCCGGCAACGGCTTCATGTGAGGCATAGGGTTAGGGTTAGGGTTAGGGTTAGGGTTAGGGTTATGTTTAGGTGAGGGTTAGAGTAAGGGTTAGGGTTATGTCTTAGGAACAAGGCATGTCGGAATTGGCCACACAATACTGGCACACCAAGGGCTGAGTTGAGGGTGGGACTCAGAAGAATCCTCAGGCGATGGAATTTTGGACGAGACAGGCCAAGAGGGTGGAATGCCCTCAGGGGAGCATGCTGGTTTCTATATATCTGAAGGTACTGGATAGCACAGTAGGAAAGGTTCAGTTTCTGCCTGAGAGGCTGAGTCCTTCCTACAGACTGACTTTCCCATCCACAGGAGGACCTGGGTTCAGTCCTCCGGTGGCCAGAGTCTGATCACGTAACCTAGGCTTAGGGTTTGGCTCTTGGAGAATGGCTGACCTATTTGTCAGGGCAGAATTAGGCTTTCCACGGGACTCAGTTGAGGACGTAGCCCTGGCGGACCATCATATTCCCGGATTGTGGTGTGGGTGTCCTAGGAAGGTGTTGGTAGAATGATCGGACAGGCAGATTTCTCCCGCCCCGAGGGTCTTCCACAGGGCTAAATTTCCCATTATCATAGTGGGCGGCACCCAGAAGCCTGCGATGTGAAGAAGGAATCCCCTACCTAGAGGGCTACCAGGGCAGGCAACCGGGGATAGAAGTCTGAAGAAGCACCCTCGGGTTAGGGTTATGCCGATGCACATGGGAGGCCCTACCGGCCCTTGCTGAGGGATCATCAAACTCCTGGTTCCCGCTTCAGGTGGGCGCTCCTTGGAGCTGTGTCCCAAGGGGTGCATGCAGATTTCACCTGTTCTACGGATTCAGCTCATTTCTAAAGGGCAAACGTTCCCATTGGGATCTATGGACATTGTGCGGTGCACCTCAGGGTTCCCGCATCTGCAGAGTTCATGGACCAGGCTACTGAGGACAGAAGCTGAGCATGGGACAGGGGCTTTGCATCAGGATTACCGTGAAGGTTATTTCACAAGTGAATGCTGTTGGTAACACCTGGGTGAGTCAGTGGGTTAGGCCACTGCCTTCAGCTCAGGACATGAGATGAGTCCTGGGATGGAGCCCCACATCGGGCTGTCTCCTCAGCAGGGAGCCTTCCTTCCCTTCTCTGGGCGTGCAACAGTGCCTACATCTTTTCGCTCCCTGCAAAGTGAAAAAGTAAAATCTTGAAGCAATAAATAAACAAATAAATAAATAATAAATATATAAAAGAGAGGGCATGATTTCCTATTGGAATCTAGGTCATTTGTGCGGGGCAGCTCAGGGTTCCCCCATGGGGAGAGTTTGGGAACCAGGCCTTTGAGGACAGAAGACTGAGCACATGACTTGGGCTTCGCATTATGCTAAGGCTGAAGGTCATTGCTATAGGGTATGCTTTCCAGAACACCTGTGTACCTCATTGGATGTGACCTCTTGCCTCGGCCCAGGTCAAGATCCCAGGGAAGAGGAATCTAGTTTGACACCGGGCCCTCCCCACTGCAGGGAGCCTTATTCCCCCTTCCTTCACACAAAAACACAGCCTACTTGTGATCTCAGACTGTCCAACAAATAAATGAAATCATTATTAAAAAAAATACATATTCAGGCATGTTTTATATAGTGATCAAGTGCAATTCTGCAGTGTGGCTCAGGGTTCTTCCATCGGGAGATTTTGGGAACCAGGCCTCTGAGCTTGGAAGGCTGAGCAGCCGGCAACGGCTTCATGTGAGGCATAGGGTTAGGGTTAGGGTTAGGGTTAGGGTTAGGGTTATGTTTAGGTGAGGGTTAGAGTAAGGGTTAGGGTTATGTCTTAGGAACAAGGCATGTCGGAATTGGCCACACAATACTGGCACACCAAGGGCTGAGTTGAGGGTGGGACTCAGAAGAATCCTCAGGCGATGGAATTTTGGACGAGACAGGCCAAGAGGGTGGAATGCCCTCAGGGGAGCATGCTGGTTTCTATATATCTGAAGGTACTGGATAGCACAGTAGGAAAGGTTCAGTTTCTGCCTGAGAGGCTGAGTCCTTCCTACAGACTGACTTTCCCATCCACAGGAGGACCTGGGTTCAGTCCTCCGGTGGCCAGAGTCTGATCACGTAACCTAGGCTTAGGGTTTGGCTCTTGGAGAATGGCTGACCTATTTGTCAGGGCAGAATTAGGCTTTCCACGGGACTCAGTTGAGGACGTAGCCCTGGCGGACCATCATATTCCCGGATTGTGGTGTGGGTGTCCTAGGAAGGTGTTGGTAGAATGATCGGACAGGCAGATTTCTCCCGCCCCGAGGGTCTTCCACAGGGCTAAATTTCCCATTATCATAGTGGGCGGCACCCAGAAGCCTGCGATGTGAAGAAGGAATCCCCTACCTAGAGGGCTACCAGGGCAGGCAACCGGGGATAGAAGTCTGAAGAAGCACCCTCGGGTTAGGGTTATGCCGATGCACATGGGAGGCCCTACCGGCCCTTGCTGAGGGATCATCAAACTCCTGGTTCCCGCTTCAGGTGGGCGCTCCTTGGAGCTGTGTCCCAAGGGGTGCATGCAGATTTCACCTGTTCTACGGATTCAGCTCATTTCGAAAGGGCAAACGTTCCCATTGGGATCTATGGACATTGTGCGGTGCACCTCAGGGTTCCCGCATCTGCAGAGTTCATGGACCAGGCTACTGAAGACAGAAGCTGAGCATGGGACAGGGGCTTTGCATCAGGATTACCGTGAAGGTTATTTCACAAGTGAATGCTGTTGGTAACACCTGGGTGAGTCAGTGGGTTAGGCCACTGCCTTCAGCTCAGGACATGAGATGAGTCCTGGGATGGAGCCCCACATCGGGCTGTCTCCTCAGCAGGGAGCCTTCCTTCCCTTCTCTGGGCGTGCAACAGTGCCTACATCTTTTCGCTCCCTGCAAAGTGAAAAAGTAAAATCTTGAAGCAATAAATAAACAAATAAATAAATAATAAATATATAAAAGAGAGGGCATGATTTCCTATTGGAATCTAGGTCATTTGTGCGGGGCAGCTCAGGGTTCCCCCATGGGGAGAGTTTGGGAACCAGGCCTTTGAGGACAGAAGACTGAGCACATGACTTGGGCTTCGCATTATGCTAAGGCTGAAGGTCATTGCTATAGGGTATGCTTTCCAGAACACCTGTGTACCTCATTGGATGTGACCTCTTGCCTCGGCCCAGGTCAAGATCCCAGGGAAGAGGAATCTAGTTTGACACCGGGCCCTCCCCACTGCAGGGAGCCTTATTCCCCCTTTCTTCACACAAAAACACAGCCTACTTGTGATCTCAGACTGTCCAACAAATAAATGAAATCATTATTTAAAAAAATACATATTCAGGCATGTTTTATATAGTGATCAAGTGCAATTCTGCAGTGTGGCTCAGGGTTCTTCCATCGGGAGATTTTGGGAACCAGGCCTCTGAGCTTGGAAGGCTGAGCAGCCGGCAACGGCTTCATGTGAGGCATAGGGTTAGGTTTAGGGTTAGGGTTAGGGTTAGGGTTATGTTTAGGTGAGGGTTAGAGTAAGGGTTAGGGTTAAGTCTTAGGAACAAGGCATGTCGGAACTGGCCACACAATACTGGCACACCAAGGGCTGAGTTGAGGGTGGGACTCAGCAGAATCCTCAGGCGATGGAATTTTGGACGGGACAGGCCATGAGGTTGGAATGCCCTCAGGGGAGAATGCTGGTTTCTATATATCTGAAGGGACTGGATAGCACAGTAGGAAAGGTTCAGTTTCTGCCTGAGAGGCTGAGTCCTTCCTACAGACTGACTTTCCCATCCACAGGAGGACCTGGGTTCAGTCCTCCGGTGGCCAGAGTCTGATCACGTAACCTAGGCTTAGGGTTTGGCTCTTGGAGAATGGCTGACCTATTTGTCAGGGCAGAATTAGGCTTTCCACGGGACACAGTTGAGGACGTAGCCCTGGCGGACCATCATATTCCCGGATTGTGGTGTGGGGGTCCTAGGAAGGTGTTGGTAGAATGATCGGACAGGCAGATTTCTCCCGCCCCGAGGGTCTTCCACAGGGCTAAATTTCCCATTATCATAGTGGGCGGCACCCAGAAGCCTGCGATGTGAAGAAGGAATCCCCTACCTAGAGGGCTACCAGGGCAGGCAACCGGGGATAGAAGTCTGAAGAAGCACCCTCGGGTTAGGGTTAGGCCGATGCACATGGGAGGCCCTACCGGCCCTTGCTGAGGGATCATCAAACTCCTGGTTCCCGCTTCAGGTGGGCGCTCCTTGGAGCTGTGTCCCAAGGGGTGCATGCAGATTTCACCTGTTCTACGGATTCAGCTCATTTCTAAAGGGCAAACGTTCCCATTGGGATCTATGGACATTGTGCGGTGCACCTCAGGGTTCCCGCATCTGCAGAGTTCATGGACCAGGCTACTGAGGACAGAAGCTGAGCATGGGACAGGGGCTTTGCATCAGGATTACCGTGAAGGTTATTTCACAAGTGAATGCTGTTGGTAACACCTGGGTGAGTCAGTGGGTTAGGCCACTGCCTTCAGCTCAGGACATGAGATGAGTCCTGGGATGGAGCCCCACATCGGGCTGTCTCCTCAGCAGGGAGCCTTCCTTCCCTTCTCTGGGCGTGCAACAGTGCCTACATCTTTTCGCTCCCTGCAAAGTGAAAAAGTAAAATCTTGAAGCAATAAATAAACAAATAAATAAATAATAAATATATAAAAGAGAGGGCATGATTTCCTATTGGAATCTAGGTCATTTGTGCGGGGCAGCTCAGGGTTCCCCCATGGGGAGAGTTTGGGAACCAGGCCTTTGAGGACAGAAGACTGAGCACATGACTTGGGCTTCGCATTATGCTAAGGCTGAAGGTCATTGCTATAGGGTATGCTTTCCAGAACACCTGTGTACCTCATTGGATGTGACCTCTTGCCTCGGCCCAGGTCAAGATCCCAGGGAAGAGGAATCTAGTTTGACACCGGGCCCTCCCCACTGCAGGGAGCCTTATTCCCCCTTCCTTCACACAAAAACACAGCCTACTTGTGATCTCAGACTGTCCAACAAATAAATGAAATCATTATTAAAAAAAATACATATTCAGGCATGTTTTATATAGTGATCAAGTGCAATTCTGCAGTGTGGCTCAGGGTTCTTCCATCGGGAGATTTTGGGAACCAGGCCTCTGAGCTTGGAAGGCTGAGCAGCCGGCAACGGCTTCATGTGAGGCATAGGGTTAGGTTTAGGGTTAGGGTTAGGGTTAGGGTTATGTTTAGGTGAGGGTTAGAGTAAGGGTTAGGGTTAAGTCTTAGGAACAAGGCATGTCGGAACTGGCCACACAATACTGGCACACCAAGGGCTGAGTTGAGGGTGGGACTCAGCAGAATCCTCAGGCGATGGAATTTTGGACGGGACAGGCCATGAGGTTGGAATGCCCTCAGGAAAGCATGCTGGTTTCTATATATCTGAAGGGACTGGATAGCACAGTAGGAAAGGTTCAGTTTCTGCCTGAGAGGCTGAGTCCTTCCTACAGACTGACTTTCCCATCCACAGGAGGACCTGGGTTCAGTCCTCCGGTGGCCAGAGTCTGATCACGTAACCTAGGCTTAGGGTTTGGCTCTTGGAGAATGGCTGACCTATTTGTCAGGGCAGAATTAGGCTTTCCACGGGTCTCAGTTGAGGACGTAGCCCTGGCGGACCATCATATTCCCGGATTGTGGTGTGGGGGTCCTAGGAAGGTGTTGGTAGAATGATCGGACAGGCAGATTTCTCCCGCCCCGAGGGTCTTCCACAGGGCTAAATTTCCCATTATCATAGTGGGCGGCACCCAGAAGCCTGCGATGTGAAGAAGGAATCCCCTACCTAGAGGGCTACCAGGGCAGGCAACCGGGGATAGAAGTCTGAAGAAGCACCCTCGGGTTAGGGTTAGGCCGATGCACATGGGAGGCCCTACCGGCCCTTGCTGAGGGATCATCAAACTCCTGGTTCCCGCTTCAGGTGGGCGCTCCTTGGAGCTGTGTCCCAAGGGGTGCATGCAGATTTCACCTGTTCTACGGATTCAGCTCATTTCTAAAGGGCAAACGTTCCCATTGGGATCTATGGACATTGTGCGGTGCACCTCAGGGTTCCCGCATCTGCAGAGTTCATGGACCAGGCTACTGAGGACAGAAGCTGAGCATGGGACAGGGGCTTTGCATCAGGATTACCGTGAAGGTTATTTCACAAGTGAATGCTGTTGGTAACACCTGGGTGAGTCAGTGGGTTAGGCCACTGCCTTCAGCTCAGGACATGAGATGAGTCCTGGGATGGAGCCCCACATCGGGCTGTCTCCTCAGCAGGGAGCCTTCCTTCCCTTCTCTGGGCGTGAAACAGTGCCTACATCTTTTCGCTCCCTGCAAAGTGAAAAAGTAAAATCTTGAAGCAATAAATAAACAAGTAAATAAATAATAAATATATAAAAGAGAGGGCATGATTTCCTATTGGAATCTAGGTCATTTGTGCGGGGCAGCTCAGGGTTCCCCCATGGGGAGAGTTTGGGAACCAGGCCTTTGAGGACAGAAGACTGAGCACATGACTTGGGCTTCGCATTATGCTAAGGCTGAAGGTCATTGCTATAGGGTATGCTTTCCAGAACACCTGTGTACCTCATTGGATGTGACCTCTTGCCTCGGCCCAGGTCAAGATCCCAGGGAAGAGGAATCTAGTTTGACACCGGGCCCTCCCCACTGCAGGGAGCCTTATTCCCCCTTCCTTCACACAAAAACACAGCCTACTTGTGATCTCAGACTGTCCAACAAATAAATGAAATCATTATTAAAAAAAATACATATTCAGGCATGTTTTATATAGTGATCAAGTGCAATTCTGCAGTGTGGCTCAGGGTTCTTCCATCGGGAGATTTTGGGAACCAGGCCTCTGAGCTTGGAAGGCTGAGCAGCTGGCAACGGCTTCATGTGAGGCATAGGGTTAGGTTTAGGGTTAGGGTTAGGGTTAGGGTTATGTTTAGGTGAGGGTTAGAGTAAGGGTTAGGGTTAAGTCTTAGGAACAAGGCATGTCGGAACTGGCCACACAATACTGGCACACCAAGGGCTGAGTTGAGGGTGGGACTCAGCAGAATCCTCAGGCGATGGAATTTTGGACAGGACAGGCCAAGAGGGTGGAATGCCCTCAGGGGAGCATGCTGGTTTCTATATATCTGAAGGTACTGGATAGCACAGTAGGAAAGGTTCAGTTTCTGCCTGAGAGGCTGAGTCCTTCCTACAGACTGACTTTCCAATCCACAGGAGGACCTGGGTTCAGTCCTCCGGTGGCCAGAGTCTGATCACGTAACCTAGGCTTAGGGTTTGGCTCTTGGAGAATGGCTGACCTATTTGTCAGGGCAGAATTAGGCTTTCCACGGGACTCAGTTGAGGACGTAGCCCTGGCGGACCATCATATTCCCGGATTGTGGTGTGGGTGTCCTAGGAAGGTGTTGGTAGAATGATCGGACAGGCAGATTTCTCCCGCCCCGAGGGTCTTCCACAGGGCTAAATTTCCCATTATCATAGTGGGCGGCACCCAGAAGCCTGCGATGTGAAGAAGGAATCCCCTACCTAGGGGGCTACCAGGGCAGGCAACCGGGGATAGAAGTCTGAAGAAGCACCCTCGGGTTAGGGTTAGGCCGATGCACATGGGAGGCCCTACCGGCCCTTGCTGAGGGATCATCAAACTCCTGGTTCCCGCTTCAGGTGGGCGCTCCTTGGAGCTGTGTCCCAAGGGGTGCATGCAGATTTCACCTGTTCTACGGATTCAGCTCATTTCTAAAGGGCAAACGTTCCCATTGGGATCTATGGACATTGTGCGGTGCACCTCAGGGTTCCCGCATCTGCAGAGTTCATGGACCAGGCTACTGAGGACAGAAGCTGAGCATGGGACAGGGGCTTTGCATCAGGATTACCGTGAAGGTTATTTCACAAGTGAATGCTGTTGGTAACACCTGGGTGAGTCAGTGAGTTAGGCCACTGCCTTCAGCTCAGGACATGAGATGAGTCCTGGGATGGAGCCCCACATCGGGCTGTCTCCTCAGCAGGGAGCCTTCCTTCCCTTCTCTGGGCGTGCAACATTGCCTACATCTTTTCGCTCCCTGCAAAGTGAAAAAGTAAAATCTTGAAGCAATAAATAAACAAATAAATAAATAATAAATATATAAAAGAGAGGGCATGATTTGCTATTGGAATCTAGGTCATTTGTGCGGGGCAGCTCAGGGTTCCCCCATGGGGAGAGTATGGGAACCAGGCCTTTGAGGACAGAAGACTGAGCACATGACTTGGGCTTCGCATTATGCTAAGGCTGAAGGTCATTGCTATAGGGTATGCTTTCCAGAACACCTGTGTACCTCATTGGATGTGACCTCTTGCCTCGGCCCAGGTCAAGATCCCAGGGAAGAGGAATCTAGTTTGACACCGGGCCATCCCCACTGCAGGGAGCCTTATTCCCCCTTCCTTCACACAAAAACACAGCCTACTTGTGATCTCAGACTGTCCAACAAATAAATGAAATCATTATTAAAAAAAATACATATTCAGGCATGTTTTATATAGTGATCAAGTGCAATTCTGCAGTGTGGCTCAGGGTTCTTCCATCGGGAGATTTTGGGAACCAGGCCTCTGAGCTTGGAAGGCTGAGCAGCCGGCAACGGCTTCATGTGAGGCATAGGGTTAGGGTTAGGGTTAGGGTTAGGGTTAGGGTTAGGGTTATGTTTAGGTGAGGGTTAGAGTAAGGGTTAGGGTTATGTCTTAGGAACAAGGCATGTCGGAATTGGCCACACAATACTGGCACACCAAGGGCTGAGTTGAGGGTGGGACTCAGAAGAATCCTCAGGCGATGGAATTTTGGACGAGACAGGCCAAGAGGGTGGAATGCCCTCAGGGGAGCATGCTGGTTTCTATATATCTGAAGGTACTGGATAGCACAGTAGGAAAGGTTCAGTTTCTGCCTGAGAGGCTGAGTCCTTCCTACAGACTGACTTTCCCATCCACAGGAGGACCTGGGTTCAGTCCTCCGGTGGCCAGAGTCTGATCACGTAACCTAGGCTTAGGGTTTGGCTCTTGGAGAATGGCTGACCTATTTGTCAGGGCAGAATTAGGCTTTCCACGGGACTCAGTTGAGGACGTAGCCCTGGCGGACCATCATATTCCCGGATTGTGGTGTGGGTGTCCTAGGAAGGTGTTGGTAGAATGATCGGACAGGCAGATTTCTCCCGCCCCGAGGGTCTTCCACAGGGCTAAATTTCCCATTATCATAGTGGGCGGCACCCAGAAGCCTGCGATGTGAAGAAGGAATCCCCTACCTAGAGGGCTACCAGGGCAGGCAACCGGGGATAGAAGTCTGAAGAAGCACCCTCGGGTTAGGGTTAGGCCGATGCACATGGGAGGCCCTACCGGCCCTTGCTGAGGGATCATCAAACTCCTGGTTCCCGCTTCAGGTGGGCGCTCCTTGGAGCTGTGTCCCAAGGGGTGCATGCAGATTTCACCTGTTCTACGGATTCAGCTCATTTCGAAAGGGCAAACGTTCCCATTGGGATCTATGGACATTGTGCGGTGCACCTCAGGGTTCCCGCATCTGCAGAGTTCATGGACCAGGCTACTGAGGACAGAAGCTGAGCATGGGACAGGGGCTTTGCATCAGGATTACCGTGAAGGTTATTTCACAAGTGAATGCTGTTGGTAACACCTGGGTGAGTCAGTGGGTTAGGCCACTGCCTTCAGCTCAGGACATGAGATGAGTCCTGGGATGGAGCCCCACATCGGGCTGTCTCCTCAGCAGGGAGCCTTCCTTCCCTTCTCTGGGCGTGAAACAGTGCCTACATCTTTTCGCTCCCTGCAAAGTGAAAAAGTAAAATCTTGAAGCAATAAATAAACAAGTAAATAAATAATAAATATATAAAAGAGAGGGCATGATTTCCTATTGGAATCTAGGTCATTTGTGCGGGGCAGCTCAGGGTTCCCCCATGGGGAGAGTTTGGGAACCAGGCCTTTGAGGACAGAAGACTGAGCACATGACTTGGGCTTCGCATTATGCTAAGGCTGAAGGTCATTGCTATAGGGTATGCTTTCCAGAACACCTGTGTACCTCATTGGATGTGACCTCTTGCCTCGGCCCAGGTCAAGATCCCAGGGAAGAGGAATCTAGTTTGACACCGGGCCCTCCCCACTGCAGGGAGCCTTATTCCCCCTTCCTTCACACAAAAACACAGCCTACTTGTGATCTCAGACTGTCCAACAAATAAATGAAATCATTATTAAAAAAAATACATATTCAGGCATGTTTTATATAGTGATCAAGTGCAATTCTGCAGTGTGGCTCAGGGTTCTTCCATCGGGAGATTTTGGGAACCAGGCCTCTGAGCTTGGAAGGCTGAGCAGCTGGCAACGGCTTCATGTGAGGCATAGGGTTAGGTTTAGGGTTAGGGTTAGGGTTAGGGTTATGTTTAGGTGAGGGTTAGAGTAAGGGTTAGGGTTAAGTCTTAGGAACAAGGCATGTCGGAACTGGCCACACAATACTGGCACACCAAGGGCTGAGTTGAGGGTGGGACTCAGCAGAATCCTCAGGCGATGGAATTTTGGACAGGACAGGCCAAGAGGGTGGAATGCCCTCAGGGGAGCATGCTGGTTTCTATATATCTGAAGGTACTGGATAGCACAGTAGGAAAGGTTCAGTTTCTGCCTGAGAGGCTGAGTCCTTCCTACAGACTGACTTTCCAATCCACAGGAGGACCTGGGTTCAGTCCTCCGGTGGCCAGAGTCTGATCACGTAACCTAGGCTTAGGGTTTGGCTCTTGGAGAATGGCTGACCTATTTGTCAGGGCAGAATTAGGCTTTCCACGGGACTCAGTTGAGGACGTAGCCCTGGCGGACCATCATATTCCCGGATTGTGGTGTGGGTGTCCTAGGAAGGTGTTGGTAGAATGATCGGACAGGCAGATTTCTCCCGCCCCGAGGGTCTTCCACAGGGCTAAATTTCCCATTATCATAGTGGGCGGCACCCAGAAGCCTGCGATGTGAAGAAGGAATCCCCTACCTAGGGGGCTACCAGGGCAGGCAACCGGGGATAGAAGTCTGAAGAAGCACCCTCGGGTTAGGGTTAGGCCGATGCACATGGGAGGCCCTACCGGCCCTTGCTGAGGGATCATCAAACTCCTGGTTCCCGCTTCAGGTGGGCGCTCCTTGGAGCTGTGTCCCAAGGGGTGCATGCAGATTTCACCTGTTCTACGGATTCAGCTCATTTCTAAAGGGCAAACGTTCCCATTGGGATCTATGGACATTGTGCGGTGCACCTCAGGGTTCCCGCATCTGCAGAGTTCATGGACCAGGCTACTGAGGACAGAAGCTGAGCATGGGACAGGGGCTTTGCATCAGGATTACCGTGAAGGTTATTTCACAAGTGAATGCTGTTGGTAACACCTGGGTGAGTCAGTGGGTTAGGCCACTGCCTTCAGCTCAGGACATGAGATGAGTCCTGGGATGGAGCCCCACATCGGGCTGTCTCCTCAGCAGGGAGCCTTCCTTCCCTTCTCTGGGCGTGCAACATTGCCTACATCTTTTCGCTCCCTGCAAAGTGAAAAAGTAAAATCTTGAAGCAATAAATAAACAAATAAATAAATAATAAATATATAAAAGAGAGGGCATGATTTGCTATTGGAATCTAGGTCATTTGTGCGGGGCAGCTCAGGGTTCCCCCATGGGGAGAGTATGGGAACCAGGCCTTTGAGGACAGAAGACTGAGCACATGACTTGGGCTTCGCATTATGCTAAGGCTGAAGGTCATTGCTATAGGGTATGCTTTCCAGAACACCTGTGTACCTCATTGGATGTGACCTCTTGCCTCGGCCCAGGTCAAGATCCCAGGGAAGAGGAATCTAGTTTGACACCGGGCCATCCCCACTGCAGGGAGCCTTATTCCCCCTTCCTTCACACAAAAACACAGCCTACTTGTGATCTCAGACTGTCCAACAAATAAATGAAATCATTATTAAAAAAAATACATATTCAGGCATGTTTTATATAGTGATCAAGTGCAATTCTGCAGTGTGGCTCAGGGTTCTTCCATCGGGAGATTTTGGGAACCAGGCCTCTGAGCTTGGAAGGCTGAGCAGCCGGCAACGGCTTCATGTGAGGCATAGGGTTAGGGTTAGGGTTAGGGTTAGGGTTAGGGTTAGGGTTATGTTTAGGTGAGGGTTAGAGTAAGGGTTAGGGTTATGTCTTAGGAACAAGGCATGTCGGAATTGGCCACACAATACTGGCACACCAAGGGCTGAGTTGAGGGTGGGACTCAGAAGAATCCTCAGGCGATGGAATTTTGGACGAGACAGGCCAAGAGGGTGGAATGCCCTCAGGGGAGCATGCTGGTTTCTATATATCTGAAGGTACTGGATAGCACAGTAGGAAAGGTTCAGTTTCTGCCTGAGAGGCTGAGTCCTTCCTACAGACTGACTTTCCCATCCACAGGAGGACCTGGGTTCAGTCCTCCGGTGGCCAGAGTCTGATCACGTAACCTAGGCTTAGGGTTTGGCTCTTGGAGAATGGCTGACCTATTTGTCAGGGCAGAATTAGGCTTTCCACGGGACTCAGTTGAGGACGTAGCCCTGGCGGACCATCATATTCCCGGATTGTGGTGTGGGTGTCCTAGGAAGGTGTTGGTAGAATGATCGGACAGGCAGATTTCTCCCGCCCCGAGGGTCTTCCACAGGGCTAAATTTCCCATTATCATAGTGGGCGGCACCCAGAAGCCTGCGATGTGAAGAAGGAATCCCCTACCTAGAGGGCTACCAGGGCAGGCAACCGGGGATAGAAGTCTGAAGAAGCACCCTCGGGTTAGGGTTATGCCGATGCACATGGGAGGCCCTACCGGCCCTTGCTGAGGGATCATCAAACTCCTGGTTCCCGCTTCAGGTGGGCGCTCCTTGGAGCTGTGTCCCAAGGGGTGCATGCAGATTTCACCTGTTCTACGGATTCAGCTCATTTCTAAAGGGCAAACGTTCCCATTGGGATCTATGGACATTGTGCGGTGCACCTCAGGGTTCCCGCATCTGCAGAGTTCATGGACCAGGCTACTGAGGACAGAAGCTGAGCATGGGACAGGGGCTTTGCATCAGGATTACCGTGAAGGTTATTTCACAAGTGAATGCTGTTGGTAACACCTGGGTGAGTCAGTGGGTTAGGCCACTGCCTTCAGCTCAGGACATGAGATGAGTCCTGGGATGGAGCCCCACATCGGGCTGTCTCCTCAGCAGGGAGCCTTCCTTCCCTTCTCTGGGCGTGCAACAGTGCCTACATCTTTTCGCTCCCTGCAAAGTGAAAAAGTAAAATCTTGAAGCAATAAATAAACAAATAAATAAATAATAAATATATAAAAGAGAGGGCATGATTTCCTATTGGAATCTAGGTCATTTGTGCGGGGCAGCTCAGGGTTCCCCCATGGGGAGAGTTTGGGAACCAGGCCTTTGAGGACAGAAGACTGAGCACATGACTTGGGCTTCGCATTATGCTAAGGCTGAAGGTCATTGCTATAGGGTATGCTTTCCAGAACACCTGTGTACCTCATTGGATGTGACCTCTTGCCTCGGCCCAGGTCAAGATCCCAGGGAAGAGGAATCTAGTTTGACACCGGGCCCTCCCCACTGCAGGGAGCCTTATTCCCCCTTCCTTCACACAAAAACACAGCCTACTTGTGATCTCAGACTGTCCAACAAATAAATGAAATCATTATTAAAAAAAATACATATTCAGGCATGTTTTATATAGTGATCAAGTGCAATTCTGCAGTGTGGCTCAGGGTTCTTCCATCGGGAGATTTTGGGAACCAGGCCTCTGAGCTTGGAAGGCTGAGCAGCCGGCAACGGCTTCATGTGAGGCATAGGGTTAGGTTTAGGGTTAGGGTTAGGGTTAGGGTTATGTTTAGGTGAGGGTTAGAGTAAGGGTTAGGGTTAAGTCTTAGGAACAAGGCATGTCGGAACTGGCCACACAATACTGGCACACCAAGGGCTGAGTTGAGGGTGGGACTCAGCAGAATCCTCAGGCGATGGAATTTTGGACGGGACAGGCCATGAGGTTGGAATGCCCTCAGGAAAGCATGCTGGTTTCTATATATCTGAAGGGACTGGATAGCACAGTAGGAAAGGTTCAGTTTCTGCCTGAGAGGCTGAGTCCTTCCTACAGACTGACTTTCCCATCCACAGGAGGACCTGGGTTCAGTCCTCCGGTGGCCAGAGTCTGATCACGTAACCTAGGCTTAGGGTTTGGCTCTTGGAGAATGGCTGACCTATTTGTCAGGGCAGAATTAGGCTTTCCACGGGTCTCAGTTGAGGACGTAGCCCTGGCGGACCATCATATTCCCGGATTGTGGTGTGGGGGTCCTAGGAAGGTGTTGGTAGAATGATCGGACAGGCAGATTTCTCCCGCCCCGAGGGTCTTCCACAGGGCTAAATTTCCCATTATCATAGTGGGCGGCACCCAGAAGCCTGCGATGTGAAGAAGGAATCCCCTACCTAGAGGGCTACCAGGGCAGGCAACCGGGGATAGAAGTCTGAAGAAGCACCCTCGGGTTAGGGTTAGGCCGATGCACATGGGAGGCCCTACCGGCCCTTGCTGAGGGATCATCAAACTCCTGGTTCCCGCTTCAGGTGGGCGCTCCTTGGAGCTGTGTCCCAAGGGGTGCATGCAGATTTCACCTGTTCTACGGATTCAGCTCATTTCTAAAGGGCAAACGTTCCCATTGGGATCTATGGACATTGTGCGGTGCACCTCAGGGTTCCCGCATCTGCAGAGTTCATGGACCAGGCTACTGAGGACAGAAGCTGAGCATGGGACAGGGGCTTTGCATCAGGATTACCGTGAAGGTTATTTCACAAGTGAATGCTGTTGGTAACACCTGGGTGAGTCAGTGGGTTAGGCCACTGCCTTCAGCTCAGGACATGAGATGAGTCCTGGGATGGAGCCCCACATCGGGCTGTCTCCTCAGCAGGGAGCCTTCCTTCCCTTCTCTGGGCGTGCAACAGTGCCTACATCTTTTCGCTCCCTGCAAAGTGAAAAAGTAAAATCTTGAAGCAATAAATAAACAAGTAAATAAATAATAAATATATAAAAGAGAGGGCATGATTTCCTATTGGAATCTAGGTCATTTGTGCGGGGCAGCTCAGGGTTCCCCCATGGGGAGAGTTTGGGAACCAGGCCTTTGAGGACAGAAGACTGAGCACATGACTTGGGCTTCGCATTATGCTAAGGCTGAAGGTCATTGCTATAGGGTATGCTTTCCAGAACACCTGTGTACCTCATTGGATGTGACCTCTTGCCTCGGCCCAGGTCAAGATCCCAGGGAAGAGGAATCTAGTTTGACACCGGGCCCTCCCCACTGCAGGGAGCCTTATTCCCCCTTCCTTCACACAAAAACACAGCCTACTTGTGATCTCAGACTGTCCAACAAATAAATGAAATCATTATTAAAAAAAATACATATTCAGGCATGTTTTATATAGTGATCAAGTGCAATTCTGCAGTGTGGCTCAGGGTTCTTCCATCGGGAGATTTTGGGAACCAGGCCTCTGAGCTTGGAAGGCTGAGCAGCTGGCAACGGCTTCATGTGAGGCATAGGGTTAGGTTTAGGGTTAGGGTTAGGGTTAGGGTTATGTTTAGGTGAGGGTTAGAGTAAGGGTTAGGGTTAAGTCTTAGGAACAAGGCATGTCGGAACTGGCCACACAATACTGGCACACCAAGGGCTGAGTTGAGGGTGGGACTCAGCAGAATCCTCAGGCGATGGAATTTTGGACAGGACAGGCCAAGAGGGTGGAATGCCCTCAGGGGAGCATGCTGGTTTCTATATATCTGAAGGTACTGGATAGCACAGTAGGAAAGGTTCAGTTTCTGCCTGAGAGGCTGAGTCCTTCCTACAGACTGACTTTCCAATCCACAGGAGGACCTGGGTTCAGTCCTCCGGTGGCCAGAGTCTGATCACGTAACCTAGGCTTAGGGTTTGGCTCTTGGAGAATGGCTGACCTATTTGTCAGGGCAGAATTAGGCTTTCCACGGGACTCAGTTGAGGACGTAGCCCTGGCGGACCATCATATTCCCGGATTGTGGTGTGGGTGTCCTAGGAAGGTGTTGGTAGAATGATCGGACAGGCAGATTTCTCCCGCCCCGAGGGTCTTCCACAGGGCTAAATTTCCCATTATCATAGTGGGCGGCACCCAGAAGCCTGCGATGTGAAGAAGGAATCCCCTACCTAGGGGGCTACCAGGGCAGGCAACCGGGGATAGAAGTCTGAAGAAGCACCCTCGGGTTAGGGTTAGGCCGATGCACATGGGAGGCCCTACCGGCCCTTGCTGAGGGATCATCAAACTCCTGGTTCCCGCTTCAGGTGGGCGCTCCTTGGAGCTGTGTCCCAAGGGGTGCATGCAGATTTCACCTGTTCTACGGATTCAGCTCATTTCTAAAGGGCAAACGTTCCCATTGGGATCTATGGACATTGTGCGGTGCACCTCAGGGTTCCCGCATCTGCAGAGTTCATGGACCAGGCTACTGAGGACAGAAGCTGAGCATGGGACAGGGGCTTTGCATCAGGATTACCGTGAAGGTTATTTCACAAGTGAATGCTGTTGGTAACACCTGGGTGAGTCAGTGGGTTAGGCCACTGCCTTCAGCTCAGGACATGAGATGAGTCCTGGGATGGAGCCCCACATCGGGCTGTCTCCTCAGCAGGGAGCCTTCCTTCCCTTCTCTGGGCGTGCAACATTGCCTACATCTTTTCGCTCCCTGCAAAGTGAAAAAGTAAAATCATGAAGCAATAAATAAACAAATAAATAAATAATAAATATATAAAAGAGAGGGCATGATTTGCTATTGGAATCTAGGTCATTTGTGCGGGGCAGCTCAGGGTTCCCCCATGGGGAGAGTATGGGAACCAGGCCTTTGAGGACAGAAGACTGAGCACATGACTTGGGCTTCGCATTATGCTAAGGCTGAAGTTCATTGCTATAGGGTATGCTTTCCAGAACACCTGTGTACCTCATTGGATGTGACCTCTTGCCTCGGCCCTGGTCAAGATCCCAGGGAAGAGGAATCTAGTTTGACACCAGGCCCTCCCCACTGCAGGGAGCCTTATTCCCCTTTCTTCACACAAAAACACAGCCTACTTGTGATCTCAGACTGTCCAACAAATAAATGAAATCATTATTAAAAAAAATACATATTCAGGCATGTTTTATATAGTGATCAAGTGCAATTCTGCAGTGTGGCTCAGGGTTCTTCCATCGGGAGATTTTGGGAACCAGGCCTCTGAGCTTGGAAGGCTGAGCAGCCGGCAACGGCTTCATGTGAGGCATAGGGTTAGGTTTAGGGTTAGGGTTAGGGTTAGGGTTATGTTTAGGTGAGGGTTAGAGTAAGGGTTAGGGTTATGTCTTAGGAACAAGGCATGTCGGAACTGGCCAAACAATACTGGCACACCAAGGGCTGAGTTGAGGGTGGGACTCAGCAGAATCCTCAGGCGATGGAATTTTGGACGGGACAGGCCAAGAGGGTGGAATGCCCTCAGGGGAGCATGCTGGTTTCTATATATCTGAAGGGACTGGATAGCACAGTAGGAAAGGTTCAGTTTCTGCCTGAGAGGCTGAGTCCTTCCTACAGACTGACTTTCCCATCCACAGGAGGACCTGGGTTCAGTCCTCCGGTGGCCAGAGTCTGATCACGTAACCTAGGCTTAGGGTTTGGCTCTTGGAGAATGGCTGACCTGATTTGTCAGGGCAGAATTAGGCTTTCCACGGGACTCAGTTGAGGACGTAGCCCTGGCGGACCATCATATTCCCGGATTGTGGTGTGGGGGTCCTAGGAAGGTGTTGGTAGAATGATCGGACAGGCAGATTTCTCCCGCCCCGAGGGTCTTCCACAGGGCTAAATTTCCCATTATCATAGTGGGCGGCACCCAGAAGCCTGCGATGTGAAGAAGGAATCCCCTACCTAGAGGGCTACCAGGGCAGGCAACCGGGGATAGAAGTCTGAAGAAGCACCCTCGGGTTAGGGTTAGGCCGATGCACATGGGAGGCCCTACCGGCCCTTGCTGAGGGATCATCAAACTCCTGGTTCCCGCTTCAGGTGGGCGCTCCTTGGAGCTGTGTCCCAAGGGGTGCATGCAGATTTCACCTGTTCTACGGATTCAGCTCATTTCTAAAGGGCAAACGTTCCCATTGGGATCTATGGACATTGTGCGGTGCACCTCAGGGTTCCCGCATCTGCAGAGTTCATGGACCAGGCTACTGAGGACAGAAGCTGAGCATGGGACAGGGGCTTTGCATCAGGATTACCGTGAAGGTTATTTCACAAGTGAATGCTGTTGGTAACACCTGGGTGAGTCAGTGGGTTAGGCCACTGCCTTCAGCTCAGGACATGAGATGAGTCCTGGGATGGAGCCCCACATCGGGCTGTCTCCTCAGCAGGGAGCCTTCCTTCCCTTCTCTGGGCGTGCAACAGTGCCTACATCTTTTCGCTCCCTGCAAAGTGAAAAAGTAAAATCTTGAAGCAATAAATAAACAAATAAATAAATAATAAATATATAAAAGAGAGGGCATGATTTCCTATTGGAATCTAGGTCATTTGTGCGGGGCAGCTCAGGGTTCCCCCATGGGGAGAGTTTGGGAACCAGGCCTTTGAGGACAGAAGACTGAGCACATGACTTGGGCTTCGCATTATGCTAAGGCTGAAGGTCATTGCTATAGGGTATGCTTTCCAGAACACCTGTGTACCTCATTGGATGTGACCTCTTGCCTCGGCCCAGGTCAAGATCCCAGGGAAGAGGAATCTAGTTTGACACCGGGCCCTCCCCACTGCAGGGAGCCTTATTCCCCCTTCCTTCACACAAAAACACAGCCTACTTGTGATCTCAGACTGTCCAACAAATAAATGAAATCATTATTAAAAAAAATACATATTCAGGCATGTTTTATATAGTGATCAAGTGCAATTCTGCAGTGTGGCTCAGGGTTCTTCCATCGGGAGATTTTGGGAACCAGGCCTCTGAGCTTGGAAGGCTGAGCAGCCGGCAACGGCTTCATGTGAGGCATAGGGTTAGGTTTAGGGTTAGGGTTAGGGTTAGGGTTATGTTTAGGTGAGGGTTAGAGTAAGGGTTAGGGTTAAGTCTTAGGAACAAGGCATGTCGGAACTGGCCACACAATACTGGCACACCAAGGGCTGAGTTGAGGGTGGGACTCAGCAGAATCCTCAGGCGATGGAATTTTGGACGGGACAGGCCAAGAGGGTGGAATGCCCTCAGGGGAGCATGCTGGTTTCTATATATCTGAAGGTACTGGATAGCACAGTAGGAAAGGTTCAGTTTCTGCCTGAGAGGCTGAGTCCTTCCTACAGACTGACTTTCCCATCCACAGGAGGACCTGGGTTCAGTCCTCCGGTGGCCAGAGTCTGATCACGTAACCTAGGCTTAGGGTTTGTCTCTTGGAGAATGGCTGACCTGATTTGTCAGGGCAGAATTAGGCTTTCCACGGGACTCAGTTGAGGACGTAGCCCTGGCGGACCATCATATTCCCGGATTGTGGTGTGGGGGTCCTAGGAAGGTGTTGGTAGAATGATCAGACAGGCAGATTTCTCCCGCCCCGAGGGTCTTCCACAGGGCTAAATTTCCCATTATCATAGTGGGCGGCACCCAGAAGCCTGCGATGTGAAGAAGTAATCCCCTACCTAGAGGGCTACCAGGGCAGGCAACCGGGGATAGAAGTCTGAAGAAGCACCCTCGGGTTAGGGTTAGGCCGATGCACATGGGAGGCCCTACCGGCCCTTGCTGAGGGATCACCAAACTCCTGGTTCCCGCTTCAGGTGGGCGCTCCTTGGAGCTGTGTCCCAAGGGGTGCATGCAGATTTCACCTGTTCTACGGATTCAGCTCATTTCTAAAGGGCAAACGTTCCCATTGGGTTCTATGGACATTGTGCGGTGCACCTCAGGGTTCCCGCATCTGCAGAGTTCATGGACCAGGCTACTGAGGACAGAAGCTGAGCATGGGACAGGGGCTTTGCATCAGGATTACCGTGAAGGTTATTTCACAAGTGAATGCTGTTGGTAACACCTGGGTGAGTCAGTGGGTTAGGCCACTGCCTTCAGCTCAGGACATGAGATGAGTCCTGGGATGGAGCCCCACATCGGGCTGTCTCCTCAGCAGGGAGCCTTCCTTCCCTTCTCTGGGCGTGCAACAGTGCCTACATCTTTTCGCTCCCTGCAAAGTGAAAAAGTAAAATCTTGAAGCAATAAATAAACAAATAAATAAATAATAAATATATAAAAGAGAGGGCATGATTTCCTATTGGAATCTAGGTCATTTGTGCGGGGCAGCTCAGGGTTCCCCCATGGGGAGAGTTTGGGAACCAGGCCTTTGAGGACAGAAGACTGAGCACATGACTTGGGCTTCGCATTATGCTAAGGCTGAAGGTCATTGCTATAGGGTATGCTTTCCAGTACAGCTGTGTACCTCATTGGATGTGACCTCTTGCCTCGGCCCAGGTCAAGATCCCAGGGAAGAGGAATCTAGTTTGACACCGGGCCCTCCCCACTGAGGGAGCCTTATTCCCCCTTCCTTCACACAAAAACACAGCCTACTTGTGATCTCAGACTGTCCAACAAATAAATGAAATCATTATTAAAAAAAATACATATTCAGGCATGTTTTATATACTGATCAAGTGCAATTCTGCAGTGTGGCTCAGGGTTCTTCCATCGGGAGATTTTGGGAACCAGGCCTCTGAGCTTGGAAGGCTGAGCAGCCGGCAACGGCTTCATGTGAGGCATAGGGTTAGGTTTAGGGTTAGGGTTAGGGTTATGTTTAGGTGAGGGTTAGAGTAAGGGTTAGGGTTATGACTTAGGAACAAGGCATGTCAGAACTGGCCACACAATACTGGCACACCAAGGGCTGAGTTGAGGGTGGGACTCAGCAGAATCCTCAGGCGATGGAATTTTGGACGGGACAGGCCAAGAGGGTGGAATGCCCTCAGGGGAGCATGCTGGTTTCTATATATCTGAAGGGACTGGATAGCACAGTAGGAAAGGTTCAGTTTCTGCCTGAGAGGCTGAGTCCTTCCTACAGACTGACTTTCCCATCCACAGGAGGACCTGGGTTCAGTCCTCCGGTGGCCAGAGTCTGATCACGTAACCTAGGCTTAGGGTTTGGCTCTTGGAGAATGGCTGACCTATTTGTCAGGGCAGAATTAGGCTTTCCACGGGACTCAGTTGAGGACGTAGCCCTGGCGGACCATCATATTCCCGGATTGTGGTGTGGGGGTCCTAGGAAGGTGTTGGTAGAATGATCGGACAGGCAGATTTCTCCCGCCCCGAGGGTCTTCCACAGGGCTAAATTTCCCATTATCATAGTGGGCGGCACCCAGAAGCCTGCGATGTGAAGAAGGAATCCCCTACCTAGAGGGCTACCAGGGCAGGCAACCGGGGATAGAAGTCTGAAGAAGCACCCTCGGGTTAGGGTTAGGCCGATGCACATGGGAGGCCCTACCGGCCCTTGCTGAGGGATCATCAAACTCCTGGTTCCCGCTTCAGGTGGGCGCTCCTTGGAGCTGTGTCCCAAGGGGTGCATGCAGATTTCACCTGTTCTACGGATTCAGCTCATTTCTAAAGGGCAAACGTTCCCATTGGGATCTATGGACATTGTGCGGTGCACCTCAGGGTTCCCGCATCTGCAGAGTTCATGGACCAGGCTACTGAGGACAGAAGCTGAGCATGGGACAGGGGCTTTGCATCAGGATTACCGTGAAGGTTATTTCACAAGTGAATGCTGTTGGTAACACCTGGGTGAGTCAGTGGGTTAGGCCACTGCCTTCAGCTCAGGACATGAGATGAGTCCTGGGATGGAGCCCCACATCGGGCTGTCTCCTCAGCAGGGAGCCTTCCTTCCCTTCTCTGGGCGTGCAACATTGCCTACATCTTTTCGCTCCCTGCAAAGTGAAAAAGTAAAATCTTGAAGCAATAAATAAACAATTAAATAAATAATAAAAATATAAAAGAGAGGGCATGATATCCTATTGGAATCTAGGTCATTTGTGCGGGGCAGCTCAGGGTTCCCCCATGGGGAGAGTGTGGGAACCAGGCCTTTTAGGACAGAAGACTGAGCACATGACTTGGGCTTCGCATTATGCTAAGGCTGAAGTTCATTGCTATAGGGTATGCTTTCCAGAACACCTGTGTACCTCATTGGATGTGACCTCTTGCCTCGGCCCAGGTCAAGATCCCAGGGAAGAGGAATCTAGTTTGACACCAGGCCCTCCCCACTGCAGGGAGCCTTATTCCCCTTTCTTCACACAAAAACACAGCCTACTTGTGATCTCAGACTGTCCAACAAATAAATGAAATCATTATTAAAAAAAATACATATTCAGGCATGTTTTATATAGTGATCAAGTGCAATTCTGCAGTGTGGCTCAGGGTTCTTCCATCGGGAGATTTTGGGAACCAGGCCTCTGAGCTTGGAAGGCTGAGCAGCCGGCAACGGCTTCATGTGAGGCATAGGGTTAGGTTTAGGGTTAGGGTTAGGGTTAGGGTTATGTTTAGGTGAGGGTTAGAGTAAGGGTTAGGGTTAAGTCTTAGGAACAAGGCATGTCGGAACTGGCCACACAATACTGGCACACCAAGGGCTGAGTTGAGGGTGGGACTCAGCAGAATCCTCAGGCGATGGAATTTTGGACGGGACAGGCCATGAGGTTGGAATGCCCTCAGGGGAGCATGCTGGTTTCTATATATCTGAAGGGACTGGATAGCACAGTAGGAAAGGTTCAGTTTCTGCCTGAGAGGCTGAGTCCTTCCTACAGACTGACTTTCCCATCCACAGGAGGACCTGGGTTCAGTCCTCCGGTGGCCAGAGTCTGATCACGTAACCTAGGCTTAGGGTTTGGCTCTTGGAGAATGGCTGACCTATTTGTCAGGGCAGAATTAGGCTTTCCACGGGACTCAGTTGAGGACGTAGCCCTGGCGGACCATCATATTCCCGGATTGTGGTGTGGGGGTCCTAGGAAGGTGTTGGTAGAATGATCGGACAGGCAGATTTCTCCCGCCCCGAGGGTCTTCCACAGGGCTAAATTTCCCATTATCATAGTGGGCGGCACCCAGAAGCCTGCGATGTGAAGAAGGAATCCCCTACCTAGAGGGCTACCAGGGCAGGCAACCGGGGATAGAAGTCTGAAGAAGCACCCTCGGGTTAGGGTTAGGCCGATGCACATGGGAGGCCCTACCGGCCCTTGCTGAGGGATCATCAAACTCCTGGTTCCCGCTTCAGGTCGGCGCTCCTTGGAGCTGTGTCCCAAGGGGTGCATGCAGATTTCACCTGTTCTACGGATTCAGCTCATTTCTAAAGGGCAAACGTTCCCATTGGGATCTATGGACATTGTGCGGTGCACCTCAGGGTTCCCGCATCTGCAGAGTTCATGGACCAGGCTACTGAGGACAGAAGCTGAGCATGGGACAGGGGCTTTGCATCAGGATTACCGTGAAGGTTATTTCACAAGTGAATGCTGTTGGTAACACCTGGGTGAGTCAGTGGGTTAGGCCACTGCCTTCAGCTCAGGACATGAGATGAGTCCTGGGATGGAGCCCCACATCGGGCTGTCTCCTCAGCAGGGAGCCTTCCTTCCCTTCTCTGGGCGTGCAACATTGCCTACATCTTTTCGCTCCCTGCAAAGTGAAAAAGTAAAATCTTGAAGCAATAAATAAACAAATAAATAAATAATAAATATATAAAAGAGAGGGCATGATTTCCTATTGGAATCTAGGTCATTTGTGCGGGGCAGCTCAGGGTTCCCCCATGGGGAGAGTTTGGGAACCAGGCCTTTGAGGACAGAAGACTGAGCACATGACTTGGGCTTCGCATTATGCTAAGGCTGAAGGTCATTGCTATAGGGTATGCTTTCCAGAACACCTGTGTACCTCATTGGATGTGACCTCTTGCCTCGGCCCAGGTCAAGATCCCAGGGAAGAGGAATCTAGTTTGACACCAGGCCCTCCCCACTGCAGGGAGCCTTATTCCCCCTTCCTTCACACAAAAACACAGCCTACTTGTGATCTCAGACTGTCCAACAAATAAATGAAATCATTATTAAAAAAAATACATATTCAGGCATGTTTTATATAGTGATCAAGTGCAATTCTGCAGTGTGGCTCAGGGTTCTTCCATCGGGAGATTTTGGGAACCAGGCCTCTGAGCTTGGAAGGCTGAGCAGCCGGCAACGGCTTCATGTGAGGCATAGGGTTAGGTTTAGGGTTAGGGTTAGGGTTAGGGTTATGTTTAGGTGAGGGTTAGAGTAAGGGTTAGGGTTAAGTCTTAGGAACAAGGCATGTCGGAACTGGCCACACAATACTGGCACACCAAGGGCTGAGTTGAGGGTGGGACTCAGCAGAATCCTCAGGCGATGGAATTTTGGACGGGACAGGCCAAGAGGGTGGAATGCCCTCAGGGGAGCATGCTGGTTTCTATATATCTGAAGGGACTGGATAGCACAGTAGGAAAGGTTCAGTTTCTGCCTGAGAGGCTGAGTCCTTCCTACAGACTGACTTTCCCATCCACAGGAGGACCTGGGTTCAGTCCTCCGGTGGCCAGAGTCTGATCACGTAACCTAGGCTTAGGGTTTGGCTCTTGGAGAATGGCTGACCTATTTGTCAGGGCAGAATTAGGCTTTCCACGGGACTCAGTTGAGGACGTAGCCCTGGCGGACCATCATATTCCCGGATTGTGGTGTGGGTGTCCTAGGAAGGTGTTGGTAGAATGATCGGACAGGCAGATTTCTCCCGCCCCGAGGGTCTTCCACAGGGCTAAATTTCCCATTATCATAGTGGGCGGCACCCAGAAGCCTGCGATGTGAAGAAGGAATCCCCTACCTAGAGGGCTACCAGGGCAGGCAACCGGGGATAGAAGTCTGAAGAAGCACCCTCGGGTTAGGGTTAGGCCGATGCACATGGGAGGCCCTACCGGCCCTTGCTGAGGGATCATCAAACTCCTGGTTCCCGCTTCAGGTGGGCGCTCCTTGGAGCTGTGTCCCAAGGGGTGCATGCAGATTTCACCTGTTCTACGGATTCAGCTCATTTCTAAAGGGCAAACGTTCCCATTGGGATCTATGGACATTGTGCGGTGCACCTCAGGGTTCCCGCATCTGCAGAGTTCATGGACCAGGCTACTGAGGACAGAAGCTGAGCATGGGACAGGGGCTTTGCATCAGGATTACCGTGAAGGTTATTTCACAAGTGAATGCTGTTGGTAACACCTGGGTGAGTCAGTGGGTTAGGCCACTGCCTTCAGCTCAGGACATGAGATGAGTCCTGGGATGGAGCCCCACATCGGGCTGTCTCCTCAGCAGGGAGCCTTCCTTCCCTTCTCTGGGCGTGCAACAGTGCCTACATCTTTTCGCTCCCTGCAAAGTGAAAAAGTAAAATCTTGAAGCAATAAATAAACAAATAATTAAATAATAAATATATAAAAGAGAGGGCATGATTTCCTATTGGAATCTAGGTCATTTGTGCGGGGCAGCTCAGGGTTCCCCCATGGGGAGAGTGTGGGAACCAGGCCTTTGAGGACAGAAGACTGAGCACATGACTTGGGCTTCGCATTATGCTAAGGCTGAAGGTCATTGCTATAGGGTATGCTTTCCAGAACACCTGTGTACCTCATTGGATGTGACCTCTTGCCTCGGCCCAGGTCAAGATCCCAGGGAAGAGGAATCTAGTTTGACACCAGGCCCTCCCCACTGCAGGGAGCCTTATTCCCCTTTCTTCACACAAAAACACAGCCTACTTGTGATCTCAGACTGTCCAACAAATAAATGAAATCATTATTAAAAAAAATACATATTCAGGCATGTTTTATATAGTGATCAAGTGCAATTCTGCAGTGTGGCTCAGGGTTCTTCCATCGGGAGATTTTGGGAACCAGGCCTCTGTGCTTGGAAGGCTGAGCAGCCGGCAACGGCTTCATGTGAGGCATAGGGTTAGGTTTAGGGTTAGGGTTAGGGTTAGGGTTATGTTTAGGTGAGGGTTAGAGTAAGGGTTAGGGTTATGTCTTAGGAACAAGGCATGTCGGAACTGGCCAAACAATACTGGCACACCAAGGGCTGAGTTGAGGGTGGGACTCAGCAGAATCCTCAGGCGATGGAATTTTGGACGGGACAGGCCAAGAGGGTGGAATGCCCTCAGGGGAGCATGCTGGTTTCTATATATCTGAAGGGACTGGATAGCACAGTAGGAAAGGTTCAGTTTCTGCCTGAGAGGCTGAGTCCTTCCTACAGACTGACTTTCCCATCCACAGGAGGACCTGGGTTCAGTCCTCCGGTGGCCAGAGTCTGATCACGTAACCTAGGCTTAGGGTTTGGCTCTTGGAGAATGGCTGACCTGATTTGTCAGGGCAGAATTAGGCTTTCCACGGGACTCAGTTGAGGACGTAGCCCTGGCGGACCATCATATTCCCGGATTGTGGTGTGGGGGTCCTAGGAAGGTGTTGGTAGAATGATCGGACAGGCAGATTTCTCCCGCCCCGAGGGTCTTCCACAGGGCTAAATTTCCCATTATCATAGTGGGCGGCACCCAGAAGCCTGCGATGTGAAGAAGGAATCCCCTACCTAGAGGGCTACCAGGGCAGGCAACCGGGGATAGAAGTCTGAAGAAGCACCCTCGGGTTAGGGTTAGGCCGATGCACATGGGAGGCCCTACCGGCCCTTGCTGAGGGATCATCAAACTCCTGGTTCCCGCTTCAGGTGGGCGCTCCTTGGAGCTGTGTCCCAAGGGGTGCATGCAGATTTCACCTGTTCTACGGATTCAGCTCATTTCTAAAGGGCAAACGTTCCCATTGGGATCTATGGACATTGTGCGGTGCACCTCAGGGTTCCCGCATCTGCAGAGTTCATGGACCAGGCTACTGAGGACAGAAGCTGAGCATGGGACAGGGGCTTTGCATCAGGATTACCGTGAAGGTTATTTCACAAGTGAATGCTGTTGGTAACACCTGGGTGAGTCAGTGGGTTAGGCCACTGCCTTCAGCTCAGGACATGAGATGAGTCCTGGGATGGAGCCCCACATCGGGCTGTCTCCTCAGCAGGGAGCCTTCCTTCCCTTCTCTGGGCGTGCAACAGTGCCTACATCTTTTCGCTCCCTGCAAAGTGAAAAAGTAAAATCTTGAAGCAATAAATAAACAAATAAATAAATAATAAATATATAAAAGAGAGGGCATGATTTCCTATTGGAATCTAGGTCATTTGTGCGGGGCAGCTCAGGGTTCCCCCATGGGGAGAGTTTGGGAACCAGGCCTTTGAGGACAGAAGACTGAGCACATGACTTGGGCTTCGCATTATGCTAAGGCTGAAGGTCATTGCTATAGGGTATGCTTTCCAGAACACCTGTGTACCTCATTGGATGTGACCTCTTGCCTCGGCCCAGGTCAAGATCCCAGGGAAGAGGAATCTAGTTTGACACCAGGCCCTCCCCACTGCAGGGAGCCTTATTCCCCCTTTCTTCACACAAAAACACAGCCTACTTGTGATCTCAGACTGTCCAACAAATAAATGAAATCATTATTAAAAAAAATACATATTCAGGCATGTTTTATATAGTGATCAAGTGCAATTCTGCAGTGTGGCTCAGGGTTCTTCCATCGGGAGATTTTGGGAACCAGGCCTCTGAGCTTGGAAGGCTGAGCAGCCGGCAACGGCTTCATGTGAGGCATAGGGTTAGGTTTAGGGTTAGGGTTAGGGTTAGGGTTATGTTTAGGTGAGGGTTAGAGTAAGGGTTAGGGTTATGTCTTAGGAACAAGGCATGTCGGAACTGGCCACACAATACTGGCACACCAAGGGCTGAGTTGAGGGTGGGACTCAGCAGAATCCTCAGGCGATGGAATTTTGGACGGGACAGGCCAAGAGGGTGGAATGCCCTCAGGGGAGCATGCTGGTTTCTATATATCTGAAGGGACTGGATAGCACAGTAGGAAAGGTTCAGTTTCTGCCTGAGAGGCTGAGTCCTTCCTACAGACTGACTTTCCCATCCACAGGAGGGCCTGGGTTCAGTCCTCCGGTGGCCAGAGTCTGATCACGTAACCTAGGCTTAGGGTTTGGCTCTTGGAGAATGGCTGACCTGATTTGTCAGGGCAGAATTAGGCTTTCCACGGGACTCAGTTGAGGACGTAGCCCTGGCGGACCATCATATTCCCGGATTGTGGTGTGGGGGTCCTAGGAAGGTGTTGGTAGAATGATCGGACAGGCAGATTTCTCCCGCCCCGAGGGTCTTCCACAGGGCTAAATTTCCCATTATCATAGTGGGCGGCACCCAGAAGCCTGCGATGTGAAGAAGGAATCCCCTACCTAGAGGGCTACCAGGGCAGGCAACCGGGGATAGAAGTCTGAAGAAGCACCCTCGGGTTAGGGTTAGGCCGATGCACATGGGAGGCCCTACCGGCCCTTGCTGAGGGATCATCAAACTCCTGGTTCCCGCTTCAGGTGGGCGCTCTTGGAGCTGTGTCCCAAGGGGTGCATGCAGATTTCACCTGTTCTACGGATTCAGCTCATTTCTAAAGGGCAAACGTTCCCATTGGGATCTATGGACATTGTGCGGTGCACCTCAGGGTTCCCGCATCTGCAGAGTTCATGGACCAGGCTACTGAGGACAGAAGCTGAGCATGGGACAGGGGCTTTGCATCAGGATTACCGTGAAGGTTATTTCACAAGTGAATGCTGTTGGTAACACCTGGGTGAGTCAGTGGGTTAGGCCACTGCCTTCAGCTCAGGACATGAGATGAGTCCTGGGATGGAGCCCCACATCGGGCTGTCTCCTCAGCAGGGAGCCTTCCTTCCCTTCTCTGGGCGTGCAACAGTGCCTACATCTTTTCGCTCCCTGCAAAGTGAAAAAGTAAAATCTTGAAGCAATAAATAAACAAATAAATAAATAATAAATATATAAAAGAGAGGGCATGATTTCCTATTGGAATCTAGGTCATTTGTGCGGGGCAGCTCAGGGTTCCCCCATGGGGAGAGTTTGGGAACCAGGCCTTTGAGGACAGAAGACTGAGCACATGACTTGGGCTTCGCATTATGCTAAGGCTGAAGGTCATTGCTATAGGGTATGCTTTCCAGAACACCTGTGTACCTCATTGGATGTGACCTCTTGCCTCGGCCCAGGTCAAGATCCCAGGGAAGAGGAATCTAGTTTGACACCGGGCCCTCCCCACTGCAGGGAGCCTTATTCCCCCTTTCTTCACACAAAAACACAGCCTACTTGTGATCTCAGACTGTCCAACAAATAAATGAAATCATTATTAAAAAAAATACATATTCAGGCATGTTTTATATAGTGATCAAGTGCAATTCTGCAGTGTGGCTCAGGGTTCTTCCATCGGGAGATTTTGGGAACCAGGCCTCTGAGCTTGGAAGGCTGAGCAGCCGGCAACGGCCTCATGTGAGGCATAGGGTTAGGTTTAGGGTTAGGGTTAGGGTTAGGGTTATGTTTAGGTGAGGGTTAGAGTAAGGGTTAGGGTTAAGTCTTAGGAACAAGGCATGTCGGAACTGGCCACACAATACTGGCACACCAAGGGCTGAGTTGAGGTTGGGACTCAGCAGAATCCTCAGGCGATGGAATTTTGGACGGGACAGGCCAAGAGGGTGGAATGCCCTCAGGGGAGCATGCTGGTTTCTATATATCTGAAGGGACTGGATAGCACAGTAGGAAAGGTTCAGTTTCTGCCTGAGAGGCTGAGTCCTTCCTACAGACTGACTTTCCCATCCACAGGATGACCTGGGTTCAGTCCTCCGGTGGTCAGAGTCTGATCACGTAACCTAGGCTTAGGGTTTGGCTCTTGGAGAATGGCTGACCTATTTGTCAGGGCAGAATTAGGTTTCCACGGGACTCAGTTGAGGACGTAGCCCTGGCGGACCATCATATTCCCGGATTGTGGTGTGGGTGTCCTAGGAAGGTGTTGGTAGAATGATCGGACAGGCAGATTTCTCCCGCCCCGAGGGTCTTCCACAGGGCTAAATTTCCCATTATCATAGTGGGCGGCACCCAGAAGCCTGCGATGTGAAGAAGGAATCCCCTACCTAGAGGGCTACCAGGGCAGGCAACCGGGGATAGAAGTCTGAAGAAGCACCCTCGGGTTAGGGTTAGGCCGATGCACATGGGAGGCCCTACCGGCCCTTGCTGAGGGATCATCAAACTCCTGGTTCCCGCTTCAGGTGGGCGCTCCTTGGAGCTGTGTCCCAAGGGGTGCATGCAGATTTCACCTGTTCTACGGATTCAGCTCATTTCTAAAGGGCAAACGTTCCCATTGGGATCTATGGACATTGTGCGGTGCACCTCAGGGTTCCCGCATCTGCAGAGTTCATGGACCAGGCTACTGAGGACAGAAGCTGAGCATGGGACAGGGGCTTTGCATCAGGATTACCGTGAAGGTTATTTCACAAGTGAATGCTGTTGGTAACACCTGGGTGAGTCAGTGGGTTAGGCCACTGCCTTCAGCTCAGGACATGAGATGAGTCCTGGGATGGAGCCCCACATCGGGCTGTCTCCTCAGCAGGGAGCCTTCCTTCCCTTCTCTGGGCGTGCAACAGTGCCTACATCTTTTCGCTCCCTGCAAAGTGAAAAAGTAAAATCTTGAAGCAATAAATAAACAAATAAATAAATAATAAATATATAAAAGAGAGGGCATGATTTCCTATTAGAATCTAGGTCATTTGTGCGGGGCAGCTCAGGGTTCCCCCATGGGGAGAGTTTGGGAACCAGGCCTTTGAGGACAGAAGACTGAGCACATGACTTGGGCTTCGCATTATGCTAAGGCTGAAGGTCATTGCTATAGGGTATGCTTTCCAGAACACCTGTGTACCTCATTGGATGTGACCTCTTGCCTCGGCCCAGGTCAAGATCCCAGGGAAGAGGAATCTAGTTTGACACCGGGCCCTCCCCACTGCAGGGAGCCTTATTCCCCCTTTCTTCACACAAAAACACAGCCTACTTGTGATCTCAGACTGTCCAACAAATAAATGAAATCATTATTAAAAAAAATACATATTCAGGCATGTTTTATATAGTGATCAAGTGCAATTCTGCAGTGTGGCTCAGGGTTCTTCCATCGGGAGTTTTTGGGAACCAGGCCTCTGAGCTTGGAAGGCTGAGCAGCCGGCAACGGCCTCATGTGAGGCATAGGGTTAGGTTTAGGGTTAGGGTTAGGGTTAGGGTTATGTTTAGGTGAGGGTTAGAGTAAGGGTTAGGGTTAAGTCTTAGGAACAAGGCATGTCGGAACTGGCCACACAATACTGGCACACCAAGGGCTGAGTTGAGGGTGGGACTCAGCAGAATCCTCAGGCGATGGAATTTTGGACGGGACAGGCCAAGAGGGTGGAATGCCCTCAGGGGAGCATGCTGGTTTCTATATATCTGAAGGGACTGGATAGCACAGTAGGAAAGGTTCAGTTTCTGCCTGAGAGGCTGAGTCCTTCCTACAGACTGACTTTCCCATCCACAGGATGACCTGGGTTCAGTCCTCCGGTGGTCAGAGTCTGATCACGTAACCTAGGCTTAGGGTTTGGCTCTTGGAGAATGGCTGACCTATTTGTCAGGGCAGAATTAGGTTTCCACGGGACTCAGTTGAGGACGTAGCCCTGGCGGACTATCATATTCCCGGATTGTGGTGTGGGGGTCCTAGGAAGGTGTTGGTAGAATGATCGGACAGGCAGATTTCTCCCGCCCCGAGGGTCTTCCACAGGGCTAAATTTCCCATTATCATACTGGGCGGCACCCAAAAGCCTGCGATGTGAAGAAGGAATCCCCTACCTAGAGGGCTACCAGGGCAGGCAACCGGGGATAGAAGTCTGAAGAAGCACCCTCGGGTTAGGGTTAGGCCGATGCACATGGGAGGCCCTACCGGCCCTTGCTGAGGGATCATCAAACTCCTGGTTCCCGCTTCAGGTGGGCGCTCCTTGGAGCTGTGTCCCAAGGGGTGCATGCAGATTTCACCTGTTCTACGGATTCAGCTCATTTCTAAAGGGCAAACGTTCCCATTGGGATCTATGGACATTGTGCGGTGCACCTCAGGGTTCCCGCATCTGCAGAGTTCATGGACCAGGCTACTGAGGACAGAAGCTGAGCATGGGACAGGGGCTTTGCATCAGGATTACCGTGAAGGTTATTTCACAAGTGAATGCTGTTGGTAACACCTGGGTGAGTCAGTGGGTTAGGCCACTGCCTTCAGCTCAGGACATGAGATGAGTCCTGGGATGGAGCACCACATCGGGCTGTCTCCTCAGCAGGGAGCCTTCCTTCCCTTCTCTGGGCGTGCAACAGTGCCTACATCTTTTCGCTCCCTGCAAAGTGAAAAAGTAAAATCTTGAAGCAATAAATAAACAAATAAATAAATAATAAATATATAAAAGAGAGGGCATGATTTCCTATTGGAATCTAGGTCATTTGTGCGGGGCAGCTCAGGGTTCCCCCATGGGGAGAGTTTGGGAACCAGGCCTTTGAGGACAGAAGACTGAGCACATGACTTGGGCTTCGCATTATGCTAAGGCTGAAGGTCATTGCTATAGGGTATGCTTTCCAGAACACCTGTGTACCTCATTGGATGTGACCTCTTGCCTCGGCCCAGGTCAAGATCCCAGGGAAGAGGAATCTAGTTTGACACCGGGCCCTCCCCACTGCAGGGAGCCTTATTCCCCCTTCCTTCACACAAAAACACAGCCTACTTGTGATCTCAGACTGTCCAACAAATAAATGAAATCATTATTAAAAAAAATACATATTCAGGCATGTTTTATATAGTGATCAAGTGCAATTCTGCAGTGTGGCTCAGGGTTCTTCCATCGGGAGATTTTGGGAACCAGGACTCTGAGCTTGGAAGGCTGAGCAGCCGGCAACGGCTTCATGTGAGGCATAGGGTTAGGTTTAGGGTTAGGGTTAGGGTTAGGATTATGTTTAGGTGAGGGTTAGAGTAAGGGTTAGGGTTAAGTCTTAGGAACAAGGCATGTCGGAACTGGCCACACAATACTGGCACACCAAGGGCTGAGTTGAGGGTGGGACTCAGCAGAATCCTCAGGCGATGGAATTTTGGACGGGACAGGCCAAGAGGGTGGAATGCCCTCAGGGGAGCATGCTGGTTTCTATATATCTGAAGGGACTGGATAGCACAGTAGGAAAGGTTCAGTTTCTGCCTGAGAGCCTGAGTCCTTCCTACAGACTGACTTTCCCATCCACAGGAGGACCTGGGTTCAGTCCTCCGGTGGCCAGAGTCTGATCACGTAACCTAGGCTTAGGGTTTGGCTCTTGGAGAATGGCTGACCTATTTGTCAGGGCAGAATTAGGCTTTCCACGGGACTCAGTTGAGGACGTAGCCCTGGCGGACCATCATATTCCCGGATTGTGGTGTGGGGGTCCTAGGAAGGTGTTGGTAGAATGATCGGACAGGCAGATTTCTCCCGCCCCGAGGGTCTTCCACAGGGCTAAATTTCCCATTATCATAGTGGGCGGCACCCAGAAGCCTGCGATGTGAAGAAGGAATCCCCTACCTAGAGGGCTACCAGGGCAGGCAACCGGGGATAGAAGTCTGAAGAAGCACCCTCGGGTTAGGGTTAGGCCGATGCACATGGGAGGCCCTACCGGCCCTTGCTGAGGGATCATCAAACTCCTGGTTCCCGCTTCAGGTGGGCGCTCTTGGAGCTGTGTCCCAAGGGGTGCATGCAGATTTCACCTGTTCTACGGATTCAGCTCATTTCTAAAGGGCAAACGTTCCCATTGGGATCTATGGACATTGTGCGGTGCACCTCAGGGTTCCCGCATCTGCAGAGTTCATGGACCAGGCTACTGAGGACAGAAGCTGAGCATGGGACAGGGGCTTTGCATCAGGATTACCGTGAAGGTTATTTCACAAGTGAATGCTGTTGGTAACACCTGGGTGAGTCAGTGGGTTAGGCCACTGCCTTCAGCTCAGGACATGAGATGAGTCCTGGGATGGAGCCCCACATCGGGCTGTCTCCTCAGCAGGGAGCCTTCCTTCCCTTCTCTGGGCGTGCAACAGTGCCTACATCTTTTCGCTCCCTGCAAAGTGAAAAAGTAAAATCTTGAAGCAATAAATAAACAAATAAATAAATAATAAATATATAAAAGAGAGGGCATGATTTCCTATTAGAATCTAGGTCATTTGTGCGGGGCAGCTCAGGGTTCCCCCATGGGGAGAGTTTGGGAACCAGGCCTTTGAGGACAGAAGACTGAGCACATGACTTGGGCTTCGCATTATGCTAAGGCTGAAGGTCATTGCTATAGGGTATGCTTTCCAGAACACCTGTGTACCTCATTGGATGTGACCTCTTGCCTCGGCCCAGGTCAAGATCCCAGGGAAGAGGAATCTAGTTTGACACCGGGCCCTCCCCACTGCAGGGAGCCTTATTCCCCCTTTCTTCACACAAAAACACAGCCTACTTGTGATCTCAGACTGTCCAACAAATAAATGAAATCATTATTAAAAAAAATACATATTCAGGCATGTTTTATATAGTGATCAAGTGCAATTCTGCAGTGTGGCTCAGGGTTCTTCCATCGGGAGATTTTGGGAACCAGGCCTCTGAGCTTGGAAGGCTGAGCAGCCGGCAACGGCCTCATGTGAGGCATAGGGTTAGGTTTAGGGTTAGGGTTAGGGTTAGGGTTATGTTTAGGTGAGGGTTAGAGTAAGGGTTAGGGTTAAGTCTTAGGAACAAGGCATGTCGGAACTGGCCACACAATACTGGCACACCAAGGGCTGAGTTGAGGGTGGGACTCAGCAGAATCCTCAGGCGATGGAATTTTGGACGGGACAGGCCAAGAGGGTGGAATGCCCTCAGGGGAGCATGCTGGTTTCTATATATCTGAAGGGACTGGATAGCACAGTAGGAAAGGTTCAGTTTCTGCCTGAGAGGCTGAGTCCTTCCTACAGACTGACTTTCCCATCCACAGGATGACCTGGGTTCAGTCCTCCGGTGGTCAGAGTCTGATCACGTAACCTAGGCTTAGGGTTTGGCTCTTGGAGAATGGCTGACCTATTTGTCAGGGCAGAATTAGGTTTCCACGGGACTCAGTTGAGGACGTAGCCCTGGCGGACCATCATATTCCCGGATTGTGGTGTGGGTGTCCTAGGAAGGTGTTGGTAGAATGATCGGACAGGCAGATTTCTCCCGCCCCGAGGGTCTTCCACAGGGCTAAATTTCCCATTATCATAGTGGGCGGCACCCAGAAGCCTGCGATGTGAAGAAGGAATCCCCTACCTAGAGGGCTACCAGGGCAGGCAACCGGGGATAGAAGTCTGAAGAAGCACCCTCGGGTTAGGGTTAGGCCGATGCACATGGGAGGCCCTACCGGCCCTTGCTGAGGGATCATCAAACTCCTGGTTCCCGCTTCAGGTGGGCGCTCCTTGGAGCTGTGTCCCAAGGGGTGCATGCAGATTTCACCTGTTCTACGGATTCAGCTCATTTCTAAAGGGCAAACGTTCCCATTGGGATCTATGGACATTGTGCGGTGCACCTCAGGGTTCCCGCATCTGCAGAGTTCATGGACCAGGCTACTGAGGACAGAAGCTGAGCATGGGACAGGGGCTGTGCATCAGGATTACCGTGAAGGTTATTTCACAAGTGAATGCTGTTGGTAACACCTGGGTGAGTCAGTGGGTTAGGCCACTGCCTTCAGCTCAGGACATGATCCCAGAGTCCTGGGATGGAGCCCCACATCGGGCTGTCTCCTCAGCAGGGAGCCTTCCTTCCCTTCTCTGGGCGTGCAACAGTGCCTACATCTTTTCGCACCCTGCAAAGTGAAAAAGTAAAATCTTGAAGCAATAAATAAACAAATAAATAAATAATAAATATATAAAAGAGAGGGCATGATTTCCTATTGGAATCTAGGTCATTTGTGCGGGGCAGCTCAGGGTTCCCCCATGGGGAGAGTTTGGGAACCAGGCCTTTGAGGACAGAAGACTGAGCACTTGACTTGGGCTTCCCATTATGCTAAGGCTGAAGGTCATTGCTATAGGGTATGCTTTCCAGAACACCTGTGTACCTCATTGGATGTGACCTCTTGCCTCGGCCCAGGTCAAGATCCCAGGGAAGAGGAATCTAGTTTGACACCGGGCCCTCCCCACTGCAGGGAGCCTTATTCCCCCTTCCTTCACACAAAAACACAGCCTACTTGTGATCTCAGACGGTCCAACAAATAAATGAAATCATTATTAAAAAAAATACATATTCAGGCATGTTTTATATAGTGATCAAGTGCAATTCTGCAGTGTGGCTCAGGGTTCTTCCATCGGGAGATTTTGGGAACCAGGCCTCTGAGCTTGGAAGGCTGAGCAGCCGGCAACGGCTTCATGTGAGGCATAGGGTTAGGTTTAGGGTTAGGGTTAGGGTTAGGGTTATGTTTAGGTGAGGGTTAGAGTAAGGGTTAGGGTTATGTCTTAGGAACAAGGCATGTCGGAACTGGCCACACAATACTGGCACACCAAGGGCTGAGTTGAGGGTGGGACTCAGCAGAATCCTCAGGCGATGGAATTTTGGACGGGACAGGCCAAGAGGGTGGAATGCCCTCAGGGGAGCATGCTGGTTTCTATATATCTGAAGGGACTGGATAGCACAGTAGGAAAGGTTCAGTTTCTGCCTGAGAGCCTGAGTCCTTCCTACAGACTGACTTTCCCATCCACAGGAGGACCTGGGTTCAGTCCTCCGGTAGCCAGAGTCTGATCACGTAACCTAGGCTTAGGGTTTGGCTCTTGGAGAATGGCTGACCTGATTTGTCAGGGCAGAATTAGGCTTTCCACGGGACTCAATTGAGGACGTAGCCCTGGCGGACCATCATATTCCCGGATTGTGCTGTGGGGGTCCTAGGAAGGTGTTGGTAGAATGATCGGACAGGCAGATTTCTCCCGCCCCGAGGGTCTTCCACAGGGCTAAATTTCCCATTATTATAGTGGGCGGCACCCAGAAGCCTGCGATGTGAAGAAGGAATCCCCTACCTAGAGGGCTACCAGGGCAGGCAACCGGGGATAGAAGTCTGAAGAAGCACCCTCGGGTTAGGGTTAGGCCGATGCACATGGGAGGCCCTACCGGCCCTTGCTGAGGGATCATCAAACTCCTGGTTCCCGCTTCAGGTGGGCGCTCCTTTGAGCTGTGTCCCAAGGGGTGCATGCAGATTTCACCTGTTCTACGGATTCAGCTCATTTCTAAAGGGCAACCGTTCCCATTGGGATCTATGGACATTGTGCGGTGCACCTCAGGGTTCCCGCATCTGCAGAGTTCATGGACCAGGCTACTGAGGACAGAAGCTGAGCATGGGACAGGGGCTTTGCATCAGGATTACCGTGAAGGTTATTTCACAAGTGAATGCTGTTGGTAACACCTGGGTGAGTCAGTGGGTTAGGCCACTGCCTTCAGCTCAGGACATGAGATGAGTCCTGGGATGGAGCCCCACATCGGGCTGTCTCCTCAGCAGGGAGCCTTCCTTCCCTTCTCTGGGCGTGCAACAGTGCCTACATCTTTTCGCTCCCTGCAAAGTGAAAAAGTAAAATCTTGAAGCAATAAATAAACAAATAAATAAATAATAAATATATAAAAGAGAGGGCATGATTTCCTATTGGAATCTAGGTCATTTGTGCGGGGCAGCTCAGGGTTCCCCCATGGGGAGAGTTTGGGAACCAGGCCTTTGAGGACAGAAGACTGAGCACATGACTTGGGCTTCGCATTATGCTAAGGCTGAAGGTCATTGCTATAGGGTATGCTTTCCAGAACACCTGTGTACCTCATTGGATGTGACCTCTTGCCTCGGCCCAGGTCAAGATCCCAGGGAAGAGGAATCTAGTTTGACACCAGTCCCTCCCCACTGCAGGGAGCCTTATTCCCCCTTTCTTCACACAAAATCACAGCCTACTTGTGATCTCAGACTGTCCAACAAATAAATGAAATCATTATTAAAAAAAATACATATTCAGGCATGTTTTATATAGTGATCAAGTGCAATTCTGCAGTGTGGCTCAGGGTTCTTCCATCGGGAGATTTTGGGAACCAGGCCTCTGAGCTTGGAAGGCTGAGCAGCCGGCAACGGCTTCATGTGAGGCATAGGGTTAGGTTTAGGGTTAGGGTTAGGGTTAGGGTTATGTTTAGGTGAGGGTTAGAGTAAGGGTTAGGGTTATGTCTTAGGAACAAGGCATGTCGGAACTGGCCACACAATACTGGCACACCAAGGGCTGAGTTGAGGGTGGGACTCAGCAGAATCCTCAGGCGATGGAATTTTGGACGGGACAGGCCAAGAGGGTGGAATGCCCTCAGGGGAGCATGCTGGTTTCTATATATCTGAAGGGACTGGATAGCACAGTAGGAAAGGTTCATTTTCTGCCTGAGAGGCTGAGTCCTTCCTACAGACTGACTTTCCCATCCACAGGAGGACCTGGGTTCAGTCCTCCGGTGGCCAGAGTCTGATCACGTAACCTAGGCTTAGGGTTTGGCTCTTGGAGAATGGCTGACCTGATTTGTCAGGGCAGAATTAGGCTTTCCACGGGACTCAGTTGAGGACGTAGCCCTGGCGGACCATCATATTCCCGGATTGTGGTGTGGGGGTCCTAGGAAGGTGTTGGTAGAATGATCGGACAGGCAGATTTCTCCCGCCCCGAGGGTCTTCCACAGGGCTAAATTTCCCATTATCATAGTGGGCGGCACCCAGAAGCCTGCGATGTGAAGAAGGAATCCCCTACCTAGAGGGCTACCAGGGCAGGCAACCGGGGATAGAAGTCTGAAAAAGCACCCTCGGGTTAGGGTTAGGCCGATGCACATGGGAGGCCCTACCGGCCCTTGCTGAGGGATCATCAAACTCCTGGTTCCCGCTTCAGGTGGGCGCTCCTTGGAGCTGTGTCCCAAGGGGTGCATGCAGATTTCACCTGTTCTACGGATTCAGCTCATTTCTAAAGGGCATACGTTCCCATTGGGATCTATGGACTTTGTGCGGTGCACCTCAGGGTTCCCGCATCTGCAGAGTTCATGGACCAGGCTACTGAGGACAGAAGCTGAGCATGGGACAGGGGCTTTGCATCAGTATTACCGTGAAGGTTATTTCACAAGTGAATGCTGTTGGTAACACCTGGGTGAGTCAGTGGGTTAGGCCATTGCCTTCAGCTCAGGACATGAGATGAGTCCTGGGATGGAGCCCCACATCGGGCTGTCTCCTCAGCAGGGAGCCTTCCTTCCCTTCTCTGGGCGTGCAACAGTGCCTACATCTTTTCGCTCCCTGCAAAGTGAAAAAGTAAAATCTTGAAGCAATAAATAAACAAATAAATAAATAATAAATATATAAAAGAGATGGCATGATTTCCTATTGGAATCTAGGTCATTTGTGCGGGGCAGCTCAGGGTTCCCCCATGGGGAGAGTTTGGGAACCAGGCCTTTGAGGACAGAAGACTGAGCACATGACTTGGGCTTCGCATTATGCTAAGGCTGAAGGTCATTGCTATAGGGTATGCTTTCCAGAACACCTGTGTACCTCATTGGATGTGACCTCTTGCCTCGGCCCAGGTCAAGATCCCAGGGAAGAGGAATCTAGTTTGACACCGGGCCCTCCCCACTGCAGGGAGCCTTATTCCCCCTTCCTTCACACAAAAACACAGCCTACTTGTGATCTCAGACTGTCCAACAAATAAATGAAATCATTATTAAAAAAAATACATATTCAGGCATGTTTTATATAGTGATCAAGTGCAATTCTGCAGTGTGGCTCAGGGTTCTTCCATCGGGAGATTTTGGGAACCAGGCCTCTGAGCTTGGAAGGCTGAGCAGCCGGCAACGGCTTCATGTGAGGCATAGGGTTAGGTTTAGGGTTAGGGTTAGGGTTAGGGTTATGTTTAGGTGAGGGTTAGAGTAAGGGTTAGGGTTATGTCTTAGGAACAAGGCATGTCGGAACTGGCCACACAATACTGGCACACCAAGGGCTGAGTTGAGGGTGGGACTCAGCAGAATCCTCAGGCGATGGAATTTTGGACGGGACAGGCCAAGAGGGTGGAATGCCCTCAGGGGAGCATGCTGGTTTCTATATATCTGAAGGGACTGGATAGCACAGTAGGAAAGGTTCAGTTTCTGCCTGAGAGGCTGAGTCCTTCCTACAGACTGACTTTCCCATCCACAGGAGGACCTGGGTTCAGTCCTCCGGTGGCCAGAGTCTGATCACGTAACCTAGGCTTAGGGTTTGGCTCTTGGAGAATGGCTGACCTGATTTGTCAGGGCAGAATTAGGCTTTCCACGGGACTCAGTTGAGGACGTAGCCCTGGCGGACCATCATATTCCCGGATTGTGGTGTGGGGGTCCTAGGAAGGTGTTGGTAGAATGATCGGACAGGCAGATTTCTCCCGCCCCGAGGGTCTTCCACAGGGCTAAATTTCCCATTATCATAGTGGGCGGCACCCAGACCTGCGATGTGAAGAAGGAATCCCCTACCTAGAGGGCTACCAGGGCAGGCAACCGGGGATAGAAGTCTGAAGAAGCACCCTCGGGTTAGGGTTAGGCCGATGCACATGGGAGGCCCTACCGGCCCTTGCTGAGGGATCATCAAACTCCTGGTTCCCGCTTCAGGTGGGCATTCCTTGGAGCTGTGTCCCAAGGGGTGCATGCAGATTTCACCTGTTCTACGGATTCAGCTCATTTCTAAAGGGCAAACGTTCCCATTGGGATCTATGGACATTGTGCGGTGCACCTCAGGGTTCCCGCATCTGCAGAGTTCATGGACCAGGCTACTGAGGACAGAAGCTGAGCATGGGACAGGGGCTTTGCATCAGGATTACCGTGAAGGTTATTTCACATGTGAATGCTGTTGGTAACACCTGGGTGAGTCAGTGGGTTAGGCCACTGCCTTCAGCTCAGGACATGAGATGAGTCCTGGGATGGAGCCCCACATCAGGCTGTCTCCTCAGCAGGGAGCCTTCCTTCCCTTCTCTGGGCGTGCAACAGTGCCTACATCTTTTCGCTCCCTGCAAAGTGAAAAAGTAAAATCTTGAAGCAATAAATAAACAAATAAATAAATAATAAATATATAAAAGAGAGGGCATGATTTCCTATTGGAATCTAGGTCATTTGTGCGGGGCAGCTCAGGGTTCCCCCATGGTGAGAGTTTGGGAACCAGGCCTTTGAGGACAGAAGACTGAGCACATGACTTGGGCTTCGCATTATGCTAAGGCTGAAGGTCATTGCTATAGGGTATGCTTTCCAGAACACCTGTGTACCTCATTGGATGTGACCTCTTGCCTCGGCCCAGGTCAAGATCCCAGGGAAGAGGAATCTAGTTTGACACCGGGCCCTCCCCACTGCAGGGAGCCTTATTCCCCCTTCCTTCACACAAAAACACAGCCTACTTGTGATCTCAGACTGTCCAACAAATAAATGAAATCATTATTTAAAAAAATACATATTCAGGCATGTTTTATATAGTGATCAAGTGCAATTCTGCAGTGTGGCTCAGGGTTCTTCCATCGGGAGATTTTGGGAACCAGGCCTCTGAGCTTGGAAGGCTGAGCAGCCGGCAACGGCTTCATGTGAGGCATAGGGTTAGGTTTAGGGTTAGGGTTAGGGTTAGGGTTATGTTTAGGTGAGGGTTAGAGTAAGGGTTAGGGTTATGTCTTAGGAACAAGGCATGTCGGAACTGGCCACACAATACTGGCACACCAAGGGCTGAGTTGAGGGTGGGACTCAGCAGAATCCTCAGGCGATGGAATTTTGGACAGGACAGGCCAAGAGGGTGGAATGCCCTCAGGGGAGCATGCTGGTTTCTATATATCTGAAGGTACTGGATAGCACAGTAGGAAAGGTTCAGTTTCTGCCTGAGAGGCTGAGTCCTTCCTACAGACTGACTTTCCCATCCACAGGAGGACCTGGGTTCAGTCCTCCGGTGTCCAGAGTCTGATCACGTAACCTAGGCTTAGGGTTTGGCTCTTGGAGAATGGCTGACCTGATTTTTCAGGGCAGAATTAGGCTTTCCACGGGACTCAGTTGAGGACGTAGCCCTGGCGGACCATCATATTCCCGGATTGTGGTGTGGGGGTCCTAGGAAGGTATTGGTAGAATGATCGGACAGGCAGATTTCTCCCGCCCCGAGGGTCTTCCACAGGGCTAAATTTCCCATTATCATAGTGGGCGGCACCCAGAAGCCTGCGATGTGACGAAGGAATCCCCTACCTAGAGGGCTACCAGGGCAGGCAACCGGGGATAGAAGTCTGAAGAAGCACCCTCGGGTTAGGGTTAGGCCGATGCACATGGGAGGCCCTACCGGCCCTTGCTGAGGGATCATCAAACTCCTGGTTCCCGCTTCAGGTGGGCGCTCCTTGGAGCTGTGTCCCAAGGGGTGCATGCAGATTTCACCTGTTCTACGGATTCAGCTCATTTCTAAAGGGCAATCGTTCCCATTGGGATCTATGGACATTGTGCGGTGCACCTCAGGGTTCCCGCATCTGCAGAGTTCATGGACCAGGCTACTGAGGACAGAAGCTGAGCATGGGACAGGGGCTTTGCATCAGGATTACCGTGAAGGTTATTTCACAAGTGAATGCTGTTGGTAACACCTGGGTGAGTCAGTGGGTTAGGCCACTGCCTTCAGCTCAGGACATGAGATGAGTCCTGGGATGGAGCCCCACATCGGGCTGTCTCCTCAGCAGGGAGCCTTCCATCCCTTCTCTGGGCGTGCAACAGTGCCTACATCTTTTCGCTCCCTGCAAAGTGAAAAAGTAAAATCTTGAAGCAATAAATAAACAAATAAATAAATAATAAATATATAAAAGAGAGGGCATGATTTCCTATTGGAATCTAGGTCATTTGTGCGGGGCAGCTCAGGGTTCCCCCATGGGGAGAGTTTGGGAACCAGGCCTTTGAGGACAGAAGACTGAGCACATGACTTGGGCTTCGCATTATGCTAAGGCTGAAGGTCATTGCTATAGGGTATGCTTTCCAGAACACCTGTGTACCTCATTGGATGTGACCTCTTGCCTCGGCCCAGGTCAAGATCCCAGGGAAGAGGAATCTAGTTTGACACCGGGCCCTCCCCACTGCAGGGAGCCTTATTCCCCCTTCCTTCACACAAAAACACAGCCTACTTGTGATCTCAGACTGTCCAACAAATAAATGAAATCATTATTAAAAAAAATACATATTCAGGCATGTTTTATATAGTGATCAAGTGCAATTCTGCAGTGTGGCTCAGGGTTCTTCCATCGGGAGATTTTGGGAACCAGGCCTCTGAGCTTGGAAGGCTGAGCAGCCGGCAACGGCTTCATGTGAGGCATAGGGTTAGGTTTAGGGTTAGGGTTAGGGTTAGGGTTATGTTTAGGTGAGGGTTAGAGTAAGGGTTAGGGTTATGTCTTAGGAACAAGGCATGTCGGAACTGGCCACACAATACTGGCACACCAAGGGCTGAGTTGAGGTTGGGACTCAGCAGAATCCTCAGGCGATGGAATTTTGGACAGGACAGGCCAAGAGGGTGGAATGCCCTCAGGGGAGCATGCTGGTTTCTATATATCTGAAGGTACTGGATAGCACAGTAGGAAAGGTTCAGTTTCTGCCTGAGAGGCTGAGTCCTTCCTACAGACTGACTTTCCCATCCACAGGAGGGCCTGGGTTCAGTCCTCCGGTGGCCAGAGTCTGATCACGTAACCTAGGCTTAGGGTTTGGCTCTTGGAGAATGGCTGACCTGATTTTTCAGGGCAGAATTAGGCTTTCCACGGGACTCAGTTGAGGACGTAGCCCTGGCGGACCATCATATTCCCGGATTGTGGTGTGGGGGTCCTAGGAAGGTGTTGGTAGAATGATCGGACAGGCAGATTTCTCCCGCCCCGAGGGTCTTCCACAGGGCTAAATTTCCCATTATCATAGTGGGCGGCACCCAGAAGCCTGCGATGTGAAGAAGGAATCCCCTACCTAGAGGGCTACCAGGGCAGGCAACCGGGGATAGAAGTCTGAAGAAGCACCCTCGGGTTAGGGTTAGGCCGATGCACATGGGAGGCCCTACCGGCCCTTGCTGAGGGATCATCAAACTCCTGGTTCCCGCTTCAGGTGGGCGCTCCTTGGAGCTGTGTCCCAAGGGGTGCATGCAGATTTCACCTGTTCTACGGATTCAGCTCATTTCTAAAGGGCAAACGTTCCCATTGGGATCTATGGACATTGTGCGGTGCACCTCAGGGTTCCCGCATCTGCAGAGTTCATGGACCAGGCTACTGAGGACAGAAGCTGAGCATGGGACAGGGGCTTTGCATCAGGATTACCGTGAAGGTTATTTCACAAGTGAATGCTGTTGGTAACACCTGGGTGAGTCAGTGGGTTAGGCCATTGCCTTCAGCTCAGGACATGAGATGAGTCCTGGGATGGAGCCCCACATCGGGCTGTCTCCTCAGCAGGGAGCCTTCCTTCCCTTCTCTGGGCGTGCAACAGTGCCTACATCTTTTCGCTCCCTGCAAAGTGAAAAAGTAAAATCTTGAAGCAATAAATAAACAAATAAATAAATAATAAATATATAAAAGAGAGGGCATGATTTCCTATTGGAATCTAGGTCATTTGTGCGGGGCAGCTCAGGGTTCCCCCATGGGGAGAGTTTGGGAACCAGGCCTTTGAGGACAGAAGACTGAGCACATGACTTGGGCTTCGCATTATGCTAAGGCTGAAGGTCATTGCTATAGGGTATGCTTTCCAGAACACCTGTGTACCTCATTGGATGTGACCTCTTGCCTCGGCCCAGGTCAAGATCCCAGGGAAGAGGAATCTAGTTTGACACCGGGCCCTCCCCACTGCAGGGAGCCTTATTCCCCCTTCCTTCACACAAAAACACAGCCTACTTGTGATCTCAGACTGTCCAACAAATAAATGAAATCAATATTAAAAAAAATACATATTCAGGCATGTTTTATATAGTGATCAAGTGCAATTCTGCAGTGTGGCTCAGGGTTCTTCCATCGGGAGATTTTGGGAACCAGGCCTCTGAGCTTGGAAGGCTGAGCAGCCGGCAACGGCTTCATGTGAGGCATAGGGTTAGGTTTAGGGTTAGGGTTAGGGTTAGGGTTATGTTTAGGTGAGGGTTAGAGTAAGGGTTAGGGTTATGTCTTAGGAACAAGGCATGTCGGAACTGGCCACACAATACTGGCACACCAAGGGCTGAGTTGAGGGTGGGACTCAGCAGAATCCTCAGGCGATGGAATTTTGGACGGGACAGGCCAAGAGGGTGGAATGCCCTCAGGGGAGCATGCTGGTTTCTATATATCTGAAGGGACTGGATAGCACAGTAGGAAAGGTTCAGTTTCTGCCTGAGAGGCTGAGTCCTTCCTACAGACTGACTTTCCCATCCACAGGAGGACCTGGGTTCAGTCCTCTGGTGGCCAGAGTCTGATCACGTAACCTAGGCTTAGGGTTTGGCTCTTGGAGAATGGCTGACCTGATTTTTCAGGGCAGAATTAGGCTTTCCACGGGACTCAGTTGAGGACGTAGCCCTGGCGGACCATCATATTCCCGGATTGTGGTGTGGGGGTCCTAGGAAGGTGTTGGTAGAATGATCGGACAGGCAGATTTCTCCCGCCCCGAGGGTCTTCCACAGGGCTAAATTTCCCATTATCATAGTGGGCGGCACCCAGACCTGCGATGTGAAGAAGGAATCCCCTACCTAGAGGGCTACCAGGGCAGGCAACCGGGGATAGAAGTCTGAAGAAGCACCCTCGGGTTAGGGTTAGGCCGATGCACATGGGAGGCCCTACCGGCCCTTGCTGAGGGATCATCAAACTCCTGGTTCCCGCTTCAGGTGGGCGTTCCTTGGAGCTGTGTCCCAAGGGGTGCATGCAGATTTCACCTGTTCTACGGATTCAGCTCATTTCTAAAGGGCAAACGTTCCCATTGGGATCTATGGACATTGTGCGGTGCACCTCAGGGTTCCCGCATCTGCAGAGTTCATGGACCAGGCTACTGAGGACAGAAGCTGAGCATGGGACAGGGGCTTTGCATCAGGATTACCGTGAAGGTTATTTCACAAGTGAATGCTGTTGGTAACACCTGGGTGAGTCAGTGGGTTAGGCCACTGCCTTCAGCTCAGGACATGAGATGAGTCCTGGGATGGAGCCCCACATCGGGCTGTCTCCTCAGCAGGGAGCCTTCCATCCCTTCTCTGGGCGTGCAACAGTGCCTACATCTTTTCGCTCCCTGCAAAGTGAAAAAGTAAAATCTTGAAGCAATAAATAAACAAATAAATAAATAATAAATATATAAAAGAGAGGGCATGATTTCCTATTGGAATCTAGGTCATTTGTGCGGGGCAGCTCAGGGTTCCCCCATGGGGAGAGTTTGGGAACCAGGCCTTTGAGGACAGAAGACTGAGCACATGACTTGGGCTTCGCATTATGCTAAGGCTGAAGGTCATTGCTATAGGGTATGCTTTCCAGAACACCTGTGTACCTCATTGGATGTGACCTCTTGCCTCGGCCCAGGTCAAGATCCCAGGGAAGAGGAATCTAGTTTGACACCGGGCCCTCCCCACTGCAGGGAGCCTTATTCCCCCTTCCTTCACACAAAAACACAGCCTACTTGTGATCTCAGACTGTCCAACAAATAAATGAAATCATTATTAAAAAAAATACATATTCAGGCATGTTTTATATAGTGATCAAGTGCAATTCTGCAGTGTGGCTCAGGGTTCTTCCATCGGGAGATTTTGGGAACCAGGCCTCTGAGCTTGGAAGGCTGAGCAGCCGGCAACGGCTTCATGTGAGGCATAGGGTTAGGTTTAGGGTTAGGGTTAGGGTTAGGGTTATGTTTAGGTGAGGGTTAGAGTAAGGGTTAGGGTTATGTCTTAGGAACAAGGCATGTCGGAACTGGCCACACAATACTGGCACACCAAGGGCTGAGTTGAGGTTGGGACTCAGCAGAATCCTCAGGCGATGGAATTTTGGACAGGACAGGCCAAGAGGGTGGAATGCCCTCAGGGGAGCATGCTGGTTTCTATATATCTGAAGGTACTGGATAGCACAGTAGGAAAGGTTCAGTTTCTGCCTGAGAGGCTGAGTCCTTCCTACAGACTGACTTTCCCATCCACAGGAGGGCCTGGGTTCAGTCCTCCGGTGGCCAGAGTCTGATCACGTAACCTAGGCTTAGGGTTTGGCTCTTGGAGAATGGCTGACCTGATTTTTCAGGGCAGAATTAGGCTTTCCACGGGACTCAGTTGAGGACGTAGCCCTGGCGGACCATCATATTCCCGGATTGTGGTGTGGGGGTCCTAGGAAGGTGTTGGTAGAATGATCGGACAGGCAGATTTCTCCCGCCCCGAGGGTCTTCCACAGGGCTAAATTTCCCATTATCATAGTGGGCGGCACCCAGAAGCCTGCGATGTGAAGAAGGAATCCCCTACCTAGAGGGCTACCAGGGCAGGCAACCGGGGATAGAAGTCTGAAGAAGCACCCTCGGGTTAGGGTTAGGCCGATGCACATGGGAGGCCCTACCGGCCCTTGCTGAGGGATCATCAAACTCCTGGTTCCCGCTTCAGGTGGGCGCTCCTTGGAGCTGTGTCCCAAGGGGTGCATGCAGATTTCACCTGTTCTACGGATTCAGCTCATTTCTAAAGGGCAAACGTTCCCATTGGGATCTATGGACATTGTGCGGTGCACCTCAGGGTTCCCGCATCTGCAGAGTTCATGGACCAGGCTACTGAGGACAGAAGCTGAGCATGGGACAGGGGCTTTGCATCAGGATTACCGTGAAGGTTATTTCACAAGTGAATGCTGTTGGTAACACCTGGGTGAGTCAGTGGGTTAGGCCATTGCCTTCAGCTCAGGACATGAGATGAGTCCTGGGATGGAGCCCCACATCGGGCTGTCTCCTCAGCAGGGAGCCTTCCTTCCCTTCTCTGGGCGTGCAACAGTGCCTACATCTTTTCGCTCCCTGCAAAGTGAAAAAGTAAAATCTTGAAGCAATAAATAAACAAATAAATAAATAATAAATATATAAAAGAGAGGGCATGATTTCCTATTGGAATCTAGGTCATTTGTGCGGGGCAGCTCAGGGTTCCCCCATGGGGAGAGTTTGGGAACCAGGCCTTTGAGGACAGAAGACTGAGCACATGACTTGGGCTTCGCATTATGCTAAGGCTGAAGGTCATTGCTATAGGGTATGCTTTCCAGAACACCTGTGTACCTCATTGGATGTGACCTCTTGCCTCGGCCCAGGTCAAGATCCCAGGGAAGAGGAATCTAGTTTGACACCGGGCCCTCCCCACTGCAGGGAGCCTTATTCCCCCTTCCTTCACACAAAAACACAGCCTACTTGTGATCTCAGACTGTCCAACAAATAAATGAAATCAATATTAAAAAAAATACATATTCAGGCATGTTTTATATAGTGATCAAGTGCAATTCTGCAGTGTGGCTCAGGGTTCTTCCATCGGGAGATTTTGGGAACCAGGCCTCTGAGCTTGGAAGGCTGAGCAGCCGGCAACGGCTTCATGTGAGGCATAGGGTTAGGTTTAGGGTTAGGGTTAGGGTTAGGGTTATGTTTAGGTGAGGGTTAGAGTAAGGGTTAGGGTTATGTCTTAGGAACAAGGCATGTCGGAACTGGCCACACAATACTGGCACACCAAGGGCTGAGTTGAGGGTGGGACTCAGCAGAATCCTCAGGCGATGGAATTTTGGACGGGACAGGCCAAGAGGGTGGAATGCCCTCAGGGGAGCATGCTGGTTTCTATATATCTGAAGGGACTGGATAGCACAGTAGGAAAGGTTCAGTTTCTGCCTGAGAGGCTGAGTCCTTCCTACAGACTGACTTTCCCATCCACAGGAGGACCTGGGTTCAGTCCTCTGGTGGCCAGAGTCTGATCACGTAACCTAGGCTTAGGGTTTGGCTCTTGGAGAATGGCTGACCTGATTTTTCAGGGCAGAATTAGGCTTTCCACGGGACTCAGTTGAGGACGTAGCCCTGGCGGACCATCATATTCCCGGATTGTGGTGTGGGGGTCCTAGGAAGGTGTTGGTAGAATGATCGGACAGGCAGATTTCTCCCGCCCCGAGGGTCTTCCACAGGGCTAAATTTCCCATTATCATAGTGGGCGGCACCCAGACCTGCGATGTGAAGAAGGAATCCCCTACCTAGAGGGCTACCAGGGCAGGCAACCGGGGATAGAAGTCTGAAGAAGCACCCTCGGGTTAGGGTTAGGCCGATGCACATGGGAGGCCCTACCGGCCCTTGCTGAGGGATCATCAAACTCCTGGTTCCCGCTTCAGGTGGGCGTTCCTTGGAGCTGTGTCCCAAGGGGTGCATGCAGATTTCACCTGTTCTACGGATTCAGCTCATTTCTAAAGGGCAAACGTTCCCATTGGGATCTATGGACATTGTGCGGTGCACCTCAGGGTTCCCGCATCTGCAGAGTTCATGGACCAGGCTACTGAGGACAGAAGCTGAGCATGGGACAGGGGCTTTGCATCAGGATTACCGTGAAGGTTATTTCACAAGTGAATGCTGTTGGTAACACCTGGGTGAGTCAGTGGGTTAGGCCACTGCCTTCAGCTCAGGACATGAGATGAGTCCTGGGATGGAGCCCCACATCAGGCTGTCTCCTCAGCAGGGAGCCTTCCTTCCCTTCTCTGGGCGTGCAACAGTGCCTACATCTTTTCGCTCCCTGCAAAGTGAAAAAGTAAAATCTTGAAGCAATAAATAAACAAATAAATAAATAATAAATATATAAAAGAGAGGGCATGATTTCCTATTGGAATCTAGGTCATTTGTGCGGGGCAGCTCAGGGTTCCCCCATGGGGAGAGTTTGGGAACCAGGCCTTTGAGGACAGAAGACTGAGCACATGACTTGGGCTTCGCATTATGCTAAGGCTGAAGGTCATTGCTATAGGGTATGCTTTCCAGAACACCTGTGTACCTCATTGGATGTGACCTCTTGCCTCGGCCCAGGTCAAGATCCCAGGGAAGAGGAATCTAGTTTGACACCGGGCCCTCCCCACTGCAGGGAGCCTTATTCCCCCTTCCTTCACACAAAAACACAGCCTACTTGTGATCTCAGACTGTCCAACAAATAAATGAAATCATTATTTAAAAAAATACATATTCAGGCATGTTTTATATAGTGATCAAGTGCAATTCTGCAGTGTGGCTCAGGGTTCTTCCATCGGGAGATTTTGGGAACCAGGCCTCTGAGCTTGGAAGGCTGAGCAGCCGGCAACGGCTTCATGTGAGGCATAGGGTTAGGTTTAGGGTTAGGGTTAGGGTTAGGGTTATGTTTAGGTGAGGGTTAGAGTAAGGGTTAGGGTTATGTCTTAGGAACAAGGCATGTCGGAACTGGCCACACAATACTGGCACACCAAGGGCTGAGTTGAGGGTGGGACTCAGCAGAATCCTCAGGCGATGGAATTTTGGACAGGACAGGCCAAGAGGGTGGAATGCCCTCAGGGGAGCATGCTGGTTTCTATATATCTGAAGGGACTGGATAGCACAGTAGGAAAGGTTCAGTTTCTGCCTGAGAGGCTGAGTCCTTCCTACAGACTGACTTTCCCATCCACAGGAGGACCTGGGTTCAGTCCTCTGGTGGCCAGAGTCTGATCACGTAACCTAGGCTTAGGGTTTGGCTCTTGGAGAATGGCTGACCTGATTTTTCAGGGCAGAATTAGGCTTTCCACGGGACTCAGTTGAGGACGTAGCCCTGGCGGACCATCATATTCCCGGATTGTGGTGTGGGGGTCCTAGGAAGGTGTTGGTAGAATGATCGGACAGGCAGATTTCTCCCGCCCCGAGGGTCTTCCACAGGGCTAAATTTCCCATTATCATAGTGGGCGGCACCCAGACCTGCGATGTGAAGAAGGAATCCCCTACCTAGAGGGCTACCAGGGCAGGCAACCGGGGATAGAAGTCTGAAGAAGCACCCTCGGGTTAGGGTTAGGCCGATGCACATGGGAGGCCCTACCGGCCCTTGCTGAGGGATCATCAAACTCCTGGTTCCCGCTTCAGGTGGGCGTTCCTTGGAGCTGTGTCCCAAGGGGTGCATGCAGATTTCACCTGTTCTACGGATTCAGCTCATTTCTAAAGGGCAAACGTTCCCATTGGGATCTATGGACATTGTGCGGTGCACCTCAGGGTTCCCGCATCTGCAGAGTTCATGGACCAGGCTACTGAGGACAGAAGCTGAGCATGGGACAGGGGCTTTGCATCAGGATTACCGTGAAGGTTATTTCACAAGTGAATGCTGTTGGTAACACCTGGGTGAGTCAGTGGGTTAGGCCACTGCCTTCAGCTCAGGACATGAGATGAGTCCTGGGATGGAGCCCCACATCAGGCTGTCTCCTCAGCAGGGAGCCTTCCTTCCCTTCTCTGGGCGTGCAACAGTGCCTACATCTTTTCGCTCCCTGCAAAGTGAAAAAGTAAAATCTTGAAGCAATAAATAAACAAATAAATAAATAATAAATATATAAAAGAGAGGGCATGATTTCCTATTGGAATCTAGGTCATTTGTGCGGGGCAGCTCAGGGTTCCCCCATGGGGAGAGTTTGGGAACCAGGCCTTTGAGGACAGAAGACTGAGCACATGACTTGGGCTTCGCATTATGCTAAGGCTGAAGGTCATTGCTATAGGGTATGCTTTCCAGAACACCTGTGTACCTCATTGGATGTGACCTCTTGCCTCGGCCCAGGTCAAGATCCCAGGGAAGAGGAATCTAGTTTGACACCGGGCCCTCCCCACTGCAGGGAGCCTTATTCCCCCTTCCTTCACACAAAAACACAGCCTACTTGTGATCTCAGACTGTCCAACAAATAAATGAAATCATTATTTAAAAAAATACATATTCAGGCATGTTTTATATAGTGATCAAGTGCAATTCTGCAGTGTGGCTCAGGGTTCTTCCATCGGGAGATTTTGGGAACCAGGCCTCTGAGCTTGGAAGGCTGAGCAGCCGGCAACGGCTTCATGTGAGGCATAGGGTTAGGTTTAGGGTTAGGGTTAGGGTTAGGGTTATGTTTAGGTGAGGGTTAGAGTAAGGGTTAGGGTTATGTCTTAGGAACAAGGCATGTCGGAACTGGCCACACAATACTGGCACACCAAGGGCTGAGTTGAGGGTGGGACTCAGCAGAATCCTCAGGCGATGGAATTTTGGACAGGACAGGCCAAGAGGGTGGAATGCCCTCAGGGGAGCATGCTGGTTTCTATATATCTGAAGGTACTGGATAGCACAGTAGGAAAGGTTCAGTTTCTGCCTGAGAGGCTGAGTCCTTCCTACAGACTGACTTTCCCATCCACAGGAGGACCTGGGTTCAGTCCTCCGGTGTCCAGAGTCTGATCACGTAACCTAGGCTTAGGATTTGGCTCTTGGAGAATGGCTGACCTGATTTTTCAGGGCAGAATTAGGCTTTCCACGGGACTCAGTTGAGGACGTAGCCCTGGCGGACCATCATATTCCCGGATTGTGGTGTGGGGGTCCTAGGAAGGTGTTGGTAGAATGATCGGACAGGCAGATTTCTCCCGCCCCGAGGGTCTTCCACAGGGCTAAATTTCCCATTATCATAGTGGGCGGCACCCAGAAGCCTGCGATGTGACGAAGGAATCCCCTACCTAGAGGGCTACCAGGGCAGGCAACCGGGGATAGAAGTCTGAAGAAGCACCCTCGGGTTAGGGTTAGGCCGATGCACATGGGAGGCCCTACCGGCCCTTGCTGAGGGATCATCAAACTCCTGGTTCCCGCTTCAGGTGGGCGCTCCTTGGAGCTGTGTCCCAAGGGGTGCATGCAGATTTCACCTGTTCTACGGATTCAGCTCATTTCTAAAGGGCAAACGTTCCCATTGGGATCTATGGACATTGTGCGGTGCACCTCAGGGTTCCCGCATCTGCAGAGTTCATGGACCAGGCTACTGAGTACAGAAGCTGAGCATGGGACAGGGGCTTTGCATCAGGATTACCGTGAAGGTTATTTCACAAGTGAATGCTGTTGGTAACACCTGGGTGAGTCAGTGGGTTAGGCCATTGCCTTCAGCTCAGGACATGAGATGAGTCCTGGGATGGAGCCCCACATCGGGCTGTCTCCTCAGCAGGGAGCCTTCCTTCCCTTCTCTGGGCGTGCAACAGTGCCTACATCTTTTCGCTCCCTGCAAAGTGAAAAAGTAAAATCTTGAAGCAATAAATAAACAAATAAATAAATAATAAATATATAAAAGAGAGGGCATGATTTCCTATTGGAATCTAGGTCATTTGTGCGGGGCAGCTCAGGGTTCCCCCATGGGGAGAGTTTGGGAACCAGGCCTTTGAGGACAGAAGACTGAGCACATGACTTGGGCTTCGCATTATGCTAAGGCTGAAGGTCATTGCTATAGGGTATGCTTTCCAGAACACCTGTGTACCTCATTGGATGTGACCTCTTGCCTCGGCCCAGGTCAAGATCCCAGGGAAGAGGAATCTAGTTTGACACCGGGCCCTCCCCACTGCAGGGAGCCTTATTCCCCCTTCCTTCACACAAAAACACAGCCTACTTGTGATCTCAGACTGTCCAACAAATAAATGAAATCAATATTAAAAAAAATACATATTCAGGCATGTTTTATATAGTGATCAAGTGCAATTCTGCAGTGTGGCTCAGGGTTCTTCCATCGGGAGATTTTGGGAACATGGCCTCTGAGCTTGGAAGGCTGAGCAGCCGGCAACGGCTTCATGTGAGGCATAGGGTTAGGTTTAGGGTTAGGGTTAGGGTTAGGGTTATGTTTAGGTGAGGGTTAGAGTAAGGGTTAGGGTTATGTCTTAGGAACAAGGCATGTCGGAACTGGCCACACAATACTGGCACACCAAGGGCTGAGTTGAGGGTGGGACTCAGCAGAATCCTCAGGCGATGGAATTTTGGACGGGACAGGCCAAGAGGGTGGAATGCCCTCAGGGGAGCATGCTGGTTTCTATATATCTGAAGGGACTGGATAGCACAGTAGGAAAGGTTCAGTTTCTGCCTGAGAGGCTGAGTCCTTCCTACAGACTGACTTTCCCATCCACAGGAGGACCTGGGTTCAGTCCTCCGGTGGCCAGAGTCTGATCACGTAACCTAGGCTTAGGGTTTGGCTCTTGGAGAATGGCTGACCTGATTTGTCAGGGCAGAATTAGGCTTTCCACGGGACTCAGTTGAGGACGTAGCCCTGGCGGACCATCATATTCCCGGATTGTGGTGTGGGGTCCTAGGAAGGTGTTGGTAGAATGATCGGACAGGCAGATTTCTCCCACCCCGAGGGTCTTCCACAGGGCTAAATTTCCCATTATCATAGTGGGCGGCACCCAGACCTGCGATGTGAAGAAGGAATCCCCTACCTAGAGGGCTACCAGGGCAGGCAACCGGGGATAGAAGTCTGAAGAAGCACCCTCGGGTTAGGGTTAGGCCGATGCACATGGGAGGCCCTACCGGCCCTTGCTGAGGGATCATCAAACTCCTGGTTCCCGCTTCAGGTGGGCGTTCCTTGGAGCTGTGTCCCAAGGGGTGCATGCAGATTTCACCTGTTCTACGGATTCAGCTCATTTCTAAAGGGCAAACGTTCCCATTGGGATCTATGGACATTGTGCGGTGCACCTCAGGGTTCCCGCATCTGCAGAGTTCATGGACCAGGCTACTGAGGACAGAAGCTGAGCATGGGACAGGGGCTTTGCATCAGGATTACCGTGAAGGTTATTTCACAAGTGAATGCTGTTGGTAACACCTGGGTGAGTCAGTGGGTTAGGCCACTGCCTTCAGCTCAGGACATGAGATGAGTCCTGGGATGGAGCCCCACATCAGGCTGTCTCCTCAGCAGGGAGCCTTCCTTCCCTTCTCTGGGCGTGCAACAGTGCCTACATCTTTTCGCTCCCTGCAAAGTGAAAAAGTAAAATCTTGAAGCAATAAATAAACAAATAAATAAATAATAAATATATAAAAGAGAGGGCATGATTTCCTATTGGAATCTAGGTCATTTGTGCGGGGCAGCTCAGGGTTCCCCCATGGGGAGAGTTTGGGAACCAGGCCTTTGAGGACAGAAGACTGAGCACATGACTTGGGCTTCGCATTATGCTAAGGCTGAAGGTCATTGCTATAGGGTATGCTTTCCAGAACACCTGTGTACCTCATTGGATGTGACCTCTTGCCTCGGCCCAGGTCAAGATCCCAGGGAAGAGGAATCTAGTTTGACACCGGGCCCTCCCCACTGCAGGGAGCCTTATTCCCCCTTCCTTCACACAAAAACACAGCCTACTTGTGATCTCAGACTGTCCAACAAATAAATGAAATCAATATTAAAAAAAATACATATTCAGGCATGTTTTATATAGTGATCAAGTGCAATTCTGCAGTGTGGCTCAGGGTTCTTCCATCGGGAGATTTTGGGAACATGGCCTCTGAGCTTGGAAGGCTGAGCAGCCGGCAACGGCTTCATGTGAGGCATAGGGTTAGGTTTAGGGTTAGGGTTAGGGTTAGGGTTATGTTTAGGTGAGGGTTAGAGTAAGGGTTAGGGTTATGTCTTAGGAACAAGGCATGTCGGAACTGGCCACACAATACTGGCACACCAAGGGCTGAGTTGAGGGTGGGACTCAGCAGAATCCTCAGGCGATGGAATTTTGGACGGGACAGGCCAAGAGGGTGGAATGCCCTCAGGGGAGCATGCTAGTTTCTATATATCTGAAGGGACTGGATAGCACAGTAGGAAAGGTTCAGTTTCTGCCTGAGAGGCTGAGTCCTTCCTACAGACTGACTTTCCCATCCACAGGAGGACCTGGGTTCAGTCCTCCGGTGGCCAGAGTCTGATCACGTAACCTAGGCTTAGGGTTTGGCTCTTGGAGAATGGCTGACCTGATTTGTCAGGGCAGAATTAGGCTTTCCACGGGACTCAGTTGAGGACGTAGCCCTGGCGGACCATCATATTCCCGGATTGTGGTGTGGGGGTCCTAGGAAGGTATTGGTAGAATGATCGGACAGGCAGATTTCTCCCGCCCCGAGGGTCTTCCACAGGGCTAAATTTCCCATTATCATAGTGGGTGGCACCCAGAAGCCTGCGATGTGACGAAGGAATCCCCTACCTAGAGGGCTACCAGGGCAGGCAACCGGGGATAGAAGTCTGAAGAAGCACCCTCGGGTTAGGGTTAGGCCGATGCACATGGGAGGCCCTACCGGCCCTTGCTGAGGGATCATCAAACTCCTGGTTCCCACTTCAGGTGGGCGCTCCTTGGAGCTGTGTCCCAAGGGGTGCATGCAGATTTCACCTGTTCTACGGATTCAGCTCATTTCTAAAGGGCAAACGTTCCCATTGGGATCTATGGACATTGTGCGGTGCACCTCAGGGTTCCCGCATCTGCAGAGTTCATGGACCAGGCTACTGAGGACAGAAGCTGAGCATGGGACAGGGGCTTTGCATCAGGATTACCGTGAAGGTTATTTCACAAGTGAATGCTGTTGGTAACACCTGGGTGAGTCAGTGGGTTAGGCCATTGCCTTCAGCTCAGGACATGAGATGAGTCCTGGGATGGAGCCCCACATCGGGCTGTCTCCTCAGCAGGGAGCCTTCCTTCCCTTCTCTGGGCGTGCAACAGTGCCTACATCTTTTAGCTCCCTGCAAAGTGAAAAAGTAAAATCTTGAAGCAATAAATAAACAAATAAATAAATAATAAATATATAAAAGAGAGGGCATGATTTCCTATTGGAATCTAGGTCATTTGTGCGGGGCAGCTCAGGGTTCCCCCATGGGGAGAGTTTGGGAACCAGGCCTTTGAGGACAGAAGACTGAGCACATGACTTGGGCTTCGCATTATGCTAAGGCTGAAGGTCATTGCTATAGGGTATGCTTTCCAGAACACCTGTGTACCTCATTGGATGTGACCTCTTGCCTCGGCCCAGGTCAAGATCCCAGGGAAGAGTAATCTAGTTTGACACCAGTCCCTCCCCACTGCAGGGAGCCTTATTCCCCCTTTCTTCACACAAAAACACAGCCTACTTGTGATCTCAGACTGTCCAACAAATAAATGAAATCATTATTAAAAAAAATACATATTCAGGCATGTTTTATATAGTGATCAAGTGCAATTCTGCAGTGTGGCTCAGGGTTCTTCCATCGGGAGATTTTGGGAACCAGGCCTCTGAGCTTGGAAGGCTGAGCAGCCAGCAACGGCTTCATGTGAGGCATAGGGTTAGGTTTAGGGTTAGGGTTAGGGTTAGGGTTATGTTTAGGTGAGGGTTAGAGTAAGGGTTAGGGTTATGTCTTAGGAACAAGGCATGTCGGAACTGGCCACACAATACTGGCACACCAAGGGCTGAGTTGAGGGTGGGACTCAGCAGAATCCTCAGGCGATGGAATTTTGGACGGGACAGGCCAAGAGGGTGGAATGCCCTCAGGGGAGCATGCTGGTTTCTATATATCTGAAGGGACTGGATAGCACAGTAGGAAAGGTTCAGTTTCTGCCTGAGAGGCTGAGTCCTTCCTACAGACTGACTTTCCCATCCACAGGAGGGCCTGGGTTCAGTCCTCCGGTGGCCAGAGTCTGATCACGTAACCTAGGCTTAGGGTTTGGCTCTTGGAGAATGGCTGACCTGATTTGTCAGGGCAGAATTAGGCTTTCCACGGGACTCAGTTGAGGACGTAGCCCTGGCGGACCATCATATTCCCGGCTTGTGGTGTGGGGGTCCTAGGAAGGTGTTGGTAGAATGATCGGACAGGCAGATTTCTCCCGCCCCGAGGGTCTTCCACAGGGCTAAATTTCCCATTATCATAGTGGGCGGCACCCAGACCTGCGATGTGAAGAAGGAATCCCCTACCTAGAGGGCTACCAGGGCAGGCAACCGGGGATAGAAGTCTGAAGAAGCACCCTCGGGTTAGGGTTAGGCCGATGCACATGGGAGGCCCTACCGGCCCTTGCTGAGGGATCATCAAACTCCTGGTTCCCGCTTCAGGTGGGCGCTCCTTGGAGCTGTGTCCCAAGGGGTGCATGCAGATTTCACCTGTTCTACGGATTCAGCTCATTTCTAAAGGGCAAACGTTCCCATTGGGATCTATGGACATTGTGCGGTGCACCTCAGGGTTCCCGCATCTGCAGAGTTCATGGACCAGGCTACTGAGGACAGAAGCTGAGCATGGGACAGGGGCTTTGCATCAGGATTACCGTGAAGGTTATTTCACAAGTGAATGCTGTTGGTAACACCTGGGTGAGTCAGTGGGTTAGGCCATTGCCTTCAGCTCAGGACATGAGATGAGTCCTGGGATGGAGCCCCACATCGGGCTGTCTCCTCAGCAGGGAGCCTTCCTTCCCTTCTCTGGGCGTGCAACAGTGCCTACATCTTTTCGCTCCCTGCAAAGTGAAAAAGTAAAATCTTGAAGCAATAAATAAACAAATAAATAAATAATAAATATATAAAAGAGAGGGCATGATTTCCTATTGGAATCTAGGTCATTTGTGCGGGGCAGCTCAGGGTTCCCCCATGGGGAGAGTTTGGGAACCAGGCCTTTGAGGACAGAAGACTGAGCACATGACTTGGGCTTCGCATTATGCTAAGGCTGAAGGTCATTGCTATAGGGTATGCTTTCCAGAACACCTGTGTACCTCATTGGATGTGACCTCTTGCCTCGGCCCAGGTCAAGATCCCAGGGAAGAGGAATCTAGTTTGACACCGGGCCCTCCCCACTGCAGGGAGCCTTATTCCCCCTTCCTTCACACAAAAACACAGCCTACTTGTGATCTCAGACTGTCCAACAAATAAATGAAATCAATATTAAAAAAAATACATATTCAGGCATGTTTTATATAGTGATCAAGTGCAATTCTGCAGTGTGGCTCAGGGTTCTTCCATCGGGAGATTTTGGGAACATGGCCTGTGAGCTTGGAAGGCTGAGCAGCCGGCAACGGCTTCATGTGAGGCATAGGGTTAGGTTTAGGGTTAGGGTTAGGGTTAGGGTTATGTTTAGGTGAGGGTTAGAGTAAGGGTTAGGGTTATGTCTTAGGAACAAGGCATGTCGGAACTGGCCACACAATACTGGCACACCAAGGGCTGAGTTGAGGGTGGGACTCAGCAGAATCCTCAGGCGATGGAATTTTGGACGGGACAGGCCAAGAGGGTGGAATGCCCTCAGGGGAGCATGCTGGTTTCTATATATCTGAAGGTACTGGATAGCACAGTAGGAAAGGTTCAGTTTCTGCCTGAGAGGCTGAGTCCTTCCTACAGACTGACTTTCCCATCCACAGGAGGACCTGGGTTCAGTCCTCCGGTGTCCAGAGTCTGATCACGTAACCTAGGCTTAGGGTTTGGCTCTTGGAGAATGGCTGACCTGATTTGTCAGGGCAGAATTAGGCTTTCCACGGGACTCAGTTGAGGACGTAGCCCTGGCGGACCATCATATTCCCGGATTGTGGTGTGGGGGTCCTAGGAAGGTGTTGGTAGAATGATCGGACAGGCAGATTTCTCCCGCCCCGAGGGTCTTCCACAGGGCTAAATTTCCCATTATCATAGTGGGCGGCACCCAGAAGCCTGCGATGTGACGAAGGAATCCCCTACCTAGAGGGCTACCAGGGCAGGCAACCGGGGATAGAAGTCTGAAGAAGCACCCTCGGGTTAGGGTTAGGCCGATGCACATGGGAGGCCCTACCGGCCCTTGCTGAGGGATCATCAAACTCCTGGTTCCCGCTTCAGGTGGGCGCTCCTTGGAGCTGTGTCCCAAGGGGTGCATGCAGATTTCACCTGTTCTACGGATTCAGCTCATTTCTAAAGGGCAAACGTTCCCATTGGGATCTATGGACATTGTGCGGTGCACCTCAGGGTTCCCGCATCTGCAGAGTTCATGGACCAGGCTACTGAGGACAGAAGCTGAGCATGGGACAGGGGCTTTGCATCAGGATTACCGTGAAGGTTATTTCACAAGTGAATGCTGTTGGTAACACCTGGGTGAGTCAGTGGGTTAGGCCACTGCCTTCAGCTCAGGACATGAGATGAGTCCTGGGATGGAGCCCCACATCAGGCTGTCTCCTCAGCAGGGAGCCTTCCTTCCCTTCTCTGGGCGTGCAACAGTGCCTACATCTTTTCGCTCCCTGCAAAGTGAAAAAGTAAAATCTTGAAGCAATAAATAAACAAATAAATAAATAATAAATATATAAAAGAGAGGGCATGATTTCCTATTGGAATCTAGGTCATTTGTGCGGGGCAGCTCAGGGTTCCCCCATGGGGAGAGTTTGGGAACCAGGCCTTTGAGGACAGAAGACTGAGCACATGACTTGGGCTTCGCATTATGCTAAGGCTGAAGGTCATTGCTATAGGGTATGCTTTCCAGAACACCTGTGTACCTCATTGGATGTGACCTCTTGCCTCGGCCCAGGTCAAGATCCCAGGGAAGAGGAATCTAGTTTGACACCGGGCCCTCCCCACTGCAGGGAGCCTTATTCCCCCTTCCTTCACACAAAAACACAGCCTACTTGTGATCTCAGACTGTCCAACAAATAAATGAAATCATTATTTAAAAAAATACATATTCAGGCATGTTTTATATAGTGATCAAGTGCAATTCTGCAGTGTGGCTCAGGGTTCTTCCATCGGGAGATTTTGGGAACCAGGCCTCTGAGCTTGGAAGGCTGAGCAGCCGGCAACGGCTTCATGTGAGGCATAGGGTTAGGTTTAGGGTTAGGGTTAGGGTTAGGGTTATGTTTAGGTGAGGGTTAGAGTAAGGGTTAGGGTTATGTCTTAGGAACAAGGCATGTCGGAACTGGCCACACAATACTGGCACACCAAGGGCTGAGTTGAGGGTGGGACTCAGCAGAATCCTCAGGCGATGGAATTTTGGACGGGACAGGCCAAGAGGGTGGAATGCCCTCAGGGGAGCATGCTGGTTTCTATATATCTGAAGGTACTGGATAGCACAGTAGGAAAGGTTCAGTTTCTGCCTGAGAGGCTGAGTCCTTCCTACAGACTGACTTTCCCATCCACAGGAGGACCTGGGTTCAGTCCTCCGGTGTCCAGAGTCTGATCACGTAACCTAGGCTTAGGGTTTGGCTCTTGGAGAATGGCTGACCTGATTTGTCAGGGCAGAATTAGGCTTTCCACGGGACTCAGTTGAGGACGTAGCCCTGGCGGACCATCATATTCCCGGATTGTGGTGTGGGGGTCCTAGGAAGGTGTTGGTAGAATGATCGGACAGGCAGATTTCTCCCGCCCCGAGGGTCTTCCACAGGGCTAAATTTCCCATTATCATAGTGGGCGGCACCCAGAAGCCTGCGATGTGACGAAGGAATCCCCTACCTAGAGGGCTACCAGGGCAGGCAACCGGGGATAGAAGTCTGAAGAAGCACCCTCGGGTTAGGGTTAGGCCGATGCACATGGGAGGCCCTACCGGCCCTTGCTGAGGGATCATCAAACTCCTGGTTCCCGCTTCAGGTGGGCGCTCCTTGGAGCTGTGTCCCAAGGGGTGCATGCAGATTTCACCTGTTCTACGGATTCAGCTCATTTCTAAAGGGCAAACGTTCCCATTGGGATCTATGGACATTGTGCGGTGCACCTCAGGGTTCCCGCATCTGCAGAGTTCATGGACCAGGCTACTGAGGACAGAAGCTGAGCATGGGACAGGGGCTTTGCATCAGGATTACCGTGAAGGTTATTTCACAAGTGAATGCTGTTGGTAACACCTGGGTGAGTCAGTGGGTTAGGCCACTGCCTTCAGCTCAGGACATGAGATGAGTCCTGGGATGGAGCCCCACATCAGGCTGTCTCCTCAGCAGGGAGCCTTCCTTCCCTTCTCTGGGCGTGCAACAGTGCCTACATCTTTTCGCTCCCTGCAAAGTGAAAAAGTAAAATCTTGAAGCAATAAATAAACAAATAAATAAATAATAAATATATAAAAGAGAGGGCATGATTTCCTATTGGAATCTAGGTCATTTGTGCGGGGCAGCTCAGGGTTCCCCCATGGGGAGAGTTTGGGAACCAGGCCTTTGAGGACAGAAGACTGAGCACATGACTTGGGCTTCGCATTATGCTAAGGCTGAAGGTCATTGCTATAGGGTATGCTTTCCAGAACACCTGTGTACCTCATTGGATGTGACCTCTTGCCTCGGCCCAGGTCAAGATCCCAGGGAAGAGGAATCTAGTTTGACACCGGGCCCTCCCCACTGCAGGGAGCCTTATTCCCCCTTCCTTCACACAAAAACACAGCCTACTTGTGATCTCAGACTGTCCAACAAATAAATGAAATCATTATTTAAAAAAATACATATTCAGGCATGTTTTATATAGTGATCAAGTGCAATTCTGCAGTGTGGCTCAGGGTTCTTCCATCGGGAGATTTTGGGAACCAGGCCTCTGAGCTTGGAAGGCTGAGCAGCCGGCAACGGCTTCATGTGAGGCATAGGGTTAGGTTTAGGGTTAGGGTTAGGGTTAGGGTTATGTTTAGGTGAGGGTTAGAGTAAGGGTTAGGGTTATGTCTTAGGAACAAGGCATGTCGGAACTGGCCACACAATACTGGCACACCAAGGGCTGAGTTGAGGGTGGGACTCAGCAGAATCCTCAGGCGATGGAATTTTGGACAGGACAGGCCAAGAGGGTGGAATGCCCTCAGGGGAGCATGCTGGTTTCTATATATCTGAAGGTACTGGATAGCACAGTAGGAAAGGTTCAGTTTCTGCCTGAGAGGCTGAGTCCTTCCTACAGACTGACTTTCCCATCCACAGGAGGACCTGGGTTCAGTCCTCCGGTGTCCAGAGTCTGATCACGTAACCTAGGCTTAGGGTTTGGCTCTTGGAGAATGGCTGACCTGATTTTTCAGGGCAGAATTAGGCTTTCCACGGGACTCAGTTGAGGACGTAGCCCTGGCGGACCATCATATTCCCGGATTGTGGTGTGGGGGTCCTAGGAAGGTATTGGTAGAATGATCGGACAGGCAGATTTCTCCCGCCCCGAGGGTCTTCCACAGGGCTAAATTTCCCATTATCATAGTGGGTGGCACCCAGAAGCCTGCGATGTGACGAAGGAATCCCCTACCTAGAGGGCTACCAGGGCAGGCAACCGGGGATAGAAGTCTGAAGAAGCACCCTCGGGTTAGGGTTAGGCCGATGCACATGGGAGGCCCTACCGGCCCTTGCTGAGGGATCATCAAACTCCTGGTTCCCGCTTCAGGTGGGCGCTCCTTGGAGCTGTGTCCCAAGGGGTGCATGCAGATTTCACCTGTTCTATGGATTCAGCTCATTTCTAAAGGGCAAACGTTCCCATTGGGATCTATGGACATTGTGCGGTGCACCTCAGGGTTCCCGCATCTGCAGAGTTCATGGACCAGGCTACTGAGGACAGAAGCTGAGCATGGGACAGGGGCTTTGCATCAGGATTACCGTGAAGGTTATTTCACAAGTGAATGCTGTTGGTAACACCTGGGTGAGTCAGTGGGTTAGGCCACTGCCTTCAGCTCAGGACATGAGATGAGTCCTGGGATGGAGCCCCACATCGGGCTGTCTCCTCAGCAGGGAGCCTTCCTTACCTTCTCTGGGCGTGCAACAGTGCCTACATCTTTTCGCTCCCTGCAAAGTGAAAAAGTAAAATCTTGAAGCAATAAATAAACAAATAAATAAATAATAAATATATAAAAGAGAGGGCATGATTTCCTATTGGAATCTAGGTCATTTGTGCGGGGCAGCTCAGGGTTCCCCCATGGGGAGAGTTTGGGAACCAGGCCTTTGAGGACAGAAGACTGAGCACATGACTTGGGCTTCGCATTATGCTAAGGCTGAAGGTCATTGCTATAGGGTATGCTTTCCAGAACACCTGTGTACCTCATTGGATGTGACCTCTTGCCTCGGCCCAGGTCAAGATCCCAGGGAAGAGGAATCTAGTTTGACACCAGTCCCTCCCCACTGCAGGGAGCCTTATTCCCCCTTTCTTCACACAAAAACACAGCCTACTTGTGATCTCAGACTGTCCAACAAATAAATGAAATCATTATTAAAAAAAATACATATTCAGGCATGTTTTATATAGTGATCAAGTGCAATTCTGCAGTGTGGCTCAGGGTTCTTCCATCGGGAGATTTTGGGAACCAGGCCTCTGAGCTTGGAAGGCTGAGCAGCCAGCAACGGCTTCATGTGAGGCATAGGGTTAGGTTTAGGGTTAGGGTTAGGGTTAGGGTTATGTTTAGGTGAGGGTTAGAGTAAGGGTTAGGGTTATGTCTTAGGAACAAGGCATGTCGGAACTGGCCACACAATACTGGCACACCAAGGGCTGAGTTGAGGGTGGGACTCAGCAGAATCCTCAGGCGATGGAATTTTGGACGGGACAGGCCAAGAGGGTGGAATGCCCTCAGGGGAGCATGCTGGTTTCTATATATCTGAAGGTACTGGATAGCACAGTAGGAAAGGTTCAGTTTCTGCCTGAGAGGCTGAGTCCTTCCTACAGACTGACTTTCCCATCCACAGGAGGGCCTGGGTTCAGTCCTCCGGTGGCCAGAGTCTGATCACGTAACCTAGGCTTAGGGTTTGGCTCTTGGAGAATGGCTGACCTGATTTGTCAGGGCAGAATTAGGCTTTCCACGGGACTCAGTTGAGGACGTAGCCCTGGCGGACCATCATATTCCCGGATTGTGGTGTGGGGGTCCTAGGAAGGTGTTGGTAGAATGATCGGACAGGCAGATTTCTCCCGCCCCGAGGGTCTTCCACAGGGCTAAATTTCCCATTATCATAGTGGGCGGCACCCAGAAGCCTGCGATGTGAAGAAGGAATCCCCTACCTAGAGGGCTACCAGGGCAGGCAACCGGGGATAGAAGTCTGAAGAAGCACCCTCGGGTTAGGGTTAGGCCGATGCACATGGGAGGCCCTACCGGCCCTTGCTGAGGGATCATCAAACTCCTGGTTCCCGCTTCAGGTGGGCGCTCCTTGGAGCTGTGTCCCAAGGGGTGCATGCAGATTTCACCTGTTCTACGGATTCAGCTCATTTCTAAAGGGCATACGTTCCCATTGGGATCTATGGACATTGTGCGGTGCACCTCAGGGTTCCCGCATCTGCAGAGTTCATGGACCAGGCTACTGAGGACAGAAGCTGAGCATGGGACAGGGGCTTTGCATCAGGATTACCGTGAAGGTTATTTCACAAGTGAATGCTGTTGGTAACACCTGGGTGAGTCAGTGGGTTAGGCCATTGCCTTCAGCTCAGGACATGAGATGAGTCCTGGGATGGAGCCCCACATTGGGCTGTCTCCTCAGCAGGGAGCCTTCCTTCCCTTCTCTGGGCGTGCAACAGTGCCTACATCTTTTCGCTCCCTGCAAAGTGAAAAAGTAAAATCTTGAAGCAATAAATAAACAAATAAATAAATAATAAATATATAAAAGAGAGGGCATGATTTCCTATTGGAATCTAGGTCATTTGTGCGGGGCAGCTCAGGGTTCCCCCATGGGGAGAGTTTGGGAACCAGGCCTTTGAGGACAGAAGACTGAGCACATGACTTGGGCTTCGCATTATGCTAAGGCTGAAGGTCATTGCTATAGGGTATGCTTTCCAGAACACCTGTGTACCTCATTGGATGTGACCTCTTGCCTCGGCCCAGGTCAAGATCCCAGGGAAGAGGAATCTAGTTTGACACCGGGCCCTCCCCACTGCAGGGAGCCTTATTCCCCCTTCCTTCACACAAAAACACAGCCTACTTGTGATCTCAGACTGTCCAACAAATAAATGAAATCAATATTAAAAAAAATACATATTCAGGCATGTTTTATATAGTGATCAAGTGCAATTCTGCAGTGTGGCTCAGGGTTCTTCCATCGGGAGATTTTGGGAACATGGCCTCTGAGCTTGGAAGGCTGAGCAGCCGGCAACGGCTTCATGTGAGGCATAGGGTTAGGTTTAGGGTTAGGGTTAGGGTTAGGGTTATGTTTAGGTGAGGGTTAGAGTAAGGGTTAGGGTTATGTCTTAGGAACAAGGCATGTCGGAACTGGCCACACAATACTGGCACACCAAGGGCTGAGTTGAGGGTGGGACTCAGCAGAATCCTCAGGCGATGGAATTTTGGACGGGACAGGCCAAGAGGGTGGAATGCCCTCAGGGGAGCATGCTGGTTTCTATATATCTGAAGGTACTGGATAGCACAGTAGGAAAGGTTCAGTTTCTGCCTGAGAGGCTGAGTCCTTCCTACAGACTGACTTTCCCATCCACAGGAGGACCTGGGTTCAGTCCTCTGGTGGCCAGAGTCTGATCACGTAACCTAGGCTTAGGGTTTGGCTCTTGGAGAATGGCTGACCTGATTTGTCAGGGCAGAATTAGGCTTTCCACGGGACTCAGTTGAGGACGTAGCCCTGGCGGACCATCATATTCCCGGATTGTGTTGTGGGGGTCCTAGGAAGGTGTTGGTAGAATGATCGGACAGGCAGATTTCTCCCGCCCCAAGGGTCTTCCACAGGGCTAAATTTCCCATTATCATAGTGGGCGGCACCCAGACCTGCGATGTGAAGAAGGAATCCCCTACCTAGAGGGCTACCAGGGCAGGCAACCGGGGATAGAAGTCTGAAGAAGCACCCTCGGGTTAGGGTTAGGCCGATGCACATGGGAGGCCCTACCGGCCCTTGCTGAGGGATCATCAAACTCCTGGTTCCCGCTTCAGGTGGGCATTCCTTGGAGCTGTGTCCCAAGGGGTGCATGCAGATTTCACCTGTTCTACGGATTCAGCTCATTTCTAAAGGGCAAACGTTCCCATTGGGATCTATGGACATTGTGCGGTGCACCTCAGGGTTCCCGCATCTGCAGAGTTCATGGACCAGGCTACTGAGGACAGAAGCTGAGCATGGGACAGGGGCTTTGCATCAGGATTACCGTGAAGGTTATTTCACAAGTGAATGCTGTTGGTAACACCTGGGTGAGTCAGTGGGTTAGGCCACTGCCTTCAGCTCAGGACATGAGATGAGTCCTGGGATGGAGCCCCACATCGGGCTGTCTCCTCAGCAGGGAGCCTTCCTTCCCTTCTCTGGGCGTGCAACAGTGCCTACATCTTTTCGCTCCCTGCAAAGTGAAAAAGTAAAATCTTGAAGCAATAAATAAACAAATAAATAAATAATAAATATATAAAAGAGAGGGCATGATTTCCTATTGGAATCTAGGTCATTTGTGCGGGGCAGCTCAGGGTTCCCCCATGGGGAGAGTTTGGGAACCAGGCCTTTGAGGACAGAAGACTGAGCACATGACTTGGGCTTCGCATTATGCTAAGGCTGAAGGTCATTGCTATAGGGTATGCTTTCCAGAACACCTGTGTACCTCATTGGATGTGACCTCTTGCCTCGGCCCAGGTCAAGATCCCAGGGAAGAGGAATCTAGTTTGACACCGGGCCCTCCCCACTGCAGGGAGCCTTATTCCCCCTTCCTTCACACAAAAACACAGCCTACTTGTGATCTCAGACTGTCCAACAAATAAATGAAATCATTATTTAAAAAAATACATATTCAGGCATGTTTTATATAGTGATCAAGTGCAATTCTGCAGTGTGGCTCAGGGTTCTTCCATCGGGAGATTTTGGGAACCAGGCCTCTGAGCTTGGAAGGCTGAGCAGCCGGCAACGGCTTCATGTGAGGCATAGGGTTAGGTTTAGGGTTAGGGTTAGGGTTAGGGTTATGTTTAGGTGAGGGTTAGAGTAAGGGTTAGGGTTATGTCTTAGGAACAAGGCATGTCGGAACTGGCCACACAATACTGGCACACCAAGGGCTGAGTTGAGGGTGGGACTCAGCAGAATCCTCAGGCGATGGAATTTTGGACGGGACAGGCCAAGAGGGTGGAATGCCCTCAGGGGAGCATGCTGGTTTCTATATATCTGAAGGTACTGGATAGCACAGTAGGAAAGGTTCAGTTTCTGCCTGAGAGGCTGAGTCCTTCCTACAGACTGACTTTCCCATCCACAGGAGGACCTGGGTCCAGTCCTCCGGTGTCCAGAGTCTGATCACGTAACCTAGGCTTAGGGTTTGGCTCTTGGAGAATGGCTGACCTGATTTTTCAGGGCAGAATTAGGCTTTCCACGGGACTCAGTTGAGGACGTAGCCCTGGCGGACCATCATATTCCCGGATTGTGGTGTGGGGGTCCTAGGAAGGTGTTGGTAGAATGATCGGACAGGCAGATTTCTCCCGCCCCGAGGGTCTTCCACAGGGCTAAATTTCCCATTATCATAGTGGGCGGCACCCAGAAGCCTGCGATGTGACGAAGGAATCCCCTACCTAGAGGGCTACCAGGGCAGGCAACCGGGGATAGAAGTCTGAAGAAGCACCCTCGGGTTAGGGTTAGGCCGATGCACATGGGAGGCCCTACCGGCCCTTGCTGAGGGATCATCAAACTCCTGGTTCCCGCTTCAGGTGGGCGCTCCTTGGAGCTGTGTCCCAAGGGGTGCATGCAGATTTCACCTGTTCTACGGATTCAGCTCATTTCTAAAGGGCAAACGTTCCCATTTGGATCTATGGACATTGTGCGGTGCACCTCAGGGTTCCCGCATCTGCAGAGTTCATGGACCAGGCTACTGAGGACAGAAGCTGAGCATGGGACAGGGGCTTTGCATCAGGATTACCGTGAAGGTTATTTCACAAGTGAATGCTGTTGGTAACACCTGGGTGAGTCAGTGGGTTAGGCCATTGCCTTCAGCTCAGGACATGAGATGAGTCCTGGGATGGAGCCCCACATTGGGCTGTCTCCTCAGCAGGGAGCCTTCCTTCCCTTCTCTGGGCGTGCAACAGTGCCTACATCTTTTCGCTCCCTGCAAAGTGAAAAAGTAAAATCTTGAAGCAATAAATAAACAAATAAATAAATAATAAATATATAAAAGAGAGGGCATGATTTCCTATTGGAATCTAGGTCATTTGTGCGGGGCAGCTCAGGGTTCCCCCATGGGGAGAGTTTGGGAACCAGGCCTTTGAGGACAGAAGACTGAGCACATGACTTGGGCTTCGCATTATGCTAAGGCTGAAGGTCATTGCTATAGGGTATGCTTTCCAGAACACCTGTGTACCTCATTGGATGTGACCTCTTGCCTCGGCCCAGGTCAAGATCCCAGGGAAGAGGAATCTAGTTTGACACCGGGCCCTCCCCACTGCAGGGAGCCTTATTCCCCCTTCCTTCACACAAAAACACAGCCTACTTGTGATCTCAGACTGTCCAACAAATAAATGAAATCAATATTAAAAAAAATACATATTCAGGCATGTTTTATATAGTGATCAAGTGCAATTCTGCAGTGTGGCTCAGGGTTCTTCCATCGGGAGATTTTGGGAACATGGCCTCTGAGCTTGGAAGGCTGAGCAGCCGGCAACGGCTTCATGTGAGGCATAGGGTTAGGTTTAGGGTTAGGGTTAGGGTTAGGGTTATGTTTAGGTGAGGGTTAGAGTAAGGGTTAGGGTTATGTCTTAGGAACAAGGCATGTCGGAACTGGCCACACAATACTGGCACACCAAGGGCTGAGTTGAGGGTGGGACTCAGCAGAATCCTCAGGCGATGGAATTTTGGACGGGACAGGCCAAGAGGGTGGAATGCCCTCAGGGGAGCATGCTGGTTTCTATATATCTGAAGGTACTGGATAGCACAGTAGGAAAGGTTCAGTTTCTGCCTGAGAGGCTGAGTCCTTCCTACAGACTGACTTTCCCATCCACAGGAGGACCTGGGTTCAGTCCTCTGGTGGCCAGAGTCTGATCACGTAACCTAGGCTTAGGGTTTGGCTCTTGGAGAATGGCTGACCTGATTTGTCAGGGCAGAATTAGGCTTTCCACGGGACTCAGTTGAGGACGTAGCCCTGGCGGACCATCATATTCCCGGATTGTGTTGTGGGGTCCTAGGAAGGTGTTGGTAGAATGATCGGACAGGCAGATTTCTCCCGCCCCGAGGGTCTTCCACAGGGCTAAATTTCCCATTATCATAGTGGGGGGCACCCAGACCTGCGATGTGAAGAAGGAATCCCCTACCTAGAGGGCTACCAGGGCAGGCAACCGGGGATAGAAGTCTGAAGAAGCACCCTCGGGTTAGGGTTAGGCCGATGCACATGGGAGGCCCTACCGGCCCTTGCTGAGGGATCATCAAACTCCTGGTTCCCGCTTCAGGTGGGCATTCCTTGGAGCTGTGTCCCAAGGGGTGCATGCAGATTTCACCTGTTCTACGGATTCAGCTCATTTCTAAAGGGCAAACGTTCCCATTGGGATCTATGGACATTGTGCGGTGCACCTCAGGGTTCCCGCATCTGCAGAGTTCATGGACCAGGCTACTGAGGACAGAAGCTGAGCATGGGACAGGGGCTTTGCATCAGGATTACCGTGAAGGTTATTTCACAAGTGAATGCTGTTGGTAACACCTGGGTGAGTCAGTGGGTTAGGCCACTGCCTTCAGCTCAGGACATGAGATGAGTCCTGGGATGGAGCCCCACATCGGGCTGTCTCCTCAGCAGGGAGCCTTCCTTCCCTTCTCTGGGCGTGCAACAGTGCCTACATCTTTTCGCTCCCTGCAAAGTGAAAAAGTAAAATCTTGAAGCAATAAATAAACAAATAAATAAATAATAAATATATAAAAGAGAGGGCATGATTTCCTATTGGAATCTAGGTCATTTGTGCGGGGCAGCTCAGGGTTCCCCCATGGGGAGAGTTTGGGAACCAGGCCTTTGAGGACAGAAGACTGAGCACATGACTTGGGCTTCGCATTATGCTAAGGCTGAAGGTCATTGCTATAGGGTATGCTTTCCAGAACACCTGTGTACCTCATTGGATGTGACCTCTTGCCTCGGCCCAGGTCAAGATCCCAGGGAAGAGGAATCTAGTTTGACACCGGGCCCTCCCCACTGCAGGGAGCCTTATTCCCCCTTCCTTCACACAAAAACACAGCCTACTTGTGATCTCAGACTGTCCAACAAATAAATGAAATCATTATTTAAAAAAATACATATTCAGGCATGTTTTATATAGTGATCAAGTGCAATTCTGCAGTGTGGCTCAGGGTTCTTCCATCGGGAGATTTTGGGAACCAGGCCTCTGAGCTTGGAAGGCTGAGCAGCCGGCAACGGCTTCATGTGAGGCATAGGGTTAGGTTTAGGGTTAGGGTTAGGGTTAGGGTTATGTTTAGGTGAGGGTTAGAGTAAGGGTTAGGGTTATGTCTTAGGAACAAGGCATGTCGGAACTGGCCACACAATACTGGCACACCAAGGGCTGAGTTGAGGGTGGGACTCAGCAGAATCCTCAGGCGATGGAATTTTGGACGGGACAGGCCAAGAGGGTGGAATGCCCTCAGGGGAGCATGCTGGTTTCTATATATCTGAAGGTACTGGATAGCACAGTAGGAAAGGTTCAGTTTCTGCCTGAGAGGCTGAGTCCTTCCTACAGACTGACTTTCCCATCCACAGGAGGACCTGGGTCCAGTCCTCCGGTGTCCAGAGTCTGATCACGTAACCTAGGCTTAGGGTTTGGCTCTTGGAGAATGGCTGACCTGATTTTTCAGGGCAGAATTAGGCTTTCCACGGGACTCAGTTGAGGACGTAGCCCTGGCGGACCATCATATTCCCGGATTGTGGTGTGGGGGTCCTAGGAAGGTGTTGGTAGAATGATCGGACAGGCAGATTTCTCCCGCCCCGAGGGTCTTCCACAGGGCTAAATTTCCCATTATCATAGTGGGCGGCACCCAGAAGCCTGCGATGTGACGAAGGAATCCCCTACCTAGAGGGCTACCAGGGCAGGCAACCGGGGATAGAAGTCTGAAGAAGCACCCTCGGGTTAGGGTTAGGCCGATGCACATGGGAGGCCCTACCGGCCCTTGCTGAGGGATCATCAAACTCCTGGTTCCCGCTTCAGGTGGGCGCTCCTTGGAGCTGTGCCCCAAGGGGTGCATGCAGATTTCACCTGTTCTACGGATTCAGCTCATTTCTAAAGGGCAAACGTTCCCATTTGGATCTATGGACATTGTGCGGTGCACCTCAGGGTTCCCGCATCTGCAGAGTTCATGGACCAGGCTACTGAGGACAGAAGCTGAGCATGGGACAGGGGCTTTGCATCAGGATTACCGTGAAGGTTATTTCACAAGTGAATGCTGTTGGTAACACCTGGGTGAGTCAGTGGGTTAGGCCATTGCCTTCAGCTCAGGACATGAGATGAGTCCTGGGATGGAGCCCCACATCGGGCTGTCTCCTCAGCAGGGAGCCTTCCTTCCCTTCTCTGGGCGTGCAACAGTGCCTACATCTTTTCGCTCCCTGCAAAGTGAAAAAGTAAAATCTTGAAGCAATAAATAAACAAATAAATAAATAATAAATATATAAAAGAGAGGGCATGATTTCCTATTGGAATCTAGGTCATTTGTGCGGGGCAGCTCAGGGTTCCCCCATGGGGAGAGTTTGGGAACCAGGCCTTTGAGGACAGAAGACTGAGCACATGACTTGGGCTTCGCATTATGCTAAGGCTGAAGGTCATTGCTATAGGGTATGCTTTCCAGAACACCTGTGTACCTCATTGGATGTGACCTCTTGCCTCGGCCCAGGTCAAGATCCCAGGGAAGAGGAATCTAGTTTGACACCGGGCCCTCCCCACTGCAGGGAGCCTTATTCCCCCTTCCTTCACACAAAAACACAGCCTACTTGTGATCTCAGACTGTCCAACAAATAAATGAAATCAATATTAAAAAAAATACATATTCAGGCATGTTTTATATAGTGATCAAGTGCAATTCTGCAGTGTGGCTCAGGGTTCTTCCATCGGGAGATTTTGGGAACCAGGCCTCTGAGCTTGGAAGGCTGAGCAGCCGGCAACGGCTTCATGTGAGGCATAGGGTTAGGTTTAGGGTTAGGGTTAGGGTTAGGGTTATGTTTAGGTGAGGGTTAGAGTAAGGGTTAGGGTTATGTCTTAGGAACAAGGCATGTCGGAACTGGCCACACAATACTGGCACACCAAGGGCTGAGTTGAGGGTGGGACTCAGCAGAATCCTCAGGCGATGGAATTTTCGACGGGACAGGCCAAGAGGGTGGAATGCCCTCAGGGGAGCATGCTGGTTTCTATATATCTGAAGGGACTGGATAGCACAGTAGGAAAGGTTCAGTTTCTGCCTGAGAGGCTGAGTCCTTCCTACAGACTGACTTTCCCATCCACAGGAGGACCTGGGTTCAGTCCTCCGGTGGCCAGAGTCTGATCACGTAACCTAGGCTTAGGGTTTGGCTCTTGGAGAATGGCTGACCTGATTTGTCAGGGCAGAATTAGGCTTTCCACGGGACTCAGTTGAGGACGTAGCCCTGGCGGACCATCATATTCCCGGATTGTGGTGTGGGGGTCCTAGGAAGGTGTTGGTAGAATGATCGGACAGGCAGATTTCTCCCGCCCCGAGGGTCTTCCACAGGGCTAAATTTCCCATTATCATAGTGGGCGGCACCCAGACCTGCGATGTGAAGAAGGAATCCCCTACCTAGAGGGCTACCAGGGCAGGCAACCGGGGATAGAAGTCTGAAGAAGCACCCTCGGGTTAGGGTTAGGCCGATGCACATGGGAGGCCCTACCGGCCCTTGCTGAGGGATCATCAAACTCCTGGTTCCCGCTTCAGGTGGGCGTTCCTTGGAGCTGTGTCCCAAGGGGTGCATGCAGATTTCACCTGTTCTACGGATTCAGCTCATTTCTAAAGGGCAAACGTTCCCATTGGGATCTATGGACATTGTGCGGTGCACCTCAGGGTTCCCGCATCTGCAGAGTTCATGGACCAGGCTACTGAGGACAGAAGCTGAGCATGGGACAGGGGCTTTGCATCAGGATTACCGTGAAGGTTATTTCACAAGTGAATGCTGTTGGTAACACCTGGGTGAGTCAGTGGGTTAGGCCACTGCCTTCAGCTCAGGACATGAGATGAGTCCTGGGATGGAGCCCCACATCAGGCTGTCTCCTCAGTAGGGAGCCTTCCTTCCCTTCTCTGGGCGTGCAACAGTGCCTACATCTTTTCGCTCCCTGCAAAGTGAAAAAGTAAAATCTTGAAGCAATAAATAAACAAATAAATAAATAATAAATATATAAAAGAGAGGGCATGATTTCCTATTGGAATCTAGGTCATTTGTGCGGGGCAGCTCAGGGTTCCCCCATGGGGAGAGTGTGGGAACCAGGCCTTTGAGGACAGAAGACTGAGCACATGACTTGGGCTTCGCATTATGCTAAGGCTGAAGGTCATTGCTATAGGGTATGCTTTCCAGAACACCTGTGTACCTCATTGGATGTGACCTCTTGCCTCGGCCCAGGTCAAGATCCCAGGGAAGAGGAATCTAGTTTGACACGGGGCCCTCCCCACTGCAGGGAGCCTTATTCCCCCTTCCTTCACACAAAAACACAGCCTACTTGTGATCTCAGACTGTCCAACAAATAAATGAAATCATTATTAAAAAAAAATATATATATTCAGGCATGTTTTATATAGTGATCAAGTGCAATTCTGCAGTGTGGCTCAGGGTTCTTCCATCGGGAGATTTTGGGAACCAGGCCTCTGAGCTTGGAAGGCTGAGCAGCCGGCAACGGCTTCATGTGAGGCATAGGGTTAGGTTTAGGGTTAGGGTTAGGGTTATGTTTAGGTGAGGGTTAGAGTAAGGGTTAGGGTTATGTCTTAGGAACAAGGCATGTCGGAACTGGCCACACAATACTGGCACACCAAGGGCTGAGTTGAGGGTGGGACTCAGCAGAATCCTCAGGCGATGGAATTTTGGACGGGACAGGCCAAGAGGGAGGAATGCCCTCAGGGGAGCATGCTGGTTTCTATATATCTGAAGGTACTGGATAGCACAGTAGGAAAGGTTCAGTTTCTGCCTGAGAGGCTGAGTCCTTCCTACAGACTGACTTTCCCATCCACAGGAGGACCTGGGTTCAGTCCTCCGGTGTCCAGAGTCTGATCACGTAACCTAGGCTTAGGTTTTGGCTCTTGGAGAATGGCTGACCTGATTTTTCAGGGCAGAATTAGGCTTTCCACGGGACTCAGTTGAGGACGTAGCCCTGGCGGACCATCATATTCCCGGATTGTGGTTTGGGGGTCCTAGGAAGGTGTTGGTAGAATGATCGGACAGGCAGATTTCTCCCACCCCGAGGGTCTTCCACAGGGCTAAATTTCCCATTATCATAGTGGGCGGCACCCAGAAGCCTGCGATGTGAAGAAGGAATCCCCTACCTAGAGGGCTACCAGGGCAGGCAACCGGGGATAGAAGTCTGAAGAAGCACCCTCGGGTTAGGGTTAGGCCGATGCACATGGGAGGCCCTACCGGCCCTTGCTGAGGGATCATCAAACTCCTGGTTCCCGCTTCAGGTGGGCGCTCCTTGGAGCTGTGTCCCAAGGGGTGCATGCAGATTTCAATGTTCTACGGATTCAGCTCATTTCTAAAGGGCAAACGTTCCCTTTGGGATCTATGGACATTGTGCGGTGCACCTCAGGGTTCCCGCATCTGCAGAGTTCATGGACCAGGCTACTGAGGACAGAAGCTGAGCATGGGACAGGGGCTTTGCATCAGGATTACCGTGAAGGTTATTTCACAAGTGAATGCTGTTGGTAACACCTGGGTGAGTCAGTGGGTTAGGCCACTGCCTTTAGCTCAGGACATGAGATGAGTCCTGGGATGGAGCCCCACATCGGGCTGTCTCCTCAGCAGGGAGCCTTCCTTCCCTTCTCTGGGCGTGCAACAGTGCCTACATCTTTTCGCTCCCTGCAAAGTGAAAAAGTAAAATCTTGAAGCAATACCTAAACAAATAAATAAATAATAAATATATAAAAGAGAGGGCATGATTTCCTATTGGAATCTAGGTCATTTGTGCGGGGCAGCTCAGGGTTCCCCCATGGGGAGAGTTTGGGAACCAGGCCTTTGAGGACAGAAGACTGAGCACATGACTTGGGCTTCGCATTATGCTAAGGCTGAAGGTCATTGCTATAGGGTATGCTTTCCAGAACACCTTGTACCTCATTGGATGTGACCTCTTGCCACGGCCCAGGTCAGGATCCCAGGGAAGAGGAATCTAGTTTGACACCGGGCCCTCCCCACTGCAGGGAGCCTTATTCCCCCTTCCTTCACACAAAAACACAGCCTACTTGTGATCTCAGACTGTCCAACAAATAAATGAAATCATTATTAAAAAAAAATACATATTCAGGCATGTTTTATATAGTGATCAAGTGCAATTCTGCAGTGTGGCTCAGGGTTCTTCCATCGGGAGATTTTGGGGACCAGGCCTCTGAGCTTGGAAGGCTGAGCAGCCGGCAACGGCTTCATGTGAGGCAGAGGGTTAGGTTTAGGGTTAGGGTTAGGGTTAGGGTTATGTTTAGGTGAGGGTTAGAGTAAGGGTTAGGGTTATGTCTTAGGAACAAGGCATGTCGGAACTGGCCACACAATACTGGCACACCAAGGGCTGAGTTGAGGGTGGGACTCAGCAGAATCCTCAGGCGATGGAATTTTGGACGGGACAGGCCAAGAGGGTGGAATGCCCTCAGGGGAGCATGCTGGTTTCTATATATCTGAAGGTACTGGATAGCACAGTAGGAAAGGTTCAGTTTCTGCCTGAGAGGCTGAGTCCTTCCTACAGACTGACTTTCCCATCCACAGGAGGACCTGGGTTCAGTCCTCCGGTGTCCAGAGTCTGATCACGTAACCTAGGCTTAGGGTTTGGCTCTTGGAGAATGGCTGACCTGATTTTTCAGGGCAGAATTAGGCTTTCCACGGGACTCAGTTGAGGACGTAGCCCTGGCGGACCATCATATTCCCGGATTGTGGTTTGGGGGTCCTAGGAAGGTGTTGGTAGAATGATCAGACAGGCAGATTTCTCTCGCCCCGAGGGTCTTCCACAGGGCTAAATTTCCCATTATCATAGTGGGCGGCACCCAGAAGCCTGCGATGTGAAGAAGGAATCCCCTACCTAGAGGGCTACCAGGGCAGGCAACCGGGGATAGAAGTCTGAAGAAGCACCCTCGGGTTAGGGTTAGGCCGATGCACATGGGAGGCCCTACCGGCCCTTGCTGAGGGATCATCAAACTCCTGGTTCCCGCTTCAGGTGGGCGCTCCTTGGAGCTGTGTCCCAAGGGGTGCATGCAGATTTCACCTGTTCTACGGATTCAGCTCATTTCTAAAGGGCAAACGTTCCCATTGGGATCTATGGACATTGTGCGGTGCACCTCAGGGTTCCCGCATCTGCAGAGTTCATGGACCAGGCTACTGAGGACAGAAGCTGAGCATGGGACAGGGGCTTTGCATCAGGATTACCGTGAAGGTTATTTCACAAGTGAATGCTGTTGGTAACACCTGGGTGAGTCAGTGGGTTAGGCCACTGCCTTCAGCTCAGGACATGAGATGAGTCCTGGGATGGAGCCCCACATCGGGCTGTCTCCTCAGCAGGGAGCCTACCTTCCCATCTCTAGGCGTGCAACAGTGCCTACATCTTTTCGCTCCCTGCAAAGTGAAAAAGTAAAATCTTGAAGCAATAAATAAACAAATAAATAAATAATAAATATATAAAAGAGAGGGCATGATTTCCTATTGGAATCTAGGTCATTTGTGCGGGGCAGCTCAGGGTTCCCCCATGGGGAGAGTTTGGGAACCAGGCCTTTGAGGACAGAAGACTGAGCACATGACTTGGTCTTCGCATTATGCTAAGGCTGAAGGTCATTGCTATAGGGTATGCTTTCCAGAACACCTGTGTACCTCATTGGATGTAACCTCTTGCCTCGGCCCAGGTCAAGATCCCAGGGAAGAGGAATCTAGTTTGACACCGGGCCCTCCCCACTGCAGGGAGCCTTATTCCCCCTTCCTTCACACAAAAACACAGCCTACTTGTGATCTCAGACTGTCCAACAAATAAATGAAATCATTATTAAAAAAAAATACATATTCAGGCATGTTTTATATAGTGATCAAGTGCAATTCTGCAGTGTGGCTCAGGGTTCTTCCATCGGGAGATTTTGGGAACCAGGCCTCTGAGCTTGGAAGGCTGAGCAGCCGGCAACGGCTTCATGTGAGGCATAGGGTTAGGTTTAGGGTTAGGGTTAGGGTTAGGGTTATGTTTAGGTGAGGGTTAGAGTAAGGGTTAGGGTTATGTGTTAGGAACAATGCATGTCGGAACTGGCCACACAATACTGGCACACCAAGGGCTGAGTTGAGGGTGGGACTCAGCAGAATCCTCAGGCGATGGAATTTTGGACGGGACAGGCCAAGAGGGTGGAATGCCCTCAGTGGAGCATGCTGGTTTCTATATATCTGAAGGGACTGGATAGCACAGTAGGAAAGGTTCAGTTTCTGCCTGAGAGGCTGAGTCCTTCCTACAGACTGACTTTCCCATCCACAGGAGGACCTGGGTTTAGTCCTCCGGTGTCCAGAGTCTGATCACGTAACCTAGGCTTAGGGTTTGGCTCTTGGAGAATGGCTGACCTGATTTTTCAGGGCAGAATTAGGCTTTCCACGGGACTCAGTTGAGGACGTTGCCCTGGCGGACCATCATATTCCCGGATTGTGGTGTGTGGGTCCTAGGAAGGTGTTGGTAGAATGATCGGACAGGCAGATTTCTCCCGCCCCGAGGGTCTTCCACAGGGCTAAATTTCCCATTATCATAGTGGGCGGCACCCAGAAGCCTGCGATGTGAAGAAGGAATCCCCTACCTAGAGGGCTACGAGGGCAGGCAACCGGGGATAGAAGTCTGAAGAAGCACCCTCGGGATAGGGTTAGGCCTATGCATATGGGAGGCCCTACCGGCCCTTGCTGAGGGATCATCAAACTCCTGGTTCCCGCTTCAGGTGGGCGCTCCTTGGAGCTGTGTCCCAAGGGGTGCATGCAGATTTCACCTGTTCTACGGATTCAGCTCATTTCTAAAGGGCAAACGTTCCCATTGGGATCTATGGACATTGTGCGGTGCACCTCAGGGTTCCCGCATCTGCAGAGTTCATGGACCAGGCTACTGAGGACAGAAGCTGAGCATGGGACAGGGGCTTTGCATCAGGATTACCGTGAAGGTTATTTCACAAGTGAATGCTGTTGGTAACACCTGGGTGAGTCAGTGGGTTAGGCCACTGCCTTCAGCTCAGGACATGAGATGAGTCCTGGGATGGAGCCCCACATCGGGCTGTCTCCTCAGCAGGGAGCCTTCCTTCCCTTCTCTGGGCGTGCAACAGTGCCTACATCTTTTCGCACCCTGCAAAGAGAAAAAGTAAAATCTTGAAGCAATAAATAAACAAATAAATAAATAATAAATATATAAAAGAGAGGGCATGATTTCCTATTGGAATCTAGGTCATTTGTGCGAGGCAGCTCAGGGTTCCCCCATGGGGAGAGTTTGGGAACCAGGCCTTTGAGGACAGAAGACTGAGCACATGACTTGGGCTTCGCATTATGCTAAGGCTGAAGGTCATTGCTATAGGGTATGCTTTCCAGAACACCTGTGTACCTCATTGGATGTGACCTCTTTCCTCGGCCCAGGTCAAGATCCCAGGGAAGAGGAATCTAGTTTGACACGGGGCCCTCCCCACTGCAGGGAGCCTTATTCCCCCTTCCTTCACACAAAAACACAGCCTACTTGTGATCTCAGACTGTCCAACAAATAAATGAAATCATTTGTAAAAAAATATATATTCAGGCATGTTTTATATCGTGATCAAGTGCAATTCTGCAGTGTGGCTCAGGGTTCTTCCATCGGGAGATTTTGGGAACCAGGCCTCTGAGCTTGGAAGGCTGAGCAGCCGGCAACGGCTTCATGTGAGGCATAGGGTTAGGTTTAGGGTTAGGGTTAGGGTTATGTTTAGGTGAGGGTTAGAGTAAGGGTTAGGGTTATGTCTTAGGAACAAGGCATGTTGGAACTGGCCACACAATACTGGCACACCAAGGGCTGAGTTGAGGGTGGGACTCAGCAGAATCCTCAGGCGATGGAATTTTGGACGGGACAGGCCAAGAGGGTGGAATGCCCTCAGGGGAGCATGCTGGTTTCTATATATCTGAAGGTACTGGATAGCACAGTAGGAAAGGTTCAGTTTCTGCCTGAGAGGCTGAGTCCTTCCTACAGACTGACTTTACCATCCACAGGAGGACCTGGGTTCAGTCCTCCGGTGTCCAGAGTCTGATCACGTAACCTAGGCTTAGGTTTTGGCTCTTGGAGAATGGCTGACCTGATTTTTCAGGGCAGAATTAGGCTTTCCACGGGACTCAGTTGAGGACGTAGCCCTGGCGGACCATCATATTCCCGGATTGTGGTGTGGGGGTCCTATGAAGGTGTTGGTAGAATGATCGGACAGGCAGATTTCTCCCACCCCGAGGGTCTTCCACAGGGCTAAATTTCCCATTATCATAGTGGGCGGCACCCAGAAGCCTGCGATGTGAAGAAGGAATCCCCTACCTAGAGGGCTACCAGGGCAGGCAACCGGGGATAGAAGTCTGAAGAAGCACCCTCGGGTTAGGGTTAGGCCGATGCACATGGGAGGCCCTACCGGCCCTTGCTGAGGGATCATCAAACTCCTGGTTCCCGCTTCAGGTGGGCGCTCCTTGGAGCTGTGTCCCAAGGGGTGCATGCAGATTTCACCTGTTCTACGGATTCAGCTCATTTCTAAAGGGCAAACGTTCCCATTGGGATCTATGGACATTGTGCGGTGCACCTCAGGGTTCCCGCATCTGCAGAGTTCATGGACCAGGCTACTGAGGACAGAAGCTGAGCATGGGACAGGGGCTTTGCATCAGGATTACCGTGAAGGTTATTTCACAAGTGAATGCTGTTGGTAACACCTGGGTGAGTCAGTGGGTTAGGCCACTGCCTTTAGCTCAGGACATGAGATGAGTCCTGGGATGGAGCCCCACATAGGGCTGTCTCCTCAGCAGGGAGCCTTCCTTCCCTTCTCTGGGCGTGCAACAGTGCCTACATCTTTTCGCTCCCTGCAAAGTGAAAAAGTAAAATCTTGAAGCAATACCTAAACAAATAAATAAATAATAAATATATAAAAGAGAGGGCATGATTTCCTATTGGAATCTAGGTCATTTGTGCGGGGCAGCTCAGGGTTCCCCCATGGGGAGAGTTTGGGAACCAGGCCTTTGAGGACAGAAGACTGAGCACATGACTTGGGCTTCGCATTATGCTAAGGCTGAAGGTCATTGCTATAGGGTATGCTTTCCAGAACACCTGTGTACCTCATTGGATGTGACCTCTTGCCTCGGCCCAGGTCAAGATCCCAGGGAAGAGAAATCTAGTTTGACACCGGACCCTCCCCACTGCAGGGAGCCTTATTCCCCCTTCCTTCACACAAAAACACAGCCTACTTGTGATCTCAGACTGTCCAACAAATAAATGAAATCATTATAAAAAAAAAATACATATTCAGGCATGTTTTATACAGTGATCAAGTGCAATTCTGCAGTGTGGCTCAGGGTTCTTCCATCGGGAGATTTTGGGAACCAGGCCTCTGAGCTTTGAAGGCTGAGCAGCCGGCAACGGCTTCATGTGAGGCAGAGGGTTAGGTTTAGGGTTAGGGTTAGGGTTAGGGTTATGTTTAGGTGAGGGTTAGAGTAAGGGTTAGGGTTATGTCTTAGGAACAAGGCATGTCGGAACTGGCCACACAATACTGGCACACCAAGGGCTGAGTTGAGGGTGGGACTCAGCAGAATCCTCAGGCGATGGAATTTTGGACGGGACAGGCCAAGAGGGTGGAATGCCCTCAGGGGAGCATGCTGGTTTCTATATATCTGAAGGTACTGGATAGCACAGTAGGAAAGGTTCAGTTTCTGCCTGAGAGGCTGAGTCCTTCCTACAGACTGACTTTCCCATCCACAGGAGGACCTGGGTTCAGTCCTCCGGTGGCCAGAGTCTGATCACGTAACCTAGGCTTAGGGTTTGGCTCTTGGAGAATGGCTGACCTGATTTTTCAGGGCAGAATTAGGCTTTCCACGGGACTCAGTTGAGGACGTTGCCCTGGCGGACCATCATATTCCCGGATTGTGGTGTGTGGGTCCTAGGAAGGTGTTGGTAGAATGATCGGACAGGCAGATTTCTCCCGCCCCGAGGGTCTTCCACAGGGCTAAATTTCCCATTATCATAGTGGGCGGCACCCAGAAGCCTGCGATGTGAAGAAGGAATCCCCTACCTAGAGGGCTACCAGGGCAGGCAACCGGGGATAGAAGTCTGAAGAAGCACCCTCGGGTTAGGGTTAGGCCGATGCACATGGGAGGCCCTACCGGCCCTTGCTGAGGGATCATCAAACTCCTGGTTCCCGCTTCAGGTGGGCGCTCCTTGGAGCTGTGTCCCAAGGGGTGCATGCAGATTTCACCTGTTCTACGGATTCAGCTCATTTCTAAAGGGCAAACGTTCCCATTGGGATCTATGGACATTGTGCGGTGCACCTCAGGGTTCCCGCATCTGCAGAGTTCATGGACCAGGCTACTGAGGACAGAAGCTGAGCATGGGACAGGGGCTTTGCATCAGGATTACCGTGAAGGTTATTTCACAAGTGAATGCTGTTGGTAACACCTGGGTGAGTCAGTGGGTTAGGCCACTGCCTTCAGCTCAGGACATGAGATGAGTCCTGGGATGGAGCCCCACATCGGGCTGTCTCCTCAGCAGGGAGCCTTCCTTCCCTTCTCTGGGCGTGCAACAGTGCCTACATCTTTTCGCACCCTGCAAAGAGAAAAAGTAAAATCTTGAAGCAATAAATAAACAAATAAATAAATAATAAATATATAAAAGAGAGGGCATGATTTCCTATTGGAATCTAGGTCATTTGTGCGGGGCAGCTCAGGGTTCCCCCATGGGGAGAGTTTGGGAACCAGGCCTTTGAGGACAGAAGACTGAGCACATGACTTGGGCTTCCCATTATGTTAAGGCTGAAGGTCATTGCTATAAAGTATGCTTTCCAGAACACCTGTGTACCTCATTGGATGTGACCTCTTGCCTCGGCCCAGGTCAAGTTCCCAGGGAAGAGGAATCTAGTTTGACACGGGGCCCTCCCCACTGCAGGGAGCCTTATTCCCCCTATCTTCACACAAAAACACAGCCTACTTGTGATCTCAGACTGTCCAACAAATAAATGAAATCATTATTAAAAAAATATATATTCAGGCATGTTTTATATAGTGATCAAGTGCAATTCTGCAGTGTGGCTCAGGGTTCTTCCATCGGGAGATTTTGGGAACCAGGCCTCTGTGCTTGGAAGGCTGAGCAGCCGGCAACGACTTCATGTGAGGTATAGGGTTAGGGTTAGGGTTAGGGTTAGGGTTATGTTTAGGTGAGGGTTAGAGTAAGGGTTAGGGTAATGTCTTAGGAACAAGGCATGTCGGAACTGGCCACACAATACTGGCACACCAAGGGCTGAGTTGAGGGTGGGACTCAGCAGAATCCTCAGGCGATGGAATTTTGGACGGGACAGGCCAAGAGGGTAGAATGCCCTTAGGGGAGCATGCTGGTTTCTATATATCTGAAGGTACTGGATAGCACAGAAGGATAGGGTCAGTTTCTGCCTGAGAGGCTGAGTCCTTCCTACAGACTGACTTTCCCATCCACAGGAGGACCTGGGTTCAGTCCTCCGGTGGCCAGAGTCTGATCACGTAACCTAGGCTTAGGGTTTGGCTCTTGGAGAATGGCTGACCTGATTTGTCAGGGCAGAATTAGGCTTTCCACGGGACTCAGTTGAGGACGTAGCCCTGGCGGACCATCATATTCCCGGATTGTGGTGTGGGGGTCCTAGGAAGGTGTTGGTAGAATGATCAGACAGGCAGATTTCTCCCGCCCCGAGGGTCTTCCACAGGGCTAAATTTCCCATTATCATAGTGGGCGGCACCCAGAAGCCTGCGATGTGAAGAAGGAATCCCCTACCTAGAGGGCTACCAGGGCAGGCAACCGGGGATAGAAGTCTGAAGAAGCACCCTCGGGTTAGGGTTAGGCCGATGCACATGGGAGGCCCTACCGGCCCTTGCTGAGGGATCATCAAACTCCTGGTTCCCGCTTCAGGTGGGCGCTCCTTGGAGCTGTGTCCCAAGGGGTGCATGCAGATTTCACCTGTTCTACGGATTCAGCTCATTTCTAAAGGGCAAACGTTCCCATTGGGATCTATGGACATTGTGCGGTGCACCTCAGGGTTCCCGCATCTGCAGAGTTCATGGACCAGGCTACTGAGGACAGAAGCTGAGCATGGGACAGGGGCTTTGCATCAGGATTACCGTGAAGGTTATTTCACAAGTGAATGCTGTTGGTAACACCTGGGTGAGTCAGTGGGTTAGGCCACTGCCTTCAGCACAGGACATGAGATGAGTCCTGGGATGGAGCCGCACATCGGGCTGTCTCCTCAGCAGGGAGCCTTCCTTCCCTTCTCTGGGCGTGCAACAGTGCCTACATCTTTTCGCTCCCTGCAAAGTGAAAAAGTAAAATCTTGAAGCAATAAATAAACAAATAAATAAATAATAAATATATAAAAGAGAAAACATGATTTCCTATTGGAATCTAGGTCATTTGTGCGGGGCAACTCAAGGTTCCCCCATGGGGAGAGTTTGGGAACCAGGCCTTTGAGGACAGAAGACTGAGCACATGACTTGGGCTTCGCATTATGCTAAGGCTGAAGGTCATTGCTATAGGGTATGCTTTCCAGAACACCTGTGTACCTCATTGGATGTGACCTCTTGCCTCGGCCCTGGTCAAGATCCCAGGGAAGAGGAATCTAGTTTGACACCGGGCCCTCCCCACTGCAGGGAGCCTTATTCCCCCTTCCTTCACACAAAAACACAGCCTACTTGTGATCTCAGACTGTCCAACAAATAAATGAAATCATTATTAAAAAAAATACATATTCAGGCATGTTTTATATACTGATCAAGTGCAATTCTGCAGTGTGGCTCAGGGTTCTTCCATCGGGAGATTTTGGGAACCAGGCCTCTGAGCTTGGAAGGCTGAGCAGCCGGCAACGGCTTCATGTGAGGCATAGGGTTAGGTTTAGAGTTAGGGTTAGGGTTAGGGTTATGTTTAGGTGAGGGTTAGAGTAAGGGTTAGGGTTACGTCTTAGGAACAAGGCATGTCGGAAGTGGCCACACAATACTGGCACACCAAGGGCTGAGTTGAGGGTGGGACTCAGCAGAATCCTCAGGCGATGGAATTTTGGACGGGACAGCCAAGAGGTTGGAATGCCCTCAGGGGAGCATGCTGGTTTCTATATATCTGAAGGTACTGGATAGCACAGTAGGAAAGGTTCAGTTTCTGCCTGAGAGGCTGAGTCCTTCCTACAGACTGACTTTCCCATCCACAGGAGGACCTGGGTTCAGTCCTCCGGTGGCCAGAGTCTGATCACGTAACCTAGGCTTAGGGTTTGGCTCTTGGAGAATGGCTGACCTGATTTGTCAGGGCAGAATTAGGCTTTAACGGGACTCAGTTGAGGACGTAGCCCTGGCGGACCATCATATTCCCGGATTGTGGTGTGGGGGTCCTAGGAAGGTGTTGGTAGAATGATCAGACAGGCAGATTTCTCCCGCCCCGAGGGTCTTCCACAGGGCTAAATTTCCCATTATCATAGTGGGCGGCACCCAGAAGCCTGCGATGTGAAGAAGGAATCCCCTACCTAGAGGGCTACCAGGACAGGCAAACGGGGATAGAAGTCTGAAGAAGCACCCTCGGGTTAGGTTTAGGCCGATGCACATGGGAAGCCCTACCGGCCCTTGCTGAGGGATCATCAAACTCCTGGTTCCCGCATCAGGTGGGCGCTCCTTGGAGCTGTGTCCCAAGGGGTGCATGCAGATTTCACCTGTTCTACGGATTCAGCTCATTTCTAAAGGGCAAACGTTCCCATTGGGATCTATGGACATTGTGCGGTGCACCTCAGGGTTCCCGCATCTGCAGAGTTCATGGACCAGGCTACTGAGGACAGAAGCTGAGCATGGGACAGGGGCTTTGCATCAGGATTACCGTGAAGGTTATTTCACAAGTGAATGCTGTTGGTAACACCTGGGTGAGTCAGTGGTTAGGCCACTGCCTTCAGCTCAGGACATGAGATGAGTCCTGGGATGGAGCCCCACATCGGGCAGTCTCCTCAGCAGGGAGCTTTCCTTCCTTTCTCTGGGCGTGCAACAGTGCCTACATCTTTTCGCTCCCTGCAAAGTGAAAAAGTAAAATCTTGAAGCAATAAATAAACAAATAAATAAATAATAAATATATAAAAGAGAGGGCATGATTTCCTATTGGAATCTAGGTCATTTGTGCGGGGCAGCTCAGGGTTCCCCAATGGGGAGAGTTTGGGAACCAGGCCTTTGAGGACAGAAGACTGAGCACATGACTTGGGCTTCGCATTATGCTAAGGCTAAAGGTCATTGCTATAGGGTATGCTTTCCAGAACACCTGTGTACCTCATTGGATGTGACCTCTTGCCTCGGCCCAGGTCAAGATCCCAGGGAAGAGGAATCTAGTTTGACACGGGGCCCTCCCCACTGCAGGGAGCCTTATTCCCCCTTCCTTCACACAAAAACACAGCCTACTTGTGATCTCAGACTGTCCAACAAATAAATGAAATCATTATTAAAAAAATATATATATATTCAGGCATGTTTTATATAGTGATCAAGTGCAATTCTGCAGTGTGGCTCAGGGTTCTTCCATCGGGAGATTTTGGGAACCAGGCCTCTGAGCTTGGAAGGCTGAGCAGCCGGCAACGGCTTCATGTGAGGCATAGGGTTAGGTTTAGGGTTAGGGTTAGGGTTAGGGTTATGTTTAGGTGAGGGTTAGAGTAAGGGTTAGGGTTATGTCTTAGGAACAAGGCATGTCGGAACTGGCCACACAATACTGGCACACCAAGGGCTGAGTTGAGGGTGGGACTCAGCAGAATCCTCAGACGATGGAATTTTGGACGGGACAGGCCAAGAGGGTGGAATGCCCTCAGGGGAGCATGCTGGTTTCTATATATCTGAAGGTACTGGATAGCACAGTAGGAAAGGTTCAGTTTCTGCCTGAGAGGCTGAGTCCTTCCTACAGACTGACTTTCCCATCCACAGGAGGACCTGGGTTCAGTCCTCCGGTGGCCAGAGTCTGATCACGTAACCTAGGCTTAGGGTTTGGCTCTTGGAGAATGGCTGACCTGATTTTTCAGGGCAGAATTAGGCTTTCCACGGGACTCAGTTGAGGACGTTGCCCTGGCGGACCATCATATTCCCGGATTGTGGTGTGTGGGTCCTAGGAAGGTGTTGGTAGAATGATCGGACAGGCAGATTTCTCCCGCCCCGAGGGTCTTCCACAGGGCTAAATTTCCCATTATCATAGTGGGCGGCACCCAGAAGCCTGCGATGTGAAGAAGGAATCCCCTACCTAGAGGGCTACCAGGGCAGGCAACCGGGGATAGAAGTCTGAAGAAGCACCCTCGGGTTAGGGTTAGGCCGATGCACATGGGAGGCCCTACCGGCCCTTGCTGAGGGATCATCAAACTCCTGGTTCCCGCTTCAGGTGGGCGCTCCTTGGAGCTGTGTCCCAAGGGGTGCATGCAGATTTCACCTGTTCTACGGATTCAGCTCATTTCTAAAGGGCAAACGTTCCCATTGGGATCTATGGACATTGTGCGGTGCACCTCAGGGTTCCCACATCTGCAGAGTTCATGGACCAGGCTACTGAGGACAGAAGCTGAGCATGGGACAGGGGCTTTGCATCAGGATTACCGTGAAGGTTATTTCACAAGTGAATGCTGTTGGTAACACCTGGGTGAGTCAGTGGGTTAGGCCACTGCCTTCAGCTCAGGACATGAGATGAGTCCTGGGATGGAGCCCCACATCGGGCTGTCTCCTCAGCAGGGAGCCTTCCTTCCCTTCTCTGGGCGTGCAACAGTGCCTACATCTTTTCGCTCCCTGCAAAGTGAAAAAGTAAAATCTTGAAGCAATAAATAAACAAATAAATAAATAATAAATATATAAAAGAGAGGGCATGATTTCCTATTGGAATCTAGGTCATTTGTGCGGGGCAGCTCAGGGTTCCCCCATGGGGAGAGTTTGGGAACCAGGCCTTTGAGGACAGAAGACTGAGCACATGACTTGGGCTTCCCATTATGTTAAGGCTGAAGGTCATTGCTATAGGGTATGCTTTCCAGAACACCTGTGTACCTCATTGGATGTGACCTCTTGCCTCGGCCCAGGTCAAGATCCCAGGGAAGAGGAATCTAGTTTGACACGGGGCCCTCCCCACTGCAGGGAGCCTTATTCCCCCTATCTTCACACAAAAACACAGCCTACTTGTGATCTCAGACTGTCCAACAAATAAATGAAATCATTATTAAAAAAATATATATTCAGGCATGTTTTATATAGTGATCAAGTGCAATTCTGCAGTGTGGCTCAGGGTTCTTCCATCGGGAGATTTTGGGAACCAGGCCTCTGTGCTTGGAAGGCTGAGCAGCCGGCAACGACTTCATGTGAGGTATAGGGTTAGGGTTAGGGTTAGGTTTAGGGTTAGGGTTAGGGTTATGTTTAGGTGAGGGTTAGAGTAAGGGTTAGGGTTATGTCTTAGGAACAAGGCATGTCGGAACTGGCCACACAATACTGGCACACCAAGGGCTGAGTTGAGGGTGGGACTCAGCAGAATCCTCAGGCGATGGAATTTTGGACGGGACAGGCCAAGAGGGTAGAATGCCCTTAGGGGAGCATGCTGGTTTCTATATATCTGAAGGGACTGGATAGCACAGAAGGATAGGGTCAGTTTCTGCCTGAGAGGCTGAGTCCTTCCTACAGACTGACTTTCCCATCCACAGGAGGACCTGGGTTCAGTCCTCCGGTGGCCAGAGTCTGATCACGTAACCTAGGCTTAGGGTTTGGCTCTTGGAGAATGGCTGACCTGATTTGTCAGGGCAGAATTAGGCTTTCCACGGGACTCAGTTGAGGACGTAGCCCTGGCGGACCATCATATTCCCGGATTGTGGTGTGGGGGTCCTAGGAAGGTGTTGGTAGAATGATCAGACAGGCAGATTTCTCCCGCCCCGAGGGTCTTCCACAGGGCTAAATTTCCCATTATCATAGTGGGCGGCACCCAGAAGCCTGGGATGTGAAGAAGGAATCCCCTACCTAGAGGGCTACCAGGGCAGGCAACCGGGGATAGAAGTCTGAAGAAGCACCCTCGGGTTAGGGTTAGGCCGATGCACATGGGAGGCCCTACCGGCCCTTGCTGAGGGATCATCAAACTCCTGGTTCCCGCTTCAGGTGGGCGCTCCTTGGAGCTGTGTCCCAAGGGGTGCATGCAGATTTCACCTGTTCTACGGATTCAGCTCATTTCTAAAGGGCAAACGTTCCCATTGGGATCTATGGACATTGTGCGGTGCACCTCAGGGTTCCCGCATCTGCAGAGTTCATGGACCAGGCTACTGAGGACAGAAGCTGAGCATGGGACAGGGGCTTTGCATCAGGATTACCGTGAAGGTTATTTCACAAGTGAATGCTGTTGGTAACACCTGGGTGAGTCAGTGGGTTAGGCCACTGCCTTCAGCTCAGGACATGAGATGAGTCCTGGGATGGAGCCCCACATCGGGCTGTCTCCTCAGCAGGGAGCCTTCCTTCCCTTCTCTGGGCGTGCAACAGTGCCTACATCTTTTCGCTCCCTGCAAAGTGAAAAAGTAAAATCTTGAAGCAATAAATAAACAAATAAATAAATAATAAATATATAAAAGAGAGGGCATGATTTCCTATTGGAATCTAGGTCATTTGTGCGGGGCAGCTCAGGGTTCCCCCATGGGGAGAGTTTGGGAACCAGGCCTTTGAGGACAGAAGACTGAGCACATGACTTGGGCTTCGCATTATGCTAAGGCTGAAGGTCATTGCTATAGGGTATGCTTTCCAGAACACCTGTGTACCTCATTGGATGTGACCTCTTGCCTCGGCCCTGGTCAAGATCCCAGGGAAGAGGAATCTAGTTTGACACCGGGCCCTCCCCACTGCAGGGAGCCTTATTCCCCCTTCCTTCACACAAAAACACAGCCTACTCTTGATCTCAGACTGTCCAACAAATAAATGAAATCATTATTAAAAAAAATACATATTCAGGCATGTTTTATATAGTGATCAAGTGCAATTCTGCAGTGTGGCTCAGGGTTCTTCCATCGGGAGATTTTGGGAACCAGGCCTCTGAGCTTGGAAGGCTGAGCAGCCGGCAACGGCTTCATGTGAGGCATAGGGTTAGGTTTAGGGTTAGGTTTAGGGTTAGGGTTATGTTTAGGTGAGGGTTAGAGTAAGGGTTAGGGTTACGTCTTAGGAACAAGGCATGTCGGAACTGGCCACACAATACTGGCACACCAAGGGCTGAGTTGAGGGTGGGACTCAGCAGAATCGTCAGGCGATGGAATTTTGGACGGGACAGCCAAGAGGTTGGAATTCCCTCAGGGGAGCATGCTGGTTCCTATATATATCTGAAAGGTACTGGATAGCACAGTAGGAAAGGTTCAGTTTCTGCCTGAGAGGCTGAGTCCTTCCTACAGACTGACTTTCCCATCCACAGGAGGACCTGGGTTCAGTCCTCCGGTGGCCAGAGTCTGATCACGTAACCTAGGCTTAGGGTTTGGCTCTTGGACAATGGCTGACCTGATTTGTCAGGGCAGAATTAGGCTTTCCACGGGACTCAGTTGAGGACGTAGCCCTGGCGGACCATCATATTCCCGGATTGTGGTGTGGGGGTCCTAGGAAGGTGTTGGTAGAATGATCAGACAGGCAGATTTCTCCCGCCCCGAGGGTCTTCCACAGGGCTAAATTTCCCATTATCATAGTGGGCGGCACCCAGAAGCCTGCGATGTGAAGAAGGAATCCCCTACCTAGAGGGCTACCAGGACAGGCAAACGGGGATAGAAGTCTGAAGAAGCACCCTCGGGTTAGGTTTAGGCCGATGCACATGGGAGGCCCTACCGGCCCTTGCTGAGGGATCATCAAACTCCTGGTTCCCGCATCAGGTGGGCGCTCCTTGGAGCTGTGTCCCAAGGGGTGCATGCAGATTTCACCTGTTCTACGGATTCAGCTCATTTCTAAAGGGCAAACGTTCACATTGGGGTCTATGGACATTGTGCGGTGCACCTCAGGGTTCCCGCATCTGCAGAGTTCATGGACCAGGCTACTGAGGACAGAAGCTGAGCATGGGACAGGGGCTTTGCATCAGGATTACCGTGAAGGTTATTTCACAAGTGAATGCTGTTGGTAACACCTGGGTGAGTCAGTGGGTTAGGCCACTGCCTTCAGCTCAGGACATGAGATGAGTCCTGGGATGGAGCCCCACATCGGGCTGTCTCCTCAGCAGGGAGCCTTCCATCCCTTCTCTGGGCGTGCAACAGTGCCTACATCTTTTCGCTCCCTGCAAAGTGAAAAAGTAAAATCTTGAAGCAATAAATAAACAAATAAATAAATAATAAATATATAAAAGAGAGGGCATGATTTCCTATTGGAATCTAGGTCATTTGTGCGGGGCAGCTCAGGGTTCCCCCATGGGGAGAGTTTGGGAACCAGGCCTTTGAGGACAGAAGACTGAGCACATGACTTGGGCTTCGCATTATGCTAAGGCTGAAGGTCATTGCTATAGGGTATGCTTTCCAGAACACCTGTGTACCTCATTGGATGTGACCTCTTGCCTCGGCCCAGGTCAAGATCCCAGGGAAGAGGAATCTAGTTTGACACGGGGCCCTCCCCACTGCAGGGAGCCTTATTCCCCCTTCCTTCACACAAAAACACAGCCTACTTGTGATCTCAGAATGTCCAACAAATAAATGAAATCATTATTAAAAAAATATATATATATTCAGGCATGTTTTATATAGTGATCAAGTGCAATTCTGCAGTGTGGCTCAGGGTTCTTCCATCGGGAGATTTTGGGAACCAGGCCTCTGAGCTTGGAAGGCTGAGCAGCCGGCAACGGCTTCATGTGAGGCATAGGGTTAGGTTTAGGGTTAGGGTTAGGGTTATGTTTAGGTGAGGGTTAGAGTAAGGGTTAGGGTTATGTCTTAGGAACAAGGCATGTCGGAACTGGCCACACAATACTGGCACACCAAGGGCTGAGTTGAGGGTGGGACTCAGCAGAATCCTCAGGCGATGGAATTTTGGACGGGACAGGCCAAGAGGGTGGAATGCCCTCAGGGGAGCATGCTGGTTTCTATATATCTGAAGGTACTGGATAGCACAGTAGGAAAGGTTCAGTTTCTGCCTGAGAGGCTGAGTCCTTCCTACAGACTGACTTTCCCATCCACAGGAGGACCTGGGTTCAGTCCTCCGGTGTCCAGAGTCTGATCACGTAACCTAGGCTTAGGGTTTGGCTCTTGGAGAATGGCTGACCTGATTTTTCAGGGCAGAATTAGGCTTTCCACGGGACTCAGTTGAGGACGTTGCCCTGGCGGACCATCATATTCCCGGATTGTGGTGTGTGGGTCCTAGGAAGGTGTTGGTAGAATGATCGGACAGGCAGATTTCTCCCGCCCCGAGGGTCTTCCACAGGGCTAAATTTCCCATTATCATAGTGGGCGGCACCCAGAAGCCTGCGATGTGAAGAAGGAATCCCCTACCTAGAGGGCTACCAGGGCAGGCAACCGGGGATAGAAGTCTGAAGAAGCACCCTCGGGTTAGGGTTAGGCCGATGCACATGGGAGGCCCTACCGGCCCTTGCTGAGGGATCATCAAACTCCTGGTTCCCGCTTCAGGTGGGCGCTCCTTGGAGCTGTGTCCCAAGGGGTGCATGCAGATTTCACCTGTTCTACGGATTCAGCTCATTTCTAAAGGGCAAACGTTCCCATTGGGATCTATGGACATTGTGCGGTGCACCTCAGGGTTCCCACATCTGCAGAGTTCATGGACCAGGCTACTGAGGACAGAAGCTGAGCATGGGACAGGGGCTTTGCATCAGGATTACCGTGAAGGTTATTTCACAAGTGAATGCTGTTGGTAACACCTGGGTGAGTCAGTGGGTTAGGCCACTGCCTTCAGCTCAGGACATGAGATGAGTCCTGGGATGGAGCCCCACATCGGGCTGTCTCCTCAGCAGGGAGCCTTCCTTCCCTTCTCTGGGCGTGCAACAGTGCCTACATCTTTTCGCTCCCTGCAAAGTGAAAAAGTAAAATCTTGAAGCAATAAATAAACAAATAAATAAATAATAAATATATAAAAGAGAGGGCATGATTTCCTATTGGAATCTAGGTCATTTGTGCGGGGCAGCTCAGGGTTCCCCCATGGGGAGAGTTTGGGAACCAGGCCTTTGAGGACAGAAGACTGAGCACATGACTTGGGCTTCCCATTATGTTAAGGCTGAAGGTCATTGCTATAGGGTATGCTTTCCAGAACACCTGTGTACCTCATTGGATGTGACCTCTTGCCTCGGCCCAGGTCAAGATCCCAGGGAAGAGGAATCTAGTTTGACACCGGGCCCTCCCCACTGCAGGGAGCCTTATTCCCCCTTCCTTCACACAAAAACACAGCCTACTTGTGATCTCAGACTGTCCAACAAATAAATGAAATCATTATTAAAAAAATATATATTCAGGCATGTTTTATATAGTGATCAAGTGCAATTCTGCAGTGTGGCTCAGGGTTCTTCCATCGGGAGATTTTGGGAACCAGGCCTCTGTGCTTGGAAGGCTGAGCAGCCGGCAACGACTTCATGTGAGGTATAGGGTTAGGGTTAGGGTTAGGGTTAGGGTTAGGGTTAGGGTTATGTTTAGGTGAGGGTTAGAGTAAGGGTTAGGGTTATGTCTTAGGAACAAGGCATGTCGGAACTGGCCACACAATACTGGCACACCAAGGGCTGAGTTGAGGGTGGGACTCAGCAGAATCCTCAGGCGATGGAATTTTGGACGGGACAGGCCAAGAGGGTAGAATGCCCTTAGGGGAGCATGCTGGTTTCTATATATCTGAAGGTACTGGATAGCACAGAAGGATAGGGTCAGTTTCTGCCTGAGAGGCTGAGTCCTTCCTACAGACTGACTTTCCCATCCACAGGAGGACCTGGGTTCAGTCCTCCGGTGGCCAGAGTCTGATCACGTAACCTAGGCTTAGGGTTTGGCTCTTGGAGAATGGCTGACCTGATTTGTCAGGGCAGAATTAGGCTTTCCACGGGACTCAGTTGAGGACGTAGCCCTGGCGGACCATCATATTCCCGGATTGTGGTGTGGGGGTCCTAGGAAGGTGTTGGTAGAATGATCAGACAGGCAGATTTCTCCCGCCCCGAGGGTCTTCCACAGGGCTAAATTTCCCATTATCATAGTGGGCGGCACCCAGAAGCCTGCGATGTGAAGAAGGAATCCCCTACCTAGAGGGCTACCAGGGCAGGCAACCGGGGATAGAAGTCTGAAGAAGCACCCTCGGGTTAGGGTTAGGCCGATGCACATGGGAGGCCCTACCGGCCCTTGCTGAGGGATCATCAAACTCCTGGTTCCCGCTTCAGGTGGGCGCCTCTTGGAGCTGTGTCCCAAGGGGTGCATGCAGATTTCACCTGTTCTACGGATTCAGCTCATTTCTAAAGGGCAAACGTTCCCATTGGGATCTATGGACATTGTGCGGTGCACCTCAGGGTTCCCGCATCTGCAGAGTTCATGGACCAGGCTACTGAGGACAGAAGCTGAGCATGGGACAGGGGCTTTGCATCAGGATTACCGTGAAGGTTATTTCACAAGTGAATGCTGTTGGTAACACCTGGGTGAGTCAGTGGGTTAGGCCACTGCCTTCAGCTCAGGACATGAGATGAGTCCTGGGATGGAGCCCCACATCGGGCTGTCTCCTCAGCAGGGAGCCTTCCTTCCCTTCTCTGGGCGTGCAACAGTGCCTACATCTTTTTGCTCCCTGCAAAGTGAAAAAGTAAAATCTTGAAGCAATAAATAAACAAATAAATAAATAATAAATATATAAAAGAGAGGGCATGATTTCCTATTGGAATCTAGGTCATTTGTGCGGGGCAGCTCAGGGTTCCCCCATGGGGAGAGTTTGGGAACCAGGCCTTTGAGGACAGAAGACTGAGCACATGACTTGGGCTTCGCATTATGCTAAGGCTGAAGGTCATTGCTATAGGGTATGCTTTCCAGAACACCTGTGTACCTCATTGGATGTGACCTCTTGCCTCGGCCCTGGTCAAGATCCCAGGGAAGAGGAATCTAGTTTGACACCGGGCCCTCCCCACTGCAGGGAGCCTTATTCCCCCTTCCTTCACACAAAAACACAGCCTACTTGTGATCTCAGACTGTCCAACAAATAAATGAAATCATTATTAAAAAAAATACATATTCAGGCATGTTTTATATAGTGATCAAGTGCAATTCTGCAGTGTGGCTCAGGGTTCTTCCATCGGGAGATTTTGGGAACCAGGCCTCTGAGCTTGGAAGGCTGAGCAGCCGGCAACGGCTTCATGTGAGGCATAGGGTTAGGTTTAGGGTTAGGGTTAGGGTTAGGGTTATGTTTAGGTGAGGGTTAGAGTAAGGGTTAGGGTTAAGTCTTAGGAACAAGGCATGTTGGAACTGGCCACACAATACTGGCACACCAAGGGCTGAGTTGAGGGTGGGACTCAGCAGAATCGTCAGGTGATGGAATTTTGGACGGGACAGCCAAGAGTTTGGAATGCCCTCAGGGGAGCATGCTGGTTTCTATATATCTGAAGGTACTGGATAGCACAGTAGGAAAGGTTCAGTTTCTGCCTGAGAGGCTGAGTCCTTCCTACAGACTGACTTTCCCATCCACAGGAGGACCTGGGTTCAGTCCTCCGGTGGCCAGAGTCTGATCACGTAACCTAGGCTTAGGGTTTGGCTCTTGGAGAATGGCTGACCTGATTTGTCAGGGCAGAATTAGGCTTTCCACGGGACTCAGTTGAGGACGTAGCCCTGGCGGACCATCATATTCCCGGATTGTGGTGTGGGGGTCCTAGGAAGGTGTTGGTAGAATGATCAGACAGGCAGATTTCTCCCGCCCCGAGGGTCTTCCACAGGGCTAAATTTCCCATTATCATAGTGGGCGGCACCCAGAAGCCTGCGATGTGAAGAAGGAATCCCCTACCTAGAGGGCTACCAGGGCAGGCAACCGGGGATAGAAGTCTGAAGAAGCACCCTCGGGTTAGGGTTAGGCCGATGCACATGGGAGGCCCTACCGGCCCTTGCTGAGGGATCATCAAACTCCTGGTTCCCGCTTCAGGTGGGCGCTCCTTGGAGCTGTGTCCCAAGGGGTGCATGCAGATTTCACCTGTTCTACGGATTCAGCTCATTTCTAAAGGGCAAACGTTCCCATTGGGATCTATGGACATTGTGCGGTGCACCTCAGGGTTCCCGCATCTGCAGAGTTCATGGACCAGGCTACTGAGGACAGAAGCTGAGCATGGGACAGGGGCTTTGCATCAGGATTACCGTGAAGGTTATTTCACAAGTGAATGCTGTTGGTAACACCTGGGTGAGTCAGTGGGTTAGGCCACTGCCTTCAGCTCAGGACATGAGATGAGTCCTGGGATGGAGCCCCACATCGGGCTGTCTCCTCAGCAGGGAGCCTTCCTTCCCTTCTCTGGGCGTGCAACAGTGCCTACATCTTTTTGCTCCCTGCAAAGTGAAAAAGTAAAATCTTGAAGCAATAAATAAACAAATAAATAAATAATAAATATATAAAAGAGAGGGCATGATTTCCTATTGGAATCTAGGTCATTTGTGCGGGGCAGCTCAGGGTTCCCCCATGGGGAGAGTTTGGGAACCAGGCCTTTGAGGACAGAAGACTGAGCACATGACTTGGGCTTCGCATTATGCTAAGGCTGAAGGTCATTGCTATAGGGTATGCTTTCCAGAACACCTGTGTACCTCATTGGATGTGACCTCTTGCCTCGGCCCAGGTCAAGATCCCAGGGAAGAGGAATCTAGTTTGACACCGGGCCCTCCCCACTGCAGGGAGCCTTATTCCCCCTTCCTTCACACAAAAACACAGCCTACTTGTGATCTCAGACTGTCCAACAAATAAATGAAATCATTATTAAAAAAATATATATATATTCAGGCATGTTTTATATAGTGATCAAGTGCAATTCTGCAGTGTGGCTCAGGGTTCTTCCATCGGGAGATTTTGGGAACCAGGCCTCTGAGCTTGGAAGGCTGAGCAGCCGGCAACGGCTTCATGTGAGGCATAGGGTTAGGTTTAGGGTTAGGGTTAGGGTTATGTTTAGGTGAGGGTTAGAGTAAGGGTTAGGGTTATGTCTTAGGAACAAGGCATGTCGGAACTGGCCACACAATACTGGCACACCAAGGGCTGAGTTGATGGTGGGACTCAGCAGAATCCTCAGGCGATGGAATTTTGGACGGGACAGGCCAAGTGGGTGGAATGCCCTCAGGGGAGCATGCTGGTTTCTATATATCTGAAGGTACTGGATCGCACAGAAGGATAGGGTCAGTTTCTGCCTGAGAGGCTGAGTCCTTCCTACAGACTGACTTTCCCATCCACGGGAGGACCTGGGTTCCGTCCTCCGGTGTCCAGAGTCTGATCACGTAACCTAGGCTTAGGGTTTGGCTCTTGGAGAATGGCTGACCTGATTTGTCAGGGCAGAATTAGGCTTTCCACGGGACTCAGTTGAGGACGTAGCCCTGGCGGACCATCGTATTCCCGGATTGTGGTGTGGGGGTCCTAGGAAGGTGTTGGTAGAATGATCGGACAGGCAGATTTCTCCCGCCCCGAGGGTCTTCCACAGGGCTAAAATTCCCATTATCATAGTGGGCGGCACCCAGAAGCCTGCGATGTGAAGAAGGAATCCCCTACCTAGAGGGCTACCAGGACAGGCAAACGGGGATAGAAGTCTGAAGAAGCACCCTCGGGTTAGGTTTAGGCCGATGCACATGGGAGGCCCTACCGGCCCTTGCTGAGGGATCATCAAACTCCTGGATCCCGCATCAGGTGGGCGCTCCTTGGAGCTGTGTCCCATGGGGTGCATGCACATTTCACCTGTTCTACGGATTCAGCTCATTTCTAAAGGGCAAACGTTCCCATTGGGATCTATGGACATTGTGCGGTGCACCTCAGGGTTCCCGCATCTGCAGAGTTCATGGACCAGGCTACTGAGGAGAGAAGCTGAGCATGGGACAGGGGCTTTGCATCAGGATTACCGTGAAGGTTATTTCACAAGTGAATGCTGTTGGTAACACCTGGGTGAGTCAGTGGGTTAGGCCACTGCCTTCAGCTCAGGACATGATCCCAGAGTCCTGGGATGGAGCCCCACATCGGGCTGTCTCCTCAGCAGGGAGCCTTCCTTCCCTTCTCTGGGCGTGCTACAGTGCCTACATCTTTTCGCTCCCTGCAAAGTGAAAAAGTAAAATCTTGAAGCAATAAATAAACAAATAAATAAATAATAAATATATAAAAGAGAGGGCATGATTTCCTATTGGAATCTAGGTCATTTGTGCGGGGCAGCTCAGGGTTCCCCCATGGGGAGAGTTTGGGAACCAGGCCTTTGAGGACAAAAGACTGAGCACATGACTTGGGCTTCGCATTATGCTAAGGCTGAAGGTCATTGCTATAGGGCATGCTTTCCAGAACACCTGTGTACCTCATTGGATGTGACCTCTTGCCTCGGCCCAGGTCAAGATCCCAGGGAAGAGGAATCTAGTTTGACACGGGGCCCTCCCCACTGCAGGGAGCCTTATTCCCCCTTCCTTCACACAAAAACACAGCCTACTTGTGATCTCAGACTGTCCAACAAATAAATGAAATCATTATTAAAAAATATATATATATTCAGGCATGTTTTAAATAGTGATCAAGTGCAATTCTGCAGTGTGGCTCAGGGTTCTTCCATCGGGAGATTTTGGGAACCAGGCCTCTGAGCTTGGAAGGCTGAGCAGCCGGCAACGGCTTCATGTGAGGCATAGGGTTAGGTTTAGGGTTAGGGTTAGGGTTAGGGTTATGTTTAGGTGAGGGTTAGAGTAAGGGTTAGGGTTATGTCTTAGGAACAAGGCATGTCGGAACTGGCCACACAATACTGGCACACCAAGGGCTGAGTTGAGGGTGGGACTCAGCAGAATCCTCAGGCGATGGAATTTTGGATGGGACAGGCCAAGAGGGTGGAATGCCCTCAGGGGAGCATGCTGGTTTCTATATATCTGAAGGGACTGGATAGCACAGAAGGAAAGGGTCAGTTTCTGCCTGAGAGGCTGAGTCCTTCCTACAGACTGACTTTCCCATCCACAGGAGGACCTGGGTTCAGTCCTCCGGTGTCCAGAGTCTGATCACGTAACCTAGGCTTAGGGTTTGGCTCTTGGAGAATGGCTGACCTGATTTGTCAGGGCAGAATTAGGCTTTCCACGGGACTCAGTTGAGGACGTAGCCCTGGCGGACCATCGTATTCCCGGATTGTGGTGTGGGGGTCCTAGGAAGGTGTTGGTAGAATGATCGGACAGGCAGATTTCTCCCGCCCCGAGGGTCTTCCACAGGGCTAAATTTCCCATTATCATAGTGGGCGGCACCCAGAAGCCTGCGATGTGAAGAAGGAATCCCCTACCTAGAGGGCTACCAGGGCAGGCAACCGGGGATAGAAGTCTGAAGAAGCACCCTCGGGTTAGGGTTAGGCCGATGCACATGGGAGGCCCTACCGGCCCTTGCTGAGGGATCATCAAACTCCTGGTTCCCGCTTCAGGTGGGCGCTCCTTGGAGCTGTGTCCCAAGGGGTGCATGCAGATTTCACCTGTTCTACGGATTCAGCTCATTTCTAAAGGGCAAACGTTCCCATTGGGATCTATGGACATTGTGCGGTGCACCTCAGGGTTCCCGCATCTGCAGAGTTCATGGACCAGGCTACTGAGGACAGAAGCTGAGCATGGGACAGGGGCTTTGCATCAGGATTACCGTGAAGGTTATTTCACAAGTGAATGCTGTTGGTAACACCTGGGTGAGTCAGTGGGTTAGGCCACTGCCTTCAGTCAGGACATGAGATGAGTCCTGGGATGGAGCCCCACATCGGGCTGTCTCCTCAGCAGGGAGCCTTCCTTCCCTTCTCTGGGCGTGCAACAGTGCCTACATCTTTTCGCACCCTGCAAAGAGAAAAAGTAAAATCTTGAAGCAATAAATAAACAAATAAATAAATAATAAATATATAAAAGAGAGGGCATGATTTCCTATTGGAATCTAGGTCATTTGTGCGGGGCAGCTCAGGGTTCCCCCATGGGGAGAGTTTGGGAACCAGGCCTTTGAGGACAGAAGACTGAGCACATGACTTGGGCTTCCCATTATGTTAAGGCTGAAGGTCATTGCTATAAAGTATGCTTTCCAGAACACCTGTGTACCTCATTGGATGTGACCTCTTGTCTCGGCCCAGGTCAAGATCCCAGGGAAGAGGAATCTAGTTTGACACGGGGCCCTCCCCACTGCAGGGAGCCTTATTCCCCCTTCCTTCACACAAAAACACAGCCTACTTGTGATCTCAGACTGTCCAACAAATAAATGAAATCATTATTAAAAAAATATATATTCAGGCATGTTTTATATAGTGATCAAGTGCAATTCTGCAGTGTGGCTCAGGGTTCTTCCATCGGGAGATTTTGGGAACCAGGCCTCTGTGCTTGGAAGGCTGAGCAGCCGGCAACGACTTCATGTGAGGTATAGGGTTAGGGTTAGGGTTAGGGTTAGGGTTATGTTTAGGTGAGGGTTAGAGTAAGGGTTAGGGTAATGTCTTAGGAACAAGGCATGTCGGAACTGGCCACACAATACTGGCACACCAAGGGCTGAGTTGAGGGTGGGACTCAGCAGAATCCTCAGGCGATGGAATTTTGGACGGGACAGGCCAAGAGGGTAGAATGCCCTTAGGGGAGCATGCTGGTTTCTATATATCTGAAGGTACTGGATAGCACAGAAGGATAGGGTCAGTTTCTGCCTGAGAGGCTGAGTCCTTCCTACAGACTGACTTTCCCATCCACAGGAGGACCTGGGTTCAGTCCTCCGGTGGCCAGAGTCTGATCACGTAACCTAGGCTTAGGGTTTGGCTCTTGGAGAATGGCTGACCTGATTTGTCAGGGCAGAATTAGGCTTTCCACGGGACTCAGTTGAGGACGTAGCCCTGGCGGACCATCATATTCCCGGATTGTGGTGTGGGGGTCCTAGGAAGGTGTTGGTAGAATGATCAGACAGGCAGATTTCTCCCGCCCCGAGGGTCTTCCACAGGGCTAAATTTCCCATTATCATAGTGGGCGGCACCCAGAAGCCTGCGATGTGAAGAAGGAATCCCCTACCTAGAGGGCTACCAGGGCAGGCAACCGGGGATAGAAGTCTGAAGAAGCACCCTCGGGTTAGGGTTAGGCCGATGCACATGGGAGGCCCTACCGGCCCTTGCTGAGGGATCATCAAACTCCTGGTTCCCGCTTCAGGTGGGCGCTCCTTGGAGCTGTGTCCCAAGGGGTGCATGCAGATTTCACCTGTTCTACGGATTCAGCTCATTTCTAAAGGGCAAACGTTCCCATTGGGATCTATGGACATTGTGCGGTGCACCTCAGGGTTCCCGCATCTGCAGAGTTCATGGACCAGGCTACTGAGGACAGAAGCTGAGCATGGGACAGGGGCTTTGCATCAGGATTACCGTGAAGGTTATTTCACAAGTGAATGCTGTTGGTAACACCTGGGTGAGTCAGTGGGTTAGGCCACTGCCTTCAGCACAGGACATGAGATGAGTCCTGGGATGGAGCCGCACATCGGGCTGTCTCCTCAGCAGGGAGCCTTCCTTCCCTTCTCTGGGCGTGCAACAGTGCCTACATCTTTTCGCTCCCTGCAAAGTGAAAAAGTAAAATCTTGAAGCAATAAATAAACAAATAAATAAATAATAAATATATAAAAGAGAAAACATGATTTCCTATTGGAATCTAGGTCATTTGTGCGGGGCAACTCAAGGTTCCCCCATGGGGAGAGTTTGGGAACCAGGCCTTTGAGGACAGAAGACTGAGCACATGACTTGGGCTTCGCATTATGCTAAGGCTGAAGGTCATTGCTATAGGGTATGCTTTCCAGAACACCTGTGTACCTCATTGGATGTGACCTCTTGCCTCAGCCCTGGTCAAGATCCCAGGGAAGAGGAATCTAGTTTGACACCGGGCCCTCCCCACTGCAGGGAGCCTTATTCCCCCTTCCTTCACACAAAAACACAGCCTACTTGTGATCTCAGACTGTCCAACAAATAAATGAAATCATTATTAAAAAAAATACATATTCAGGCATGTTTTATATACTGATCAAGTGCAATTCTGCAGTGTGGCTCAGGGTTCTTCCATCGGGAGATTTTGGGAACCAGGCCTCTGAGCTTGGAAGGCTGAGCAGCCGGCAACGGCTTCATGTGAGGCATAGGGTTAGGTTTAGAGTTAGGGTTAGGGTTAGGGTTATGTTTAGGTGAGGGTTAGAGTAAGGGTTAGGGTTACGTCTTAGGAACAAGGCATGTCGGAAGTGGCCACACAATACTGGCACACCAAGGGCTGAGTTGAGGGTGGGACTCAGCAGAATCCTCAGGCGATGGAATTTTGGACGGGACAGCCAAGAGGTTGGAATGCCCTCAGGGGAGCATGCTGGTTTCTATATATCTGAAGGTACTGGATAGCACAGTAGGAAAGGTTCAGTTTCTGCCTGAGAGGCTGAGTCCTTCCTACAGACTGACTTTCCCATCCACAGGAGGACCTGGGTTCAGTCCTCCGGTGGCCAGAGTCTGATCACGTAACCTAGGCTTAGGGTTTGGCTCTTGGAGAATGGCTGACCTGATTTGTCAGGGCAGAATTAGGCTTTAACGGGACTCAGTTGAGGACGTAGCCCTGGCGGACCATCATATTCCCGGATTGTGGTGTGGGGGTCCTAGGAAGGTGTTGGTAGAATGATCAGACAGGCAGATTTCTCCCGCCCCGAGGGTCTTCCACAGGGCTAAATTTCCCATTATCATAGTGGGCGGCACCCAGAAGCCTGCGATGTGAAGAAGGAATCCCCTACCTAGAGGGCTACCAGGACAGGCAAACGGGGATAGAAGTCTGAAGAAGCACCCTCGGGTTAGGTTTAGGCCGATGCACATGGGAAGCCCTACCGGCCCTTGCTGAGGGATCATCAAACTCCTGGTTCCCGCATCAGGTGGGCGCTCCTTGGAGCTGTGTCCCAAGGGGTGCATGCAGATTTCACCTGTTCTACGGATTCAGCTCATTTCTAAAGGGCAAACGTTCCCATTGGGATCTATGGACATTGTGCGGTGCACCTCAGGGTTCCCGCATCTGCAGAGTTCATGGACCAGGCTACTGAGGACAGAAGCTGAGCATGGGACAGGGGCTTTGCATCAGGATTACCGTGAAGGTTATTTCACAAGTGAATGCTGTTGGTAACACCTGGGTGAGTCAGTGGTTAGGCCACTGCCTTCAGCTCAGGACATGAGATGAGTCCTGGGATGGAGCCCCACATCGGGCAGTCTCCTCAGCAGGGAGCTTTCCTTCCTTTCTCTGGGCGTGCAACAGTGCCTACATATTTTCGCTCCCTGCAAAGTGAAAAAGTAAAATCTTGAAGCAATAAATAAACAAATAAATAAATAATAAATATATAAAAGAGAGGGCATGATTTCCTATTGGAATCTAGGTCATTTGTGCGGGGCAGCTCAGGGTTCCCCAATGGGGAGAGTTTGGGAACCAGGCCTTTGAGGACAGAAGACTGAGCACATGACTTGGGCTTCGCATTATGCTAAGGCTGAAGGTCATTGCTATAGGGTATGCTTTCCAGAACACCTGTGTACCTCATTGGATGTGACCTCTTGCCTCGGCCCAGGTCAAGATCCCAGGGAAGAGGAATCTAGTTTGACACGGGGCCCTCCCCACTGCAGGGAGCCTTATTCCCCCTTCCTTCACACAAAAACACAGCCTACTTGTGATCTCAGACTGTCCAACAAATAAATGAAATCATTATTAAAAAAATATATATATATTCAGGCATGTTTTATATAGTGATCAAGTGCAATTCTGCAGTGTGGCTCAGGGTTCTTCCATCGGGAGATTTTGGGAACCAGGCCTCTGAGCTTGGAAGGCTGAGCAGCCGGCAACGGCTTCATGTGAGGCATAGGGTTAGGTTTAGGGTTAGGGTTAGGGTTAGGGTTATGTTTAGGTGAGGGTTAGAGTAAGGGTTAGGGTTATGTCTTAGGAACAAGGCATGTCGGAACTGGCCACACAATACTGGCACACCAAGGGCTGAGTTGAGGGTGGGACTCAGCAGAATCCTCAGACGATGGAATTTTGGACGGGACAGGCCAAGAGGGTGGAATGCCCTCAGGGGAGCATGCTGGTTTCTATATATCTGAAGGTACTGGATAGCACAGTAGGAAAGGTTCAGTTTCTGCCTGAGAGGCTGAGTCCTTCCTACAGACTGACTTTCCCATCCACAGGAGGACCTGGGTTCAGTCCTCCGGTGGCCAGAGTCTGATCACGTAACCTAGGCTTAGGGTTTGGCTCTTGGAGAATGGCTGACCTGATTTTTCAGGGTAGAATTAGGCTTTCCACGGGACTCAGTTGAGGACGTTGCCCTGGCGGACCATCATATTCCCGGATTGTGGTGTGTGGGTCCTTGGAAGGTGTTGGTAGAATGATCGGACAGGCAGATTTCTCCCGCCCCGAGGGTCTTCCACAGGGCTAAATTTCCCATTATCATAGTGGGCGGCACCCAGAAGCCTGCGATGTGAAGAAGGAATCCCCTACCTAGAGGGCTACCAGGGCAGGCAACCGGGGATAGAAGTCTGAAGAAGCACCCTCGGGTTAGGGTTAGGCCGATGCACATGGGAGGCCCTACCGGCCCTTGCTGAGGGATCATCAAACTCCTGGTTCCCGCTTCAGGTGGGCGCTCCTTGGAGCTGTGTCCCAAGGGGTGCATGCAGATTTCACCTGTTCTACGGATTCAGCTCATTTCTAAAGGGCAAACGTTCCCATTGGGATCTATGGACATTGTGCGGTGCACCTCAGGGTTCCCACATCTGCAGAGTTCATGGACCAGGCTACTGAGGACAGAAGCTGAGCATGGGACAGGGGCTTTGCATCAGGATTACCGTGAAGGTTATTTCACAAGTGAATGCTGTTGGTAACACCTGGGTGAGTCAGTGGGTTAGGCCACTGCCTTCAGCTCAGGACATGAGATGAGTCCTGGGATGGAGCCCCACATCGGGCTGTCTCCTCAGCAGGGAGCCTTCCTTCCCTTCTCTGGGCGTGCAACAGTGCCTACATCTTTTCGCTCCCTGCAAAGTGAAAAAGTAAAATCTTGAAGCAATAAATAAACAAATAAATAAATAATAAATATATAAAAGAGAGGGCATGATTTCCTATTGGAATCTAGGTCATTTGTGCGGGGCAGCTCAGGGTTCCCCCATGGGGAGAGTTTGGGAACCAGGCCTTTGAGGACAGAAGACTGAGCACATGACTTGGGCTTCCCATTATGTTAAGGCTGAAGGTCATTGCTATAGGGTATGCTTTCCAGAACACCTGTGTACCTCATTGGATGTGACCTCTTGCCTCGGCCCAGGTCAAGATCCCAGGGAAGAGGAATCTAGTTTGACACCGGGCCCTCCCCACTGCAGGGAGCCTTATTCCCCCTTCCTTCACACAAAAACACAGCCTACTTGTGATCTCAGACTGTCCAACAAATAAATGAAATCATTATTAAAAAAATATATATTCAGGCATGTTTTATATAGTGATCTAGTGCAATTCTGCAGTGTGGCTCAGGGTTCTTCCATCGGGAGATTTTGGGAACCAGGCCTCTGTGCTTGGAAGGCTGAGCAGCCGGCAACGACTTCATGTGAGGTATAGGGTTAGGGTTAGGGTTAGGGTTAGGGTTAGGGTTAGGGTTATGTTTAGGTGAGGGTTAGAGTAAGGGTTAGGGTTATGTCTTAGGAACAAGGCATGTCGGAACTGGCCACACAATACTGGCACACCAAGGGCTGAGTTGAGGGTGGGACTCAGCAGAATCCTCAGGCGATGGAATTTTGGACGGGACAGGCCAAGAGGGTAGAATGCCCTTAGGGGAGCATGCTGGTTTCTATATATCTGAAGGGACTGGATAGCACAGAAGGATAGGGTCAGTTTCTGCCTGAGAGGCTGAGTCCTTCCTACAGACTGACTTTCCCATCCACAGGAGGACCTGGGTTCAGTCCTCCGGTGGCCAGAGTCTGATCACGTAACCTAGGCTTAGGGTTTGGCTCTTGGAGAATGGCTGACCTGATTTGTCAGGGCAGAATTAGGCTTTCCACGGGACTCAGTTGAGGACGTAGCCCTGGCGGACCATCATATTCCCGGATTGTGGTGTGGGGGTCCTAGGAAGGTGTTGGTAGAATGATCAGACAGGCAGATTTCTCCCGCCCCGAGGGTCTTCCACAGGGCTAAATTTCCCATTATCATAGTGGGCGGCACCCAGAAGCCTGGGATGTGAAGAAGGAATCCCCTACCTAGAGGGCTACCAGGGCAGGCAACCGGGGATAGAAGTCTGAAGAAGCACCCTCGGGTTAGGGTTAGGCCGATGCACATGGGAGGCCCTACCGGCCCTTGCTGAGGGATCATCAAACTCCTGGTTCCCGCTTCAGGTGGGCGCTCCTTGGAGCTGTGTCCCAAGGGGTGCATGCAGATTTCACCTGTTCTACGGATTCAGCTCATTTCTAAAGGGCAAACGTTCCCATTGGGATCTATGGACATTGTGCGGTGCACCTCAGGGTTCCCGCATCTGCAGAGTTCATGGACCAGGCTACTGAGGACAGAAGCTGAGCATGGGACAGGGGCTTTGCATCAGGATTACCGTGAAGGTTATTTCACAAGTGAATGCTGTTGGTAACACCTGGGTGAGTCAGTGGGTTAGGCCACTGCCTTCAGCTCAGGACATGAGATGAGTCCTGGGATGGAGCCCCACATCGGGCTGTCTCCTCAGCAGGGAGCCTTCCTTCCCTTCTCTGGGCGTGCAACAGTGCCTACATCTTTTCGCTCCCTGCAAAGTGAAAAAGTAAAATCTTGAAGCAATAAATAAACAAATAAATAAATAATAAATATATAAAAGAGAGGGCATGATTTCCTATTGGAATCTAGGTCATTTGTGCGGGGCAGCTCAGGGTTCCCCCATGGGGAGAGTTTGGGAACCAGGCCTTTGAGGACAGAAGACTGAGCACATGACTTGGGCTTCGCATTATGCTAAGGCTGAAGGTCATTGCTATAGGGTATGCTTTCCAGAACACCTGTGTACCTCATTGGATGTGACCTCTTGCCTCGGCCCTGGTCAAGATCCCAGGGAAGAGGAATCTAGTTTGACACCGGGCCCTCCCCACTGCAGGGAGCCTTATTCCCCCTTCCTTCACACAAAAACACAGCCTACTCTTGATCTCAGACTGTCCAACAAATAAATGAAATCATTATTAAAAAAAATACATATTCAGGCATGTTTTATATAGTGATCAAGTGCAATTCTGCAGTGTGGCTCAGGGTTCTTCCATCGGGAGATTTTGGGAACCAGGCCTCTGAGCTTGGAAGGCTGAGCAGCCGGCAACGGCTTCATGTGAGGCATAGGGTTAGGTTTAGGGTTAGGTTTAGGGTTAGGGTTATGTTTAGGTGAGGGTTAGAGTAAGGGTTAGGGTTACGTCTTAGGAACAAGGCATGTCGGAACTGGCCACACAATACTGGCACACCAAGGGCTGAGTTGAGGGTGGGACTCAGCAGAATCGTCAGGCGATGGAATTTTGGACGGGACAGCCAAGAGGTTGGAATTCCCTCAGGGGAGCATGCTGGTTTCTATATATCTGAAGGTACTGGATAGCACAGTAGGAAAGGTTCAGTTTCTGCCTGAGAGGCTGAGTCCTTCCTACAGACTGACTTTCCCATCCACAGGAGGACCTGGGTTCAGTCCTCCGGTGGCCAGAGTCTGATCACGTAACCTAGGCTTAGGGTTTGGCTCTTGGACAATGGCTGACCTGATTTGTCAGGGCAGAATTAGGCTTTCCACGGGACTCAGTTGAGGACGTAGCCCTGGCGGACCATCATATTCCCGGATTGTGGTGTGGGGGTCCTAGGAAGGTGTTGGTAGAATGATCAGACAGGCAGATTTCTCCCGCCCCGAGGGTCTTCCACAGGGCTAAATTTCCCATTATCATAGTGGGCGGCACCCAGAAGCCTGCGATGTGAAGAAGGAATCCCCTACCTAGAGGGCTACCAGGACAGGCAAACGGGGATAGAAGTCTGAAGAAGCACCCTCGGGTTAGGTTTAGGCCGATGCACATGGGAGGCCCTACCGGCCCTTGCTGAGGGATCATCAAACTCCTGGTTCCCGCATCAGGTGGGCGCTCCTTGGAGCTGTGTCCCAAGGGGTGCATGCAGATTTCACCAGTTCTACGGATTCAGCTCATTTCTAAAGGGCAAACGTTCACATTGGGGTCTATGGACATTGTGCGGTGCACCTCAGGGTTCCCGCATCTGCAGAGTTCATGGACCAGGCTACTGAGGACAGAAGCTGAGCATGGGACAGGGGCTTTGCATCAGGATTACCGTGAAGGTTATTTCACAAGTGAATGCTGTTGGTAACACCTGGGTGAGTCAGTGGGTTAGGCCACTGCCTTCAGCTCAGGACATGAGATGAGTCCTGGGATGGAGCCCCACATCGGGCAGTCTCCTCAGCAGGGAGCCTTCCTTCCCTTCTCTGGGCGTGCAACAGTGCCTACATCTTTTCGCTCCCTGCAAAGTGAAAAAGTAAAATCTTGAAGCAATAAATAAACAAATAAATAAATAATAAATATATAAAAGAGAGGGCATGATTTCCTATTGGAATCTAGGTCATTTGTGCGGGGCAGCTCAGGGTTCCCCCATGGGGAGAGTTTGGGAACCAGGCCTTTGAGGACAGAAGACTGAGCACATGACTTGGGCTTCGCATTATGCTAAGGCTGAAGGTCATTGCTATAGGGTATGCTTTCCAGAACACCTGTGTACCTCATTGGATGTGACCTCTTGCCTCGGCCCAGGTCAAGATCCCAGGGAAGAGGAATCTAGTTTGACACGGGGCCCTCCCCACTGCAGGGAGCCTTATTCCCCCTTCCTTCACACAAAAACACAGCCTACTTGTGATCTCAGAATGTCCAACAAATAAATGAAATCATTATTAAAAAAATATATATATATTCAGGCATGTTTTATATAGTGATCAAGTGCAATTCTGCAGTGTGGCTCAGGGTTCTTCCATCGGGAGATTTTGGGAACCAGGCCTCTGAGCTTGGAAGGCTGAGCAGCCGGCAACGGCTTCATGTGAGGCATAGGGTTAGGTTTAGGGTTAGGGTTAGGGTTATGTTTAGGTGAGGGTTAGAGTAAGGGTTAGGGTTATGTCTTAGGAACAAGGCATGTCGGAACTGGCCACACAATACTGGCACACCAAGGGCTGAGTTGAGGGTGGGACTCAGCAGAATCCTCAGGCGATGGAATTTTGGACGGGACAGGCCAAGAGGGTGGAATGCCCTCAGGGGAGCATGCTGGTTTCTATATATCTGAAGGTACTGGATAGCACAGTAGGAAAGGTTCAGTTTCTGCCTGAGAGGCTGAGTCCTTCCTACAGACTGACTTTCCCATCCACAGGAGGACCTGGGTTCAGTCCTCCGGTGGCCAGAGTCTGATCACGTAACCTAGGCTTAGGGTTTGGCTCTTGGAGAATGGCTGACCTGATTTATCAGGGCAGAATTAGGCTTTCCACGGGACTCAGTTGAGGACGTTGCCCTGGCGGACCATCATATTCCCGGATTGTGGTGTGTGGGTCCTAGGAAGGTGTTGGTAGAATGATCGGACAGGCAGATTTCTCCCGCCCCGAGGGTCTTCCACAGGGCTAAATTTCCCATTATCATAGTGGGCGGCACCCAGAAGCCTGCGATGTGAAGAAGGAATCCCCTACCTAGAGGGCTACCAGGGTAGGCAACCGGGGATAGAAGTCTGAAGAAGCACCCTCGGGTTAGGGTTAGGCCGATGCACATGGGAGGCCCTACCGGCCCTTGCTGAGGGATCATCAAACTCCTGGTTCCCGCTTCAGGTGGGCGCTCCTTGGAGCTGTGTCCCAAGGGGTGCATGCAGATTTCACCTGTTCTACGGATTCAGCTCATTTCTAAAGGGCAAACGTTCCCATTGGGATCTATGGACATTGTGCGGTGCACCTCAGGGTTCCCACATCTGCAGAGTTCATGGACCAGGCTACTGAGGACAGAAGCTGAGCATGGGACAGGGGCTTTGCATCAGGATTACCGTGAAGGTTATTTCACAAGTGAATGCTGTTGGTAACACCTGGGTGAGTCAGTGGGTTAGGCCACTGCCTTCAGCTCAGGACATGAGATGAGTCCTGGGATGGAGCCCCACATCGGGCTGTCTCCTCAGCAGGGAGCCTTCCTTCCCTTCTCTGGGCGTGCAACAGTGCCTACATCTTTTCGCTCCCTGCAAAGTGAAAAAGTAAAATCTTGAAGCAATAAATAAACAAATAAATAAATAATAAATATATAAAAGAGAGGGCATGATTTCCTATTGGAATCTAGGTCATTTGTGCGGGGCAGCTCAGGGTTCCCCCATGGGGAGAGTTTGGGAACCAGGCCTTTGAGGACAGAAGACTGAGCACATGACTTGGGCTTCCCATTATGTTAAGGCTGAAGGTCATTGCTATAGGGTATGCTTTCCAGAACACCTGTGTACCTCATTGGATGTGACCTCTTGCCTCGGCCCAGGTCAAGATCCCAGGGAAGAGGAATCTAGTTTGACACCGGGCCCTCCCCACTGCAGGGAGCCTTATTCCCCCTTCCTTCACACAAAAACACAGCCTACTTGTGATCTCAGACTGTCCAACAAATAAATGAAATCATTATTAAAAAAATATATATTCAGGCATGTTTTATATAGTGATCAAGTGCAATTCTGCAGTGTGGCTCAGGGTTCTTCCATCGGGAGATTTTGGGAACCAGGCCTCTGTGCTTGGAAGGCTGAGCAGCCGGCAACGACTTCATGTGAGGTATAGGGTTAGGGTTAGGGTTAGGGTTAGGGTTAGGGTTAGGGTTATGTTTAGGTGAGGGTTAGAGTAAGGGTTAGGGTTATGTCTTAGGAACAAGGCATGTCGGAACTGGCCACACAATACTGGCACACCAAGGGCTGAGTTGAGGGTGGGACTCAGCAGAATCCTCAGGCGATGGAATTTTGGACGGGACAGGCCAAGAGGGTAGAATGCCCTTAGGGGAGCATGCTGGTTTCTATATATCTAAAGGTACTGGATAGCACAGAAGGATAGGGTCAGTTTCTGCCTGAGAGGCTGAGTCCTTCCTACAGACTGACTTTCCCATCCACAGGAGGACCTGGGTTCAGTCCTCCGGTGGCCAGAGTCTGATCACGTAACCTAGGCTTAGGGTTTGGCTCTTGGAGAATGGCTGACCTGATTTGTCAGGGCAGAATTAGGCTTTCCACGGGACTCAGTTGAGGACGTAGCCCTGGCGGACCATCATATTCCCGGATTGTGGTGTGGGGGTCCTAGGAAGGTGTTGGTAGAATGATCAGACAGGCAGATTTCTCCCGCCCCGAGGGTCTTCCACAGGGCTAAATTTCCCATTATCATAGTGGGCGGCACCCAGAAGCCTGCGATGTGAAGAAGGAATCCCCTACCTAGAGGGCTACCAGGGCAGGCAACCGGGGATAGAAGTCTGAAGAAGCACCCTCGGGTTAGGGTTAGGCCGATGCACATGGGAGGCCCTACCGGCCCTTGCTGAGGGATCATCAAACTCCTGGTTCCCGCTTCAGGTGGGCGCTCCTTGGAGCTGTGTCCCAAGGGGTGCATGCAGATTTCACCTGTTCTACGGATTCAGCTCATTTCTAAAGGGCAAACGTTCCCATTGGGATCTATGGACATTGTGCGGTGCACCTCAGGGTTCCCGCATCTGCAGAGTTCATGGACCAGGCTACTGAGGACAGAAGCTGAGCATGGGACAGGGGCTTTGCATCAGGATTACCGTGAAGGTTATTTCACAAGTGAATGCTGTTGGTAACACCTGGGTGAGTCAGTGGGTTAGGCCACTGCCTTCAGCTCAGGACATGAGATGAGTCCTGGGATGGAGCCCCACATCGGGCTGTCTCCTCAGCAGGGAGCCTTCCTTCCCTTCTCTGGGCGTGCAACAGTGCCTACATCTTTTCGCTCCCTGCAAAGTGAAAAAGTAAAATCTTGAAGCAATAAATAAACAAATAAATAAATAATAAATATATAAAAGAGAGGGCATGATTTCCTATTGGAATCTAGGTCATTTGTGCGGGGCAGCTCAGGGTTCCCCCATGGGGAGAGTTTGGGAACCAGGCCTTTGAGGACAGAAGACTGAGCACATGACTTGGGCTTCGCATTATGCTAAGGCTGAAGGTCATTGCTATAGGGTATGCTTTCCAGAACACCTGTGTACCTCATTGGATGTGACCTCTTGCCTCGGCCCTGGTCAAGATCCCAGGGAAGAGGAATCTAGTTTGACACCGGGCCCTCCCCACTGCAGGGAGCCTTATTCCCCCTTCCTTCACACAAAAACACAGCCTACTTGTGATCTCAGACTGTCCAACAAATAAATGAAATCATTATTAAAAAAAATACATATTCAGGCATGTTTTATATAGTGATCAAGTGCAATTCTGCAGTGTGGCTCAGGGTTCTTCCATCGGGAGATTTTGGGAACCAGGCCTCTGAGCTTGGAAGGCTGAGCAGCCGGCAACGGCTTCATGTGAGGCATAGGGTTAGGTTTAGGGTTAGGGTTAGGGTTAGGGTTATGTTTAGGTGAGGGTTAGAGTAAGGGTTAGGGTTAAGTCTTAGGAACAAGGCATGTCGGAACTGGCCACACAATACTGGCACACCAAGGGCTGAGTTGAGGGTGGGACTCAGCAGAATCGTCAGGTGATGGAATTTTGGACGGGACAGCCAAGAGTTTGGAATGCCCTCAGGGGAGCATGCTGGTTTCTATATATCTGAAGGTACTGGATAGCACAGTAGGAAAGGTTCAGTTTCTGCCTGAGAGGCTGAGTCCTTCCTACAGACTGACTTTCCCATCCACAGGAGGACCTGGGTTCAGTCCTCCGGTGGCCAGAGTCTGATCACGTAACCTAGGCTTAGGGTTTGGCTCTTGGAGAATGGCTGACCTGATTTGTCAGGGCAGAATTAGGCTTTCCACGGGACTCAGTTGAGGACGTAGCCCTGGCGGACCATCATATTCCCGGATTGTGGTGTGGGGGTCCTAGGAAGGTGTTGGTAGAATGATCAGACAGGCAGATTTCTCCCGCCCCGAGGGTCTTCCACAGGGCTAAATTTCCCATTATCATAGTGGGCGGCACCCAGAAGCCTGCGATGTGAAGAAGGAATCCCCTACCTAGAGGGCTACCAGGGCAGGCAACCGGGGATAGAAGTCTGAAGAAGCACCCTCGGGTTAGGGTTAGGCCGATGCACATGGGAGGCCCTACCGGCCCTTGCTGAGGGATCATCAAACTCCTGGTTCCCGCTTCAGGTGGGCGCTCCTTGGAGCTGTGTCCCAAGGGGTGCATGCAGATTTCACCTGTTCTACGGATTCAGCTCATTTCTAAAGGGCAAACGTTCCCATTGGGATCTATGGACATTGTGCGGTGCACCTCAGGGTTCCCGCATCTGCAGAGTTCATGGACCAGGCTACTGAGGACAGAAGCTGAGCATGGGACAGGGGCTTTGCATCAGGATTACCGTGAAGGTTATTTCACAAGTGAATGCTGTTGGTAACACCTGGGTGAGTCAGTGGGTTAGGCCACTGCCTTCAGCTCAGGACATGAGATGAGTCCTGGGATGGAGCCCCACATCGGGCTGTCTCCTCAGCAGGGAGCCTTCCTTCCCTTCTCTGGGCGTGCAACAGTGCCTACATCTTTTTGCTCCCTGCAAAGTGAAAAAGTAAAATCTTGAAGCAATAAATAAACAAATAAATAAATAATAAATATATAAAAGAGAGGGCATGATTTCCTATTGGAATCTAGGTCATTTGTGCGGGGCAGCTCAGGGTTCCCCCATGGGGAGAGTTTGGGAACCAGGCCTTTGAGGACAGAAGACTGAGCACATGACTTGGGCTTCGCATTATGCTAAGGCTGAAGGTCATTGCTATAGGGTATGCTTTCCAGAACACCTGTGTACCTCATTGGATGTGACCTCTTGCCTCGGCCCAGGTCAAGATCCCAGGGAAGAGGAATCTAGTTTGACACGGGGCCCTCCCCACTGCAGGGAGCCTTATTCCCCCTTCCTTCACACAAAAACACAGCCTACTTGTGATCTCAGACTGTCCAACAAATAAATGAAATCATTATTAAAAAAATATATATATATTCAGGCATGTTTTATATAGTGATCAAGTGCAATTCTGCAGTGTGGCTCAGGGTTCTTCCATCGGGAGATTTTGGGAACCAGGCCTCTGAGCTTGGAAGGCTGAGCAGCCGGCAACGGCTTCATGTGAGGCATAGGGTTAGGTTTAGGGTTAGGGTTAGGGTTATGTTTAGGTGAGGGTTAGAGTAAGGGTTAGGGTTATGTCTTAGGAACAAGGCATGTCGGAACTGGCCACACAATACTGGCACACCAAGGGCTGAGTTGATGGTGGGACTCAGCAGAATCCTCAGGCGATGGAATTTTGGACGGGACAGGCCAAGTGGGTGGAATGCCCTCAGGGGAGCATGCTGGTTTCTATATATCTGAAGGTACTGGATCGCACAGAAGGATAGGGTCAGTTTCTGCCTGAGAGGCTGAGTCCTTCCTACAGACTGACTTTCCCATCCACGGGAGGACCTGGGTTCCGTCCTCCGGTGTCCAGAGTCTGATCACGTAACCTAGGCTTAGGGTTTGGCTCTTGGAGAATGGCTGACCTGATTTGTCAGGGCAGAATTAGGCTTTCCACGGGACTCAGTTGAGGACGTAGCCCTGGCGGACCATCGTATTCCCGGATTGTGGTGTGGGGGTCCTAGGAAGGTGTTGGTAGAATGATCGGACAGGCAGATTTCTCCCGCCCCGAGGGTCTTCCACAGGGCTAAAATTCCCATTATCATAGTGGGCGGCACCCAGAAGCCTGCGATGTGAAGAAGGAATCCCCTACCTAGAGGGCTACCAGGACAGGCAAACGGGGATAGAAGTCTGAAGAAGCACCCTCGGGTTAGGTTTAGGCCGATGCACATGGGAGGCCCTACCGGCCCTTGCTGAGGGATCATCAAACTCCTGGATCCCGCATCAGGTGGGCGCTCCTTGGAGCTGTGTCCCATGGGGTGCATGCACATTTCACCTGTTCTACGGATTCAGCTCATTTCTAAAGGGCAAACGTTCCCATTGGGATCTATGGACATTGTGCGGTGCACCTCAGGGTTCCCGCATCTGCAGAGTTCATGGACCAGGCTACTGAGGAGAGAAGCTGAGCAGGGGACAGGGGCTTTGCATCAGGATTACCGTGAAGGTTATTTCACAAGTGAATGCTGTTGGTAACACCTGGGTGAGTCAGTGGGTTAGGCCACTGCCTTCAGCTCAGGACATGATCCCAGAGTCCTGGGATGGAGCCCCACATCGGGCTGTCTCCTCAGCAGGGAGCCTTCCTTCCCTTCTCTGGGCGTGCTACAGTGCCTACATCTTTTCGCTCCCTGCAAAGTGAAAAAGTAAAATCTTGAAGCAATAAATAAACAAATAAATAAATAATAAATATATAAAAGAGAGGGCATGATTTCCTATTGGAATCTAGGTCATTTGTGCGGGGCAGCTCAGGGTTCCCCCATGGGGAGAGTTTGGGAACCAGGCCTTTGAGGACAAAAGACTGAGCACATGACTTGGGCTTCGCATTATGCTAAGGCTGAAGGTCATTGCTATAGGGCATGCTTTCCAGAACACCTGTGTACCTCATTGGATGTGACCTCTTGCCTCGGCCCAGGTCAAGATCCCAGGGAAGAGGAATCTAGTTTGACACGGGGCCCTCCCCACTGCAGGGAGCCTTATTCCCCCTTCCTTCACACAAAAACACAGCCTACTTGTGATCTCAGACTGTCCAACAAATAAATGAAATCATTATTAAAAAATATATATATATTCAGGCATGTTTTAAATAGTGATCAAGTGCAATTCTGCAGTGTGGCTCAGGGTTCTTCCATCGGGAGATTTTGGGAACCAGGCCTCTGAGCTTGGAAGGCTGAGCAGCCGGCAACGGCTTCATGTGAGGCATAGGGTTAGGTTTAGGGTTAGGGTTAGGGTTAGGGTTATGTTTAGGTGAGGGTTAGAGTAAGGGTTAGGGTTATGTCTTAGGAACAAGGCATGTCGGAACTGGCCACACAATACTGGCACACCAAGGGCTGAGTTGATGGTGGGACTCAGCAGAATCCTCAGGCGATGGAATTTTGGATGGGACAGGCCAAGAGGGTGGAATGCCCTCAGGGGAGCATGCTGGTTTCTATATATCTGAAGGGACTGGATAGCACAGAAGGAAAGGGTCAGTTTCTGCCTGAGAGGCTGAGTCCTTCCTACAGACTGACTTTCCCATCCACAGGAGGACCTGGGTTCAGTCCTCCGGTGTCCAGAGTCTGATCACGTAACCTAGGCTTAGGGTTTGGCTCTTGGAGAATGGCTGACCTGATTTGTCAGGGCAGAATTAGGCTTTCCACGGGACTCAGTTGAGGACGTAGCCCTGGCGGACCATCGTATTCCCGGATTGTGGTGTGGGGGTCCTAGGAAGGTGTTGGTAGAATGATCGGACAGGCAGATTTCTCCCGCCCCGAGGGTCTTCCACAGGGCTAAAATTCCCATTATCATAGTGGGCGGCACCCAGAAGCCTGCGATGTGAAGAAGGAATCCCCTACCTAGAGGGCTACCAGGACAGGCAAACGGGGATAGAAGTCTGAAGAAGCACCCTCGGGTTAGGTTTAGGCCGATGCACATGGGAGGCCCTACCGGCCCTTGCTGAGGGATCATCAAACTCCTGGATCCCGCATCAGGTGGGCGCTCCTTGGAGCTGTGTCCCATGGGGTGCATGCACATTTCACCTGTTCTACGGATTCAGCTCATTTCTAAAGGGCAAACGTTCCCATTGGGATCTATGGACATTGTGCGGTGCACCTCAGGGTTTTCGCATCTGCAGAGTTCATGGACCAGGCTACTGAGGACAGAAGCTGAGCATGGGACAGGGGCTTTGCATCAGGATTACCGTGAAGGGTATTTCACAAGTGAATGCTGTTGGTAACACCTGGGAGAGTCAGTGGGTTAGGGCACTGCCTTCAGCTCAGGACATGATCCCAGAGTCCTGGGATGGAGCCCCACATCGGGCTGTCTCCTCAGCAGGGAGCCTTCCTTCCCTTCTCTGGGCGTGCAACAGTGCCTACATCTTTTCGCTCCCTGCAAAGTGAAAATGTAAAATCTTGAAGCAATAAATAAACAAATAAATAAATAATAAATATATAAAAGAGAGGGCATGATTTCCTATTGGAATCTAGGTCATTTGTGCGGGGCAGCTCAGGGTTCCCCCATGGGGAGAGTTTGGGAACCAGGCCTTTGAGGACAGAAGACTGAGCACATGACTTGGGCTTCGCATTATGCTAAGGCTGAAGGTCATTGCTATAGGGTATGCTTTCCAGAACACCTGTGTACCTCATTGGATGTGACCTCTTGCCTCAGCCCAGGTCAAGATCCCAGGGAAGAGGAATCTAGTTTGACACGGGGCCCTCCCCACTGCAGGGAGCCTATTCCCCCTTCCTTCACACAAAAACACAGCCTACTTGTGATCTCAGACTGTCCAACAAATAAATGAAATTATTAATAAAAAAAATATATATTCAGGCATGTTTTATATAGTGATCAAGTGCAATTCTGCAGTGTGGCTCAGGGTTCTTCCATCGGGAGATTTTGGGAACCAGGCCTCTGAGCTTGGAAGGCTGAGCAGCCGGCAACGGCTTCATGTGAGGTATAGGGTTAGGGTTAGGGTTAGGGTTAGGGTTAGGGTTATGTTTAGGTGAGGGTTAGAGTAAGGGTTAGGGTTATGTCTTAGGAACAAGGCATGTCGGAACTGGCCACACAATACTGGCACACCAAGGGCTGAGTTGATGGTGGGACTCAGCAGAATCCTCAGGCGATGGAATTTTGGATGGGACAGGCCAAGAGGGTGGAATGCCCTCAGGGGAGCATGCTGGTTTCTATATATCTGAAGGGACTGGATAGCACAGAAGGAAAGGGTCAGTTTCTGCCTGAGAGGCTGAGTCCTTCCTACAGACTGACTTTCCCATCCCCAGGAGGACCTGGGTTCAGTCCTCCGGTGTCCAGAGTCTGATCACGTAACCTAGGCTTAGGGTTTGGCTCTTGGAGAATGGCTGACCTGATTTGTCAGGGCAGAATTAGGCTTTCCACGGGACTCAGTTGAGGACGTAGCCCTGGCGGACCATCGTATTCCCGGATTGTGGTGTGGGGGTCCTAGGAAGGTGTTGGTAGAATGATCGGACAGGCAGATTTCTCCCGCCCCGAGGGTCTTCCACAGGGCTATATTTCCCATTATCATAGTGGGCGGCACCCAGAAGCCTGCGATGTGAAGAAGGAATCCCCTACCTAGAGGGCTACCAGGGCAGGCAACCGGGGATAGAAGTCTGAAGAAGCACCCTCGGGTTAGGGTTAGGCCGATGCACATGGGAGGCCCTACCGGCCCTTGCTGAGGGATCATCAAACTCCTGGTTCCCGCTTCAGGTGGGCGCTCCTTGGAGCTGTGTCCCAAGGGGTGCATGCAGATTTCACCTGTTCTACGGATTCAGCTCATTTCTAAAGGGCAAACGTTCCCATTGGGATCTATGGACATTGTGCGGTGCACCTCAGGGTTCCCGCATCTGCAGAGTTCATGGACCAGGCTACTGAGGACAGAAGCTGAGCATGGGACAGGGGCTTTGCATCAGGATTACCGTGAAGGTTATTTCACAAGTGAATGCTGTTGGTAACACCTGGGTGAGTCAGTGGGTTAGGCCACTGCCTTCAGCTCAGGACATGAGATGAGTCCTGGGATGGAGCCCCACATCGGGCTGTCTCCTCAGCAGGGAGCCTTCCTTCCCTTCTCTGGGCGTGCAACAGTGCCTACATCTTTTTGCTCCCTGCAAAGTGAAAAAGTAAAATCTTGAAGCAATAAATAAACAAATAAATAAATAATAAATATATAAAAGAGAGGGCATGATTTCCTATTGGAATCTAGGTCATTTGTGCGGGGCAGCTCAGGGTTCCCCCATGGGGAGAGTTTGGGAACCAGGCCTTTGAGGACAGAAGACTGAGCACATGACTTGGGCTTCGCATTATGCTAAGGCTGAAGGTCATTGCTATAGGGTATGCTTTCCAGAACACCTGTGTACCTCATTGGATGTGACCTCTTGCCTCGGCCCAGGTCAAGATCCCAGGGAAGAGGAATCTAGTTTGACACGGGGCCCTCCCCACTGCAGGGAGCCTTATTCCCCCTTCCTTCACACAAAAACACAGCCTACTTGTGATCTCAGACTGTCCAACAAATAAATGAAATCATTATTAAAAAAATATATATATATTCAGGCATGTTTTATATAGTGATCAAGTGCAATTCTGCAGTGTGGCTCAGGGTTCTTCCATCGGGAGATTTTGGGAACCAGGCCTCTGAGCTTGGAAGGCTGAGCAGCCGGCAACGGCTTCATGTGAGGCATAGGGTTAGGTTTAGGGTTAGGGTTAGGGTTATGTTTAGGTGAGGGTTAGAGTAAGGGTTAGGGTTATGTCTTAGGAACAAGGCATGTCGGAACTGGCCACACAATACTGGCACACCAAGGGCTGAGTTGATGGTGGGACTCAGCAGAATCCTCAGGCGATGGAATTTTGGACGGGACAGGCCAAGTGGGTGGAATGCCCTCAGGGGAGCATGCTGGTTTCTATATATCTGAAGGTACTGGATCGCACAGAAGGATAGGGTCAGTTTCTGCCTGAGAGGCTGAGTCCTTCCTACAGACTGACTTTCCCATCCACGGGAGGACCTGGGTTCCGTCCTCCGGTGTCCAGAGTCTGATCACGTAACCTAGGCTTAGGGTTTGGCTCTTGGAGAATGGCTGACCTGATTTGTCAGGGCAGAATTAGGCTTTCCACGGGACTCAGTTGAGGACGTAGCCCTGGCGGACCATCGTATTCCCGGATTGTGGTGTGGGGGTCCTAGGAAGGTGTTGGTAGAATGATCGGACAGGCAGATTTCTCCCGCCCCGAGGGTCTTCCACAGGGCTAAAATTCCCATTATCATAGTGGGCGGCACCCAGAAGCCTGCGATGTGAAGAAGGAATCCCCTACCTAGAGGGCTACCAGGACAGGCAAACGGGGATAGAAGTCTGAAGAAGCACCCTCGGGTTAGGTTTAGGCCGATGCACATGGGAGGCCCTACCGGCCCTTGCTGAGGGATCATCAAACTCCTGGATCCCGCATCAGGTGGGCGCTCCTTGGAGCTGTGTCCCATGGGGTGCATGCACATTTCACCTGTTCTACGGATTCAGCTCATTTCTAAAGGGCAAACGTTCCCATTGGGATCTATGGACATTGTGCGGTGCACCTCAGGGTTCCCGCATCTGCAGAGTTCATGGACCAGGCTACTGAGGAGAGAAGCTGAGCAGGGGACAGGGGCTTTGCATCAGGATTACCGTGAAGGTTATTTCACAAGTGAATGCTGTTGGTAACACCTGGGTGAGTCAGTGGGTTAGGCCACTGCCTTCAGCTCAGGACATGATCCCAGAGTCCTGGGATGGAGCCCCACATCGGGCTGTCTCCTCAGCAGGGAGCCTTCCTTCCCTTCTCTGGGCGTGCTACAGTGCCTACATCTTTTCGCTCCCTGCAAAGTGAAAAAGTAAAATCTTGAAGCAATAAATAAACAAATAAATAAATAATAAATATATAAAAGAGAGGGCATGATTTCCTATTGGAATCTAGGTCATTTGTGCGGGGCAGCTCAGGGTTCCCCCATGGGGAGAGTTTGGGAACCAGGCCTTTGAGGACAAAAGACTGAGCACATGACTTGGGCTTCGCATTATGCTAAGGCTGAAGGTCATTGCTATAGGGCATGCTTTCCAGAACACCTGTGTACCTCATTGGATGTGACCTCTTGCCTCGGCCCAGGTCAAGATCCCAGGGAAGAGGAATCTAGTTTGACACGGGGCCCTCCCCACTGCAGGGAGCCTTATTCCCCCTTCCTTCACACAAAAACACAGCCTACTTGTGATCTCAGACTGTCCAACAAATAAATGAAATCATTATTAAAAAATATATATATATTCAGGCATGTTTTAAATAGTGATCAAGTGCAATTCTGCAGTGTGGCTCAGGGTTCTTCCATCGGGAGATTTTGGGAACCAGGCCTCTGAGCTTGGAAGGCTGAGCAGCCGGCAACGGCTTCATGTGAGGCATAGGGTTAGGTTTAGGGTTAGGGTTAGGGTTAGGGTTATGTTTAGGTGAGGGTTAGAGTAAGGGTTAGGGTTATGTCTTAGGAACAAGGCATGTCGGAACTGGCCACACAATACTGGCACACCAAGGGCTGAGTTGATGGTGGGACTCAGCAGAATCCTCAGGCGATGGAATTTTGGATGGGACAGGCCAAGAGGGTGGAATGCCCTCAGGGGAGCATGCTGGTTTCTATATATCTGAAGGGACTGGATAGCACAGAAGGAAAGGGTCAGTTTCTGCCTGAGAGGCTGAGTCCTTCCTACAGACTGACTTTCCCATCCACAGGAGGACCTGGGTTCAGTCCTCCGGTGTCCAGAGTCTGATCACGTAACCTAGGCTTAGGGTTTGGCTCTTGGAGAATGGCTGACCTGATTTGTCAGGGCAGAATTAGGCTTTCCACGGGACTCAGTTGAGGACGTAGCCCTGGCGGACCATCGTATTCCCGGATTGTGGTGTGGGGGTCCTAGGAAGGTGTTGGTAGAATGATCGGACAGGCAGATTTCTCCCGCCCCGAGGGTCTTCCACAGGGCTAAAATTCCCATTATCATAGTGGGCGGCACCCAGAAGCCTGCGATGTGAAGAAGGAATCCCCTACCTAGAGGGCTACCAGGACAGGCAAACGGGGATAGAAGTCTGAAGAAGCACCCTCGGGTTAGGTTTAGGCCGATGCACATGGGAGGCCCTACCGGCCCTTGCTGAGGGATCATCAAACTCCTGGATCCCGCATCAGGTGGGCGCTCCTTGGAGCTGTGTCCCATGGGGTGCATGCACATTTCACCTGTTCTACGGATTCAGCTCATTTCTAAAGGGCAAACGTTCCCATTGGGATCTATGGACATTGTGCGGTGCACCTCAGGGTTCCCGCATCTGCAGAGTTCATGGACCAGGCTACTGAGGACAGAAGCTGAGCATGGGACAGGGGCTTTGCATCAGGATTACCGTGAAGGGTATTTCACAAGTGAATGCTGTTGGTAACACCTGGGAGAGTCAGTGGGTTAGGGCACTGCCTTCAGCTCAGGACATGATCCCAGAGTCCTGGGATGGAGCCCCACATCGGGCTGTCTCCTCAGCAGGGAGCCTTCCTTCCCTTCTCTGGGCGTGCAACAGTGCCTACATCTTTTCGCTCCCTGCAAAGTGAAAATGTAAAATCTTGAAGCAATAAATAAACAAATAAATAAATAATAAATATATAAAAGAGAGGGCATGATTTCCTATTGGAATCTAGGTCATTTGTGCGGGGCAGCTCAGGGTTCCCCCATGGGGAGAGTTTGGGAACCAGGCCTTTGAGGACAGAAGACTGAGCACATGACTTGGGCTTCGCATTATGCTAAGGCTGAAGGTCATTGCTATAGGGTATGCTTTACAGAACACCTGTGTACCTCATTGGATGTGACCTCTTGCCTCGGCCCAGGTCAAGATCCCAGGGAAGAGGAATCTAGTTTGACACCGGGCCCTCCCCACTGCAGGGAGCCTTATTCCCCCTTCCTTCAGACAAAAACACAGCCTACTTTTGATCTCAGTCTGTCCAACAAATAAATAAAATCATTATTAAAAAAATATATATTCAGGCATGTTTTATATAGTGATCAAGTGCAATTCTGCAGTGTGGCTCAGGGTTCTTCCATCGGGAGATTTTGGGAACCAGGCCTCTGAGGTTGGAAGGCTGAGCAGCCGGCAACGGCTTCATGTGAGGTATAGGGTTAGGGTTAGGGTTAGTGTTAGGGTTAGGGTTATGTTTAGGTGAGGGTTAGAGTAAGGGTTAGGGTTATGACTTAGGAACAAGGCATGTCGGAACTGGCCACACAATACTGGCACACCAAGGGCTGAGTTGAGGGTGGGTCTCAGCAGAATCCTCAGGCGATGGAATTTTGGACGGGACAGGCCAAGAGTGTGGAATGCCCTCAGGGGAGCATGCTGGTTTCTATATGTCTGAAGGTACTGGATAGCACAGAAGGAAAGGGTCAGTTTCTGCCCGAGAGGCTGAGTCCTTCCTACAGACAGACTTTCCCATCCACAGGAGGACCTGGGTTCAGTCCTCCGGTGTCCAGAGTCTGATCAGATAACCTAGGCTTAGGGTTTGGCTCTGGGAGAATGGCTGACCTGATTTGTCAGGGCAGAATTAGGCTTTCCACGGGACTCAGTTGAGGACGTAGCCCTGGCGGACCATCATATTCCCGGATTGTGGTGTGGGGGTCCTAGGAAGGTGTTGGTAGAATGATCGGACAGGCAGATTTCTCCCGCCCCGAGGGTCTTCCACAGGGCTAAATTTCCCATTTGCCTAGTGGGCGGCACCCAGAGGCCTGCGATGTGAAGAAGGAATCCCCTACCTAGAGGGCTACCAGGGCAGGCAACCGGGGATAGAAGTCTGAAGAAGCACCCTCGGGTTAGGGTTAGGTCGATGCACATGGGAGGCCCTACCGGCCCTTGCTGAGGGATCATCAAACTCCTGGTTCCCGCTTCAGGTGGGCGCTCCTTGGAGATGTGTCCCAAGGGGTGCATGCAGATTTCACCTGTTCTACGGATTCAGCTCATTTCTAAAGGGCAAACATTCCCATTGGGATCTATGGACATTGTGCGGTGTACCTCAGGGTTCCCGCATCTGCAGAGTTCATGGACCAGGCTAAGGAGGACAAAAGCCTGAGCATGGGACAGGGGCTTTGCATCAGGATTACCGTGAAGGTTATTTCACAAGTGAATGCTGTTGGTAACACCTGGGTGAGTCAGTGGGTTAGGCCACTGCCTTCAGCTCAGGACATGATCCCAGAGTCCTGGGATGGAGCCCCACATCGGGCTGTCTCCTCAGCAGGGAGCCTTCTTTCCCTTCTCTGGGCGTGCAACACTGCCTACATCTTTTCGCTCCCTGCAAAGTGAAAAAGTAAAATCTTGAAGCAATAAATAAATAAATAATAAATATATAAAAGAGAGGGCATGATTTCCTATTGGAATCTAGGTCATTTGTGCGGGGCAGCTCAGGGTTCCCCCATGGGGAGAGTTTGGGAACCAGGCCTTTGAGGACAGAAGACTGAGCACATGACTTGGGCTTTGCATTATGCTAAGGCTGAAGGTCATTGCTATAGGGTATGCTTTCCAGAACACCTGTGTACCTCATTGGATGTGACCTCTTGCCTCGGCCCAGGTCACGATCCCAGGGAAGAGGAATCTAGTTTGACACCAGGCCCTCCCCACTGCAGGGAGCCTTATTCCCCCTTTCTTCACACAAAAACACAGCCTACTTGTGATCTCAGACTGTCCAACAAATAAATGAAATCATTATTAAAAAAAATATATATTCAGGCATGTTTTATATAGTGATCAAGTGCAAATCTGCAGTGCGGCTCAGGGTTCTTCCATCGGGAGATTTTGGGAACCAGGCCTCTGAGCTTGGAAGGCTGAGCAGCCGGCAACGGCTTCATGTGAGGTATAGGGTTAGGGTTAGGGTTAGGGTTATGTTTAGGTGAGGGTTAGAGTAAGGGTTAGGGTTATGTCTTAGGAACAAGGCATGTCGGAACTGGCCACACAATACTGGCACACCAAGGGCTGAGTTGAGGGTGGGACTCATTAGAATCCACAGGCGATGGAATTTTGGACGGGACAGGCCAAGAGGGTGGAATGCCCTCAGGGGAGCATGCTGGTTTCTATATATCTGAATGTACTGGATAGCACAGAAGGAAAGGGTCAGTTTCTGCCTGAGAGGCTGAGTCCTTCCTACAGACTGACTTTCCATCCACAGGAGGACCTGGGTTCAGTCCTCCGGTGGCCAGAGTCTGATCACGTAACCTAGGCTTAGGGTTTGGCTCTTGGAGAATGGCTGACCTGATTTGTCAGGGCAGAATTAGGCTTTCCACGGGACTCAGTTAAGGACGTAGCCCTGGCAGACCATCATATTCCCGGATTGTGGTGTGGGGGTCCTTGGAAGGTGTTGGTAGAATGATCGGACAGGCAGATTTCTCCCGCCCCGAGGGTCTTCCACAGGGCTAAAATTCCCATTATCATAGTGGGCGGCACCCAGAAGCCTGCGATTGAAGAAGGAATCCCCTACCTAGAGGGCTACCAGGGCAGGCAACCGGGGATAGAAGTCTGAAGAAGCACCCTCGGGTTAGGGTTAGGCCGATGCACATGGGAGGCCCTACTGGCCCTTGCTGAGGGATCATCAAACTCCTGGTTCCCGCTTCAGGTGGGCGCTCCTTGGAGCTGTGTCCCAAGGGGTGCATGCAGATTTCACCTGTTCTACGGATTCAGCTCATTTCTAAAGGGCAAACGTTCCCATTGGGATCTATGGACATTGTGCGGTGCACCTCAGGGTTCCCGCATCTGCAGAGTTCATGGACCAGGCTACTGAGGACTGAAGCTGAGCATTGGACAGGGGCTTTGCATCAGGATTACCGTGAAGGTTATTTCACAAGTGAATGCTGTTGGTAACACCTGGGTGTGTCAGTGGGTTAGGCCACTGCCTTCAACTCAGGACATGATCCCAGACCCTGGGATGGAGCCCCACATCGGGCTGTCTCCTCAGCAGGGAGCCTTCCTTCCCTCTCTGGGCGTGCAACAGTGCCTACATCTTTTCGCTCCCTGCAAAGTGAAAAAGTAAAATCTTGAAGGAATAAATAAACAAATAAATAAAAAATAAACATATAAAAGAGAGGGCATGATTTCCTATTGGAATCTAGGTCATTTGTGCGGGGCAGCTCAGGGTTCCCCCATGGGGAGAGTTTGGGAACCAGGCCTTTGAGGACAGAAGACTGAGCACATGACTTGGGCTTCGCATTATGCTAAGGCTGAAGGTCATTGCTATAGGGTATGCTTTCCAGAACACCTGTGTACCTCATTGGATGTGACCTCTTGCCTCGGCCCAGGTCAAGATCCCAGGGAAGAGGAATCTAGTTTGACACCGGGCCCTCCCCACTGCAGGGAGCCTTATTCCCCCTTCCTTCACACAAAAACACAGCCTACTTGTGATCTCAGACTGTCCAACAAATAAATGAAATCATTATTAAAAAATATATATATTCAGGCATGTTTTATATAGTGATCAAGTGCAATTCTGCAGTGTGGCTCAGGGTTCTTCCATCGGGAGATTTTGGGAACCAGGCCTCTGAGCTTGGAAGGCTGAGCAGCCGGCAACGGCTTCATGTGAGGTATAGGGTTAGGGTTAAGGTTAGGGTTAGGGTTATGTTTAGGTGAGGGTTAGAGTAAGGGTTAGGGTTATGTCTTAGGAACAAGGCATGTCGGAACTGGCCACACAATACTGGCACACCAAGGGCTGAGTTGAGGGTGGGACTCAGCAGAATCCTCAGGCGATGGAATTTTGACAGGACAGGCCAAGAGGGTGGAATGCCCTTAGGGGAGCATGCTGGTTTCTATATATCTGAAGGTACTGGATAGCACAGAAGGATAGGGTCAGTTTCTGCCTGAGAGGCTGAGTCCTTCCTACAGACTGACTTTCCCATCCACAGGAGGACCTGGGTTCAGTCCTCCGGTGGCCAGAGTCTGATCACGTAACCTAGGCTTAGGGTTTGGCTCTTGGAGAATGGCTGACCTGATTTGTCAGGGCAGAATTAGGCTTTCCACGGGACTCAGTTGAAGACGTAGCCCTGGCGGACCATCATATTCCCGGATTGTGGTGTGGGGGTCCTAGGAAGGTGTTGGTAGAATGATCGGACAGGCAGATTTCTCCCGCCCCGAGGGTCTTCCACAGGGCTAAATTTCCCATTATCATAGTGGGCGGCACCCAGAAGCCTGCGATGTGAAGAAGGAATCCCCTACCTAGAGGGCTACCAGGGCAGGAAACCGGGGATAGAAGTCTGAAGAAGCACCCTCGGGTTAGGTTTAGGCCGATGCACATGGGAGGCCCTACCGGCCCTTGCTGAGGGATCATCAAACTCCTGGTTCCCGCTTCAGGTGGGCGCTCCTTGGAGCTGTGTCCCAAGGGGTGCATGCAGATTTCACCTGTTCTACGGATTCAGCTCATTTCTAAAGGGCAAACGTTCCCATTGGGATCTATGGACATTGTGCGGTGCACCTCAGGGTTCCCGCATCTGCAGAGTTCATGGACCAGGCTACTGAGGACAGAAGCTGAGCATGGGACAGGGGCTTTGCATCAGGATTACCGTGAAGGTTATTTCACAAGTGAATGCTGTTGGTAACACCTGGGTGAGTCAGTGGGTTAGGCCACTGCCTTCAGCTCAGGACATGATCCCAGAATCCTGGGATGGAGCCCCACATCGGGCTGTCTCCTCAGCAGGGAGCCTTCCTTCCCTTCTCTGGGCGTGCAACAGTGCCTACATCTTTTCGCTCCCTGCAAAGTGAAAAAGTAAAATCTTGAAGCAATAATAAACAAATAAATAAATAATAAATATATAAAAGAGAGGGCATGATTTCCTATTGGAATCTAGGTCATTTGTGCGGGGCAGCTCAGGGTTCCCCCATTGGGAGAGTTTGGGAACCAGACCTTTGAGGACAGAAGACTGAGCACATGACTTGGGCTTCGCATTATGCTAAGGCTGAAGGTCATTGCTATAGGGTATGCTTTCCAGAACACCTGTGTACCTCATTGGATGTGACCTCTTGTCTCCGCCCAGGTCAAGATCCCAGGGAAGAGGAATCTAGTTTGACACCGGGCCCTCCCCACTGCAGGGAGCCTTATTCCCCCTTCCTTCACACAAAAACACAGCCTACTTGTGACCTCAGACTGTCCAACAAATAAATGAAATCATTATTAAAAAAATATATATATTCAAGCATGTTTTATATAGTGATCAAGTGCAATTCTGCAGTGTGGCTCAGGGATCTTCCATCGGGAGATTTTGGGAACCAGGCCTCTGAGCTTGGAAGGCTGAGCAGCCGGCAACGGCTTCATGTGAGGCATAGGGTTAGGATTAGGGTTAGGGTTAGGGTTATGTTTAGGTGAGGGTTAGAGTAAGGGTTAGGGTTATGTCTTAGGAACAAGGCATGTCGGAACTGGCCACACAATACTGGCACACCAAGGGCTGAGTTGAGGGTGGGACTCAGCAGAATCCTCAGGTGATGGAAGTTTGGACAGGACAGGCCAAGAGGGTGGAATGCCCTCAGGGGAGCATGCTGCTTTCTATATATCTGAAGGTACTGGATAGCACAGAAGGAAAGGGTCAGTTTCTGCCTGAGAGGCTGAGTCCTTCCTACAGACTGACTTTCCCATCCACAGGAGGACATGGGTTCAGTCCTCCGGTGGCCAGAGTCTGATCACGTACCCTACGCTTAGGGTTTGTCTCTTGGAGAATGGCTGACCTGATTTTTCAGGGCAGAATTAGGCTTTCCACGGGACTCAGTTGAGGACGGAGCCCTGGCGGACCATCATATTCCCGGATTGTGGTGTGGGGGTCCTAGGAAGGTGTTGGTAGAATGATCGGACAGGCAGATTTCTCCCACCCCGAGGGTCTTCCACAGGGCTAAATTTCCCATTATCATAGTGGGCGGCACCCAGAAGCCTGCGATGTGAAGAAGGAATCCCCTACCTAGAGGGCTACCAGGGCAGGCAACCGGGGATAGAAGTCTGAAGAAGCACCCTCGGGTTAGGGTTAGGCCGATGCACATGGGAGGCCCTACCGGCCCTTGCTGAGGGATCATCAAACTTTTGGTTCCCGCTTCAGGTGGGCGCTCCTTGGAGCTGTGTCCCAAGGGTTGCATGCAGATTTCACCTGTTCTACGGATTCAGCTCATTTCTAAATGGCAAATGTTCCCATTGGGATCTATGGACATTGTGCGGTGCACCTCAGGGTTCCCGCATCTGCAGAGTTCATGGACCAGGCTACTGAGGACAGAAGCTGAGCATGGGACAGGGGCTTTGCATCAGGATTACCGTGAAGGTTATTTCACAAGTGAATGCTGTTGGTAACACCTGGGTGAGTCAGTGGGTAGGCCACTGCCTTCAGCTCAGGACATGATCGCAGAGTCCTGGAATGGAGCCCCACATCGGCTGTCTCCTCAGCAGGGAGACTTTCTTCCCTTCTCTGGGCGTGCAACACTGCCTACATCTTTTCGCTCCCTGCAAATTGATAAAGTAAAATCTTGAAGAAATAAATAAACAAATAAATAAATAATAAATATATAAAAGAGAGGGCATGATTTCCTATTGGAATCTAGGTCATTTGTGCGGGGCAGCTCAGGGTTCCCCCATGGGGAGGGTTTGGGAACCAGGCCTTTGAGGACAGAAGACTGAGCACATGACTTGGGCTTCGCATTATGCTAAGGCTGAAGGTCATTGCTATAGGGTATGCTTTCCAGAACACCTGTGTACCTCATTGGATGTGACCTCTTGCCTCGGCCCAGGTCAAGATCCCAGGGAAGAGGAATCTAGTTTGACACCGGGCCCTCCCCACTGCAGGGAGCCTTATTCCCCCTTCCTTCACACAAAAACACAGCCTACTTGTGATCTTAGACTGTCCAACAAATAAATGAAATCATTATTAAAAAATATATATATTCAGGCATGTTTTATATAGAGATCAAGTGCAATTCTGCTGTGTGGCTCAGGGTTCTTCCATCAGGAGATTTTGGGAACCAGGCCTCTGAGCTTGGAAGGCTGAGCAGCCGGCAACGGCTTCATGTGAGGTATAGGGTTAGGGTTAGGGTTAGGGTTAGGGTTATGTTTAGGTGAGGGTTAGAGTAAGGGTTAGGGTTATGTCTTAGGAACAAGGCATGTCGGAACTGGCCACACAATACTGGCACACCAAGGGCTGAGTTGAGGGTGGGACTCAGCAGAATCCTCAGGCGATGGATGTTTGGACAGGACAGGCCAAGAGGGTGGAATGCCCTCAGGGGAGCATGCTGGTTTCTATATATCTGAAGGTACTGGACAGCACAGAAGGATAGGGTCAGTTTCTGCCTGAGAGGCTGAGTCCTTCCTACAGACTGACTTTCCCATCCACAGGAGGACCTGGGTTCAGTCCTCCGGTGGCCAGAGTCTGATCACGTAACCTAGGCTTAGGGTTTGGCTTTTGGAGAATGGCTGAACTGATTTGTCAGGGCAGAATTAGGCTTTCCACGGGACTCAGTTGAGGACGTAGCCCTGGCGGACCATCATATTCCCGGATTGTGGTGTGGGGGTCCTAGGAAGGTGTTGGTAGAATGATCGGACAGGCAGATTTCTCCCGCCTCGAGGGTCTTCCACAGGGCTAAATTTCCCATTATCATTGTGGGCGGCACCCAGAAGCCTGCGATGTGAAGAAGGAATCCCCTACCTAGAGGGCTACCAGGGCAGGCAACCGGGGATAGAAGTCTGAAGAAGCACCCTCGGTTTAGGGTTAGGCCGATGCACATGGGAGGCCCTACCGGCCCTTGCTGAGGGATCATCAAACTCCTGGTTCCCGCTTCACGTGGGCGATCCTTGGAGCTGTGTCCCAAGGGGTGCATGCAGATTTCACCTGTTCTAAGGATTCAGCTCATTTCTAAAGGGCAAACGTTCCCATTGGGATCTATGGACATTGTGCGGTGCACCTCAGGGTTCCCGCATCTGCAGAGTTCATGGACCAGGCTACTGAGGACAGAAGCCTGAGCATGGGACAGGGGCTTTGCATCAGGATTACCGTGAAGGTTATTTCACAAGTGAATGCTGTTGGTAACACCTGGGTGAGTCAGTGGGTAGGCCACTGCCTTCAGCTCAGGACATGATCCCAGAGTCCTGGGATGGAGCCCCACATCGGCTGTCTCCTCAGCAGGGAGACTTTCTTCCCTTCTCTGGGCGTGCAACACTGCCTACATCTTTTCGCTCCCTGCAAATTGATAAAGTAAAATCTTGAAGCAATAAATAAACAAATAAATAAATAATAAATATATAAAAGAGAGGGCATGATTTCCTATTGGAATCTAGGTCATTTGTGCGGGGCAGCTCAGGGTTCCCCCATGGGGAGGGTTTGGGAACCAGGCCTTTGAGGACAGAAGACTGAGCACATGACTTGGGCTTCGCATTATGCTAAGGCTGAAGGTCATTGCTATAGGGTATGCTTTCCAGAACACCTGTGTACCTCATTGGATGTGACCTCTTGCCTCGGCCCAGGTCAAGATCCCAGGGAAGAGGAATCTAGTTTGACACCGGGCCCTCCCCACTGCAGGGAGCCTTATTCCCCCTTCCTTCACACAAAAACACAGCCTACTTGTGATCTTAGACTGTCCAACAAATAAATGAAATCATTATTAAAAAAAATATATATTCAGGCATGTTTTATATAGAGATCAAGTGCAATTCTGCAGTGTGGCTCAGGGTTCTTCCATCAGGAGATTTTGGGAACCAGGCCTCTGAGCTTGGAAGGCTGAGCAGCCGGCAACGGCTTCATGTGAGGTATAGGGTTAGGGTTAGGGTTAGGGTTAGGGTTATGTTTAGGTGAGGGTTAGAGTAAGGGTTAGGGTTATGTCTTAGGAACAAGGCATGTCGGAACTGGCCACACAATACTGGCACACCAAGGGCTGAGTTGAGGGTGGGACTCAGCAGAATCCTCAGGCGATGGAATTTTGGACGGGACAGGCCAAGAGGGTGGAATGCCCTCAGGGGAGCATGCTGGTTTCTATATATCTGATGGTACTGGATAGCACAGTAGGAAAGGTTCAGTTTCTGCCTGAGAGGCTGAGTCCTTCCTACAGACTGACTTTCCCATCCACAGGAGGACCTGGGTTCAGTCCTCCTGTGTCCAGACTCTGATCACGTAACCTAGGCTTAGGGTTTGGCTCTTGGAGAATGGCTGACCTGATTTGTCAGGGCAGAATTAGGCTTTCCACGGGACTCAGTTAAGGACGTAGCCCTGGCAGACCATCATATTCCCGGATTGTGGTGTGGGGGTCCTTGGAAGGTGTTGGTAGAATGATCGGACAGGCAGATTTCTCCCGCCCCGAGGGTCTTCCACAGGGCTAAAATTCCCATTATCATAGTGGGCGGCACCCAGAAGCCTGCGATTGAAGAAGGAATCCCCTACCTAGAGGGCTACCAGGGCAGGCAACCGGGGATAGAAGTCTGAAGAAGCACCCTCGGGTTAGGGTTAGGCCGATGCACATGGGAGGCCCTACTGGCCCTTGCTGAGGGATCATCAAACTCCTGGTTCCCGCTTCAGGTGGGCGCTCCTTGGAGCTGTGTCCCAAGGGGTGCATGCAGATTTCACCTGTTCTACGGATTCAGCTCATTTCTAAAGGGCAAACGTTCCCATTGGGATCTATGGACATTGTGCGGTGCACCTCAGGGTTCCCGCATCTGCAGAGTTCATGGACCAGGCTACTGAGGACTGAAGCTGAGCATTGGACAGGGGCTTTGCATCAGGATTACCGTGAAGGTTATTTCACAAGTGAATGCTGTTGGTAACACCTGGGTGTGTCAGTGGGTTAGGCCACTGCCTTCAACTCAGGACATGATCCCAGACCCTGGGATGGAGCCCCACATCGGGCTGTCTCCTCAGCAGGGAGCCTTCCTTCCCTCTCTGGGCGTGCAACAGTGCCTACATCTTTTCGCTCCCTGCAAAGTGAAAAAGTAAAATCTTGAAGGAATAAATAAACAAATAAATAAAAAATAAACATATAAAAGAGAGGGCATGATTTCCTATTGGAATCTAGGTCATTTGTGCGGGGCAGCTCAGGGTTCCCCCATGGGGAGAGTTTGGGAACCAGGCCTTTGAGGACAGAAGACTGAGCACATGACTTGGGCTTCGCATTATGCTAAGGCTGAAGGTCATTGCTATAGGGTATGCTTTCCAGAACACCTGTGTACCTCATTGGATGTGACCTCTTGCCTCGGCCCAGGTCAAGATCCCAGGGAAGAGGAATCTAGTTTGACACCGGGCCCTCCCCACTGCAGGGAGCCTTATTCCCCCTTCCTTCACACAAAAACACAGCCTACTTGTGATCTCAGACTGTCCAACAAATAAATGAAATCATTATTAAAAAATATATATATTCAGGCATGTTTTATATAGTGATCAAGTGCAATTCTGCAGTGTGGCTCAGGGTTCTTCCATCGGGAGATTTTGGGAACCAGGCCTCTGAGCTTGGAAGGCTGAGCAGCCGGCAACGGCTTCATGTGAGGTATAGGGTTAGGGTTAAGGTTAGGGTTAGGGTTATGTTTAGGTGAGGGTTAGAGTAAGGGTTAGGGTTATGTCTTAGGAACAAGGCATGTCGGAACTGGCCACACAATACTGGCACACCAAGGGCTGAGTTGAGGGTGGGACTCAGCAGAATCCTCAGGCGATGGAATTTTGACAGGACAGGCCAAGAGGGTGGAATGCCCTTAGGGGAGCATGCTGGTTTCTATATATCTGAAGGTACTGGATAGCACAGAAGGATAGGGTCAGTTTCTGCCTGAGAGGCTGAGTCCTTCCTACAGACTGACTTTCCCATCCACAGGAGGACCTGGGTTCAGTCCTCCGGTGGCCAGAGTCTGATCACGTAACCTAGGCTTAGGGTTTGGCTCTTGGAGAATGGCTGACCTGATTTGTCAGGGCAGAATTAGGCTTTCCACGGGACTCAGTTGAAGACGTAGCCCTGGCGGACCATCATATTCCCGGATTGTGGTGTGGGGGTCCTAGGAAGGTGTTGGTAGAATGATCGGACAGGCAGATTTCTCCCGCCCCGAGGGTCTTCCACAGGGCTAAATTTCCCATTATCATAGTGGGCGGCACCCAGAAGCCTGCGATGTGAAGAAGGAATCCCCTACCTAGAGGGCTACCAGGGCAGGAAACCGGGGATAGAAGTCTGAAGAAGCACCCTCGGGTTAGGTTTAGGCCGATGCACATGGGAGGCCCTACCGGCCCTTGCTGAGGGATCATCAAACTCCTGGTTCCCGCTTCAGGTGGGCGCTCCTTGGAGCTGTGTCCCAAGGGGTGCATGCAGATTTCACCTGTTCTACGGATTCAGCTCATTTCTAAAGGGCAAACGTTCCCATTGGGATCTATGGACATTGTGCGGTGCACCTCAGGGTTCCCGCATCTGCAGAGTTCATGGACCAGGCTACTGAGGACAGAAGCTGAGCATGGGACAGGGGCTTTGCATCAGGATTACCGTGAAGGTTATTTCACAAGTGAATGCTGTTGGTAACACCTGGGTGAGTCAGTGGGTTAGGCCACTGCCTTCAGCTCAGGACATGATCCCAGAATCCTGGGATGGAGCCCCACATCGGGCTGTCTCCTCAGCAGGGAGCCTTCCTTCCCTTCTCTGGGCGTGCAACAGTGCCTACATCTTTTCGCTCCCTGCAAAGTGAAAAAGTAAAATCTTGAAGCAATAATAAACAAATAAATAAATAATAAATATATAAAAGAGAGGGCATGATTTCCTATTGGAATCTAGGTCATTTGTGCGGGGCAGCTCAGGGTTCCCCCATTGGGAGAGTTTGGGAACCAGACCTTTGAGGACAGAAGACTGAGCACATGACTTGGGCTTCGCATTATGCTAAGGCTGAAGGTCATTGCTATAGGGTATGCTTTCCAGAACACCTGTGTACCTCATTGGATGTGACCTCTTGTCTCCGCCCAGGTCAAGATCCCAGGGAAGAGGAATCTAGTTTGACACCGGGCCCTCCCCACTGCAGGGAGCCTTATTCCCCCTTCCTTCACACAAAAACACAGCCTACTTGTGACCTCAGACTGTCCAACAAATAAATGAAATCATTATTAAAAAAATATATATATTCAAGCATGTTTTATATAGTGATCAAGTGCAATTCTGCAGTGTGGCTCAGGGATCTTCCATCGGGAGATTTTGGGAACCAGGCCTCTGAGCTTGGAAGGCTGAGCAGCCGGCAACGGCTTCATGTGAGGCATAGGGTTAGGATTAGGGTTAGGGTTAGGGTTATGTTTAGGTGAGGGTTAGAGTAAGGGTTAGGGTTATGTCTTAGGAACAAGGCATGTCGGAACTGGCCACACAATACTGGCACACCAAGGGCTGAGTTGAGGGTGGGACTCAGCAGAATCCTCAGGTGATGGAAGTTTGGACAGGACAGGCCAAGAGGGTGGAATGCCCTCAGGGGAGCATGCTGCTTTCTATATATCTGAAGGTACTGGATAGCACAGAAGGAAAGGGTCAGTTTCTGCCTGAGAGGCTGAGTCCTTCCTACAGACTGACTTTCCCATCCACAGGAGGACATGGGTTCAGTCCTCCGGTGGCCAGAGTCTGATCACGTACCCTACGCTTAGGGTTTGTCTCTTGGAGAATGGCTGACCTGATTTTTCAGGGCAGAATTAGGCTTTCCACGGGACTCAGTTGAGGACGGAGCCCTGGCGGACCATCATATTCCCGGATTGTGGTGTGGGGGTCCTAGGAAGGTGTTGGTAGAATGATCGGACAGGCAGATTTCTCCCACCCCGAGGGTCTTCCACAGGGCTAAATTTCCCATTATCATAGTGGGCGGCACCCAGAAGCCTGCGATGTGAAGAAGGAATCCCCTACCTAGAGGGCTACCAGGGCAGGCAACCGGGGATAGAAGTCTGAAGAAGCACCCTCGGGTTAGGGTTAGGCCGATGCACATGGGAGGCCCTACCGGCCCTTGCTGAGGGATCATCAAACTTTTGGTTCCCGCTTCAGGTGGGCGCTCCTTGGAGCTGTGTCCCAAGGGTTGCATGCAGATTTCACCTGTTCTACGGATTCAGCTCATTTCTAAATGGCAAATGTTCCCATTGGGATCTATGGACATTGTGCGGTGCACCTCAGGGTTCCCGCATCTGCAGAGTTCATGGACCAGGCTACTGAGGACAGAAGCTGAGCATGGGACAGGGGCTTTGCATCAGGATTACCGTGAAGGTTATTTCACAAGTGAATGCTGTTGGTAACACCTGGGTGAGTCAGTGGGTAGGCCACTGCCTTCAGCTCAGGACATGATCGCAGAGTCCTGGAATGGAGCCCCACATCGGCTGTCTCCTCAGCAGGGAGACTTTCTTCCCTTCTCTGGGCGTGCAACACTGCCTACATCTTTTCGCTCCCTGCAAATTGATAAAGTAAAATCTTGAAGAAATAAATAAACAAATAAATAAATAATAAATATATAAAAGAGAGGGCATGATTTCCTATTGGAATCTAGGTCATTTGTGCGGGGCAGCTCAGGGTTCCCCCATGGGGAGGGTTTGGGAACCAGGCCTTTGAGGACAGAAGACTGAGCACATGACTTGGGCTTCGCATTATGCTAAGGCTGAAGGTCATTGCTATAGGGTATGCTTTCCAGAACACCTGTGTACCTCATTGGATGTGACCTCTTGCCTCGGCCCAGGTCAAGATCCCAGGGAAGAGGAATCTAGTTTGACACCGGGCCCTCCCCACTGCAGGGAGCCTTATTCCCCCTTCCTTCACACAAAAACACAGCCTACTTGTGATCTTAGACTGTCCAACAAATAAATGAAATCATTATTAAAAAATATATATATTCAGGCATGTTTTATATAGAGATCAAGTGCAATTCTGCTGTGTGGCTCAGGGTTCTTCCATCAGGAGATTTTGGGAACCAGGCCTCTGAGCTTGGAAGGCTGAGCAGCCGGCAACGGCTTCATGTGAGGTATAGGGTTAGGGTTAGGGTTAGGGTTAGGGTTATGTTTAGGTGAGGGTTAGAGTAAGGGTTAGGGTTATGTCTTAGGAACAAGGCATGTCGGAACTGGCCACACAATACTGGCACACCAAGGGCTGAGTTGAGGGTGGGACTCAGCAGAATCCTCAGGCGATGGATGTTTGGACAGGACAGGCCAAGAGGGTGGAATGCCCTCAGGGGAGCATGCTGGTTTCTATATATCTGAAGGTACTGGACAGCACAGAAGGATAGGGTCAGTTTCTGCCTGAGAGGCTGAGTCCTTCCTACAGACTGACTTTCCCATCCACAGGAGGACCTGGGTTCAGTCCTCCGGTGGCCAGAGTCTGATCACGTAACCTAGGCTTAGGGTTTGGCTTTTGGAGAATGGCTGAACTGATTTGTCAGGGCAGAATTAGGCTTTCCACGGGACTCAGTTGAGGACGTAGCCCTGGCGGACCATCATATTCCCGGATTGTGGTGTGGGGGTCCTAGGAAGGTGTTGGTAGAATGATCGGACAGGCAGATTTCTCCCGCCTCGAGGGTCTTCCACAGGGCTAAATTTCCCATTATCATTGTGGGCGGCACCCAGAAGCCTGCGATGTGAAGAAGGAATCCCCTACCTAGAGGGCTACCAGGGCAGGCAACCGGGGATAGAAGTCTGAAGAAGCACCCTCGGTTTAGGGTTAGGCCGATGCACATGGGAGGCCCTACCGGCCCTTGCTGAGGGATCATCAAACTCCTGGTTCCCGCTTCACGTGGGCGATCCTTGGAGCTGTGTCCCAAGGGGTGCATGCAGATTTCACCTGTTCTAAGGATTCAGCTCATTTCTAAAGGGCAAACGTTCCCATTGGGATCTATGGACATTGTGCGGTGCACCTCAGGGTTCCCGCATCTGCAGAGTTCATGGACCAGGCTACTGAGGACAGAAGCCTGAGCATGGGACAGGGGCTTTGCATCAGGATTACCGTGAAGGTTATTTCACAAGTGAATGCTGTTGGTAACACCTGGGTGAGTCAGTGGGTAGGCCACTGCCTTCAGCTCAGGACATGATCCCAGAGTCCTGGGATGGAGCCCCACATCGGCTGTCTCCTCAGCAGGGAGACTTTCTTCCCTTCTCTGGGCGTGCAACACTGCCTACATCTTTTCGCTCCCTGCAAATTGATAAAGTAAAATCTTGAAGCAATAAATAAACAAATAAATAAATAATAAATATATAAAAGAGAGGGCATGATTTCCTATTGGAATCTAGGTCATTTGTGCGGGGCAGCTCAGGGTTCCCCCATGGGGAGGGTTTGGGAACCAGGCCTTTGAGGACAGAAGACTGAGCACATGACTTGGGCTTCGCATTATGCTAAGGCTGAAGGTCATTGCTATAGGGTATGCTTTCCAGAACACCTGTGTACCTCATTGGATGTGACCTCTTGCCTCGGCCCAGGTCAAGATCCCAGGGAAGAGGAATCTAGTTTGACACCGGGCCCTCCCCACTGCAGGGAGCCTTATTCCCCCTTCCTTCACACAAAAACACAGCCTACTTGTGATCTTAGACTGTCCAACAAATAAATGAAATCATTATTAAAAAAAATATATATTCAGGCATGTTTTATATAGAGATCAAGTGCAATTCTGCAGTGTGGCTCAGGGTTCTTCCATCAGGAGATTTTGGGAACCAGGCCTCTGAGCTTGGAAGGCTGAGCAGCCGGCAACGGCTTCATGTGAGGTATAGGGTTAGGGTTAGGGTTAGGGTTAGGGTTATGTTTAGGTGAGGGTTAGAGTAAGGGTTAGGGTTATGTCTTAGGAACAAGGCATGTCGGAACTGGCCACACAATACTGGCACACCAAGGGCTGAGTTGAGGGTGGGACTCAGCAGAATCCTCAGGCGATGGAATTTTGGACGGGACAGGCCAAGAGGGTGGAATGCCCTCAGGGGAGCATGCTGGTTTCTATATATCTGATGGTACTGGATAGCACAGTAGGAAAGGTTCAGTTTCTGCCTGAGAGGCTGAGTCCTTCCTACAGACTGACTTTCCCATCCACAGGAGGACCTGGGTTCAGTCCTCCTGTGTCCAGACTCTGATCACGTAACCTAGGCTTAGGTTTTGGCTCTTGGAGAATGGCTGACCTGATTTTTCAGGGCAGAATTAGGCTTTCCACGGGACTCAGTTGAGGACGTAGCCCTGGCGGACCATCATATTCCCGGATTGTGGTGTGGGGGTCCTAGGAAGGTGTTGGTAGAATGATCGGACAGGCAGATTTCTCCCACCCCGAGGGTCTTCCACAGGGCTAAATTTCCCATTATCATAGTGGGCGGCACCCAGAGGCCTGCGATGTGAAGAAGGAATCCCCTACCTAGAGGGCTACCAGGGCAGGCAACCGGAAATAGAAGTCTGAAGAAGCACCCTCGGGTTAGGGTTAGGCCGATGCACATGGGAGGCCCTACCGGCCCTTGCTGAGGGATTATCAAACTCCTGGTTCCCGCTTCACGTGGGCGATCCTTGGAGCTGTGTCCCAAGGGGTGCATGCAGATTTCACCTGTTCTACGGATTCAGCTCATTTCTAAAGGGCAAACGTTCCCATTGGGATCTATGGACATTGTGCGGTGCACCTCAGGGTTCCCGCATCTGCAGAGTTCATGGACCAGGCTACTGAGGACAGAAGCTGAGCATGGGACAGGGGCTTTGCATCAGGATTACCGTGAAGGTTATTTCACAAGTGAATGCTGTTGGTAACACCTGGGTGAGTCAGTGGGTTAGGCCACTGCCTTCAACTCAGGACATGATCCCAGACCCTGGGATGGAGCCCCACATCGGGCTGTCTCCTCAGCAGGAGCCTTCCTTCCCTCTCTGGGCGTGCAACAGTGCCTACATTTTTTCGCTCCCTGCAAAGTGAAAAAGTAAAATCTTGAAGCAATAAATAAACAAATAAATAAATAATAAATATATAAAAGAGAGGGCATGATTTCCTATTGGAATCTAGGTCATTTGTGCGGGGCAGCTCAGGGTTCCCCCATGGGGAGAGTTTGGGAACCAGGCCTTTGAGGACAGAAGACTGAGCACATGACTTGGGCTTCGCATTATGCTAAGGCTGAAGGTCATTGCTATAGGGTATGCTTTCCAGAACACCTGTGTACCTCATTGGATGTGACCTCTTGCCTCGGCCCAAGTCAAGATCCCAGGGAAGAGGAATCTAGTTTGACACCGGGCCCTCCCCACTGCAGGGAGCCTTATTCCCCCTTCCTTCACACAAAAACACAGCCTACTTGTGATCTCAGACTGTCCAACAAATAAATGAAATCATTATTAAAAAAAATATATATTCAGGCATGTTTTATATAGTGATCAAGTGCAATTCTGCAGTGTGGCTCAGGGTTCTTCCATCGGGAGATTTTGGGAACCAGGCCTCTGAGCTTGGAAGGCTGAGCAGCCGGCAACGGCTTCATGTGAGGTATAGGGTTAGGGTTAAGGTTAGGGTTAGGGTTATGTTTAGGTGAGGGTTAGAGTAAGGGTTAGGGTTATGTCTTAGGAACAAGGCATGTCGGAACTGGCCACACAATACTGGCACACCAAGGGCTGAGTTGAGGGTGGGACTCGGCAGAATCCTCAGGCGATGGAATTTTGGACGGGACAGGCCAAGAGGGTGGAATGCCCTTAGGGGAGCATGCTGGTTTCTATATATCTGAAGGTACTGGATAGCACAGAAGGATAGGGTCAGTTTCTGCCTGAGAGGCTGAGTCCTTCCTACAGACTGACTTTCCCATCCACAGGAGGACCTGGGTTCAGTCCTCCGGTGGCCAGAGTCTGATCACGTAACCTAGGCTTAGGGTTTGGCTCTTGGAGAATGGCTGACCTGATTTGTCAGGGCAGAATTAGGCTTTCCACGGGACTCAGTTGAGGACGTAGCCCTGGCGGACCATCATATTCCCGGATTGTGGTGTGGGGGTCCTAGGAATGTGTTGGTAGAATGATCGGACAGGCAGATTTCTCCCGCCTCGAGGGTCTTCCACAGGGCTAAATTTCCCATTATCATTGTGGGCGGCACCCAGAAGCCTGCGATGTGAAGAAGGAATCCCCTACCTAGAGGGCTACCAGGGCAGGCAACCGGGGATAGAAGTCTGAAGAAGCACCCTCGGTTTAGGGTTAGGCCGATGCACATGGGAGGCCCTACCGGCCCTTGCTGAGGGATCATCAAACTCCTGGTTCCCGCTTCACGTGGGCGATCCTTGGAGCTGTGTCCCAAGGGGTGCATGCAGATTTCACCTGTTCTAAGGATTCAGCTCATTTCTAAAGGGCAAACGTTCCCATTGGGATCTATGGACATTGTGCGGTGCACCTCAGGGTTCCCGCATCTGCAGAGTTCATGGACCAGGCTACTGAGGACAGAAGCCTGAGCATGGGACAGGGGCTTTGCATCAGGATTACCGTGAAGGTTATTTCACAAGTGAATGCTGTTGGTAACACCTGGGTGAGTCAGTGGGTAGGCAACTGCCTTCAGCTCAGGACATGATCCCAGACCCTGGGATGGAGCCCCACATCGGGCTGTCTCCTCAGCAGGAGCCTTCCTTCCCTCTCTGGGCGTGCAACAGTGCCTACATTTTTTCGCTCCCTGCAAAGTGAAAAAGTAAAATCTTGAAGCAATAAATAAACAAATAAATAAATAATAAATATATAAAAGAGAGGGCATGATTTCCTATTGGAATCTAGGTCATTTGTGCGGGGCAGCTCAGGGTTCCCCCATGGGGAGAGTTTGGGAACCAGGCCTTTGAGGACAGAAGACTGAGCACATGACTTGGGCTTCGCATTATGCTAAGGCTGAAGGTCATTGCTATAGGGTATGCTTTCCAGAACACCTGTGTACCTCATTGGATGTGACCTCTTGCCTCGGCCCAAGTCAAGATCCCAGGGAAGAGGAATCTAGTTTGACACCGGGCCCTCCCCACTGCAGGGAGCCTTATTCCCCCTTCCTTCACACAAAAACACAGCCTACTTGTGATCTCAGACTGTCCAACAAATAAATGAAATCATTATTAAAAAAAATATATATTCAGGCATGTTTTATATAGTGATCAAGTGCAATTCTGCAGTGTGGCTCAGGGTTCTTCCATCGGGAGATTTTGGGAACCAGGCCTCTGAGCTTGGAAGGCTGAGCAGCCGGCAACGGCTTCATGTGAGGTATAGGGTTAGGGTTAAGGTTAGGGTTAGGGTTATGTTTAGGTGAGGGTTAGAGTAAGGGTTAGGGTTATGTCTTAGGAACAAGGCATGTCGGAACTGGCCACACAATACTGGCACACCAAGGGCTGAGTTGAGGGTGGGACTCAGCAGAATCCTCAGGCGATGGAATTTTGGACGGGACAGGCCAAGAGGGTGGAATGCCCTTAGGGGAGCATGCTGGTTTCTATATATCTGAAGGTACTGGATAGCACAGAAGGATAGGGTCAGTTTCTGCCTGAGAGGCTGAGTCCTTCCTACAGACTGACTTTCCCATCCACAGGAGGACCTGGGTTCAGTCCTCCGGTGGCCAGAGTCTGATCACGTAACCTAGGCTTAGGGTTTGGCTCTTGGAGAATGGCTGACCTGATTTGTCAGGGCAGAATTAGGCTTTCCACGGGACTCAGTTGAGGACGTAGCCCTGGCGGACCATCATATTCCCGGATTGTGGTGTGGGGGTCCTAGGAAGGTGTTGGTAGAATGATCGGACAGGCAGATTTCTCCCGCCCCGAGGGTCTTCCACAGGGCTAAATTTCCCATTATCATAGTGGGCGGCACCCAGAAGCCTGCGATGTGAAGAAGGAATCCCCTACCTAGAGGGCTACCAGGGCAGGCAACCGGGGATAGAAGTCTGAAGAAGCACCCTCGGGTTAGGTTTAGGCCGATGCACATGGGAGGCCCTACCGGCCCTTGCTGAGGGATCATCAAACTCCTGGTTCCCGCTTCAGGTGGGCGCTCCTTGGAGCTGTGTCCCAAGGGGTGCATGCAGATTTCACCTGTTCTACGGATTCAGCTCATTTCTAAAGGGCAAACGTTCCCATTGGGATCTATGGACATTGTGCGGTGCACCTCAGGGTTCCCGCATCTGCAGAGTTCATGGACCAGGCTACTGAGGACAGAAGCTGAGCATGGGACAGGGGCTTTGCATCAGGATTACCGTGAAGGTTATTTCACAAGTGAATGCTGTTGGTAACACCTGGGTGAGTCAGTGGGTTAGGCCACTGCCTTCAACTCAGGACATGATCCCAGACCCTGGGATGGAGCCCCACATCGGGCTGTCTCCTCAGCAGGGAGCCTTCCTTCCCTCTCTGGGCGTGCAACAGTGCCTACATTTTTTCGCTCCCTGCAAAGTGAAAAAGTAAAATCTTGAAGCAATAAATAAACAAATAAATAAATAATAAATATATAAAAGAGAGGGCATGATTTCCTATTGGAATCTAGGTCATTTGTGCGGGGCAGCTCAGGGTTCCCCCATGGGGAGAGTTTGGGAACCAGGCCTTTGAGGACAGAAGACTGAGCACATGACTTGGGCTTCGCATTATGCTAAGGCTGAAGGTCATTGCTATAGGGTATGCTTTACAGAACACCTGTGTACCTCATTGGATGTGACCTCTTGCCTCGGCCCAGGTCAAGATCCCAGGGAAGAGGAATCTAGTTTGACACCGGGCCCTACCCACTGCAGGGAGCCTTATTCCCCCTTCCTTCACACAAAAACACAGCCTACTTGTGATCTCAGACTGTCCAACAAATAAATGAAATCATTATTAAAAAAAATACATATTCAGGCATGTTTTATATAGTGATCAAGTGCAATTCTGCAGTGTGGCTCAGGGTTCTTCCATCGGGAGATTTTGGGAACCAGGCCTCTGAGCTTGGAAGGCTGAGCAGCCGGCAACGGCTTCATGTGAGGTATAGGGTTAGGGTTAAGTTTAGGGTTAGGGTTATGTTTAGGTGAGGGTTAGAGTAAGGGTTAGGGTTATGTCTTAGGAACAAGGCATGTCGGAACTGGCCACACAATACTGGCACACCAAGGGCTGAGTTGAGGGTGGGACTCAGCAGAATCCTCAGGCGATGGAATTTTGGACGGGACAGGCCAAGAGGGTGGAATGCCCTTAGGGGAGCATGCTGGTTTCTATATATCTGAAGGTACTGGATAGCACAGAAGGATAGGGTCAGTTTCTGCCTGAGAGGCTGAGTCCTTCCTACAGACTGACTTTCCCATCCACAGGAGGACCTGGGTTCAGTCCTCCGGTGGCCAGAGTCTGATCACGTAACCTAGGCTTAGGGTTTGGCTCTTGGAGAATGGCTGACCTGATTTGTCAGGGCAGAATTAGGCTTTCCACGGGACTCAGTTGAGGACGGAGCCCTGGCTGACCATCATATTCCCGGATTGTGGTGTGGGGGTCCTAGGAAGGTGTTGGTAGAATGATCGGACAGGCAGATTTCTCCCACCCCGAGGGTCTTCCACATGGCTAAATTTCCCATTATCATAGTGGGCGGCACCCAGAAGCCTGGGATGTGAAGAAGGAATCCCCTACCTAGAGGGCTACCAGGACAGGCAACCGGGGATAGAAGTCTGAAGAAGCACCCTCGGGTTAGGGTTAGGCCGATGCACATGGGAGGCCCTACCGGCCCTTGCTGAGGGATCATCAAACTTTTGGTTCCCGCTTCAGGTGGGCGCTCCTTGGAGCTGTGTCCCAAGGGTTGCATGCAGATTTCACCTGTTCTACGGATTCAGCTCATTTCTAAATGGCAAATGTTCCCATTGGGATCTATGGACATTGTGCGGTGCACCTCAGGGTTCCCGCATCTGCAGAGTTCATGGACCAGGCTACTGAGGACAGAAGCTGAGCATGGGACAGAGGCTTTGCATCAGGATTACCGTGAAGGTTATTTCACAAGTGAATGCTGTTGGTAACACCTGGGTGAGTCAGTGGGTAGGCCACTGCCTTCAGCTCAGGACATGATCCCAGAGTCCTGGGATGGAGCCCCACATCGGCTGTCTCCTCAGCAGGGAGACTTTCTTCCCTTCTCTGGGCGTGCAACACTGCCTACATCTTTTCGCTCCCTGCAAATTGATAAAGTAAAATCTTGAAGCAATAAATAATCAAATAAATAAATAATAAATATATAAAAGAGAAAACATGATTTCCTATTGGAATCTAGGTCATTTGTGCGGGGCAACTCAAGGTTCCCCCATGGGGAGAGTTTGGGAACCAGGCCTTTGAGGACAGAAGACTGAGCACATGACTTGGGCTTCGCATTATGCTAAGGCTGAAGGTCATTGCTATAGGGTATGCTTTCCAGAACACCTGTGTACCTCATTGGATGTGACCTCTTTCCTCGGCCCAGGTCAAGATCCCAGGGAAGAGGAATCTAGTTTGACACGGGGCCCTCCCCACTGCAGGGAGCCTTATTCCCCCTTCCTTCACACAAAAACACAGCCTACTTGTGATCTCAGACTGTCCAACAAATAAATGAAATCATTATTAAAAAAATATATATATATTCAGGCATGTTTTATATAGTGATCAAGTGCAATTCTGCAGTGTGGCTCAGGGTTCTTCCATCGGGAGATTTTGGGAACCAGGCCTCTGAGCTTGGAAGGCTGAGCAGCCGGCAACGGCTTCATGTGAGGCATAGGGTTAGGTTTAGGGTTAGGGTTAGGGTTAGGGTTATGTTTAGGTGAGGGTTAGAGTAAGGGTTAGGGTTATGTCTTAGGAACAAGGCATGTCGGAACTGGCCACACAATACTGGCACACCAAGGGCTGAGTTGAGGGTGGGACTCAGCAGAATCCTCAGACGATGGAATTTTGGACGGGACAGGCCAAGAGGGTGGAATGCCCTCAGGGGAGCATGCTGGTTTCTATATATCTGAAGGTACTGGATAGCACAGTAGGAAAGGTTCAGTTTCTGCCTGAGAGGCTGAGTCCTTCCTACAGACTGACTTTCCCATCCACAGGAGGACCTGGGTTCAGTCCTCCGGTGGCCAGAGTCTGATCACGTAACCTAGGCTTAGGGTTTGGCTCTTGGAGAATGGCTGACCTCATTTTTCAGGGCAGAATTAGGCTTTCCACGGGACTCAGTTGAGGACGTTGCCCTGGCGGACCATCATATTCCCGGATTGTGGTGTGTGGGTCCTAGGAAGGTGTTGGTAGAATGATCGGACAGGCAGATTTCTCCCGCCCCGAGGGTCTTCCACAGGGCTAAATTTCCCATTATCATAGTGGGCGGCACCCAGAAGCCTGCGATGTGAAGAAGGAATCCCCTACCTAGAGGGCTACCAGGGCAGGCAACCGGGGATAGAAGTCTGAAGAAGCACCCTCGGGTTAGGGTTAGGCCGATGCACATGGGAGGCCCTACCGGCCCTTGCTGAGGGATCATCAAACTCCTGGTTCCCGCTTCAGGTGGGCGCTCCTTGGAGCTGTGTCCCAAGGGGTGCATGCAGATTTCACCTGTTCTACGGATTCAGCTCATTTCTAAAGGGCAAACGTTCCCATTGGGATCTATGGACATTGTGCGGTGCACCTCAGGGTTCCCACATCTGCAGAGTTCATGGACCAGGCTACTGAGGACAGAAGCTGAGCATGGGACAGGGGCTTTGCATCAGGATTACCGTGAAGGTTATTTCACAAGTGAATGCTGTTGGTAACACCTGGGTGAGTCAGTGGGTTAGGCCACTGCCTTCAGCTCAGGACATGAGATGAGTCCTGGGATGGAGCCCCACATCGGGCTGTCTCCTCAGCAGGGAGCCTTCCTTCCCTTCTCTGGGCGTGCAACAGTGCCTACATCTTTTCGCTCCCTGCAAAGTGAAAAAGTAAAATCTTGAAGCAATAAATAAACAAATAAATAAATAATAAATATATAAAATAGAGGGCATGATTTCCTATTGGAATCTAGGTCATTTGTGCGGGGCAGCTCAGGGTTCCCCCATGGGGAGAGTTTGGGAACCAGGCCTTTGAGGACAGAAGACTGAGCACATGACTTGGGCTTCCCATTATGTTAAGGCTGAAGGTCATTGCTATAGGGTATGCTTTCCAGAACACCTGTGTACCTCATTGGATGTGACCTCTTGCCTCGGCCCAGGTCAAGATCCCAGGGAAGAGGAATCTAGTTTGACACCGGGCCCTCCCCACTGCAGGGAGCCTTATTCCCCCTTCCTTCACACAAAAACACAGCCTACTTGTGATCTCAGACTGTCCAACAAATAAATGAAATCATTATTAAAAAAATATATATTCAGGCATGTTTTATATAGTGATCAAGTGCAATTCTGCAGTGTGGCTCAGGGTTCTTCCATCGGGAGATTTTGGGAACCAGGCCTCTGTGCTTGGAAGGCTGAGCAGCCGGCAACGACTTCATGTGAGGTATAGGGTTAGGGTTAGGGTTAGGTTTAGGGTTAGGGTTAGGGTTATGTTTAGGTGAGGGTTAGAGTAAGGGTTAGGGTTATGTCTTAGGAACAAGGCATGTCGGAACTGGCCACACAATACTGGCACACCAAGGGCTGAGTTGAGGGTGGGACTCAGCAGAATCCTCAGGCGATGGAATTTTGGACGGGACAGGCCAAGAGGGTAGAATGCCCTTAGGGGAGCATGCTGGTTTCTATATATCTGAAGGGACTGGATAGCACAGAAGGATAGGGTCAGTTTCTGCCTGAGAGGCTGAGTCCTTCCTACAGACTGACTTTCCCATCCACAGGAGGACCTGGGTTCAGTCCTCCGGTGGCCAGAGTCTGATCACGTAACCTAGGCTTAGGGTTTGGCTCTTGGAGAATGGCTGACCTGATTTGTCAGGGCAGAATTAGGCTTTCCAGGGGACTCAGTTGAGGACGTAGCCCTGGCGGACCATCATATTCCCGGATTGTGGTGTGGGGGTCCTAGGAAGGTGTTGGTAGAATGATCAGACAGGCAGATTTCTCCCGCCCCGAGGGTCTTCCACAGGGCTAAATTTCCCATTATCATAGTGGGCGGCACCCAGAAGCCTGGGATGTGAAGAAGGAATCCCCTACCTAGAGGGCTACCAGGGCAGGCAACCGGGGATAGAAGTCTGAAGAAGCACCCTCGGGTTAGGGTTAGGCCGATGCACATGGGAGGCCCTACCGGCCCTTGCTGAGGGATCATCAAACTCCTGGTTCCCGCTTCAGGTGGGCGCTCCTTGGAGCTGTGTCCCAAGGGGTGCATGCAGATTTCACCTGTTCTACGGATTCAGCTCATTTCTAAAGGGCAAACGTTCCCATTGGGATCTATGGACATTGTGCGGTGCACCTCAGGGTTCCCGCATCTGCAGAGTTCATGGACCAGGCTACTGAGGACAGAAGCTGAGCATGGGACAGGGGCTTTGCATCAGGATTACCCTGAAGGTTATTTCACAAGTGAATGCTGTTGGTAACACCTGGGTGAGTCAGTGGGTTAGGCCACTGCCTTCAGCTCAGGACATGAGATGAGTCCTGGGATGGAGCCCCACATCGGGCTGTCTCCTCAGCAGGGAGCCTTCCTTCCCTTCTCTGGGCGTGCAACAGTGCCTACATCTTTTCGCTCCCTGCAAAGTGAAAAAGTAAAATCTTGAAGCAATAAATAAACAAATAAATAAATAATAAATATATAAAAGAGAGGGCATGATTTCCTATTGGAATCTAGGTCATTTGTGCGGGGCAGCTCAGGGTTCCCCCATGGGGAGAGTTTGGGAACCAGGCCTTTGAGGACAGAAGACTGAGCACATGACTTGGGCTTCGCATTATGCTAAGGCTGAAGGTCATTGCTATAGGGTATGCTTTCCAGAACACCTGTGTACCTCATTGGATGTGACCTCTTGCCTCGGCCCTGGTCAACATCCCAGGGAAGAGGAATCTAGTTTGACACCGGGCCCTCCCCACTGCAGGGAGCCTTATTCCCCCTTCCTTCACACAAAAACACAGCCTACTCTTGATCTCAGACTGTCCAACAAATAAATGAAATCATTATTAAAAAAAATACATATTCAGGCATGTTTTATATAGTGATCAAGTGCAATTCTGCAGTGTGGCTCAGGGTTCTTCCATCGGGAGATTTTGGGAACCAGGCCTCTGAGCTTGGAAGGCTGAGCAGCCGGCAACGGCTTCATGTGAGGCATAGGGTTAGGTTTAGGGTTAGGGTTAGGGTTAGGGTTATGTTTAGGTGAGGGTTAGAGTAAGGGTTAGGGTTACGTCTTAGGAACAAGGCATGTCGGAACTGGCCACACAATACTGGCACACCAAGGGCTGAGTTGAGGGTGGGACTCAGCAGAATCGTCAGGCGATGGAATTTTGGACGGGACAGCCAAGAGGTTGGAATTCCCTCAGGGGAGCATGCTGGTTTCTATATATCTGAAGGTACTGGATAGCACAGTAGGAAAGGTTCAGTTTCTGCCTGAGAGGCTGAGTCCTTCCTACAGACTGACTTTCCCATCCACAGGAGGACCTGGGTTCAGTCCTCCGGTGGCCAGAGTCTGATCACGTAACCTAGGCTTAGGGTTTGGCTCTTGGAGAATGGCTGACCTGATTTGTCAGGGCAGAATTAGGCTTTCCACGGGACACAGTTGAGGACGTAGCCCTGGCGGACCATCATATTCCCGGATTGTGGTGTGGGGGTCCTAGGAAGGTGTTGGTAGAATGATCAGACAGGCAGATTTCTCCCGCCCCGAGGGTCTTCCACAGGGCTAAATTTCCCATTATCATAGTGGGCGGCACCCAGAAGCCTGCGATGTGAAGAAGGAATCCCCTACCTAGAGGGCTACCAGGACAGGCAAACGGGGATAGAAGTCTGAAGAAGCACCCTCGGGTTAGGTTTAGGCCGATGCACATGGGAGGCCCTACCGGCCCTTGCTGAGGGATCATCAAACTCCTGGTTCCCGCATCAGGTGGGCGCTCCTTGGAGCTGTGTCCCAAGGGGTGCATGCAGATTTCACCTGTTCTACGGATTCAGCTCATTTCTAAAGGGCAAACGTTCACATTGGGGTCTATGGACATTGTGCGGTGCACCTCAGGGTTCCCGCATCTGCAGAGTTCATGGACCAGGCTACTGAGGACAGAAGCTGAGCATGGGACAGGGGCTTTGCATCAGGATTACCGTGAAGGTTATTTCACAAGTGAATGCTGTTGGTAACACCTGGGTGAGTCAGTGGGTTAGGCCACTGCCTTCAGCTCAGGACATGAGATGAGTCCTGGGATGGAGCCCCACATCGGGCAGTCTCCTCAGCAGGGAGCCTTCCTTCCCTTCTCTGGGCGTGCAACAGTGCCTACATCTTTTCGCTCCCTGCAAAGTGAAAAAGTAAAATCTTGAAGCAATAAATAAACAAATAAATAAATAATAAATATATAAAAGAGAGGGCATGATTTCCTATTGGAATCTAGGTCATTTGTGCGGGGCAGCTCAGGGTTCCCCCATGGGGAGAGTTTGGGAACCAGGCCTTTGAGGACAGAAGACTGAGCACATGACTTGGGCTTCGCATTATGCTAAGGCTGAAGGTCATTGCTATAGGGTATGCTTTCCAGAACACCTGTGTACCTCATTGGATGTGACCTCTTGCCTCGGCCCAGGTCAAGATCCCAGGGAAGAGGAATCTAGTTTGACACGGGGCCCTCCCCACTGCAGGGAGCCTTATTCCCCCTTCCTTCACACAAAAACACAGCCTACTTGTGATCTCAGAATGTCCAACAAATAAATGAAATCATTATTAAAAAAATATATATATATTCAGGCATGTTTTATATAGTGATCAAGAGCAATTCTGCAGTGTGGCTCAGGGTTCTTCCATCGGGAGATTTTGGGAACCAGGCCTCTGAGCTTGGAAGGCTGAGCAGCCGGCAACGGCTTCATGTGAGGCATAGGGTTAGGTTTAGGGTTAGGGTTAGGATTATGTTTAGGTGAGGGTTAGAGTAAGGGTTAGGGTTATGTCTTAGGAACAAGGCATGTCGGAACTGGCCACACAATACTGGCACACCAAGGGCTGAGTTGAGGGTGGGACTCAGCAGAATCCTCAGGCTATGGAATTTTGGACGGGACAGGCCAAGAGGGTGGAATGCCCTCAGGGGAGCATGCTGGTTTCTATATATCTGAAGGTACTGGATAGCACAGTAGGAAAGGTTCAGTTTCTGCCTGAGAGGCTGAGTCCTTCCTACAGACTGACTTTCCCATCCACAGGAGGACCTGGGTTCAGTCCTCCGGTGGCCAGAGTCTGATCACGTAACCTAGGCTTAGGGTTTGGCTCTTGGAGAATGGCTGACCTGATTTTTCAGGGCAGAATTAGGCTTTCCACGGGACTCAGTTGAGGACGTTGCCCTGGCGGACCATCATATTCCCGGATTGTGGTGTGTGGGTCCTAGGAAGGTGTTGGTAGAATGATCGGACAGGCAGATTTCTCCCGCCCCGAGGGTCTTCCACAGGGCTAAATTTCCCATTATCATAGTGGGCGGCACCCAGAAGCCTGCGATGTGAAGAAGGAATCCCCTACCTAGAGGGCTACCAGGGCAGGCAACCGGGGATAGAAGTCTGAAGAAGCACCCTCGGGTTAGGGTTAGGCCGATGCACATGGGAGGCCCTACCGGCCCTTGCTGAGGGATCATCAAACTCCTGGTTCCCGCTTCAGGTGGGCGCTCCTTGGAGCTGTGTCCCAAGGGGTGCATGCAGATTTCACCTGTTCTACGGATTCAGCTCATTTCTAAAGGGCAAACGTTCCCATTGGGATCTATGGACATTGTGCGGTGCACCTCAGGGTTCCCACATCTGCAGAGTTCATGGACCAGGCTACTGAGGACAGAAGCTGAGCATGGGACAGGGGCTTTGCATCAGGATTACCGTGAAGGTTATTTCACAAGTGAATGCTGTTGGTAACACCTGGGTGAGTCAGTGGGTTAGGCCACTGCCTTCAGCTCAGGACATGAGATGAGTCCTGGGATGGAGCCCCACATCGGGCTGTCTCCTCAGCAGGGAGCCTTCCTTCCCTTCTCTGGGCGTGCAACAGTGCCTACATCTTTTCGCTCCCTGCAAAGTGAAAAAGTAAAATCTTGAAGCAATAAATAAACAAATAAATAAATAATAAATATATAAAAGAGAGGGCATGATTTCCTATTGGAATCTAGGTCATTTGTGCGGGGCAGCTCAGGGTTCCCCCATGGGGAGAGTTTGGGAACCAGGCCTTTGAGGACAGAAGACTGAGCACATGACTTGGGCTTCCCATTATGTTAAGGCTGAAGGTCATTGCTATAGGGTATGCTTTCCAGAACACCTGTGTACCTCATTGGATGTGACCTCTTGCCTCGGCCCAGGTCAAGATCCCAGGGAAGAGGAATCTAGTTTGACACCGGGCCCTCCCCACTGCAGGGAGCCTTATTCCCCCTTCCTTCACACAAAAACACAGCCTACTTGTGATCTCAGACTGTCCAACAAATAAATGAAATCATTATTAAAAAAATATATATTCAGGCATGTTTTATATAGTGATCAAGTGCAATTCTGCAGTGTGGCTCAGGGTTCTTCCATCGGGAGATTTTGGGAACCAGGCCTCTGTGCTTGGAAGGCTGAGCAGCCGGCAACGACTTCATGTGAGGTATAGGGTTAGGGTTAGGGTTAGGGTTAGGGTTAGGGTTAGGGTTATGTTTAGGTGAGGGTTAGAGTAAGGGTTAGGGTTATGTCTTAGGAACAAGGCATGTCGGAACTGGCCACACAATACTGGCACACCAAGGGCTGAGTTGAGGGTGGGACTCAGCAGAATCCTCAGGCGATGGAATTTTGGACGGGACAGGCCAAGAGGGTAGAATGCCCTTAGGGGAGCATGCTGGTTTCTATATATCTGAAGGTACTGGATAGCACAGAAGGATAGGGTCAGTTTCTGCCTGAGAGGCTGAGTCCTTCCTACAGACTGACTTTCCCATCCACAGGAGGACCTGGGTTCAGTCCTCCGGTGGCCAGAGTCTGATCACGTAACCTAGGCTTAGGGTTTGGCTCTTGGAGAATGGCTGACCTGATTTGTCAGGGCAGAATTAGGCTTTCCACGGGACTCAGTTGAGGACGTAGCCCTGGCGGACCATCATATTCCCGGATTGTGGTGTGGGGGTCCTAGGAAGGTGTTGGTAGAATGATCAGACAGGCAGATTTCTCCCGCCCCGAGGGTCTTCCACAGGGCTAAATTTCCCATTATCATAGTGGGCGGCACCCAGAAGCCTGCGATGTGAAGAAGGAATCCCCTACCTAGAGGGCTACCAGGGCAGGCAACCGGGGATAGAAGTCTGAAGAAGCACCCTCGGGTTAGGGTTAGGCCGATGCACATGGGAGGCCCTACCGGCCCTTGCTGAGGGATCATCAAACTCCTGGTTCCCGCTTCAGGTGGGCGCTCCTTGGAGCTGTGTCCCAAGGGGTGCATGCAGATTTCACCTGTTCTACGGATTCAGCTCATTTCTAAAGGGCAAACGTTCCCATTGGGATCTATGGACATTGTGCGGTGCACCTCAGGGTTCCCGCATCTGCAGAGTTCATGGACCAGGCTACTGAGGACAGAAGCTGAGCATGGGACAGGGGCTTTGCATCAGGATTACCGTGAAGGTTATTTCACAAGTGAATGCTGTTGGTAACACCTGGGTGAGTCAGTGGGTTAGGCCACTGCCTTCAGCTCAGGACATGAGATGAGTCCTGGGATGGAGCCCCACATCGGGCTGTCTCCTCAGCAGGGAGCCTTCCTTCCCTTCTCTGGGCGTGCAACAGTGCCTACATCTTTTTGCTCCCTGCAAAGTGAAAAAGTAAAATCTTGAAGCAATAAATAAACAAATAAATAAATAATAAATATATAAAAGAGAGGGCATGATTTCCTATTGGAATCTAGGTCATTTGTGCGGGGCAGCTCAGGGTTCCCCCATGGGGAGAGTTTGGGAACCAGGCCTTTGAGGACAGAAGACTGAGCACATGACTTGGGCTTCGCATTATGCTAAGGCTGAAGGTCATTGCTATAGGGTATGCTTTCCAGAACACCTGTGTACCTCATTGGATGTGACCTCTTGCCTCAGCCCTGGTCAAGATCCCAGGGAAGAGGAATCTAGTTTGACACCGGGCCCTCCCCACTGCAGGGAGCCTTATTCCCCCTTCCTTCACACAAAAACACAGCCTACTTGTGATCTCAGACTGTCCAACAAATAAATGAAATCATTATTAAAAAAAATACATATTCAGGCATGTTTTATATAGTGATCAAGTGCAATTCTGCAGTGTGGCTCAGGGTTCTTCCATCGGGAGATTTTGGGAACCAGGCCTCTGAGCTTGGAAGGCTGAGCAGCCGGCAACGGCTTCATGTGAGGCATAGGGTTAGGTTTAGGGTTAGGGTTAGGGTTAGGGTTATGTTTAGGTGAGGGTTAGAGTAAGGGTTAGGGTTAAGTCTTAGGAACAAGGCATGTCGGAACTGGCCACACAATACTGGCACACCAAGCGCTGAGTTGAGGGTGGGACTCAGCAGAATCGTCAGGTGATGGAATTTTGGACGGGACAGCCAAGAGTTTGGAATGCCCTCAGGGGAGCATGCTGGTTTCTATATATCTGAAGGTACTGGATAGCACAGTAGGAAAGGTTCAGTTTCTGCCTGAGAGGCTGAGTCCTTCCTACAGACTGACTTTCCCATCCACAGGAGGACCTGGGTTCAGTCCTCCGGTGGCCAGAGTCTGATCACGTAACCTAGGCTTAGGGTTTGGCTCTTGGAGAATGGCTGACCTGATTTGTCAGGGCAGAATTAGGCTTTCCACGGGACTCAGTTGAGGACGTAGCCCTGGCGGACCATCATATTCCCGGATTGTGGTGTGGGGGTCCTAGGAAGGTGTTGGTAGAATGATCAGACAGGCAGATTTCTCCCGCCCCGAGGGTCTTCCACAGGGCTAAATTTCCCATTATCATAGTGGGCGGCACCCAGAAGCCTGCGATGTGAAGAAGGAATCCCCTACCTAGAGGGCTACCAGGGCAGGCAACCGGGGATAGAAGTCTGAAGAAGCACCCTCGGGTTAGGGTTAGGCCGATGCACATGGGAGGCCCTACCGGCCCTTGCTGAGGGATCATCAAACTCCTGGTTCCCGCTTCAGGTGGGCGCTCCTTGGAGCTGTGTCCCAAGGGGTGCATGCAGATTTCACCTGTTCTACGGATTCAGCTCATTTCTAAAGGGCAAACGTTCCCATTGGGATCTATGGACATTGTGCGGTGCACCTCAGGGTTCCCGCATCTGCAGAGTTCATGGACCAGGCTACTGAGGACAGAAGCTGAGCATGGGACAGGGGCTTTGCATCAGGATTACCGTGAAGGTTATTTCACAAGTGAATGCTGTTGGTAACACCTGGGTGAGTCAGTGGGTTAGGCCACTGCCTTCAGCTCAGGACATGAGATGAGTCCTGGGATGGAGCCCCACATCGGGCTGTCTCCTCAGCAGGGAGCCTTCCTTCCCTTCTCTGGGCGTGCAACAGTGCCTACATCTTTTTGCTCCCTGCAAAGTGAAAAAGTAAAATCTTGAAGCAATAAATAAACAAATAAATAAATAATAAATATATAAAAGAGAGGGCATATTTCCTATTGGAATCTAGGTCATTTGTGCGGGGCAGCTCAGGGTTCCCCCATGGGGAGAGTTTGGGAACCAGGCCTTTGAGGACAGAAGACTGAGCACATGACTTGGGCTTCGCATTATGCTAAGGCTGAAGGTCATTGCTATAGGGTATGCTTTCCAGAACACCTGTGTACCTCATTGGATGTGACCTCTTGCCTCGGCCCAGGTCAAGATCCCAGGGAAGAGGAATCTAGTTTGACACGGGGCCCTCCCCACTGCAGGGAGCCTTATTCCCCCTTCCTTCACACAAAAACACAGCCTACTTGTGATCTCAGACTGTCCAACAAATAAATGAAATCATTATTAAAAAAATATATATATATTCAGGCATGTTTTATATAGTGATCAAGTGCAATTCTGCAGTGTGGCTCAGGGTTCTTCCATCGGGAGATTTTGGGAACCAGGCCTCTGAGCTTGGAAGGCTGAGCAGCCGGCAACGGCTTCATGTGAGGCATAGGGTTAGGTTTAGGGTTAGGGTTAGGGTTATGTTTAGGTGAGGGTTAGAGTAAGGGTTAGGGTTATGTCTTAGGAACAAGGCATGTCGGAACTGGCCACACAATACTGGCACACCAAGGGCTGAGTTGATGGTGGGACTCAGCAGAATCCTCAGGCGATGGAATTTTGGACGGGACAGGCCAAGTGGGTGGAATGCCCTCAGGGGAGCATGCTGGTTTCTATATATCTGAAGGTACTGGATCGCACAGAAGGATAGGGTCAGTTTCTGCCTGAGAGGCTGAGTCCTTCCTACAGACTGACTTTCCCATCCACGGGAGGACCTGGGTTCAGTCCTCCGGTGTCCAGAGTCTGATCACGTAACCTAGGCTTAGGGTTTGGCTCTTGGAGAATGGCTGACCTGATTTGTCAGGGCAGAATTAGGCTTTCCACGGGACTCAGTTGAGGACGTAGCCCTGGCGGACCATCGTATTCCCGGATTGTGGTGTGGGGGTCCTAGGAAGGTGTTGGTAGAATGATCGGACAGGCAGATTTCTCCCGCCCCGAGGGTCTTCCACAGGGCTAAAATTCCCATTATCATAGTGGGCGGCACCCAGAAGCCTGCGATGTGAAGAAGGAATCCCCTACCTAGAGGGCTACCAGGACAGGCAAACGGGGATAGAAGTCTGAAGAAGCACCCTCGGGTTAGGTTTAGGCCGATGCACATGGGAGGCCCTACCGGCCCTTGCTGAGGGATCATCAAACTCCTGGATCCCGCATCAGGTGGGCGCTCCTTGGAGCTGTGTCCCATGGGGTGCATGCACATTTCACCTGTTCTACGGATTCAGCTCATTTCTAAAGGGCAAACGTTCCCATTGGGATCTATGGACATTGTGCGGTGCACCTCAGGGTTCCCGCATCTGCAGAGTTCATGGACCAGGCTACTGAGGAGAGAAGCTGAGCAGGGGACAGGGGCTTTGCATCAGGATTACCGTGAAGGTTATTTCACAAGTGAATGCTGTTGGTAACACCTGGGTGAGTCAGTGGGTTAGGCCACTGCCTTCAGCTCAGGACATGATCCCAGAGTCCTGGGATGGAGCCCCACATCGGGCTGTCTCCTCAGCAGGGAGCCTACCTTCCCTTCTCTGGGCGTGCTACAGTGCCTACATCTTTTCGCTCCCTGCAAAGTGAAAAAGTAAAATCTTGAAGCAATAAATAAACAAATAAATAAATAATAAATATATAAAAGAGAGGGCATGATTTCCTATTGGAATCTAGGTCATTTGTGCGGGGCAGCTCAGGGTTCCCCCATGGGGAGAGTTTGGGAACCAGGCCTTTGAGGACAAAAGACTGAGCACATGACTTGGGCTTCGCATTATGCTAAGGCTGAAGGTCATTGCTATAGGGCATGCTTTCCAGAACACCTGTGTACCTCATTGGATGTGACCTCTTGCCTCGGCCCAGGTCAAGATCCCAGGGAAGAGGAATCTAGTTTGACACGGGGCCCTCCCCACTGCAGGGAGCCTTATTCCCCCTTCCTTCACACAAAAACACAGCCTACTTGTGATCTCAGACTGTCCAACAAATAAATGAAATCATTATTAAAAAAAATATATATATTCAGGCATGTTTTAAATAGTGATCAAGTGCAATTCTGCAGTGTGGCTCAGGGTTCTTCCATCGGGAGATTTTGGGAACCAGGCCTCTGAGCTTGGAAGGCTGAGCAGCCGGCAACGGCTTCATGTGAGGCATAGGGTTAGGTTTAGGGTTAGGGTTAGGGTTAGGGTTATGTTTAGGTGAGGGTTAGAGTAAGGGTTAGGGTTATGTCTTAGGAACAAGGCATGTCGGAACTGGCCACACAATACTGGCACACCAAGGGCTGAGTTGATGGTGGGACTCAGCAGAATCCTCAGGCGATGGAATTTTGGATGGGACAGGCCAAGAGGGTGGAATGCCCTCAGGGGAGCATGCTGGTTTCTATATATCTGAAGGGACTGGATAGCACAGAAGGAAAGGGTCAGTTTCTGCCTGAGAGGCTGAGTCCTTCCTACAGACTGACTTTCCCATCCACAGGAGGACCTGGGTTCAGTCCTCCGGTGTCCAGAGTCTGATCACGTAACCTAGGCTTAGGGTTTGGCTCTTGGAGAATGGCTGACCTGATTTGTCAGGGCAGAATTAGGCTTTCCACGGGACTCAGTTGAGGACGTAGCCCTGGCGGACCATCGTATTCCCGGATTGTGGTGTGGGGGTCCTAGGAAGGTGTTGGTAGAATGATCGGACAGGCAGATTTCTCCCGCCCCGAGGGTCTTCCACAGGGCTAAAATTCCCATTATCATAGTGGGCGGCACCCAGAAGCCTGCGATGTGAAGAAGGAATCCCCTACCTAGAGGGCTACCAGGACAGGCAAACGGGGATAGAAGTCTGAAGAAGCACCCTCGGGTTAGGTTTAGGCCGATGCACATGGGAGGCCCTACCGGCCCTTGCTGAGGGATCATCAAACTCCTGGATCCCGCATCAGGTGGGCGCTCCTTGGAGCTGTGTCCCATGGGGTGCATGCACATTTCACCTGTTCTACGGATTCAGCTCATTTCTAAAGGGCAAACGTTCCCATTGGGATCTATGGACATTGTGCGGTGCACCTCAGGGTTCCCGCATCTGCAGAGTTCATGGACCAGGCTACTGAGGACAGAAGCTGAGCATGGGACAGGGGCTTTGCATCAGGATTACCGTGAAGGGTATTTCACAAGTGAATGCTGTTGGGAACACCTGGGAGAGTCAGTGGGTTAGGGCACTGCCTTCAGCTCAGGACATGATCCCAGAGTCCTGGGATGGAGCCCCACATCGGGCTGTCTCCTCAGCAGGGAGCCTTCCTTCCCTTCTCTGGGCGTGCAACAGTGCCTACATCTTTTCGCTCCCTGCAAAGTGAAAATGTAAAATCTTGAAGCAATAAATAAACAAATAAATAAATAATAAATATATAAAAGAGAGGGCATGATTTCCTATTGGAATCTAGGTCATTTGTGCGGGGCAGCTCAGGGTTCCCCCATGGGGAGAGTTTGGGAACCAGGCCTTTGAGGACAGAAGACTGAGCACATGACTTGGGCTTCGCATTATGCTAAGGCTGAAGGTCATTGCTATAGGGTATGCTTTCCAGAACACCTGTGTACCTCATTGGATGTGACCTCTTGCCTCAGCCCAGGTCAAGATCCCAGGGAAGAGGAATCTAGTTTGACACGGGGCCCTCCCCACTGCAGGGAGCCTATTCCCCCTTCCTTCACACAAAAACACAGCCTACTTGTGATCTCAGACTGTCCAACAAATAAATGAAATTATTAATAAAAAAAATATATATTCAGGCATGTTTTATATAGTGATCAAGTGCAATTCTGCAGTGTGGCTCAGGGTTCTTCCATCGGGAGATTTTGGGAACCAGGCCTCTGAGCTTGGAAGGCTGAGCAGCCGGCAACGGCTTCATGTGAGGTATAGGGTTAGGGTTAGGGTTAGGGTTAGGGTTAGGGTTATGTTTAGGTGAGGGTTAGAGTAAGGGTTAGGGTTATGTCTTAGGAACAAGGCATGTCGGAACTGGCCACACAATACTGGCACACCAAGGGCTGAGTTGATGGTGGGACTCAGCAGAATCCTCAGGCGATGGAATTTTGGATGGGACAGGCCAAGAGGGTGGAATGCCCTCAGGGGAGCATGCTGGTTTCTATATATCTGAAGGGACTGGATAGCACAGAAGGAAAGGGTCAGTTTCTGCCTGAGAGGCTGAGTCCTTCCTACAGACTGACTTTCCCATCCACAGGAGGACCTGGGTTCTGTCCTCCGGTGTCCAGAGTCTGATCACGTAACCTAGGCTTAGGGTTTGGCTCTTGGAGAATGGCTGACCTGATTTGTCAGGGCAGAATTAGGCTTTCCACGGGACTCAGTTGAGGACGTAGCCCTGGCGGACCATCGTATTCCCGGATTGTGGTGTGGGGGTCCTAGGAAGGTGTTGGTAGAATGATCGGACAGGCAGATTTCTCCCGCCCCGAGGGTCTTCCACAGGGCTAAAATTCCCATTATCATAGTGGGCGGCACCCAGAAGCCTGCGATGTGAAGAAGGAATCCCCTACCTAGAGGGCTACCAGGACAGGCAAACGGGGATAGAAGTCTGAAGAAGCACCCTCGGGTTAGGTTTAGGCCGATGCACATGGGAGGCCCTACCGGCCCTTGCTGAGGGATCATCAAACTCCTGGATCCCGCATCAGGTGGGCGCTCCTTGGAGCTGTGTCCCATGGGGTGCATGCACATTTCACCTGTTCTACGGATTCAGCTCATTTCTAAAGGGCAAACGTTCCCATTGGGATCTATGGACATTGTGCGGTGCACCTCAGGGTTCCCGCATCTGCAGAGTTCATGGACCAGGCTACTGAGGACAGAAGCTGAGCATGGGACAGGGGCTTTGCATCAGGATTACCGTGAAGGGTATTTCACAAGTGAATGCTGTTGGGAACACCTGGGAGAGTCAGTGGGTTAGGGCACTGCCTTCAGCTCAGGACATGATCCCAGAGTCCTGGGATGGAGCCCCACATCGGGCTGTCTCCTCAGCAGGGAGCCTTCCTTCCCTTCTCTGGGCGTGCAACAGTGCCTACATCTTTTCGCTCCCTGCAAAGTGAAAATGTAAAATCTTGAAGCAATAAATAAACAAATAAATAAATAATAAATATATAAAAGAGAGGGCATGATTTCCTATTGGAATCTAGGTCATTTGTGCGGGGCAGCTCAGGGTTCCCCCATGGGGAGAGTTTGGGAACCAGGCCTTTGAGGACAGAAGACTGAGCACATGACTTGGGCTTCGCATTATGCTAAGGCTGAAGGTCATTGCTATAGGGTATGCTTTCCAGAACACCTGTGTACCTCATTGGATGTGACCTCTTGCCTCAGCCCAGGTCAAGATCCCAGGGAAGAGGAATCTAGTTTGACACGGGGCCCTCCCCACTGCAGGGAGCCTATTCCCCCTTCCTTCACACAAAAACACAGCCTACTTGTGATCTCAGACTGTCCAACAAATAAATGAAATTATTAATAAAAAAAATATATATTCAGGCATGTTTTATATAGTGATCAAGTGCAATTCTGCAGTGTGGCTCAGGGTTCTTCCATCGGGAGATTTTGGGAACCAGGCCTCTGAGCTTGGAAGGCTGAGCAGCCGGCAACGGCTTCATGTGAGGTATAGGGTTAGGGTTAGGGTTAGGGTTAGGGTTAGGGTTATGTTTAGGTGAGGGTTAGAGTAAGGGTTAGGGTTATGACTTAGGAACAAGGCATGTCGGAACTGGCCACACAATACTGGCACACCAAGGGCTGAGTTGAGTGTGGGTCTCAGCAGAATCCTCAGGCGATGGAATTTTGGACGGGACAGGCCAAGAGGGTGGAATGCCCTCAGGGGAGCATGCTGGTTTCTATATGTCTGAAGGTACTGGATAGCACAGAAGGAAAGGGTCAGTTTCTGCCTGAGAGGCTGTGTCCTTCCTACAGACTGACTTTCCCATCCACAGGAGGACCTGGGTTCAGTCCTCCGGTGTCCAGAGTCTGATCACGTAACCTAGGCTTAGGGTTTGGCTCTGGGAGAATGGCTGACCTGATTTGTCAGGGCAGAATTAGGCTTTCCACGGGACTCAGTAGAGGAAGTAGCCCTGGCGGACCATCCTAATCCCGGATTGTGGTGTGGGGGTCCTAGAAACGTGTTGGTAGAATGATCGGACAGGCAGATTTCTCCCGCCCCGAGGGTCTTGCACAGGGCTAAATTACCCATTTGCCTAGTGGGCTGCACCCAGAGGCCTGCGATGTGAAGAAGGAATCCCCTACTTAGAGGGCTACCAGAGCAGGCAACCGGGGATAGAAGTCTGAAGAAGCACCCTCGGGTTAGGGTTAGGTCGATGCACATGGGAGGCCCTACCGGCCCTTGCTGAGGGATCATCAAACTCCTGGTTCCCGCTTCAGGTGGGCGCTCCTTGGAGCTGTGTCCCAAGGGGTGCATGCAGATTTCACCTGTTCTACGGATTCAGCTCATTTCTAAAGGGCAAACATTCCCATTGGGATCTATGGACATTGTGCGGTGCACCTCAGGGTTCCAGCATCTGCAGAGTTCTAGGACCAGGCTACTGAGGACAGAAGCCTGAGCATGGGACAGGGGCTTTGCATCAGGATTACCGTGAAGGTTATTTCACAAGTGAATGCTGTTGGTAACACCTGGGTGAGTCAGTGGGTTAGGCCACTGCCTTCAGCTCAGGACATGATCCCAGAGTCCTGGGATGGAGCCCCACATCGGGCTGTCTCCTCAGCAGGGAGCCTTCTTTCCCTTCTCTGGGCGTGCAACACTGCCTACATCTTTTCGCTCCCTGCAAAGTGAAAAAGTAAAATCTGAAGCAATAAATAAATAAATAAACAAATAATAAATATATAAAAGAGAGGGCATGATTTCCTATTGGAATCTAGGTCATTTGTGTGGGGCAGCTCAGGGTTCCCCCATGGGGAGAGTTTGGGAACAAGGCCTTTGAGGACAGAAGACTGAGCACATGACTTGGGCTTCGCATTATGCTAAGGCTGAAGGTCATTGCTATAGGGTATCCTTTCCAGAACAGCTTTGTACCTCATTGGATGTGACCTCTTGCCTCGGCCCAGGTCAAGTTCCTAGGGAAGAGGAATCTAGTTTGACACCGGGCCCTCCCCACTGCAGGGAGCCTTATTCCCCCTTCCTTCAGACAGAAACACAGCCTACTTGTGATCTCAGTCTGTCCGACAAATAAATGAAATCTTTATAAAAAATATATATATTCAGGCATGTTTTATATAGTGATCAAGTGCAATTCTGCAGTGTGGCTCAGGGTTCTTCCATCGGGAGATTTTGGGAAACAGGCCTCTGAGGTTGGAAGGCTGAGCAGCCGACCACAGCTTCATGTGAGGTATAGGGTTAGGGTTAGGGTTAGGGTTAGGGTTAGGGTTAGGGTTATGTTTAGGTGAGGGTTAGAGTAAGGGTTAGGGTTATGACTTAGGAACAAGGCATGTCGGAACTGGCCACACAATACTGGCACACCAAGGGCTGAGTTGAGGGTGGGTGTCAGCAGAATCCTCAGGCGATGGAATTTTGGACGGGACAGGCCAAGAGGGTGGAATGCCCTCAGGGGAGCATGCTGGTTTCTATATGTCTGAAGGTACTGGATAGCACAGAAGGAAAGGGTCAGTTTCTGCCTGAGAGGCTGTGTCCTTCCTACAGACTGACTTTCCCATCCACAGGAGGACCTGGGTTCAGTCCTCCGGTGTCCAGAGTCTGATCACGTAACCTAGGCTTAGGGTTTGGCTCTGGGAGAATGGCTGACCTGATTTGTCAGGGCAGAATTAGGCTTTCCACGGAACTCAGTTGAGGATGTAGCCCTGGCGGACCATCCTAATCCCGGATTGTGGTGTGGGGGTCCTAGAATCGTGTTGGTAGAATGATCGGACAGGCAGATTTCTCCCGCCCCGAGGGTCTTGCACAGGGCTAAATTTCCCATTTGCCTGGTGGGCTGCACCCAGATGCCTGCGATGTGAAGAAGGAATCCCCTACTTAGAGGGCTACCAGAGCAGGCAACCGGGGATAGAAGTCTGAAGAAGCACCCTCGGGTTAGGGTTAGGTCGATGCACATGGGAGGCCCTACCGGCCCTTGCTGAGGGATCATCAAACTCCTGGTTCCCGCTTCAGGTGGGCGCTCCTTGGAGCTGTGTCCCAAGGGTTGCATGCAGATTTCACCTGTTCTACGGATTCAGCTCATTTCTAAAGGGCAAACATTCCCATTGGGATCTATGGACATTGTGCGGTACACCTCAGGGTTCCAGCATCTGCAGAGATCTAGGACCAGGCTACTGAGGACAGAAGCCTGAGCATGGGACAGGGGCTTTGCATCAGGATTACCATGAAGGTTATTTCACAAGTGAATGCTGTTGGGAACACCTGGGTGAGTCAGTGGGTTAGGCCACTGCCTTCAGCTCAGGACATGATCCCAGAGTCCTGGGATGGAGCCCCACATCGGGCTGTCTCCTCAGCAGGGAGCCTTCCTTCCCTTCTCTGGGCGTGCAACACTGCCTACATCTTTTCGCTCTTTGCAAAGTGAAAAAGTAAAATCTTGAAGCAATAAATAAATAAATAAATAAATAATAAATATATAAAAGTGAGGGCATGATTTCCTATTGGAATCTAGGTCATTTGTGTGGGTCAGCTCAGGGTTCCCCCATGGGGATAGTTTGGGAACAAGGCCTTTGAGGACAGAAGACTGAGCACATGACTTGGGCTTCGCATTATGCTAAGGCTGAAGGTCATTGCTATAGGGTATGCTTTACAGAACACCTGTGTACCTCATTGGATGTGACCTCTTGCCTCGGCCCAGGTCAAGATCCCAGGGAAGAGGAATCTAGTTTGACACCGGGCCCTCCCCACTGCAGGGAGCCTTATTCCCCCTTCCTTCAGACAAAAACACAGCCTACTTTTGATCTCAGTCTGTCCAACAAATAAATAAAATCATTATAAAAAAATATATATTCAGGCATGTTTTATATAGTGATCAAGTGCAATTCTGCAGTGTGGCTCAGGGTTCTTCCATCGGGAGATTTTGGGAACCAGGCCTCTGAGGTTGGAAGGCTGAGCAGCCGGCAACGGCTTCATGTGAGGTATAGGGTTAGGGTTAGGGTTAGTGTTAGGGTTAGGGTTATGTTTAGGTGAGGGTTAGAGTAAGGGTTAAGGTTATGACTTAGGAACAAGGCATGTCGGAACTGGCCACACAATACTGGCACACCAAGGGCTGAGTTGAGGGTGGGTCTCAGCAGAATCCTCAGGCGATGGAATTTTGGACGGGACAGGCCAAGAGGGTGGAATGCCCTCAGGGGAGCATGCTGGTTTCTATATGTCTGAAGGTACTGGATAGCACAGAAGGAAAGGGTCAGTTTCTGCCCGAGAGGCTGAGTCCTTCCTACAGACAGACTTTCCCATCCACAGGAGGACCTGGGTTCAGTCCTCCGGTGTCCAGAGTCTGATCACGTAACCTAGGCTTAGGGTTTGGCTCTGGGAGAATGGCTGACCTGATTTGTCAGGGCAGAATTAGGCTTTCCACGGGACTCAGTTGAGGACGTAGCCCTGGCGGACCATCATATTCCCGGATTGTGGTGTGGGGGTCCTAGGAAGGTGTTGGTAGAATGATCGGACAGGCAGATTTCTCCCGCCCCGAGGGTCTTCCACAGGGCTAAATTTCCCATTTGCCTAGTGGGCGGCACCCAGAGGCCTGCGATGTGAAGAAGGAATCCCCTACCTAGAGGGCTACCAGGGCAGGCAACCGGGGATAGAAGTCTGAAGAAGCACCCTCGGGTTAGGGTTAGGCTGATGCACATGGGAGGCCCTACCGGCCCTTGCTGAGGGATCATCAAACTCCTGGTTCCCGCTTCAGGTGGGCGCTCCTTGGAGATGTGTCCCAAGGGGTGCATGCAGATTTCACCTGTTCTACGGATTCAGCTCATTTCTAAAGGGCAAACATTCCCATTGGGATCTATGGACATTGTGCGGTGTACCTCAGGGTTCCCGCATCTGCAGAGTTCATGGACCAGGCTAAGGAGGACAAAAGCCTGAGCATGGGACAGGGGCTTTGCATCAGGATTACCGTGAAGGTTATTTCACAAGTGAATGCTGTTGGTAACACCTGGGTGAGTCAGTGGGTTAGGCCACTGCCTTCAGCTCAGGACATGATCCCAGAGTCCTGGGATGGAGCCCCACATCGGGCTGTCTCCTCAGCAGGGAGCCTTCTTTCCCTTCTCTGGGCGTGCAACACTGCCTACATCTTTTCGCTCCCTGCAAAGTGAAAAAGTAAAATCTTGAAGCAATAAATAAATAAATAATAAATATATAAAAGAGAGGGCATGATTTCCTATTGGAATCTAGGTCATTTGTGCGGGGCAGCTCAGGGTTCCCCCATGGGGAGAGTTTGGGAACCAGGCCTTTGAGGACAGAAGACTGAGCACATGACTTGGGCTTTGCATTATGCTAAGGCTGAAGGTCATTGCTATAGGGTATGCTTTCCAGAACACCTGTGTACCTCATTGGATGTGACCTCTTGCCTCGGCCCAGGTCACGATCCCAGGGAAGAGGAATCTAGTTTGACACCAGGCCCTCCCCACTGCAGGGAGCCTTATTCCCCCTTTCTTCACACAAAAACACAGCCTACTTGTGATCTCAGACTGTCCAACAAATAAATGAAATCATTATTAAAAAAAATATATATTCAGGCATGTTTTATATAGTGATCAAGTGCAAATCTGCAGTGCGGCTCAGGGTTCTTCCATCGGGAGATTTTGGGAACCAGGCCTCTGAGCTTGGAAGGCTGAGCAGCCGGCAACGGCTTCATGTGAGGTATAGGGTTAGGGTTAGGGTTAGGGTTATGTTTAGGTGAGGGTTAGAGTAAGGGTTAGGGTTATGTCTTAGGAACAAGGCATGTCGGAACTGGCCACACAATACTGGCACACCAAGGGCTGAGTTGAGGGTGGGACTCATTAGAATCCACAGGCGATGGAATTTTGGACGGGACAGGCCAAGAGGGTGGAATGCCCTCAGGGGAGCATGCTGGTTTCTATATATCTGAATGTACTGGATAGCACAGAAGGAAAGGGTCAGTTTCTGCCTGAGAGGCTGAGTCCTTCCTACAGACTGACTTTCCATCCACAGGAGGACCTGGGTTCAGTCCTCCGGTGGCCAGAGTCTGATCACGTAACCTAGGCTTAGGGTTTGGCTCTTGGAGAATGGCTGACCTGATTTGTCAGGGCAGAATTAGGCTTTCCACGGGACTCAGTTAAGGACGTAGCCCTGGCAGACCATCATATTCCCGGATTGTGGTGTGGGGGTCCTTGGAAGGTGTTGGTAGAATGATCGGACAGGCAGATTTCTCCCGCCCCGAGGGTCTTCCACAGGGCTAAAATTCCCATTATCATAGTGGGCGGCACCCAGAAGCCTGCGATTGAAGAAGGAATCCCCTACCTAGAGGGCTACCAGAACAGGCAACCGGGGATAGAAGTCTGAAGAAGCACCCTCGGGTTAGGGTTAGGCCGATGCACATGGGAGGCCCTACTGGCCCTTGCTGAGGGATCATCAAACTCCTGGTTCCCGCTTCAGGTGGGCGCTCCTTGGAGCTGTGTCCCAAGGGGTGCATGCAGATTTCACCTGTTCTACGGATTCAGCTCATTTCTAAAGGGCAAACGTTCCCATTGGGATCTATGGACATTGTGCGGTGCACCTCAGGGTTCCCGCATCTGCAGAGTTCATGGACCAGGCTACTGAGGACTGAAGCTGAGCATTGGACAGGGGCTTTGCATCAGGATTACCGTGAAGGTTATTTCACAAGTGAATGCTGTTGGTAACACCTGGGTGTGTCAGTGGGTTAGGCCACTGCCTTCAACTCAGGACATGATCCCAGACCCTGGGATGGAGCCCCACATCGGGCTGTCTCCTCAGCAGGGAGCCTTCCTTCCCTCTCTGGGCGTGCAACAGTGCCTACATCTTTTCGTTCCCTGCAAAGTGAAAAAGTAAAATCTTGAAGGAATAAATAAACAAATAAATAAAAAATAAATATATAAAAGAGAGGGCATGATTTCCTATTGGAATCTAGGTCATTTGTGCGGGGCAGCTCAGGGTTCCCCCATGGGGAGAGTTTGGGAACCAGGCCTTTGAGGACAGAAGACTGAGCACATGACTTGGGCTTCGCATTATGCTAAGGCTGAAGGTCATTGCTATAGGGTATGCTTTCCAGAACACCTGTGTACCTCATTGGATGTGACCTCTTGCCTCGGCCCAGGTCAAGATCCCAGGGAAGAGGAATCTAGTTTGACACCGGGCCCTCCCCACTGCAGGGAGCCTTATTCCCCCTTCCTTCACACAAAAACACAGCCTACTTGTGATCTCAGACTGTCCAACAAATAAATGAAATCATTATTAAAATATATATATATTCAGGCATGTTTTATATAGTGATCAAGTGCAATTCTGCAGTGTGGCTCAGGGTTCTTCCATCGGGAGATTTTGGGAACCAGGCCTCTGAGCTTGGAAGGCTGAGCAGCCGGCAACGGCTTCATGTGAGGTATAGGGTTAGGGTTAAGGTTAGGGTTAGGGTTATGTTTAGGTGAGGGTTAGAGTAAGGGTTAGGGTTATGTCTTAGGAACAAGGCATGTCGGAACTGGCCACACAATACTGGCACACCAAGGGCTGAGTTGAGGGTGGGACTCAGCAGAATCCTCAGGCGATGGAATTTTGACAGGACAGGCCAAGAGGGTGGAATGCCCTTAGGGGAGCATGCTGGTTTCTATATATCTGAAGGTACTGGATAGCACAGAAGGATAGGGTCAGTTTCTGCCTGAGAGGCTGAGTCCTTCCTACAGACTGACTTTCCCATCCACAGGAGGACCTGGGTTCAGTCCTCCGGTGGCCAGAGTCTGATCACGTAACCTAGGCTTAGGGTTTGGCTCTTGGAGAATGGCTGACCTGATTTGTCAGGGCAGAATTAGGCTTTCCACGGGACTCAGTTGAGGACGTAGCCCTGGCGGACCATCATATTCCCGGATTGTGGTGTGGGGGTCCTAGGAAGGTGTTGGTAGAATGATCGGACAGGCAGATTTCTCCCGCCCCGAGGGTCTTCCACAGGGCTAAATTTCCCATTATCATAGTGGGCGGCACCCAGAAGCCTGCGATGTGAAGAAGGAATCCCCTACCTAGAGGGCTACCAGGGCAGGCAACCGGGGATAGAAGTCTGAAGAAGCACCCTCGGGTTAGGATTAGGCCGATGCACATGGGAGGCCCTACCGGCCCTTGCTGAGGGATCATCAAACTCCTGGTTCCCGCTTCAGGTGGGCGCTCCTTGGAGCTGTGTCCCAAGGGGTGCATGCAGATTTCACCTGTTCTACGGATTCAGCTCATTTCTAAAGGGCAAACGTTCCCATTGGGATCTATGGACATTGTGCGGTGCACCTCAGGGTTCCCGCATCTGCAGAGTTCATGGACCAGGCTACTGAGGACAGAAGCTGAGCATGGGACAGGGGCTTTGCATCAGGATTACCGTGAAGGTTATTTCACAAGTGAATGCTGTTGGTAACACCTGGGTGAGTCAGTGGGTTAGGCCACTGCCTTCAGCTCAGGACATGATCCCAGAATCCTGGGATGGAGCCCCACATCGGGCTGTCTCCTCAGCAGGGAGCCTTCCTTCCCTTCTCTGGGCGTGCAACAGTGCCTACATCTTTTCGCTCCCTGCAAAGTGAAAAAGTAAAATCTTGAAGCAATAATAAACAAATAAATAAATAATAAATATATAAAAGAGAGGGCATGATTTCCTATTGGAATCTAGGTCATTTGTGCGGGGCAGCTCAGGGTTCCCCCATTGGGAGAGTTTGGGAACCAGACCTTTGAGGACAGAAGACTGAGCACATGACTTGGGCTTCGCATTATGCTAAGGCTGAAGGTCATTGCTATAGGGTATGCTTTCCAGAACACCTGTGTACCTCATTGGATGTGACCTCTTGTCTCCGCCCAGGTCAAGATCCCAGGGAAGAGGAATCTAGTTTGACACCGGGCCCTCCCCACTGCAGGGAGCCTTATTCCCCCTTCCTTCACACAAAAACACAGCCTACTTGTGACCTCAGACTGTCCAACAAATAAATGAAATCATTATTAAAAAAATATATATATTCAAGCATGTTTTATATAGTGATCAAGTGCAATTCTGCAGTGTGGCTCAGGGATCTTCCATCGGGAGATTTTGGGAACCAGGCCTCTGAGCTTGGAAGGCTGAGCAGCCGGCAACGGCTTCATGTGAGGCATAGGGTTAGGATTAGGGTTAGGGTTAGGGTTATGTTTAGGTGAGGGTTAGAGTAAGGGTTAGGGTTATGTCTTAGGAACAAGGCATGTCGGAACTGGCCACACAATACTGGCACACCAAGGGCTGAGTTGAGGGTGGGACTCAGCAGAATCCTCAGGTGATGGAAGTTTGGACAGGACAGGCCAAGAGGGTGGAATGCCCTCAGGGGAGCATGCTGCTTTCTATATATCTGAAGGTACTGGATAGCACAGAAGGAAAGGGTCAGTTTCTGCCTGAGAGGCTGAGTCCTTCCTACAGACTGACTTTCCCATCCACAGGAGGACATGGGTTCAGTCCTCCGGTGGCCAGAGTCTGATCACGTACCCTACGCTTAGGGTTTGTCTCTTGGAGAATGGCTGACCTGATTTTTCAGGGCAGAATTAGGCTTTCCACGGGACTCAGTTGAGGACGGAGCCCTGGCGGACCATCATATTCCCGGATTGTGGTGTGGGGGTCCTAGGAAGGTGTTGGTAGAATGATCGGACAGGCAGATTTCTCCCACCCCGAGGGTCTTCCACAGGGCTAAATTTCCCATTATCATAGTGGGCGGCACCCAGAAGCCTGCGATGTGAAGAAGGAATCCCCTACCTAGAGGGCTACCAGGGCAGGCAACCGGGGATAGAAGTCTGAAGAAGCACCCTCGGGTTAGGGTTAGGCCGATGCACATGGGAGGCCCTACCGGCCCTTGCTGAGGGATCATCAAACTTTTGGTTCCCGCTTCAGGTGGGCGCTCCTTGGAGCTGTGTCCCAAGGGTTGCATGCAGATTTCACCTGTTCTACGGATTCAGCTCATTTCTAAATGGCAAATGTTCCCATTGGGATCTATGGACATTGTGCGGTGCACCTCAGGGTTCCCGCATCTGCAGAGTTCATGGACCAGGCTACTGAGGACAGAAGCTGAGCATGGGACAGGGGCTTTGCATCAGGATTACCGTGAAGGTTATTTCACAAGTGAATGCTGTTGGTAACACCTGGGTGAGTCAGTGGGTAGGCCACTGCCTTCAGCTCAGGACATGATCGCAGAGTCCTGGAATGGAGCCCCACATCGGCTGTCTCCTCAGCAGGGAGACTTTCTTCCCTTCTCTGGGCGTGCAACACTGCCTACATCTTTTCGCTCCCTGCAAATTGATAAAGTAAAATCTTGAAGAAATAAATAAACAAATAAATAAATAATAAATATATAAAAGAGAGGGCATGATTTCCTATTGGAATCTAGGTCATTTGTGCGGGGCAGCTCAGGGTTCCCCCATGGGGAGGGTTTGGGAACCAGGCCTTTGAGGACAGAAGACTGAGCACATGACTTGGGCTTCGCATTATGCTAAGGCTGAAGGTCATTGCTATAGGGTATGCTTTCCAGAACACCTGTGTACCTCATTGGATGTGACCTCTTGCCTCGGCCCAGGTCAAGATCCCAGGGAAGAGGAATCTAGTTTGACACCGGGCCCTCCCCACTGCAGGGAGCCTTATTCCCCCTTCCTTCACACAAAAACACAGCCTACTTGTGATCTTAGACTGTCCAACAAATAAATGAAATCATTATTAAAAAATATATATATTCAGGCATGTTTTATATAGAGATCAAGTGCAATTCTGCTGTGTGGCTCAGGGTTCTTCCATCAGGAGATTTTGGGAACCAGGCCTCTGAGCTTGGAAGGCTGAGCAGCCGGCAACGGCTTCATGTGAGGTATAGGGTTAGGGTTAGGGTTAGGGTTAGGGTTATGTTTAGGTGAGGGTTAGAGTAAGGGTTAGGGTTATGTCTTAGGAACAAGGCATGTCGGAACTGGCCACACAATACTGGCACACCAAGGGCTGAGTTGAGGGTGGGACTCAGCAGAATCCTCAGGCGATGGATGTTTGGACAGGACAGGCCAAGAGGGTGGAATGCCCTCAGGGGAGCATGCTGGTTTCTATATATCTGAAGGTACTGGACAGCACAGAAGGATAGGGTCAGTTTCTGCCTGAGAGGCTGAGTCCTTCCTACAGACTGACTTTCCCATCCACAGGAGGACCTGGGTTCAGTCCTCCGGTGGCCAGAGTCTGATCACGTAACCTAGGCTTAGGGTTTGGCTTTTGGAGAATGGCTGAACTGATTTGTCAGGGCAGAATTAGGCTTTCCACGGGACTCAGTTGAGGACGTAGCCCTGGCGGACCATCATATTCCCGGATTGTGGTGTGGGGGTCCTAGGAAGGTGTTGGTAGAATGATCGGACAGGCAGATTTCTCCCGCCTCGAGGGTCTTCCACAGGGCTAAATTTCCCATTATCATTGTGGGCGGCACCCAGAAGCCTGCGATGTGAAGAAGGAATCCCCTACCTAGAGGGCTACCAGGGCAGGCAACCGGGGATAGAAGTCTGAAGAAGCACCCTCGGTTTAGGGTTAGGCCGATGCACATGGGAGGCCCTACCGGCCCTTGCTGAGGGATCATCAAACTCCTGGTTCCCGCTTCACGTGGGCGATCCTTGGAGCTGTGTCCCAAGGGGTGCATGCAGATTTCACCTGTTCTAAGGATTCAGCTCATTTCTAAAGGGCAAACGTTCCCATTGGGATCTATGGACATTGTGCGGTGCACCTCAGGGTTCCCGCATCTGCAGAGTTCATGGACCAGGCTACTGAGGACAGAAGCCTGAGCATGGGACAGGGGCTTTGCATCAGGATTACCGTGAAGGTTATTTCACAAGTGAATGCTGTTGGTAACACCTGGGTGAGTCAGTGGGTAGGCCACTGCCTTCAGCTCAGGACATGATCCCAGAGTCCTGGGATGGAGCCCCACATCGGCTGTCTCCTCAGCAGGGAGACTTTCTTCCCTTCTCTGGGCGTGCAACACTGCCTACATCTTTTCGCTCCCTGCAAATTGATAAAGTAAAATCTTGAAGCAATAAATAAACAAATAAATAAATAATAAATATATAAAAGAGAGGGCATGATTTCCTATTGGAATCTAGGTCATTTGTGCGGGGCAGCTCAGGGTTCCCCCATGGGGAGGGTTTGGGAACCAGGCCTTTGAGGACAGAAGACTGAGCACATGACTTGGGCTTCGCATTATGCTAAGGCTGAAGGTCATTGCTATAGGGTATGCTTTCCAGAACACCTGTGTACCTCATTGGATGTGACCTCTTGCCTCGGCCCAGGTCAAGATCCCAGGGAAGAGGAATCTAGTTTGACACCGGGCCCTCCCCACTGCAGGGAGCCTTATTCCCCCTTCCTTCACACAAAAACACAGCCTACTTGTGATCTTAGACTGTCCAACAACTAAATGAAATCATTATTAAAAAAAATATATATTCAGGCATGTTTTATATAGAGATCAAGTGCAATTCTGCAGTGTGGCTCAGGGTTCTTCCATCAGGAGATTTTGGGAACCAGGCCTCTGAGCTTGGAAGGCTGAGCAGCCGGCAACGGCTTCATGTGAGGTATAGGGTTAGGGTTAGGGTTAGGGTTAGGGTTATGTTTAGGTGAGGGTTAGAGTAAGGGTTAGGGTTATGTCTTAGGAACAAGGCATGTCGGAACTGGCCACACAATACTGGCACACCAAGGGCTGAGTTGAGGGTGGGACTCAGCAGAATCCTCAGGCGATGGAATTTTGGACGGGACAGGCCAAGAGGGTGGAATGCCCTCAGGGGAGCATGCTGGTTTCTATATATCTGATGGTACTGGATAGCACAGTAGGAAAGGTTCAGTTTCTGCCTGAGAGGCTGAGTCCTTCCTACAGACTGACTTTCCCATCCACAGGAGGACCTGGGTTCAGTCCTCCTGTGTCCAGAGTCTGATCACGTAACCTAGGCTTAGGTTTTGGCTCTTGGAGAATGGCTGACCTGATTTTTCAGGGCAGAATTAGGCTTTCCACGGGACTCAGTTGAGGACGTAGCCCTGGCGGACCATCATATTCCCGGATTGTGGTGTGGGGGTCCTAGGAAGGTGTTGGTAGAATGATCGGACAGGCAGATTTCTCCCACCCCGAGGGTCTTCCACAGGGCTAAATTTCCCATTATCATAGTGGGCGGCACCCAGAAGCCTGCGATGTGAAGAAGGAATCCCCTACCTAGAGGGCTACCAGGGCAGGCAACCGGGGATAGAAGTCTGAAGAAGCACCCTCGGGTTAGGGTTAGGCCGATGCACATGGGAGGCCCTACCGGCCCTTGCTGAGGGATTATCAAACTCCTGGTTCCCGCTTCACGTGGGCGATCCTTGGAGCTGTGTCCCAAGGGGTGCATGCAGATTTCACCTGTTCTACGGATTCAGCTCATTTCTAAAGGGCAAACGTTCCCATTGGGATCTATGGACATTGTGCGGTGCACCTCAGGGTTCCCGCATCTGCAGAGTTCATGGACCAGGCTACTGAGGACAGAAGCTGAGCATGGGACAGGGGCTTTGCATCAGGATTACCGTGAAGGTTATTTCACAAGTGAATGCTGTTGGTAACACCTGGGTGAGTCAGTGGGTTAGGCCACTGCCTTCAACTGAGGACATGATCCCAGACCCTGGGATGGAGCCCCACATCGGGCTGTCTCCTCAGCAGGAGCCTTCCTTCCCTCTCTGGGCGTGCAACAGTGCCTACATTTTTTCGCTCCCTGCAAAGTGAAAAAGTAAAATCTTGAAGCAATAAATAAACAAATAAATAAATAATAAATATATAAAAGAGAGGGCATGATTTCCTATTGGAATCTAGGTCATTTGTGCGGGGCAGCTCAGGGTTCCCCCATGGGGAGAGTTTGGGAACCAGGCCTTTGAGGACAGAAGACTGAGCACATGACTTGGGCTTCGCATTATGCTAAGGCTGAAGGTCATTGCTATAGGGTATGCTTTCCAGAACACCTGTGTACCTCATTGGATGTGACCTCTTGCCTCGGCCCAAGTCAAGATCCCAGGGAAGAGGAATCTAGTTTGACACCGGGCCCTCCCCTCTGCAGGGAGCCTTATTCCCCCTTCCTTCACACAAAAACACAGCCTACTTGTGATCTCAGACTGTCCAACAAATAAATGAAATCATTATTAAAAAAAATATATATTCAGGCATGTTTTATATAGTGATCAAGTGCAATTCTGCAGTGTGGCTCAGGGTTCTTCCATCGGGAGATTTTGGGAACCAGGCCTCTGAGCTTGGAAGGCTGAGCAGCCGGCAACGGCTTCATGTGAGGTATAGGGTTAGGGTTAAGGTTAGGGTTAGGGTTATGTTTAGGTGAGGGTTAGAGTAAGGGTTAGGGTTATGTCTTAGGAACAAGGCATGTCGGAACTGGCCACACAATACTGGCACACCAAGGGCTGAGTTGAGGGTGGGACTCAGCAGAATCCTCAGGCGATGGAATTTTGGACGGGACAGGCCAAGAGGGTGGAATGCCCTTAGGGGAGCATGCTGGTTTCTATATATCTGAAGGTACTGGATAGCACAGAAGGATAGGGTCAGTTTCTGCCTGAGAGGCTGAGTCCTTCCTACAGACTGACTTTCCCATCCACAGGAGGACCTGGGTTCAGTCCTCCGGTGGCCAGAGTCTGATCACGTAACCTAGGCTTAGGGTTTGGCTCTTGGAGAATGGCTGACCTGATTTGTCAGGGCAGAATTAGGCTTTCCACGGGACTCAGTTGAGGACGTAGCCCTGGCGGACCATCATATTCCCGGATTGTGGTGTGGGGGTCCTAGGAAGGTGTTGGTAGAATGATCGGACAGGCAGATTTCTCCCGCCTCGAGGGTCTTCCACAGGGCTAAATTTCCCATTATCATTGTGGGCGGCACCCAGAAGCCTGCGATGTGAAGAAGGAATCCCCTACCTAGAGGGCTACCAGGGCAGGCAACCGGGGATAGAAGTCTGAAGAAGCACCCTCGGTTTAGGGTTAGGCCGATGCACATGGGAGGCCCTACCGGCCCTTGCTGAGGGATCATCAAACTCCTGGTTCCCGCTTCACGTGGGCGATCCTTGGAGCTGTGTCCCAAGGGGTGCATGCAGATTTCACCTGTTCTAAGGATTCAGCTCATTTCTAAAGGGCAAACGTTCCCATTGGGATCTATGGACATTGTGCGGTGCACCTCAGGGTTCCCGCATCTGCAGAGTTCATGGACCAGGCTACTGAGGACAGAAGCCTGAGCATGGGACAGGGGCTTTGCATCAGGATTACCGTGAAGGTTATTTCACAAGTGAATGCTGTTGGTAACACCTGGGTGAGTCAGTGGGTAGGCAACTGCCTTCAGCTCAGGACATGATCCCAGAGTCCTGGGATGGAGCCCCACATCGGCTGTCTCCTCAGCAGGGAGACTTTCTTCCCTTCTCTGGGCGTGCAACACTGCCTACATCTTTTCGCTCCCTGCAAATTGATAAAGTAAAATCTTGAAGCAATAAATAAACAAATAAATAAATAATAAATATATAAAAGAGAGGGCATGATTTCCTATTGGAATCTAGGTCATTTGTGCGGGGCAGCTCAGGGTTCCCCCATGGGGAGGGTTTGGGAACCAGGCCTTTGAGGACAGAAGACTGAGCACATGACTTGGGCTTCGCATTATGCTAAGGCTGAAGGTCATTGCTATAGGGTATGCTTTCCAGAACACCTGTGTACCTCATTGGATGTGACCTCTTGCCTCGGCCCAGGTCAAGATCCCAGGGAAGAGGAATCTAGTTTGACACCGGGCCCTCCCCACTGCAGGGAGCCTTATTCCCCCTTCCTTCACACAAAAACACAGCCTACTTTTGATCTTAGACTGTCCAACAAATAAATGAAATCATTATTAAAAAATATATATATTCAGGCATGTTTTATATAGAGATCAAGTGCAATTCTGCTGTGTGGCTCAGGGTTCTTCCATCAGGAGATTTTGGGAACCAGGCCTCTGAGCTTGGAAGGCTGAGCAGCCGGCAACGGCTTCATGTGAGGTATAGGGTTAGGGTTAGGGTTAGGGTTAGGGTTATGTTTAGGTGAGGGTTAGAGTAAGGGTTAGGGTTATGTCTTAGGAACAAGGCATGTCGGAACTGGCCACACAATACTGGCACACCAAGGGCTGAGTTGAGGGTGGGACTCAGCAGAATCCTCAGGCGATGGAATTTTGGACGGGACAGGCCAAGAGGGTGGAATGCCCTCAGGGGAGCATCCTGGTTTCTATATATCTGATGGTACTGGATAGCACAGTAGGAAAGGTTCAGTTTCTGCCTGAGAGGCTGAGTCCTTCCTACAGACTGACTTTCCCATCCACAGGAGGACCTGGGTTCAGTCCTCCGGTGTCCAGAGTCTGATCACGTAACCTAGGCTTAGGTTTTGGCTCTTGGAGAATGGCTGACCTGATTTTTCAGGGCAGAATTAGGCTTTCCACGGGACTCAGTTGAGGACGTAGCCCTGGCGGACCATCTTATTCCCGGATTGTGGTGTGGGGGTCCTAGGAAGGTGTTGGTAGAATGATCGGACAGGCAGATTTCTCCCACCCCGAGGGTCTTCCACAGGGCTAAATTTCCCATTATCATAGTGGGCGGCACCCAGAAGCCTGCGATGTGAAGAAGGAATCCCCTACCTAGAGGGCTACCAGGGCAGGCAACCGGGGATAGAAGTCTGAAGAAGCACCCTCGGGTTAGGGTTAGGCCGATGCACATGGGAGGCCCTACCGGCCCTTGCTGAGGGATCATCAAACTTTTGGTTCCCGCTTCAGGTGGGCGCTCCTTGGAGCTGTGTCCCAAGGGTTGCATGCAGATTTCACCTGTTCTACGGATTCAGCTCATTTCTAAATGGCAAATGTTCCCATTGGGATCTATGGACATTGTGCGGTGCACCTCAGGGTTCCCGCATCTGCAGAGTTCATGGACCAGGCTACTGAGGACAGAAGCTGAGCATGGGACAGGGGCTTTGCATCAGGATTACCGTGAAGGTTATTTCACAAGTGAATGCTGTTGGTAACACCTGGGTGAGTCAGTGGGTAGGCCACTGCCTTCAGCTCAGGACATGATCGCAGAGTCCTGGAATGGAGCCCCACATCGGCTGTCTCCTCAGCAGGGAGACTTTCTTCCCTTCTCTGGGCGTGCAACACTGCCTACATCTTTTCGCTCCCTGCAAATTGATAAAGTAAAATCTTGAAGAAATAAATAAACAAATAAATAAATAATAAATATATAAAAGAGAGGGCATGATTTCCTATTGGAATCTAGGTCATTTGTGCGGGGCAGCTCAGGGTTCCCCCATGGGGAGGGTTTGGGAACCAGGCCTTTGAGGACAGAAGACTGAGCACATGACTTGGGCTTCGCATTATGCTAAGGCTGAAGGTCATTGCTATAGGGTATGCTTTCCAGAACACCTGTGTACCTCATTGGATGTGACCTCTTGCCTCGGCCCAGGTCAAGATCCCAGGGAAGAGGAATCTAGTTTGACACCGGGCCCTCCCCACTGCAGGGAGCCTTATTCCCCCTTCCTTCACACAAAAACACAGCCTACTTGTGATCTTAGACTGTCCAACAAATAAATGAAATCATTATTAAAAAATATATATATTCAGGCATGTTTTATATAGAGATCAAGTGCAATTCTGCTGTGTGGCTCAGGGTTCTTCCATCAGGAGATTTTGGGAACCAGGCCTCTGAGCTTGGAAGGCTGAGCAGCCGGCAACGGCTTCATGTGAGGTATAGGGTTAGGGTTAGGGTTAGGGTTAGGGTTATGTTTAGGTGAGGGTTAGAGTAAGGGTTAGGGTTATGTCTTAGGAACAAGGCATGTCGGAACTGGCCACACAATACTGGCACACCAAGGGCTGAGTTGAGGGTGGGACTCAGCAGAATCCTCAGGCGATGGATGTTTGGACAGGACAGGCCAAGAGGGTGGAATGCCCTCAGGGGAGCATGCTGGTTTCTATATATCTGAAGGTACTGGACAGCACAGAAGGATAGGGTCAGTTTCTGCCTGAGAGGCTGAGTCCTTCCTACAGACTGACTTTCCCATCCACAGGAGGACCTGGGTTCAGTCCTCCGGTGGCCAGAGTCTGATCACGTAACCTAGGCTTAGGGTTTGGCTTTTGGAGAATGGCTGAACTGATTTGTCAGGGCAGAATTAGGCTTTCCACGGGACTCAGTTGAGGACGTAGCCCTGGCGGACCATCATATTCCCGGATTGTGGTGTGGGGGTCCTAGGAAGGTGTTGGTAGAATGATCGGACAGGCAGATTTCTCCCGCCTCGAGGGTCTTCCACAGGGCTAAATTTCCCATTATCATTGTGGGCGGCACCCAGAAGCCTGCGATGTGAAGAAGGAATCCCCTACCTAGAGGGCTACCAGGGCAGGCAACCGGGGATAGAAGTCTGAAGAAGCACCCTCGGTTTAGGGTTAGGCCGATGCACATGGGAGGCCCTACCGGCCCTTGCTGAGGGATCATCAAACTCCTGGTTCCCGCTTCACGTGGGCGATCCTTGGAGCTGTGTCCCAAGGGGTGCATGCAGATTTCACCTGTTCTAAGGATTCAGCTCATTTCTAAAGGGCAAACGTTCCCATTGGGATCTATGGACATTGTGCGGTGCACCTCAGGGTTCCCGCATCTGCAGAGTTCATGGACCAGGCTACTGAGGACAGAAGCCTGAGCATGGGACAGGGGCTTTGCATCAGGATTACCGTGAAGGTTATTTCACAAGTGAATGCTGTTGGTAACACCTGGGTGAGTCAGTGGGTAGGCCACTGCCTTCAGCTCAGGACATGATCCCAGAGTCCTGGGATGGAGCCCCACATCGGCTGTCTCCTCAGCAGGGAGACTTTCTTCCCTTCTCTGGGCGTGCAACACTGCCTACATCTTTTCGCTCCCTGCAAATTGATAAAGTAAAATCTTGAAGCAATAAATAAACAAATAAATAAATAATAAATATATAAAAGAGAGGGCATGATTTCCTATTGGAATCTAGGTCATTTGTGCGGGGCAGCTCAGGGTTCCCCCATGGGGAGGGTTTGGGAACCAGGCCTTTGAGGACAGAAGACTGAGCACATGACTTGGGCTTCGCATTATGCTAAGGCTGAAGGTCATTGCTATAGGGTATGCTTTCCAGAACACCTGTGTACCTCATTGGATGTGACCTCTTGCCTCGGCCCAGGTCAAGATCCCAGGGAAGAGGAATCTAGTTTGACACCGGGCCCTCCCCACTGCAGGGAGCCTTATTCCCCCTTCCTTCACACAAAAACACAGCCTACTTGTGATCTTAGACTGTCCAACAACTAAATGAAATCATTATTAAAAAAAATATATATTCAGGCATGTTTTATATAGAGATCAAGTGCAATTCTGCAGTGTGGCTCAGGGTTCTTCCATCAGGAGATTTTGGGAACCAGGCCTCTGAGCTTGGAAGGCTGAGCAGCCGGCAACGGCTTCATGTGAGGTATAGGGTTAGGGTTAGGGTTAGGGTTAGGGTTATGTTTAGGTGAGGGTTAGAGTAAGGGTTAGGGTTATGTCTTAGGAACAAGGCATGTCGGAACTGGCCACACAATACTGGCACACCAAGGGCTGAGTTGAGGGTGGGACTCAGCAGAATCCTCAGGCGATGGAATTTTGGACGGGACAGGCCAAGAGGGTGGAATGCCCTCAGGGGAGCATGCTGGTTTCTATATATCTGATGGTACTGGATAGCACAGTAGGAAAGGTTCAGTTTCTGCCTGAGAGGCTGAGTCCTTCCTACAGACTGACTTTCCCATCCACAGGAGGACCTGGGTTCAGTCCTCCTGTGTCCAGAGTCTGATCACGTAACCTAGGCTTAGGTTTTGGCTCTTGGAGAATGGCTGACCTGATTTTTCAGGGCAGAATTAGGCTTTCCACGGGACTCAGTTGAGGACGTAGCCCTGGCGGACCATCATATTCCCGGATTGTGGTGTGGGGGTCCTAGGAAGGTGTTGGTAGAATGATCGGACAGGCAGATTTCTCCCACCCCGAGGGTCTTCCACAGGGCTAAATTTCCCATTATCATAGTGGGCGGCACCCAGAAGCCTGCGATGTGAAGAAGGAATCCCCTACCTAGAGGGCTACCAGGGCAGGCAACCGGGGATAGAAGTCTGAAGAAGCACCCTCGGGTTAGGGTTAGGCCGATGCACATGGGAGGCCCTACCGGCCCTTGCTGAGGGATTATCAAACTCCTGGTTCCCGCTTCACGTGGGCGATCCTTGGAGCTGTGTCCCAAGGGGTGCATGCAGATTTCACCTGTTCTACGGATTCAGCTCATTTCTAAAGGGCAAACGTTCCCATTGGGATCTATGGACATTGTGCGGTGCACCTCAGGGTTCCCGCATCTGCAGAGTTCATGGACCAGGCTACTGAGGACAGAAGCTGAGCATGGGACAGGGGCTTTGCATCAGGATTACCGTGAAGGTTATTTCACAAGTGAATGCTGTTGGTAACACCTGGGTGAGTCAGTGGGTTAGGCCACTGCCTTCAACTCAGGACATGATCCCAGACCCTGGGATGGAGCCCCACATCGGGCTGTCTCCTCAGCAGGAGCCTTCCTTCCCTCTCTGGGCGTGCAACAGTGCCTACATTTTTTCGCTCCCTGCAAAGTGAAAAAGTAAAATCTTGAAGCAATAAATAAACAAATAAATAAATAATAAATATATAAAAGAGAGGGCATGATTTCCTATTGGAATCTAGGTCATTTGTGCGGGGCAGCTCAGGGTTCCCCCATGGGGAGAGTTTGGGAACCAGGCCTTTGAGGACAGAAGACTGAGCACATGACTTGGGCTTCGCATTATGCTAAGGCTGAAGGTCATTGCTATAGGGTATGCTTTCCAGAACACCTGTGTACCTCATTGGATGTGACCTCTTGCCTCGGCCCAAGTCAAGATCCCAGGGAAGAGGAATCTAGTTTGACACCGGGCCCTCCCCACTGCAGGGAGCCTTATTCCCCCTTCCTTCACACAAAAACACAGCCTACTTGTGATCTCAGACTGTCCAACAAATAAATGAAATCATTATTAAAAAAAATATATATTCAGGCATGTTTTATATAGTGATCAAGTGCAATTCTGCAGTGTGGCTCAGGGTTCTTCCATCGGGAGATTTTGGGAACCAGGCCTCTGAGCTTGGAAGGCTGAGCAGCCGGCAACGGCTTCATGTGAGGTATAGGGTTAGGGTTAAGGTTAGGGTTAGGGTTATGTTTAGGTGAGGGTTAGAGTAAGGGTTAGGGTTATGTCTTAGGAACAAGGCATGTCGGAACTGGCCACACAATACTGGCACACCAAGGGCTGAGTTGAGGGTGGGACTCAGCAGAATCCTCAGGCGATGGAATTTTGGACGGGACAGGCCAAGAGGCTGGAATGCCCTCAGGGGAGCATCCTGGTTTCTATATATCTGATGGTACTGGATAGCACAGTAGGAAAGGTTCAGTTTCTGCCTGAGAGGCTGAGTCCTTCCTACAGACTGACTTTCCCATCCACAGGAGGACCTGGGTTCAGTCCTCCGGTGTCCAGAGTCTGATCACGTAACCTAGGCTTAGGTTTTGGCTCTTGGAGAATGGCTGACCTGATTTTTCAGGGCAGAATTAGGCTTTCCACGGGACTCAGTTGAGGACGTAGCCCTGGCGGACCATCTTATTCCCGGATTGTGGTGTGGGGGTCCTAGGAAGGTGTTGGTAGAATGATCGGACAGGCAGATTTCTCCCACCCCGAGGGTCTTCCACAGGGCTAAATTTCCCATTATCATAGTGGGCGGCACCCAGAAGCCTGCGATGTGAAGAAGGAATCCCCTACCTAGAGGGCTACCAGGGCAGGCAACCGGGGATAGAAGTCTGAAGAAGCACCTTCGGGTTAGGGTTAGGCCGATGCACATGGGAGGCCCTACCGGCCCTTGCTGAGGGATCATCAAACTCCTGGTTCCCGCTTCAGGTGGGCGCTCCTTGGAGCTGTGTCCCAAGGGGTGCATGCAGATTTCACCTGTTCTACGGATTCAGCTCATTTCTAAAGGGCAAACGTTCCCATTGGGATCTATGGACATTGTGCGGTGCACCTCAGGGTTCCCGCATCTGCAGAGTTCATGGACCAGGCTACTGAGGACAGAAGCCTGAGCATGGGACAGGGGCTTTGCATCAGGATTACCGTGAAGGTTATCTCACAAGTGAATGCTGTTGGTAACACCTGGGTGAGTCAGTGGGTTAGGCCACTGCCTTCAGCTCAGGACATGAGATGAGTCCTGGGATGGAGCCCCACATCGGGCTGTCTCCTCAGCAGGGAGCCTTCCTTCCCTTCTCTGGGCGTGCAACAGTGCCTACATCTTTTCGCTCCCTGCAAAGTGAAAAAGTAAAATCTTGAAGCAATAAATAAACAAATAAATAAATAATAAATATATAAAAGAGAGGGCATGATTTCCTATTGGAATCTAGGTCATTTGTGCGGGGCAGCTCAGGGTTCCCCCATGGGGAGAGTTTGGGAACCAGGCCTTTGAGGACAGAAGACTGAGCACATGACTTGGGCTTTGCATTATGCTAAGGCTGAAGGTCATTGCTATAGGGTATGCTTTCCAGAACACCTGTGTACCTCATTGGATGTGACCTCTTGCCTCGGCCCAGGTCACGATCCCAGGGAAGAGGAATCTAGTTTGACACCAGGCCCTCCCCACTGCAGGGAGCCTTATTCCCCCTTTCTTCACACAAAAACACAGCCTACTTGTGATCTCAGACTGTCCAACAAATAAATGAAATCATTATTAAAAAAAATATATATTCAGGCATGTTTTATATAGTGATCAAGTGCAAATCTGCAGTGCGGCTCAGGGTTCTTCCATCGGGAGATTTTGGGAACCAGGCCTCTGAGCTTGGAAGGCTGAGCAGCCGGCAACGGCTTCATGTGAGGTATAGGGTTAGGGTTAGGGTTAGGGTTATGTTTAGGTGAGGGTTAGAGTAAGGGTTAGGGTTATGTCTTAGGAACAAGGCATGTCGGAACTGGCCACACAATACTGGCACACCAAGGGCTGAGTTGAGGGTGGGACTCATTAGAATCCACAGGCGATGGAATTTTGGACGGGACAGGCCAAGAGGGTGGAATGCCCTCAGGGGAGCATGCTGGTTTCTATATATCTGAATGTACTGGATAGCACAGAAGGAAAGGGTCAGTTTCTGCCTGAGAGGCTGAGTCCTTCCTACAGACTGACTTTCCATCCACAGGAGGACCTGGGTTCAGTCCTCCGGTGGCCAGAGTCTGATCTCGTAACCTAGGCTTAGGGTTTGGCTCTTGGAGAATGGCTGACCTGATTTGTCAGGGCAGAATTAGGCTTTCCACGGGACTCAGTAGAGGACCTAGCCCTGGCGGACCATCATATTCCCGGATTGTGGTGTGGGGGTCCTAGGAAGGTGTTGGTAGAATGACCGGACAGGCAGATGTCTAACGCCCCGAGGGTCTTCCACAGGGCTAAATTTCCCATTATCATAGTGGGCGGCACCCAGAAGCCTGCGATGTGAAGAAGGAATCCCCTACCTAGAGGGCTACCAGGGCAGGCAACCGGGGATAGAAGTCTGAAGAAGCACCCTCGGGTTAGGGTTAGGCCGATGCACATGGGAGGCCCTACCGGCCCTTGCTGAGGGATCATCAAACTCCTGGTTCCCGCTTCAGGTGGGCGCTCCTTGGAGCTGTGTCCCAAGGGGTGCATGCAGATTTCACCTGTTCTACGGATTCAGCTCATTTCTAAAGGGCAAACGTTCCCATTGGGATCTATGGACATTGTGCGGTGCACCTCAGGGTTCCCGCATCTGCAGAGTTCATGGACCAGGCTACTGAGGACAGAAGCCTGAGCATGGGACAGGGGCTTTGCATCAGGATTACCGTGAAGGTTATCTCACAAGTGAATGCTGTTGGTAACACCTGGGTGAGTCAGTGGGTTAGGCCACTGCCTTCAGCTCAGGACATGATCCCAGAGTCCTGGGATGGAGCCCCACATCGGGCTGTCTCCTCATAGGGAGCCTTCCTTCCCATCTCTGGGCGTGCACAGTGCCTACATCTTTTGGCTCCCTGCAAAGTGAAAAAGTAAAATCTTGAAGCAATAAATAAACAAATAAATAAAAAATAAATATATAAAAGAGAGGGCATGATTTCCTATTGGAATCTAGGTCAATTGTGCGGGGCAGCTCAGGGTTCCCCCATGGGGAGATTTTGGGAACCAGGCCTTTGAGGACAGAAGACTGAGCACATGACTTGGCCTCGCATTTTTCTAAGGCTTAAGGTCATTGCTATAGGGTATGCTTTCCAGAACACCTGTGTACCTCATTGGATGTGACCTCTTGCCTCGGCCCAGGTCAAGATCCCAGGGAAGAAGAATCTAGTTTGACACCGGGCCCTCCCCACTGCAGGGAGCCTTATTCCCCCTTCCTTCAGACAAAAACACAGCCTACTTGTGATCTCAGACTGTCCAAAAAATAAATGAAATCATTATTAAAAAAAATATATATTCAGGCATGTTTTATATAGTGATCAAGTGCAATTCTGCAGTGTGGCTCAGGGTTCTTCCATCGGGAGATTTTGGGAACCAGGCCTCTGAGCTTGGAAGGCTGAGCAGACGGCAACGGCTTCATGTGAGGCATAGGGTTAGGTTTAGTGTTAGGGTTAGGGTTATGTTTAGGTGAGGGTTAGAGTAAGGGTTAGGGTTATGTCTTAGGAACAAGGCATGTCGGAACTGGCCACACAATACTGGCACACCAAAGGCTGAGTTGAAGGTGGGACTCATTAGAATCCTCAGGGGATGGAATTTTGGACGGGACAGGCCAAGAGGGTGGAATGCCCTCAGGGGAGCATGCTGGTTTCTATATATCTGAAGGTACTGGATAGCACAGTAGGAAAGGTTCAGTTTCTGCCTGAGAGGCTGAGTCCTTCCTACAGACTGACTTTCCCATCCACAGGAGGACCTGGGTTCAGTCCTCCGGTGGCCAGAGTCTGATCACGTAACCTAGGCTTAGGGTTTGGCTCTTGGAGAATGGCTGACCTGATTTGTCAGGGCAGAATTAGGCTTTCCACGGGACTCAGTTGAGGACGTAGCCCTGGCGGACCATCATATTCCCGGATTGTGGTGTGGGGGTCCTACGAAGGTGTTGGTAGAATGATCGGACAGGCAGATTTCTCCCACTCGAGGGTCTTCCACAGGGCTAAATTTCCCATTATCATAGTGGGCGGCACCCAGAAGCCTGCGATGTGAAGAAGGAATCCCCTACCTAGAGGGCTACCAGGGCAGGCAACCGGGGATAGAAGTCTGAAGAAGCACCCTCGGGTTAGGGTTAGGCTGATGCACATGGGAGGCCCTACCGGCCCTTGCTGAGGGATCATCAAACTCCTGGTTCCCGCTTCAGGTGGGCGCTCCTTGGAGCTGTGTCCCAAGGGGTGCATGCAGATTTCACCTGTTCTACGGATTCAGCTCATTTCTAAAGGGCAAACGTTCCCATTGGGATCTATGGACATTGTGCGGTGCACCTCAGGGTTCCCGCATCTGCAGAGTTCATGGACCAGGCTACTGAGGACAGAAGCTGAGCATGGGACAGGGGCTTTGCATCAGGATTACCGTGAAGGTTATTTCACAAGTGAATGCTGTTGGTAACACCTGGGTGAGTCAGTGGGTTAGGCGACTGCCTTCAGCTCAGGACATGAGATGAGTCCTGGGATGGAGCCCCACATCGGGCTGTCTCCTCAGCAGGGAGCCTTCCTTCCCTTCTCTGGGCGTGCAACAGTGCCTACATCTTTTCGCTCCTTGCAAAGTGAAAAAGTAAAATCTTGAAGCAATAAATAAACAAATAAATAAATAATAAATATATAAAAGAGAGGGCATGATTTCCTATTGGAATCTAGGTCATTTGTGCGCGGCAGCTCAGGGTTCCCCCATGGGGAGAGTTTGGGAACCAGGCCTTTGAGGACAGAAGACTGAGCACATGACTTGGGCTTTGAATTATGCTAAGGCTGAAGGTCATTGCTATAGGGTATGCTTTCCAGAACACCTGTGTACCTCATTGGATGTGACCTCTTGCCTCGGCCCAGGTCAAGATCCCAGGGAAGAGGAATCTAGTTTGACACCAGGCCCTCCCCACTGCAGGGAGCCTTATTCCCCCTTTCTTCACACAAAAACACAGCCTACTTGTGATCTCAGACTGTCCAACAAATAAATGAAATCATTATTAAAAAAAATATATATTCAGGCATGTTTTATATAGTGATCAAGTGCAAATCTGCAGTGCGGCTCAGGGTTCTTCCATCGGGAGATTTTGGGAACCAGGCCTCTGAGGTTGGAAGGCTGAGCAGCCGGCAACGGCTTCATGTGAGGTATAGGGTTAGGGTTAGGGTTAGGGTTAGGGTTAGGTGAGGGTTAGAGTAAGGGTTAGGGTTATGTCTTAGGAACAAGGCATGTCGGAACTGGCCACACAATACTGGCACACCAAGGGCTGAGTTGAGGGTGGGACTCAGCAGAATCCTCAGGCGATGGAATTTTGGACGGGACAGGCCAAGAGGGTGGAATGCCCTCAGGGGAGCATGCTGGTTTCTATATATCTGAATGTACTGGATAGCACAGAATGAAAGGGTCAGTTTCTGCCTGAGAGGCTGAGTCCTTCCTACAGACTGACTTTCCCATCCACAGGAGGACCTGGGTTCAGTCCTCTGGTGGCCAGAGTCTGATCACGTAACCTAGGCTTAGGGTTTGGCTCTTGGAGAATGGCTGACCTGATTTGTCAGGGCAGAATTAGGCTTTCCACGGGACTCCGTTGAGGACGTAGCCCTGGCGGACCATCATATTCCCGGATTGTTGTGTGGGTGTCCTAGGAAGGTGTTGGTAGAATGATCGGACAGGCAGATTTCTCCCGCCCCGAGGGTCTTCCACAGGGCTAAATTTCCCATTATCATAGTGGTCGGCACCCAGAATCCTGCGATGTGAAGAAGGAATCCCCTACCTAGAGGGCTACGAGGGCAGGCAACCGGGGATAGAAGTCTGAAGAAGCACCCTCGGGTTAGGGTTAGGCCGATGCACATGGGAGGCCCTACCGGCCCTTGCTGAGGGATCATCAAACTCCTGGTTCCCGCTTCAGGTGGGCGCTCCTTGGAGCTGTGTCCCAAGGGGTGCATGCAGATTTCACCTGTTCTACGGATTCAGCTCATTTCTAAAGGGCAAACGTTCCCATTGGGATCTATGGACATTGTGCGGTGCACCTCAGGGTTCCCGCATCTGCAGAGTTCATGGACCAGGCTACTGAGGACAGAAGCCTGAGCATGGGACAGGGGCTTTGCATCAGGATTACCGTGAAGGTTATCTCACAAGTGAATGCTGTTGGTAACACCTGGGTGAGTCAGTGGGTTAGGCCACTGCCTTCAGCTCAGGACATGAGATGAGTCCTGGGATGGAGCCCCACATCGGGCTGTCTCCTCAGCAAGGAGCCTTCCTTCCCTTCTCTGGGCGTGCAACAGTGCCTACATCTTTTCGCTCCCTGCAAAGTGAAAAAGTAAAATCTGGAAGCAATAAATAAACAAATAAATAAATAATAAATATATAAAAGAGAGGGTATGATTTCCTATTGGAATCTAGGTCATTTGTGCGGGGCAGCTCAGGGTTCCCCCATGGGGAGAGTTTGGGAAATAGGCCTTTGAGGACAGAAGACTGAGCACATAACTTGGCCTCGCATTATGCTCTGGCTGAAGGTCATTGCTATAGGGTATGCTTTCCAGAACACCTGTGTACCTCATTGGATGTGACCTCTTGCCTCGGCCCAGGTCAAGATCCCAGGGAAGAGGAATCTAGTTTGACACCGGGCCCTCCCCACTGCAGGGAGCCTTATTCCCCCTTCCTTCACACAAAAACACAGCCTACTTGTGATCTCAGACTGTCCAACAAATAAATGAAATCATTATTAAAAAAAATACATATTCAGGCATGTTTTATATAGTGTTCAAGTGCAATTCTGCAGTGTGGCTCAGGGTTCTTCCATCGGGAGATTTTGGGAACCAGGCCTCTGAGCTTGGAAGGCTGAGCAGCCGGCAACGGCTTCATGTGAGGCATAGGGTTAGGTTTAGTGTTAGGGGTAGGGTTATGTTTAGGTGAGGGTTAGAGTAAGGGTTAGGGTTATGTCTTAGGAACAAGGCATATCGGAACTGGCCACACAATACTGGCACACCAAGGGCTGAGTTGAGGGTGGGACTCATTAGAATCCTCAGGCGATGGAATTTTGGACGGGACAGGCCAAGAGGGTGGAATGCCCTCAGGGGAGCATGCTGGTTTCTATATATCTGAAGGTACTGGATAGCACAGAATGAAAGGGTCAGTTTCTGCCTGAGAGGCTGAGTCCTTCCTACAGACTGACTTTCCCATCCACAGGAGGACCTGGGTTCAGTCCTCCGGTGGCCAGAGTCTGATCACGTAACCTAGGCTTAGGGTTTGGCTCTTGGAGAATGGCTGAGCTGATTTGTCAGGGCAGAATTAGGCTTTCCACGGGACTCAGTTGAGGACATAGCCCTGGCGGACCATCATATTCCCGGATTGTGGTGTGGGGGTCCTAGGAAGGTGTTGGTAGAATGATCGGACAGGCAGATTTCTCCCGCCCCGAGGATCTTCCACAGGGCTAAATTTCCCATTATCATAGTGGGCGGCACCCAGAAGCCTGCGATGTGAAGAAGGAATCCCCTACCTAGAGGGCTACCAGGGCAGGCAACCGGGGATAGAAGTCTGAAGAAGCACCCTCGGGTTAGGGTTAGGCCGATGCACATGGGAGGCCCTACCGGCCCTTGCTGAGGGATCATCAAACTCCTGGTTCCCGCTTCAGGTGGGCGCTCCTTGGAGCTGTGTCCCAAGGGGTGCATGCAGATTTCACCTGTTCTACGGATTCAGCTCATTTCTAAAGGGCAAACGTTCCCATTGGGATCTATGGACATTGTGCGGTGCACCTCAGGGTTCCCGCATCTGCAGAGTTCATGGACCAGGCTACTGAGGACAGAAGCTGAGCATGGGACAGGGGCTTTGCATCAGGATTACCGTGAAGGTTATTTCACAAGTGAATGCTGTTGGTAACACCTGGGTGAGTCCGTGGGTTAGGCCACTGCCTTCAGCTCAGGACATGAGATGAGTCCTGGGATGGAGCCCCACATCGGGCTGTCTCCTCAGCAGGGAGCCTTCCTTCCCTTCTCTGGGCATGCAACAGTGCCTACATCTTTTCGCTCCCTGCAAAGTGAAAAAGTAAAATCTTGAAGCAATAAATAAACAAATAAATAAATAATAAATATATAAATGAGAGGGCATGATTTCCTATTGGAATCTAGGTCATTTGTGCGGGGCAGCTCAGGGTTCCCCCATGGGGAGAGTTTGGGAACCAGGCCTTTGAGGACAGAAGACTGAGCACATGACTTGGGCCTTGCATTATGCTAAGGCTGAAGGTCATTGCTATAGGGTATGCTTTCCAGAACACCTGTGTACCTCATTGGATGTGACCTCTTGCCTCGGCCCAGGTCCAGATCCCAGGGAAGAGGAATCTAGTTTGACACCGGGCCCTCCCCACTGCAGGGAGCCTTATCCCTTCCTTCAGACAACAACACAGCCTACTTGTGATCTCAGTCTGTCCAACAATTAAATAAAATCATTATAAAAAAATATATATTCAGGCATGTTTTATATAGTGATCAAGTGCAATTCTGCAGTGTGCCTCAGGGTTCTTCCATCGGGAGATTTTGGGAACCAGGCCTCTGAGGTTGGAAGGCTGAGCAGCCGGCAACGGCTTCAGGAGAGGTATAGGGTAAGGGTTAGGGTTAGGGTTAGGGTTAGGGTTATGTTTAGGTGAGTGTTAGAGTAAGGGTTACGGTTCTGTCTTAGGAACAAGGCATGTCGGAACTGGCCACACAATACTGGCACACCAAGGGCTGAGTTGAGGGTGGGACTCAGCAGAATCCTCAGGCGATGGAATTTAGGATGGGACAGCCAAGAGGGTGGAATGCCCTCAGGGGAGCATGCAGGTTTCTATATATCTGAAGGTACTGGATAGCACAGAAGGAAAGGGTCAGTTTCTGCCTGAGAGGCTGAGTCCTTCCTACAGACTGACTTTCCCATCCACAGGAGGACCTGGGTTCAGTCCTCCAGTGTCCAGAGTCTGATCCCGTAACCTAGGCTTAGCCTTTGGCTCTGGGAGAATGGCTGACCTGATTTGTCAGGGCAGAATTAAGCTTTCCACGGGACTCAGTTGAGGACGTAGCCCTGGCGGACCATCCTATTCCCGGATTGTGGTGTGGGGGTCCTAGGAAGGTGTTGGTAGAATGATCGGACAGGCAGATTTCTCCCACCCCGAGGTCTTCCACAGGGCTAAATTTCCCATTATCATAGTGGGCGGCACCCAGAAGCCTGCGATGTGAAGAAGGAATCCCCTACCTAGAGGGCTACCAGGGCAGGCAACCGGGGATAGAAGTCTGAAGAAGCACCCTCGGGTTAGGGTTAGGCCAATGCACATGGGAGGCCCTACCGGCCCTTGCTGAGGGATCATCAAACTCCTGGTTCCCGCTTCAGGTGGGCGCTACTTGGAGCTGTGTCCCAAGGGGTGCATACAGATTTCACCTGTTCTACGGATTCAGCTCATTTCTAAAGGGCAAACGTTCCCATTGGGATCTATGGACATTGTGCGGTGCACCTCAGGGTTCCCGCATCTGCAGAGTTCATGGACCAGGCTACTGAGGACAGAAGCCTGAGCATGGGACAGGGGCTTTGCATCAGGATTACCGTGAATGTTATCTCACAAGTGAATGCTGTTGGTAACACCTGGGTGAGTTAGTGGGTTAGGCCACTGCCTTCAGCTCAGGACATGATCCCAGAGTCCTGGGATGGAGCCCCACATCGGGCTGTCTCCTCAGCAGGGAGCCTTCCTTCCCTTCTCTGGGCGTGCAACAGTGCCTACATCTTTTCGCTCCCTGCAAAGTGAAAAAGTAAAATCTTGAAGCAATAAATAAACAAATAAATAAATAATAAATATATAAAAGAGAGGGCATGATTTCCTATTGGAATCTAGGTCATTTGTGCGGGGCAGCTCAGGGTTCCCCCATGGGGAGAGTTTGGGAACCAGGCCTTTGAGGACAGAAGACTGAGCACATGACTTGGGCTTTGCATTATGCTAAGGCTGAAGGTCATTGCTATAGGGTATGCTTTCCAGAACACCTGTGTACCTCATTGGATGTGACCTCTTGCCTCGGCCCAGGTCACGATCCCAGGGAAGAGGAATCTAGTTTGACACCAGGCCCTCCCCACTGCAGGGAGCCTTATTCCCCCTTTCTTCACACAAAAACACAGCCTACTTGTGATCTCAGACTGTCCAACAAATAAATGAAATCATTATTAAAAAAAATATATATTCAGGCATGTTTTATATAGTGATCAAGTGCAAATCTGCAGTGCGGCTCAGGGTTCTTCCATCGGGAGATTTTGGGAACCAGGCCTCTGAGCTTGGAAGGCTGAGCAGCCGGCAACGGCTTCATGTGAGGTATAGGGTTAGGGTTAGGGTTAGGGTTATGTTTAGGTGAGGGTTAGAGTAAGGGTTAGGGTTATGTCTTAGGAACAAGGCATGTCGGAACTGGCCACACAATACTGGCACACCAAGGGCTGAGTTGAGGGTGGGACTCATTAGAATCCACAGGCGATGGAATTTTGGACGGGACAGGCCAAGAGGGTGGAATGCCCTCAGGGGAGCATGCTGGTTTCTATATATCTGAATGTACTGGATAGCACAGAAGGAAAGGGTCAGTTTCTGCCTGAGAGGCTGAGTCCTTCCTACAGACTGACTTTCCATCCACAGGAGGACCTGGGTTCAGTCCTCCGGTGGCCAGAGTCTGATCACGTAACCTAGGCTTAGGGTTTGGCTCTTGGAGAATGGCTGACCTGATTTGTCAGGGCAGAATTAGGCTTTCCACGGGACTCAGTAGAGGACCTAGCCCTGGCGGACCATCATATTCCCGGATTGTGGTGTGGGGGTCCTAGGAAGGTGTTGGTAGAATGACCGGACAGGCAGATGTCTAACGCCCCGAGGGTCTTCCACAGGGCTAAATTTCCCATTATCATAGTGGGCGGCACCCAGAAGCCTGCGATGTGAAGAAGGAATCCCCTACCTAGAGGGCTACCAGGGCAGGCAACCGGGGATAGAAGTCTGAAGAAGCACCCTCGGGTTAGGGTTAGGCCGATGCACATGGGAGGCCCTACCGGCCCTTGCTGAGGGATCATCAAACTCCTGGTTCCCGCTTCAGGTGGGCGCTCCTTGGTGCTGTGTCCCAAGGGGTGCATGCAGATTTCACCTGTTCTACGGATTCAGCTCATTTCTAAAGGGCAAACGTTCCCATTGGGATCTATGGACATTGTGCGGTGCACCTCAGGGTTCCCGCATCTGCAGAGTTCATGGACCAGGCTACTGAGGACAGAAGCCTGAGCATGGGACAGGGGCTTTGCATCAGGATTACCGTGAAGGTTATCTCACAAGTGAATGCTGTTGGTAACACCTGGGTGAGTCAGTGGGTTAGGCCACTGCCTTCAGCTCAGGACATGAGATGAGTCCTGGGATGGAGCCCCACATCGGGCTGTCTCCTCAGCAGGGAGCCTTCCTTCCCTTCTCTGGGCGTGCAACAGTGCCTACATCTTTTCGCTCCCTGCAAAGTGAAAAAGTAAAATCTGGAAGCAATAAATAAACAAATAAATAAATAATAAATATATAAAAGAGAGGGTATGATTTCCTATTGGAATCTAGGTCATTTGTGCGGGGCAGCTCAGGGTTCCCCCATGGGGAGAGTTTGGGAAATAGGCCTTTGAGGACAGAAGACTGAGCACATGACTTGGCCTCGCATTATGCTCTGGCTGAAGGTCATTGCTATAGGGTATGCTTTCCAGAACACCTGTGTACCTCATTGGATGTGACCTCTTGCCTCGGCCCAGGTCAAGATCCCAGGGAAGAGGAATCTAGTTTGACACCGGGCCCTCCCCACTGCAGGGAGCCTTATTCCCCCTTCCTTCACACAAAAACACAGCCTACTTGTGATCTCAGACTGTCCAACAAATAAATGAAATCATTATTAAAAAAAATACATATTCAGGCATGTTTTATATAGTGTTCAAGTGCAATTCTGCAGTGTGGCTCAGGGTTCTTCCATCGGGAGATTTTGGGAACCAGGCCTCTGAGCTTGGAAGGCTGAGCAGCCGGCAACGGCTTCATGTGAGGCATAGGGTTAGGTTTAGTGTTAGGGGTAGGGTTATGTTTAGGTGAGGGTTAGAGTAAGGGTTAGGGTTATGTCTTAGGAACAAGGCATATCGGAACTGGCCACACAATACTGGCACACCAAGGGCTGAGTTGAGGGTGGGACTCATTAGAATCCTCAGGCGATGGAATTTTGGACGGGACAGGCCAAGAGGGTGGAATGCCCTCAGGGGAGCATGCTGGTTTCTATATATCTGAAGGTACTGGATAGCACAGAATGAAAGGGTCAGTTTCTGCCTGAGAGGCTGAGTCCTTCCTACAGACTGACTTTCCCATCCACAGGAGGACCTGGGTTCAGTCCTCCGGTGGCCAGAGTCTGATCACGTAACCTAGGCTTAGGGTTTGGCTCTTGGAGAATGGCTGAGCTGATTTGTCAGGGCAGAATTAGGCTTTCCACGGGACTCAGTTGAGGACATAGCCCTGGCGGACCATCATATTCCCGGATTGTGGTGTGGGGGTCCTAGGAAGGTGTTGGTAGAATGATCGGACAGGCAGATTTCTCCCGCCCCGAGGATCTTCCACAGGGCTAAATTTCCCATTATCATAGTGGGCGGCACCCAGAAGCCTGCGATGTGAAGAAGGAATCCCCTACCTAGAGGGCTACCAGGGCAGGCAACCGGAAATAGAAGTCTGAAGAAGCACCCTCGGGTTAGGTTTAGGCCGATGCACATGGGAGGCCCTACCGGCCCTTGCTGAGGGATCATCAAACTTCTGGTTCCCGCTTCAGGTGGGCGCTCCTTGGAGCTGTGTCCCAAGGGGTGCATGCAGATTTCACCTGTTCTACGGATTCAGCTCATTTCTAAAGGGCAAACGTTCCCATTGGGATCTATGGACATTGTGCGGTGCACCTCAGGGTTCCCGCATCTGCAGAGTTCATGGACCAGGCTACTGAGGACAGAAGCTGAGCATGGGACAGGGGCTTTGCATCAGGATTACCGTGAAGGTTATTTCACAAGTGAATGCTGTTGGTAACACCTGGGTGAGTCCGTGGGTTAGGCCACTGCCTTCAGCTCAGGACATGAGATGAGTCCTGGGATGGAGCCCCACATCGGGCTGTCTCCTCAGCAGGGAGCCTTCCTTCCCTTCTCTGGGCATGCAACAGTGCCTACATCTTTTCGCTCCCTGCAAAGTGAAAAAGTAAAATCTTGAAGCAATAAATAAACAAATAAATAAATAATAAATATATAAATGAGAGGGCATGATTTCCTATTGGAATCTAGGTCATTTGTGCGGGGCAGCTCAGGGTTCCCCCATGGGGAGATTTTGGGAACCAGGCCTTTGAGGACAGAAGACTGAGCACATGACTTGGGCCTTGCATTATGCTAAGGCTGAAGGTCATTGCTATAGGGTATGCTTTCCAGAACACCTGTGTACCTCATTGGATGTGACCTCTTGCCTCGGCCCAGGTCCAGATCCCAGGGAAGAGGAATCTAGTTTGACACCGGGCCCTCCCCACTGCAGGGAGCCTTATCCCTTCCTTCAGACAACAACACAGCCTACTTGTGATCTCAGTCTGTCCAACAATTAAATAAAATCATTATAAAAAAATATATATTCAGGCATGTTTTATATAGTGATCAAGTGCAATTCTGCAGTGTGCCTCAGGGTTCTTCCATCGGGAGATTTTGGGAACCAGGCCTCTGAGGTTGGAAGGCTGAGCAGCCGGCAACGGCTTAAGGTGAGGTATAGGGTAAGGGTTAGGGTTAGGGTTCGGGTTAGGGTTATGTTTAGGTGAGGGTTAGAGTAAGGGTTACGGTTCTGCCTTAGGAACATGGCATGTCGGAACTGGCCACACAATACTGGCACACCAAGGGCTGAGTTGAGGGTGGGACTCAGCAGAATCCTCAGGCGATGGAATTTAGGATGGGACAGCCAAGAGGGTGGAATGCCCTCAGGGGAGCATGCAGGTTTCTATATATCTGAAGGTACTGGATAGCACAGAAGGAAAGGGTCAGTTTCTGCCTGAGAGGCTGAGTCCTTCCTACAGACTGACTTTCCCATCCACAGGAGGACCTGGGTTCAGTCCTCCAGTGTCCAGAGTCTGATCCCGTAACCTAGGCTTAGCATTTGGCTCTGGGAGAATGGCTGACCTGATTTGTCAGGGCAGAATTAGGCTTTCCACGGGACTCAGTTGAGGACGTAGCCCTGGCGGACCATCCAATTCCCGGATTGTGGTGTGGGGGTCCTAGGAAGGTGTTGGTAGAATGATCGGACAGGCAGATTTCTCCCGCCCCGAGGGTCTTCCACAGGGCTAAATTTCCCATTATCATAGTGGGCGGCACCCAGAGGCCTGCGATGGGAAGAAGGAATCCCCTACCTAGAGGGCTACCAGGGCAGGCAACCGGGGATAGAAGTCTGAAGAAGCACCCTCGGGTTAGGGTTAGGCCGATGCACATGGGAGGCCCTACAGGCCCTTGCTGAGGGATCATCAAACTCCTGGTTCTCGCTTCAGGTGGGCGCTCCTTGGAGCTGTGTCCCAAGGGGTGCATGCAGATTTCACCTGTTCTAAGGATTCAGCACATTTCTAAAAGGCAAACGTTCCCATTGGGATCTATGGACATTGTGCGGTGCACCTCAGGGTTCCCGCATCTGCAGAGTTCATGGACCAGGCTACTGAGGACAGAAGCCTGAGCATGGGACAGGGGCTTTGCATCAGGATTACCGTGAAGGTTATTTCACAAGTGAATGCTGTTGGTAACACCTGGGTGAGTCAGTGGGTTAGGCGACTGCCTTCAGCTCAGGACATGAGATGAGTCCTGGGATGGAGCCCCACATCGGGCTGTCTCCTCAGCAGGGAGCCTTCCTTCCCTTCTCTGGGCGTGCAACAGTGCCTACATCTTTTCGCTCCCTGCAAAGTGAAAAAGTAAAATCTTGAAGCAATAAATAAACAAATAAATAAATAATAAATATATAAAAGAGAGGGCATGATTTCCTATTGGAATCTAGGTCATTTGTGCGCGGCAGCTCAGGGTTCCCCCATGGGGAGAGTTTGGGAACCAGGCCTTTGAGGACAGAAGACTGAGCACATGACTTGGGCTTTGAATTATGCTAAGGCTGAAGGTCATTGCTATAGGGTATGCTTTCCAGAACACCTGTGTACCTCATTGGATGTGACCTCTTGCCTCGGCCCAGGTCAAGATCCCAGGGAAGAGGAATCTAGTTTGACACCAGGCCCTCCCCACTGCAGGGAGCCTTATTCCCCCTTTCTTCACACAAAAACACAGCCTACTTGTGATCTCAGACTGTCCAACAAATAAATGAAATCATTATTAAAAAAAATATATATTCAGGCATGTTTTATATAGTGATCAAGTGCAAATCTGCAGTGCGGCTCAGGGTTCTTCCATCGGGAGATTTTGGGAACCAGGCCTCTGAGCTTGGAAGGCTGAGCAGCCGGCAACGGCTTCATGTGAGGTATAGGGTTAGGGTTAGGGTTAGGGTTATGTTTAGGTGAGGGTTAGAGTAAGGGTTAGGGTTATGTCTTAGGAACAAGGCATGTCGGAACTGGCCACACAATACTGGCACACCAAGGGCTGAGTTGAGGGTGGGACTCAGCAGAATCCTCAGGCGATGGAATTTTGGACGGGACAGGCCAAGAGGGTGGAATGCCCTCAGGGGAGCATGCTGGTTTCTATATATCTGAAGGTACTGGATAGCACAGAATGAAAGGGTCAGTTTCTGCCTGAGAGGCTGAGTCCTTCCTACAGACTGACTTTCCCATCCACAGGAGGACCTGGGTTCAGTCCTCTGGTGGCCAGAGTCTGATCACGTAACCAAGGCTTAGGGTTTGGCTCTTGGAGAATGGCTGACCTGATTTGTCAGGGCAGAATTAGGCTTTCCACGGGACTCAGTTGAGGACGTAGCCCTGGCGGACCATCCTATTCCCGGATTGTGGTGTGGGGGTCCTAGGAAGGTGTTGGTAGAATGATCGGACAGGCAGATTTCTCCCGCCCCGAGGGTCTTCCACAGGGCTAAATTTCCCATTATCATAGTGGGCGGCACCCAGAGGCCTGTGATGGGAAGAAGGAATCCCCTACCTAGAGGGCTACCAGGGCAGGCAACCGGGGATAGAAGTCTGAAGAGGCACCCTCGGGTTAGGATTAGGCCGATGCACATGGGAGGCCCTACCGGCCCTTGCTGAGGGATCATCAAACTCCTGGTTCCCGCTTCAGGTGGGCGCTCCTTGGAGCTGTGTCCCAAGGGGTGCATGCAGATTTCACCTGTTCTACGGATTCAGCTCATTTCTAAAGGGCAAACGTTCCCATTGGGATCTATGGACATTGTGCGGTGCACCTCAGGGTTCCCGCATCTGCAGAGTTCATGGACCAGGCTACTGAGGACAGAAGCCTGAGAATGGGACAGGGGCTTTGCATCAGGATTACCTTGAAGGTTATTTCACAAGTGAATGCTGTTGGTAACACCTGGGTGAGTCAGTGGGTTAGGCCACTGCCTTCAGCTCAGGACATGATCCCAGAGTCCTGTGATGGAGCCCCACATCGGGCTGTCTCCTCAGCAGGGAGCCTTCTTTCCCTTCTCTGGGCATGCAACACTGCCTACATCTTTTCGCTCCCTGCAAAGTGAAAAAGTAAAATCTTGAAGCAATAAATAAATAAATATAAATAATAAATATATAAAAGAGAGGGCATGATTTCCTATTGGAATCTAGGTCATTTGTGCGGGGCAGCTCAGGGTTCCCCCATGGGGAGAGTTTGGGAACCAGGCCTTTGAGGACAGAAGACTGAGCACATGACTTGGGCTTCGCATTATGCTAAGGCTGAAGGTCATTGCTATAGGGTATGCTTTCCAGAACACCTGTGTACCTCATTGGATGTGACCTCTTGCCTCGGCCCAGGTCCAGATCCCAGGGAAGAGGAATCTAGTTTGACACCGGGCCCTCCCCACTGCAGGGAGCCTTATTCCCCCTTCCTTCAGACAACAACACAGCCTACTTGTGATCTCAGTCTGTCCAACAATTAAATAAAATCATTATAAAAAAATATATATTCAGGCATGTTTTATATAGTGTCAAGTGCAATTCTGCAGTGTGCCTCAGGGTTCTTCCATCGGGAGATTTTGGGAACCAGGCCTCTGAGTTTGGAAGGCTGAGCAGCCGGCAACGGCTTCAGGAGAGGTATAGGGTAAGGGTTAGGGTTAGGGTTAGGGTTAGGGTTATGTTTAGGTGAGTGTTAGAGTAAGGGTTACGGTTCTGTCTTAGGAACAAGGCATGTCGGAACTGGCCACACAATACTGGCACACCAAGGGCTGAGTTGAGGGTGGGACTCAGCAGAATCCTCAGGCGATGGAATTTTGGACCGGACAGGCCAAGAGGGTGGAATGCCCTCAGGGGAGCATGCAGGTTTCTATATATCTGAAGGTACTGGATAGCACAGAAGGAAAGGGTCAGTTTCTGCCTGAGAGGCTGAGTCCTTCCTACAGACTGACTTTCCCATCCACAGGAGGACCTGGGTTCAGTCCTCCGGTGTCCAGAGTCTGATCACGTAACCTAGGCTTAGGGTTTGGCTCTGGGAGAATGGCTGACCTGATTTGTCAGGGCAGAATTAGGCTTTCCACGGGACTCAGTTGAGGACGTAGCCCTGGCGGACCATCCAATTCCCGGATTGTGGTGTGGGGGTCCTAGGAAGGTGTTGGTAGAATGATCGGACAGGCAGATTTCTCCCGCCCCGAGGGTCTTCCACAGGGCTAAATTTCCCATTATCATAGTGGGCGGCACCCAGAGGCCTGCGATGGGAAGAAGGAATCCCCTACCTAGAGGGCTACCAGGGCAGGCAACCGGGGATAGAAGTCTGAAGAAGCACCCTCGGGTTAGGGTTAGGCCGATGCACATGGGAGGCCCTACAGGCCCTTGCTGAGGGATCATCAAACTCCTGGTTCCCGCTTCAGGTGGGCGCTCCTTGGAGCTGTGTCCCAAGGGGTGCATGCAGATTTCACCTGTTCTAAGGATTCAGCTCATTTCTAAAGGGCAAACGTTCCCATTGGGATCTATGGACATTGTGCGGTGCACCTCAGGGTTCCCGCATCTGCAGAGTTCATGGACCAGGCTACTGAGGACAGAAGCCTGAGCATGGGACAGGGGCTTTGCATCAGGATTACCGTGAAGGTTATTTCACAAGTGAATGCTGTTGGTAACACCTGGGTGAGTCTGTGGGTTAGGCGACTGCCTTCAGCTCAGGACATGAGATGAGTCCTGGGATGGAGCCCCACATCGGGCTGTCTCCTCAGCAGGGAGCCTTCCTTCCCTTCTCTGGGCGTGCAACAGTGCCTACATCTTTTCGCTCCCTGCAAAGTGAAAAAGTAAAATCTTGAAGCAATAAATAAACAAATAAATAAATAATAAATATATAAAAGAGAGGGCATGATTTCCTATTGGAATCTAGGTCATTTGTGCGCGGCAGCTCAGGGTTCCCCCATGGGGAGAGTTTGGGAACCAGGCCTTTGAGGACAGAAGACTGAGCACATGACTTGGGCTTTGAATTATGCTAAGGCTGAAGGTCATTGCTATAGGGTATGCTTTCCAGAACACCTGTGTACCTCATTGGATGTGACCTCTTGCCTCGGCCCAGGTCAAGATCCCAGGGAAGAGGAATCTAGTTTGACACCAGGCCCTCCCCACTGCAGGGAGCCTTATTCCCCCTTTCTTCACACAAAAACACAGCCTACTTGTGATCTCAGACTGTCCAACAAATAAATGAAATCATTATTAAAAAAAATATATATTCAGGCATGTTTTATATAGTGATCAAGTGCAAATCTGCAGTGCGGCTCAGGGTTCTTCCATCGGGAGATTTTGGGAACCAGGCCTCTGAGCTTGGAAGGCTGAGCAGCCGGCAACGGCTTCATGTGAGGTATAGGGTTAGGGTCAGGGTTAGGGTTAGGGTTAGGTGAGGGTTAGAGTAAGGGTTAGGGTTATGTCTTAGGAACAAGGCATGTCGGAACTGGCCACACAATACTGGCACACCAAGGGCTGAGTTGAGGGTGGGACTCAGCAGAATCCTCAGGCGATGGAATTTTGGACGGGACAGGCCAAGAGGGTGGAATGCCCTCAGGGGAGCATGCTGGTTTCTATATATCTGAATGTACTGGATAGCACAGAATGAAAGGGTCAGTTTCTGCCTGAGAGGCTGAGTCCTTCCTACAGACTGACTTTCCCATCCACAGGAGGACCTGGGTTCAGTCCTCTGGTGGCCAGAGTCTGATCACGTAACCAAGGCTTAGGGTTTGGCTCTTGGAGAATGGCTGACCTGATTTGTCAGGGCAGAATTAGGCTTTCCACGGGACTCCGTTGAGGACGTAGCCCTGGCGGACCATCATATTCCCGGATTGTTGTGTGGGTGTCCTAGGAAGGTGTTGGTAGAATGATCGGACAGGCAGATTTCTCCCGCCCCGAGGGTCTTCCACAGGGCTAAATTTCCCATTATCATAGTGGTCGGCACCCAGATGCCTGCGATGTGAAGAAGGAATCCCCTACCTAGAGGGCTACGAGGGCAGGCAACCGGGGATAGAAGTCTGAAGAAGCACCCTCGGGTTAGGGTTAGGCCGATGCACATGGGAGGCCCTACCGGCCCTTGCTGAGGGATCATCAAACTCCTGGTTCCCGCTTCAGGTGGGCGCTCCTTGGAGCTGTGTCCCAAGGGGTGCATGCAGATTTCACCTGTTCTACGGATTCAGCTCATTTCTAAAGGGCAAACGTTCCCATTGGGATCTATGGACATTGTGCGGTGCACCTCAGGGTTCCCGCATCTGCAGAGTTCATGGACCAGGCTACTGAGGACAGAAGCCTGAGCATGGGACAGGGGCTTTGCAACAGGATTACCGTGAAGGTTATCTCACAAGTGAATGCTGTTGGTAACACCTGGGTGAGTCAGTGGGTTAGGCCACTGCCTTCAGCTCAGGACATGAGATGAGTCCTGGGATGGAGCCCCACATCGGGCTGTCTCCTCAGCAGGGAGCCTTCCTTCCCTTCTCTGGGCGTGCAACAGTGCCTACATCTTTTCGCTCCCTGCAAAGTGAAAAAGTAAAATCTGGAAGCAATAAATAAACAAATAAATAAATAATAAATATATAAAAGAGAAGGTATGATTTCCTATTGGAATCTAGGTCATTTGTGCGGGGCACCTCAGGGTTCCCCCATGGGGAGAGTTTGGGAACCAGGCCTTTGAGGACAGAAGACTGAGCACATGACTTGGCCTCGCATTATGCTCTGGCTGAAGGTCATTGCTATAGGGTATGCTTTCCAGAACACCTGTGTACCTCATTGGATGTGACCTCTTGCCTCGGCCCAGGTCAAGATCCCAGGGAAGAGGAATCTAGTTTGACACCGGGCCCTCCCCACTGCAGGGAGCCTTATTCCCCCTTCCTTCACACAAAAACACAGCCTACTTGTGATCTCAGACTGTCCAACAAATAAATGAAATCATTATTAAAAAAAATACATATTCAGGCATGTTTTATATAGTGTTCAAGTGCAATTCTGCAGTGTGCCTCAGGGTTCTTCCATCGGGAGATTTTGGGAACCAGGCCTCTGAGGTTGGAAGGCTGAGCAGCCGGCAACGGCTTAAGGTGAGGTATAGGGTAAGGGTTAGGGTTAGGGTTCGGGTTAGGGTTATGTTTAGGTGAGGGTTAGAGTAAGGGTTACGGTTCTGCCTTAGGAACATGGCATGTCGGAACTGGCCACACAATACTGGCACACCAAGGGCTGAGTTGAGGGTGGGACTCAGCAGAATCCTCAGGCGATGGAATTTAGGATGGGACAGCCAAGAGGGTGGAATGCCCTCAGGGGAGCATGCAGGTTTCTATATATCTGAAGGTACTGGATAGCACAGAAGGAAAGGGTCAGTTTCTGCCTGAGAGGCTGAGTCCTTCCTACAGACTGACTTTCCCATCCACAGGAGGACCTGGGTTCAGTCCTCCAGTGTCCAGAGTCTGATCACGTAACCTAGGCTTAGGGTTTGGCTCTGGGAGAATGGCTGACCTGATTTGTCAGGGCAGAATTAGGCTTTCCACGGGACTCAGTTGAGGACGTAGCCCTGGCGGACCATCCTATTCCCGGATTGTGGTGTGGGGGTCCTAGGAAGGTGTTGGTAGAATGATCGGACAGGCAGATTTCTCCCGCCCCGAGGGTCTTCCACAGGGCTAAATTTCCCATTATCATAGTGGGCGGCACCCAGAGGCCTGTGATGGGAAGAAGGAATCCCCTACCTAGAGGGCTACCAGGGCAGGCAACCGGGGATAGAAGTCTGAAGAAGCACCTTCGGGTTAGGGTTAGGCCGATGCACATGGGAGGCCCTACCGGCCCTTGCTGAGGGATCATCAAACTCCTGGTTCCCGCTTCAGGTGGGCGCTCCTTGGAGCTGTGTCCCAAGGGGTGCATGCAGATTTCACCTGTTCTACGGATTCAGCTCATTTCTAAAGGGCAAACGTTCCCATTGGGATCTATGGACATTGTGCGGTGCACCTCAGGGTTCCCGCATCTGCAGAGTTCATGGACCAGGCTACTGAGGACAGAAGCCTGAGAATGGGACAGGGGCTTTGCATCAGGATTACCTTGAAGGTTATTTCACAAGTGAATGCTGTTGGTAACACCTGGGTGAGTCAGTGGGTTAGGCCACTGCCTTCAGCTCAGGACATGATCCCAGAGTCCTGTGATGGAGCCCCACTACGGGCTGTCTCCTCAGCAGGGAGCCTTCTTTCCCTTCTCTGGGCATGCAACACTGCCTACATCTTTTCGCTCCCTGCAAAGTGAAAAAGTAAAATCTTGAAGCAATAAATAAATAAATATAAATAATAAATATATAAAAGAGAGGGCATGATTTCCTATTGGAATCTAGGTCATTTGTACGGGGCAGCTCAGGGTTCCCCCATGGGGAGAGTTTGGGAACCAGGCCTTTGAGGACAGAAGACTGAGCACATGACTTGGGCTTCGCATTATGCTAAGGCTGAAGGTCATTGCTATAGGGTATGCTTTCCAGAACACCTGTGTACCTCATTGGATGTGACCTCTTGCCTCGGCCCAGGTCCAGATCCCAGGGAAGAGGAATCTAGTTTGACACCGGGCCCTCCCCACTGCAGGGAGCCTTATTCCCCCTTCCTTCAGACAACAACACAGCCTACTTGTGATCTCAGTCTGTCCAACAATTAAATAAAATCATTATAAAAAAATATATATTCAGGCATGTTTTATATAGTGATCAAGTGCAATTCTGCAGTGTGCCTCAGGGTTCTTCCATCGGGAGATTTTGGGAACCAGGCCTCTGAGTTTGGAAGGCTGAGCAGCCGGCAACGGCTTCAGGAGAGGTATAGGGTAAGGGTTAGGGTTAGGGTTAGGGTTAGGGTTATGTTTAGGTGAGTGTTAGAGTAAGGGTTACGGTTCTGTCTTAGGAACAAGGCATGTCGGAACTGGCCACACAATACTGGCACACCAAGGGCTGAGTTGAGGGTGGGACTCAGCAGAATCCTCAGGCGATGGAATTTTGGACAGGACAGGCCAAGAGGGTGGAATGCCCTCAGGGGAGCATGCAGGTTTCTATATATCTGAAGGTACTGGATAGCACAGAAGGAAAGGGTCAGTTTCTGCCTGAGAGGCTGAGTCCTTCCTACAGACTGACTTTCCCATCCACAGGAGGACCTGGGTTCAGTCCTTCGGTGTCCAGAGTCTGATCACGTAACCTAGGCTTAGGGTTTGGCTCTGGGAGAATGGCTGACCTGATTTGTCAGGGCAGAATTAGGCTTTCCACGGGACTCAGTTGAGGACGTAGCCCTGGCGGACCATCCAATTCCCAGATTGTGGTGTGGGGGTCCTAGGAAGGTGTTGGTAGAATGATCGGACAGGCAGATTTCTCCCGCCCCGAGGGTCTTCCACAGGGCTAAATTTCCCATTATCATAGTGGGCGGCACCCAGAGGCCTGCGATGGGAAGAAGGAATCCCCTACCTAGAGGGCTACCAGGGCAGGCAACCGGGGATAGAAGTCTGAAGAAGCACCCTCGGGTTAGGGTTAGGCCGATGCACATGGGAGGCCCTACCGGCCCTTGCTGAGGGATCATCAAACTCCTGGTTCTCGCTTCAGGTGGGCGCTCCTTGGAGCTGTGTCCCAAGGGGTGCATGCAGATTTCACCTGTTCTAAGGATTCAGCTCATTTCTAAAGGGCAAACGTTCCCATTGGGATCTATGGACATTGTGCGGTGCACCTCAGGGTTCCCGCATCTGCAGAGTTCATGGACCAGGCTACTGAGGACAGAAGCCTGAGCATGGGACAGGGGCTTTGCATCAGGATTACCGGGAAGGTTATTTCACAAGTGAATGCTGTTGGTAACACCTGGGTGAGTCAGTGGGTTAGGCCACTGCCTTCAGCTCAGGACATGATCCCAGAGTCCTGTGATGGAGCCCCACATCGGGCTGTCTCCTCAGCAGGGAGCCTTCTTTCCCTTCTCTGGGCATGCAACACTGCCTACATCTTTTCGCTCCCTGCAAAGTGAAAAAGTAAAATCTTGAAGCAATAAATAAATAAATAAATAAATAATAAATATATAAAAGAGAGGGCATGATTTCCTATTGGAATCTAGGTCATTTGTGCGGGGCAGCTCAGGGTTCCCCCATGGGGAGAGTTTGGGAACCAGGCCTTTGAGGACAGAAGACTGAGCACATGACTTGGGCTTCGCATTATGCTAAGGCTGAAGGTCATTGCTATAGGGTATGCTTTCCAGAACACCTGTGTACCTCATTGGATGTGACCTCTTGCCTCGGCCCAGGTCCAGATCCCAGGGAAGAGGAATCTAGTTTGACACCGGGCCCTCCCCACTGCAGGGAGCCTTATTCCCCCTTCCTTCAGACAACAACACAGCCTACTTGTGATCTCAGTCTGTCCAACAAATAAATAAAATCATTATAAAAAAATATATATTCAGGCATGTTTTATATAGTGATCAAGTGCAATTCTGCAGTGTGGCTTAGCGTTCTTCCATCGGGAGATTTTGGGAACCAGGCCTCTGAGGTTGGAAGGCTGAGCAGCCGGCAACGGCTTCAGGTGAGGTATAGGGTAAGGGTTAGGGTTAGGGTTCGGGTTAGGGTTATGTTTAGGTGAGGGTTAGAGTAAGGGTTAGGGTTATGTCTTAGGAACAAGGCATGTCGGAACTGGCCACACAATACTGGCACACCAAGGGCTGAGTTGAGGGTGGGACTCAGCAGAATCCTCAGGCGATGGAATTTAGGATGGGACAGCCAAGAGGGTGGAATGCCCTCAGGGGAGCATGCAGGTTTCTATATATCTGAAGGTACTGGATAGCACAGAAGGAAAGGGTCAGTTTCTGCCTGAGAGGCTGAGTCCTTCCTACAGACTGACTTTCCCATCCACAGGAGGACCTGGGTTCAGTCCTCCGGTGTCCAGAGTCTGATCACGTAACCTAGGCTTAGGGTTTGGCTCTGGGAGAATGGCTGACCTGATTTGTCAGGGCAGAATTAGGCTTTCCACGGGACTCAGTTGAGGACGTAGCCCTGGCGGACCATCATATTCCCGGATTGTGGTGTGGGGGTCCTCGGAGTTGTTGGTAGAATGATCAGACAGGCAGATTTCTCCTGCCCCGAGGGTCTTCCACAGGGCTAAACTTCCCATTATCATAGTCGGCGGCACCCAGAGGCCTGCGATGGGAAGAAGGAATCCCCTACCTAGAGGGCTACCAGGGCAGGCAACCTGGGATAGAAGTCTGAAGAAGCACCCTCGTGTTAGGGTTAGGCCGATGCACATGGGAGGCCCTACCGGCCCTTGCTGAGGGATCATCAAACTCCTGGTTCCCTCTTCAGGTGGGCGCTCCTTGGAGCTGTGTCCCAAGGGGTGCATGCAGATTTCACCTGTTCTACGGATTCAGCTCATTTCTAAAGGGCAAACGTTCCCTTTGGGATCTATGGACATTGTGCGGTGCACCTCAGGGTTCCCGCATCTGCAGAGTTCATGGACCAGGCTACTGAGGACAGAAGCCTGAGCATGGGACAGGGGCTTTGCATCAGGATTACCGGGAAGGTTATTTCACAAGTGAATGCTGTTGGTAACACCTGGGTGAATCAGTGGGTTAGGCCACTGCCTTCAGCTCAGGACATGAACCCAGAGTCCTGTGATGGAGCCCCACATCGGGCTGTCTCCTCAGCAGGGAGCCTTCTTTCCCTTCTCTGGGCATGCAACACTGCCTACATCTTTTCGCTCCCTGCAAAGTGAAAAAGTAAAATCTTGAAGCAATAAATAAATAAATAAATAAATAATAAATATATAAAAGAGAGGGCATGATTTCCTATTGGAATCTAGGTCATTTGTGCGGGGCAGCTCAGGGTTCCCGCATGGGGAGAGTTTGGGAACCAGGCCTTTGAGGACAGAAGACTGAGCACATGACTTGGGCTTCGCATTATGCTAAGGCTGAAGGTCATTGCTATAGGGTATGCTTTCCAGAACACCTGTGTACCTCATTGGATGTGACCTCTTGCCTCAGCCCAGGTCCAGATCCCAGGGAAGAGGAATCTAGTTTGACACCGGGCCCTCCCCACTGCAGGGAGCCTTATTCCCCCTTCCTTCAGACAACAACACAGCCTACTTGTGATCTCAGTCTGTCCAACAATTAAATAAAATCATTATAAAAAATATATATTCAGGCATGTTTTATATAGTGATCAAGTGCAATTCTGCAGTGTGCCTCAGGGTTCTTCCATCGGGAGATTTTGGGAACCAGGCCTCTGAGGTTGGAAGGCTGAGCAGCCGGCAACGGCTTAAGGTGAGGTATAGGGTAAGGGTTAGGGTTAGGGTTCGGGTTAGGGTTATGTTTAGGTGAGGGTTAGAGTAAGGGTTACGGTTCTGCCTTAGGAACATGGCATGTCGGAACTGGCCACACAATACTGGCACACCAAGGGCTGAGTTGAGGGTGGGACTCAGCAGAATCCTCAGGCGATGGAATTTAGGATGGAACAGCCAAGAGGGTGGAATGCCCTCAGGGGAGCATGCAGGTTTCTATATATCTGAAGGTACTGGATAGCACAGAAGGAAAGGGTCAGTTTCTGCCTGAGAGGCTGAGTCCTTCCTACAGACTGACTTTCCCATCCACAGGAGGACATGGGTTCAGTCCTCCGGTGTCCAGAGTCTGATCACGTAACCTAGGCTTAGGGTTTGGGTCTGGGAGAATGGCTGACCTGATTTGTCAGGGCAGAATTAGGCTTTCCACGGGACTCAGTTGAGGACGTAGCCCTGGCGGACCATCCTATTCCCGGAGTGTGGTGTGGGGGTCCTAGGAAGGTGTTGGTAGAATGATCGGACAGGCAGATTTCTCCCGCCCCGAGGGTCTTCCACAGGGCTAAATTTCCCATTATCATAGTGGGCGGCACCCAGAGGCCTGCGATGGGAAGAAGGAATCCCCTACCTAGAGGGCTACCAGGGCAGGCAACCGGGGATAGAAGTCTGAAAAAGCACCCTCGGGTTAGGGTTAGGCCGATGCACATGGGAGGCCCTACCGGCCCTTGCTGAGGGATCATCAAACTCCTGGTTCCCGCTTCAGGTGGGCGCTCCTTGGAGCTGTGTCCCAAGGGGTGCATGCAGATTTCACCTGTTCTACGGATTCAGCTCATTTCTAAAGGGCAAACGTTCCCATTGGGATCTATGGACATTGTGCGGTGCACCTCAGGGTTCCCGCATCTGCAGAGTTCATGGACCAGGCTACTGAGGACAGAAGCCTGAGCATGGGACAGGGGCTTTGCATCAGGATTACCTTGAAGGTTATTTCACAAGTGAATGCTGTTGGTAACACCTGGGTGAGTCAGTGGGTTAGGCCACTGCCTTCAGCTCAGGACATGATCCCAGAGTCCTGTGATGGAGCCCCACATCGGGCTGTCTCCTCAGCAGGGAGCCTTCTTTCCCTTCTCTGGGCATGCAACACTGCCTACATCTTTTCGCTCCCTGCAAAGTGAAAAAGTAAAATCTTGAAGCAATAAATAAATAAATAAATAAATAATAAATATATAAAAGAGAGGGCATGATTTCCTATTGGAATCTAGGTCATTTGTGCGGGGCAGCTCAGGGTTCCCCCATGGGGAGAGTTTGGGAACCAGGCCTTTGAGGACAGAAGACTGAGCACATGACTTGGGCTTCGCATTATGCTAAGGCTGAAGGTCATTGCTATAGGGTATGCTTTCCAGAACACCTGTGTACCTCATTGGATGTGACCTCTTGCCTCGGCCCAGGTCCAGATCCCAGGGAAGAGGAATCTAGTTTGACACCGGGCCCTCCCCACTGCAGGGAGCCTTATTCCCCCTTCCTTCAGACAACAACACAGCCTACCTGTGATCTCAGTCTGTCCAACAAATAAATAAAATCATTATAAAAAAATATATATTCAGGCATGTTTTATATAGTGATCAAGTGCAATTCTGCAGTGTGGCTTAGCGTTCTTCCATCGGGAGATTTTGGGAACCAGGCCTCTGAGGTTGGAAGGCTGAGCAGCCGGCAACGGCTTAAGGTGAGGTATAGGGTAAGGGTTAGGGTTAGGGTTCGGGTTAGGGTTATGTTTAGGTGAGGGTTAGAGTAAGGGTTACGGTTCTGCCTTAGGAACATGGCATGTCGGAACTGGCCACACAATACTGGCACACCAAGGGCTGAGTTGAGGGTGGGACTCAGCAGAATCCTCAGGCGATGGAATTTAGGACGGGACAGCCAAGAGGGTGGAATGCCCTCAGGGGAGCATGCAGGTTTCTATATATCTGAAGGTACTGGATAGCACAGAAGGAAAGGGTCAGTTTCTGCCTGAGAGGCTGAGTCCTTCCTACAGACTGACTTTCCCATCCACAGGAGGACCTGGGTTCAGTCCTCCAGTGTCCAGAGTCTGATCACGTAACCTAGGCTTAGGGTTTGGCTCTGGGAGAAAGGCTGACCTGATTTGTCAGGGCAGAATTAGGCTTTCCACGGGACTCAGTTGAGGGCGTAGCCCTGGCGGACCATCCTATTCCCGGATTGTGGTGTGGGGGTCCTAGGAAGGTGTTGGTAGAATGATCGGACAGGCAGATTTCTCCCGCCCCGAGGGTCTTCCACAGGGCTAAATTTCCCATTATCATAGTGGGCGGCACCCAGAGGCCTGCGATGGGAAGAAGGAATCCCCTACCTAGAGGGCTACCAGGGCAGGCAACCAGGGATAGAAGTCTGAAGAAGCACCCTCGGGTTAGGGTTAGGCCGATGCACATGGGAGGCCCTACCGGCCCTTGCTGTGGGATCATCAAACTCCTGGTTCCCGCTTCAGGTGGGCGCTCCTTGGAGCTGTGTCCCAAGGGGTGCATGCAGATTTCACCTGTTCTACGGATTCAGCTCATTTCTAAAGGGCAAACGTTCCCATTGGGATCTATGGACATTGTGCGGTGCACCTCAGGGTTCCCGCATCTGCAGAGTTCATGGACCAGGCTACTGAGGACAGAAGCCTGATCATGGGACAGGGGCTTTGCATCAGGATTACCTTGAAGGTTATTTCACAAGTGAATGCTGTTGGTAACACCTGGGTGAGTCAGTGGGTTAGGCCACTGCCTTCAGCTCAGGACATGATCCCAGAGTCCTGTGATGGAGCCCCACATCGGGCTGTCTCCTCAGCAGGGAGCCTTCTTTCCCTTCTCTGGGCATGCAACACTGCCTACATCTTTTCGCTCCCTGCAAAGTGAAAAAGTAAAATCTTGAAGCAATAAATAAATAAATAAATAAATAATAAATATATAAAAGAGAGGGCATGATTTCCTATTGGAATCTAGGTCATTTGTGCGGGGCAGCTTAGGGTTCCCCCATGGGGAGAGTTTGGGAACCAGGCCTTTGAGGACAGAAGACTGAGCACATGACTTGGGCTTCGCATTATGCTAAGGCTGAAGGTCATTGCTATAGGGTATGCTTTCCAGAACACCTGTGTACCTCATTGGATGTGACCTCTTGCCTCGGCCCAGGTCCAGATCCCAGGGAAGAGGAATCTAGTTTGACACCGGGCCCTCCCCACTGCAGGGAGCCTTATTCCCCCTTCCTTCAGACAACAACACAGCCTACTTATGATCTCAGTCTGTCCAACAAATAAATAAAATCATTATAAAAAAATATATATTCAGGCATGTTTTATATAGTGATCAAGTGCAATTCTGCAGTGTGGCTTAGCGTTCTTCCATCGGGAGATTTTGGGAACCAGGCCTCTGAGGTTGGAAGGCTGAGCAGCCGGCAACGGCTTCAGGTGAGGTATAGGGTATGGGTTAGGGTTAGGGTTCGGGTTAGGGTTATGTTTAGGTGAGGGTTAGAGTAAGGGTTAGGGTTCTGCCTTAGGAACATGGCATGTCGGAACTGGCCACACAATACTGGCACACAAAGGGCTGAGTTGAGGGTGGGACTCAGCAGAATCCTCAGGCGATGGAATTTAGGACTGGACAGCCAAGAAGGTGGAATGCCCTCAGGGGAGCATGCAGGTTTCTATATATCTGAAGGTACTGCATAGCACAGAAGGAAAGGGTCAGTTTCTGCCTGAGAGGCTGAGTCCTTCCTACAGACTGACTTTCCCATCCACAGGAGGACCTGGGTTCAGTCCTCCAGTGTCCAGAGTCTGATCACGTAACCTAGGCTTAGGGTTTGGCTCTGGGAGAATGGCTGACCTGATTTGTCAGGGCAGAATTAGGCTTTCCACGGGACTCAGTTGAGGACGTAGCCCTGGCGGACCATCCTATTCCCGGAGTGTGGTGTGGGGGTCCTAGGAAGGTGTTGGTAGAATGATCGGACAGGCAGATTTCTCCCGCCCCGAGGGTCTTCCACAGGGCTAAATTTCCCATTATCATAGTTGGCGGCACCCAGAGGCCTGGGATGGGAAGAAGGAATCCCCTACCTAGAGGGCTACCAGGGCAGGCAACCGGGGATAGAAGTCTGAAGAAGCACCCTCGGGTTAGGGTTAGGCCGATGCACATGGGAGGCCCTACCGGCCCTTGCTGAGGGATCATCAAACTCCTGGTTCCCGCTTCAGGTGGGCGCTCCTTGGAGCTGTGTCCCAAGGGGTGCATGCAGATTTCACCTGTTCTACGGATTCAGCTCATTTCTAAAGGGCAAACGTTCCCTTTGGGATCTATGGACATTGTGCGGTGCACCTCAGGGTTCCCGCATCTGCAGAGTTCATGGACCAGGCTACTGAGGACAGAAGCCTGAGCATGGGACAGTGGCTTTGCATCAGGATTACCGGGAAGGTTATTTCACAAGTGAATGCTGTTGGTAACACCTGGGTGAGTCAGTGGGTTAGGCCACTGCCTTCAGCTCAGGACATGATCCCAGAGTCCTGTGATGGAGCCCCACATCGGGCTGTCTCCTCAGCAGGGAGCCTTCTTTCCCTTCTCTGGGCATGCAACACTGCCTACATCTTTTCGCTCCCTGCAAAGTGAAAAAGTAAAATCTTGAAGCAATAAATAAATAAATAAATAAATAATAAATATATAAAAGAGAGGGCATGATTTCCTATTGGAATCTAGGTCATTTGTGTGGGGCAGCTCAGGGTTCCCCCATGGGGAGAGTTTGGGAACCAGGCCTTTGAGGACAGAAGACTGAGCACATGACTTGGGCTTCGCATTATGCTAAGGCTGAAGGTCACTGCTATAGGGTATGCTTTCCAGAACACATGTGTACCTCATTGGATGTGACCTCTTGCCTCGGCCCATGTACAGATCCCAGGGAAGAAGAATCTAGTTTGACACGGGGCCCTCCCCACTGCAGGGAGCCTTATTCCCCCTTCCTGCAGACAACAGTAAAGCCTACTTGTGATCTCAGTCGGTCCAACAAATAAATCAAATCATTATAAAAAAATATATATTCAGGCATGTTTTATATAGTGATCAAGTGCAATTCTGCAGTGTGGCTTAGCGTTCTTCCATCGGGAGATTTTGGGAACCAGGCCTCTGAGGTTGGAAGGCTGAGCAGCAGGCAACGGCTTCAGGTGAGGTATAGGGTAAGGGTTAGGGTTAGGGTTCGGGTTAGGGTTATGTTTAGGTGAGGGTTAGAGTAAGGGTTACGGTTCTGCCTTAGGAACATGGCATGTCGGAACTGGCCACACAATACTGGCACACCAAGGGCTGAGTTGAGGGTGGGACTCAGCAGAATAATCAGGCGATGGAATTTAGGACGGGACAGGCCAAGAGGGTGGAATGCCCTCAGGGGAGAATGCAGGTTTCTATATATCTGAAGGTACTGGATAGCACAGAAGAAAGGGTCAGTTTCTGCCTGAGAGGCTGAGTCCTTCCTACAGAGACCTGGGTTCAGTCCTCCGGTGTCCAGAGTCTGATCACGTAACCTAGGCTTAGGGTTTGGCTCTGGGAGAATGGCTGACCTGATTTGTCAGGGCAGAATTAGGCTTTCCACGGGACTCAGTTGAGGACGTAGCCCTGGCGGACCATCCTATTCCCGGAGTGTGGTGTGGGGTTCCTAGGAAGGTGTTAGTAGAATGATCAAGCAGGCAGATTTCTCCCGCCCCGATGGTCTTCCACAGGGCTAAATTTCCCATTATCATAGTGGGCGGCACCCAGAGTCCTGCGATGGGAAGAAGGAATCCCCTACCTAGAGGGCTACCAGGGCAGGCAACCGGGGATAGAAGTCTGAAGAAGCACCCTCGGGTTAGGGTGAGGCCGATGCACATGGGAGGCCCTACCAGCCCTTGCTGAGGGATCATCAAACTCCTGGTTCCCGCTTCAGGTGGGCGCTCCTTGGAGCTGTGTCCCAAGGGGTGCATGCAGATTTCACCTGTTCTACGGATTCAGCTCATTTCTAAAGGGCAAACGTTCCCATTGGGATCTATGGACATTGTGCGTTGCACCTCAGGGTTCCCGCATCTGCAGAGTACATGGACCAGGCTACTGAGGACAGAAGCCTGAGCATGGGACAGGGGCTTTGCATCAGGATTACCGTGAAGGTTATTTCACAAGTGAATGCTGTTGGTAACACCTGGGTGAGTCAGTGGGTTAGTCCACTGCCTTCAGCTCAGGACATGATCCCAGAGTCCTGGGATGGAGCCCCACATCGAAATGTCTCCTCAGCAGGGAGCCTTCTTTCCCTTCTCTGGGCATGCAACACTGCCTACATCTTTTCGCTCCCTGCAAAGTGAAAAAGTAAAATCTTGAAGCAATAAATAAATAAATAATAAATATATAAAAGAGAGGGCATGATTTCCTATTGGAATCAAGGTCATTTGTGCGGGGCAGCTCAGGGTTCCCCCATGGGGAGAGTTTGGGAACCAGGCCTTTGAGGACAGAAGACTGAGCACATGACTTGGGCTTCGCATTATGCTAAGGCTGAAGGTCATTGCTATAGGGTATGCTTTCCAGAACACCTGTGTACCTCATTGGATGTGACCTCTTGCCTCGGCCCAGGTCCAGATCCCAGGGAAGAGGAATCTAGTTTGACACCGGGCCCTCCCCACTGCAGGGAGCCTTATTCCCCCTTCCTTCAGACAACAACACAGCCTACTTGTGATCTCAGTCTGTCCAACAAATAAATAAAATCATTATAAAAAAATATATATTCAGGCATGTTTTATATAGTGATCAAGTGCAATTCTGCAGTGTGGCTTAGCGTTCTTCCATCGGTAGATTTTGGGCACCAGGCCTCTGAGGTTGGAAGGCTGAGCAGCCGGCAACGGCTTCAGGTGAGGTATAGGGTAAGGGTTAGGGTTAGGGTTCGGGTTAGGGTTATGTTTAGGTGAGGGTTAGAGTAAGGGTTAGGGTTCTGCCTTAGGAACATGGCATGTCGGAACTGGCCACACAATACTGGCACACCAAGGGCTGAGTTGAGGGTGGGACTCAGCAGAATCCTCAGGCGATGGAATTTAGGACGGGACAGCCAAGAGGGTGGAATGCCCTCAGGGGAGCATGCAGGTTTCTATATATCTGAAGGTACTGGATAGCACAGAAGGAAAGGGTCAGTTTCTGCCTGAGAGGCTGAGTCCTTCCTACAGACTGACTTTCCCATCCACAGGAGGACCTGGGTTCAGTCCTCCAGTGTCCAGAGTCTGATCACGTAACCTAGGCTTAGGGTTTGGCTCTGGGAGAAAGGCTGACCTGATTTGTCAGGGCAGAATTAGGCTTTCCACGGGACTCAGTTGAGGACGTAGCCCTGGCGGACCATCCTATTCCCGGATTGTGGTGTGGGGGTCCTAGGAAGGTGTTGGTAGAATGATCGGACAGGCAGATTTCTCCCGCCCCGAGGGTCTTCCACAGGGCTAAATTTCCCATTATCATAGTGGGCGGCACCCAGAGGCCTGCGATGGGAAGAAGGAATCCCCTACCTAGAGGGCTACCAGGGCAGGCAACCAGGGATAGAAGTCTGAAGAAGCACCCTCGGGTTAGGGTTAGGCCGATGCACATGGGAGGCCCTACCGGCCCTTGCTGTGGGATCATCAAACTCCTGGTTCCCGCTTCAGGTGGGCGCTCCTTGGAGCTGTGTCCCAAGGGGTGCATGCAGATTTCACCTGTTCTACGGATTCAGCTCATTTCTAAAGGGCAAACGTTCCCATTGGGATCTATGGACATTGTGCGGTGCACCTCAGGGTTCCCGCATCTGCAGAGTTCATGGACCAGGCTACTGAGGACAGAAGCCTGATCATGGGACAGGGGCTTTGCATCAGGATTACCTTGAAGGTTATTTCACAAGTGAATGCTGTTGGTAACACCTGGGTGAGTCAGTGGGTTAGGCCACTGCCTTCAGCTCAGGACATGATCCCAGAGTCCTGTGATGGAGCCCCACATCGGGCTGTCTCCTCAGCAGGGAGCCTTCTTTCCCTTCTCTGGGCATGCAACACTGCCTACATCTTTTCGCTCCCTGCAAAGTGAAAAAGTAAAATCTTGAAGCAATAAATAAATAAATAAATAAATAATAAATATATAAAAGAGAGGGCATGATTTCCTATTGGAATCTAGGTCATTTGTGCGGGGCAGCTTAGGGTTCCCCCATGGGGAGAGTTTGGGAACCAGGCCTTTGAGGACAGAAGACTGAGCACATGACTTGGGCTTCGCATTATGCTAAGGCTGAAGGTCATTGCTATAGGGTATGCTTTCCAGAACACCTGTGTACCTCATTGGATGTGACCTCTTGCCTCGGCCCAGGTCCAGATCCCAGGGAAGAGGAATCTAGTTTGACACCGGGCCCTCCCCACTGCAGGGAGCCTTATTCCCCCTTCCTTCAGACAACAACACAGCCTACTTATGATCTCAGTCTGTCCAACAAATAAATAAAATCATTATAAAAAAATATATATTCAGGCATGTTTTATATAGTGATCAAGTGCAATTCTGCAGTGTGGCTTAGCGTTCTTCCATCGGGAGATTTTGGGAACCAGGCCTCTGAGGTTGGAAGGCTGAGCAGCCGGCAACGGCTTCAGGTGAGGTATAGGGTATGGGTTAGGGTTAGGGTTCGGGTTAGGGTTATGTTTAGGTGAGGGTTAGAGTAAGGGTTAGGGTTCTGCCTTAGGAACATGGCATGTCGGAACTGGCCACACAATACTGGCACACAAAGGGCTGAGTTGAGGGTGGGACTCAGCAGAATCCTCAGGCGATGGAATTTAGGACTGGACAGCCAAGAAGGTGGAATGCCCTCAGGGGAGCATGCAGGTTTCTATATATCTGAAGGTACTGCATAGCACAGAAGGAAAGGGTCAGTTTCTGCCTGAGAGGCTGAGTCCTTCCTACAGACTGACTTTCCCATCCACAGGAGGACCTGGGTTCAGTCCTCCAGTGTCCAGAGTCTGATCACGTAACCTAGGCTTAGGGTTTGGCTCTGGGAGAATGGCTGACCTGATTTGTCAGGGCAGAATTAGGCTTTCCACGGGACTCAGTTGAGGACGTAGCCCTGGCGGACCATCCTATTCCCGGAGTGTGGTGTGGGGGTCCTAGGAAGGTGTTGGTAGAATGATCGGACAGGCAGATTTCTCCCGCCCCGAGGGTCTTCCACAGGGCTAAATTTCCCATTATCATAGTTGGCGGCACCCAGAGGCCTGGGATGGGAAGAAGGAATCCCCTACCTAGAGGGCTACCAGGGCAGGCAACCGGGGATAGAAGTCTGAAGAAGCACCCTCGGGTTAGGGTTAGGCCGATGCACATGGGAGGCCCTACCGGCCCTTGCTGAGGGATCATCAAACTCCTGGTTCCCGCTTCAGGTGGGCGCTCCTTGGAGCTGTGTCCCAAGGGGTGCATGCAGATTTCACCTGTTCTACGGATTCAGCTCATTTCTAAAGGGCAAACGTTCCCTTTGGGATCTATGGACATTGTGCGGTGCACCTCAGGGTTCCCGCATCTGCAGAGTTCATGGACCAGGCTACTGAGGACAGAAGCCTGAGCATGGGACAGTGGCTTTGCATCAGGATTACCGGGAAGGTTATTTCACAAGTGAATGCTGTTGGTAACACCTGGGTGAGTCAGTGGGTTAGGCCACTGCCTTCAGCTCAGGACATGATCCCAGAGTCCTGTGATGGAGCCCCACATCGGGCTGTCTCCTCAGCAGGGAGCCTTCTTTCCCTTCTCTGGGCATGCAACACTGCCTACATCTTTTCGCTCCCTGCAAAGTGAAAAAGTAAAATCTTGAAGCAATAAATAAATAAATAAATAAATAATAAATATATAAAAGAGAGGGCATGATTTCCTATTGGAATCTAGGTCATTTGTGTGGGGCAGCTCAGGGTTCCCCCATGGGGAGAGTTTGGGAACCAGGCCTTTGAGGACAGAAGACTGAGCACATGACTTGGGCTTCGCATTATGCTAAGGCTGAAGGTCACTGCTATAGGGTATGCTTTCCAGAACACATGTGTACCTCATTGGATGTGACCTCTTGCCTCGGCCCATGTACAGATCCCAGGGAAGAAGAATCTAGTTTGACACGGGGCCCTCCCCACTGCAGGGAGCCTTATTCCCCCTTCCTGCAGACAACAGTAAAGCCTACTTGTGATCTCAGTCGGTCCAACAAATAAATCAAATCATTATAAAAAAATATATATTCAGGCATGTTTTATATAGTGATCAAGTGCAATTCTGCAGTGTGGCTTAGCGTTCTTCCATTGGGAGATTTTGGGAACCAGGCCTCTGAGGTTGGAAGGCTGAGCAGCAGGCAACGGCTTCAGGTGAGGTATAGGGTAAGGGTTAGGGTTAGGGTTCGGGTTAGGGTTATGTTTAGGTGAGGGTTAGAGTAAGGGTTACGGTTCTGCCTTAGGAACATGGCATGTCGGAACTGGCCACACAATACTGGCACACCAAGGGCTGAGTTGAGGGTGGGACTCAGCAGAATAATCAGGCGATGGAATTTAGGACGGGACAGGCCAAGAGGGTGGAATGCCCTCAGGGGAGAATGCAGGTTTCTATATATCTGAAGGTACTGGATAGCACAGAAGAAAGGGTCAGTTTCTGCCTGAGAGGCTGAGTCCTTCCTACAGAGACCTGGGTTCAGTCCTCCGGTGTCCAGAGTCTGATCACGTAACCTAGGCTTAGGGTTTGGCTCTGGGAGAATGGCTGACCTGATTTGTCAGGGCAGAATTAGGCTTTCCACGGGACTCAGTTGAGGACGTAGCCCTGGCGGACCATCCTATTCCCGGAGTGTGGTGTGGGGTTCCTAGGAAGGTGTTAGTAGAATGATCAAGCAGGCAGATTTCTCCCGCCCCGATGGTCTTCCACAGGGCTAAATTTCCCATTATCATAGTGGGCGGCACCCAGAGTCCTGCGATGGGAAGAAGGAATCCCCTACCTAGAGGGCTACCAGGGCAGGCAACCGGGGATAGAAGTCTGAAGAAGCACCCTCGGGTTAGGGTGAGGCCGATGCACATGGGAGGCCCTACCAGCCCTTGCTGAGGGATCATCAAACTCCTGGTTCCCGCTTCAGGTGGGCGCTCCTTGGAGCTGTGTCCCAAGGGGTGCATGCAGATTTCACCTGTTCTACGGATTCAGCTCATTTCTAAAGGGCAAACGTTCCCATTGGGATCTATGGACATTGTGCGTTGCACCTCAGGGTTCCCGCATCTGCAGAGTACATGGACCAGGCTACTGAGGACAGAAGCCTGAGCATGGGACAGGGGCTTTGCATCAGGATTACCGTGAAGGTTATTTCACAAGTGAATGCTGTTGGTAACACCTGGGTGAGTCAGTGGGTTAGTCCACTGCCTTCAGCTCAGGACATGATCCCAGAGTCCTGGGATGGAGCCCCACATCGAAATGTCTCCTCAGCAGGGAGCCTTCTTTCCCTTCTCTGGGCATGCAACACTGCCTACATCTTTTCGCTCCCTGCAAAGTGAAAAAGTAAAATCTTGAAGCAATAAATAAATAAATAATAAATATATAAAAGAGAGGGCATGATTTCCTATTGGAATCAAGGTCATTTGTGCGGGGCAGCTCAGGGTTCCCCCATGGGGAGAGTTTGGGAACCAGGCCTTTGAGGACAGAAGACTGAGCACATGACTTGGGCTTCGCATTATGCTAAGGCTGAAGGTCATTGCTATAGGGTATGCTTTCCAGAACACCTGTGTACCTCATTGGATGTGACCTCTTGCCTCGGCCCAGGTCCAGATCCCAGGGAAGAGGAATCTAGTTTGACACCGGGCCCTCCCCACTGCAGGGAGCCTTATTCCCCCTTCCTTCAGACAACAACACAGCCTACTTGTGATCTCAGTCTGTCCAACAAATAAATAAAATCATTATAAAAAAATATATATTCAGGCATGTTTTATATAGTGATCAAGTGCAATTCTGCAGTGTGGCTTAGCGTTCTTCCATCGGTAGATTTTGGGAACCAGGCCTCTGAGGTTGGAAGGCTGAGCAGCCGGCAACGGCTTCAGGTGAGGTATAGGGTAAGGGTTAGGGTTAGGGTTCGGGTTAGGGTTATGTTTAGGTGAGGGTTAGAGTAAGGGTTACGGTTCTGCCTTAGGAACATGGCATGTCGGAACTGGCCACACAATACTGGCACACCAAGGGCTGGGTTGAGGGTGGAACTCAGTAGAATCCTCAGGCGATGGAATTTAGGACGGGACAGCCAAGAGGGTGGAATGCCCTCAGGGGGCATGCAGGTTTCTATATATCTGAAGGTACTGGATAGCACAGAAGGAAAGGGTCAGTTTCTGCCTGAAAGGCTGAGTCCTTCCTACAGACTGACTTTCCCATCCACAGGAGGACCTGGGTTCAGTCCTCCAGTGTCCAGAGTCTGATCACGTAACCTAGGCTTAGGGTTTGGCTCTGGGAGAATGGCTGACCTGATTTGTCAGGGCAGAATTAGGCTTTCCACGGGACTCAGTTGAGGACGTAGCCCTGGCGGACCATCCTATTCCCGGAGTGTGGTGTGGGGGTCTAGGAAGGTGTTGGTAGAATGATCGGACAGGCAGATTTCTCCCGCCCCGAGGGTCTTCCACAGGGCTAAATTTCCCATTATCATAGTGGGCGGCACCCAGAGGCCTGCGATGGGAAGAAGGAATCCCCTACCTAGAGGGCTACCAGGGCAGGCAACCGGGGATAGAAGTCTGAAGAAGCACCCTCGGGTTAGGGTTAGGCCGATGCACATGGGAGGCCCTACCGGCCCTTGCTGAGGGATCATCAAACTCCTGGTTCCCGCTTCAGGTGGGCGCTCCTTGGAGCTGTGTCCCAAGGGGTGCATGCAGATTTCACCTGTTCTACGGATTCAGCTCATTTCTAAAGGGCAAACGTTCCCTTTGGGATCTATGGACATTGTGCGGTGCACCTCAGGGTTCCCGCATCTGCAGAGTTCATGGACCAGGCTACTGAGGACAGAAGCCTGAGCATGGGACAGGGGCTTTGCATCAGGATTACCGGGAAGGTTATTTCACAAGTGAATGCTGTTGGTAACACCTGGGTGAGTCAGTGGGTTAGGCCACTGCCTTCAGCTCAGGACATGATCCCAGAGTCCTGTGATGGAGCCCCACATCGGGCTGTCTCCTCAGCAGGGAGCCTTCTTTCCCTTCTCTGGTCTTGCAACACTGCCTACATCTTTTCGCTCCCTGCAAAGTGAAAAAGTAAAATCTTGAAGCAATAAATAAATAAATAAATAAATAATAAATATATAAAAGAGAGGGCATGATTTCCTATTGGAATCTAGGTCATTTGTGTGGGGCAGCTCAGGGTTCCCCCATGGGGAGAGTTTGGGAACCAGGCCTTTGAGGACAGAAGACTGAGAACATGACTTGGGTTTCGCATTATGCTAAGGCTGAAGGTCACTGCTATAGGGTATGCTTTCCAGAACACATGTGTACCTCATTGGATGTGACCTCTTGCCTCGGCCCATGTCCAGATCCCAGGGAAGAAGAATCTAGTTTGACACGGGGCCCTCCCCACTGCAGGGAGCCTTATTCCCCCTTCCTTCAGACAACAGTAAAGCCTACTTGTGATCTCAGTCGGTCCAACAAATAAATAAAATCATTATAAAAAATATATATTCAGGCATGTTTTATATAGTGATCAAGTGCAATTCTGCAGTGTGGCTTAGCGTTCTTCCATCGGGAGATTTTGGGAACCAGGCCTCTGAGGTTGGAAGGCTGAGCAGCCGGCAACGGCTTCAGGTGAGGTATAGGGTAAGGGTTAGGGTTAGGGTTCGGGTTAGGGTTATGTTTAGGTGAGGGTTAGAGTAAGGGTTAGGGTTCTGCCTTAGGAACATGGCATGTCGGAACTGGCCACACAATACTGGCACACCAAGGGCTGAGTTGAGGGTGGGACTCAGCAGAATCCTCAGGCGATGGAATTTAGGATGGGACAGCCAAGAGGGTGGAATGCCCTCAGGGGAGCATGCAGGTTTCTATATATCTGAAGGTACTGGATAGCACAGAAGGAAAGGGTCAGTTTCTGCCTGAGAGGCTGAGTCCTTCCTACAGACTGACTTTCCCATCCACAGGAGGACCTGGGTTCAGTCCTCCAGTGTCCAGAGTCTGATCACGTAACCTAGGCTTAGGGTTTGGCTCTGGGAGAATGGCTGACCTGATTTGTCAGGGCAGAATTAGGCTTTCCACGGGACTCAGTTGAGGACGTAGCCCTGGCGGACCATCCTATTCCCGGATTGTGGTGTGGGGGTCCTAGGAAGGTGTTGGTAGAATGATCGGACAGGCAGATTTCTCCCGCCCCGAGGGTCTTCCACAGGGCTAAATTTCCCATTATCATAGTGGGCGGCACCCAGAGGCCTGCGATGGGAAGAAGGAATCCCCTACCTAGAGGGCAACCAGGGCAGGCAACAGGGGATAGAAGTCTGAAGAAGCACCCTCGGGTTAGGGTTAGGCCGATGCACATGGGAGGCCCTACCGGCCCTTGCTGAGGGATCATCAAACTCCTGGTTCCCGCTTCAGGTGGGCGCTCCTTGGAGCTGTGTCCCAAGGGGTGCATGCAGATTTCACCTGTTCTACGGATTCAGCTCATTTCTAAAGGGCAAACGTTCCCATTGGGATCTATGGACATTGTGCGGTGCACCTCAGGGTTCCCGCATCTGCAGAGTTCATGGACCAGGCTACTGAGGACAGAAGCCTGAGAATGGGACAGGGGCTTTGCATCAGGATTACCTTGAAGGTTATTTCACAAGTGAATGCTGTTGGTAACACCTGGGTGAGTCAGTGGGTTAGTCCACTGCCTTCAGCTCAGGACATGATCCCAGAGTCCTGTGATGGAGCCCCACATCGGGCTGTCTCCTCAGCAGGGAGCCTTCTTTCCCTTCTCTGGGCATGCAACACTGCCTACATCTTTTCGCTCCCTGCAAAGTGAAAAAGTAAAATCTTGAAGCAATAAATAAATAAATAAATAAATAATAAATATATAAAAGAGAGGGCATGATTTCCTATTGGAATCTAGGTCATTTGTGCGGGGCAGCTCAGGGTTCCCCCATGGGGAGAGTTTGGGAACCAGGCCTTTGAGGACAGAAGACTGAGCACATGACTTGGGCTTCGCATTATGCTAAGGCTGAAGGTCATTGCTATAGGGTATGCTTTCCAGAACACCTGTGTACCTCATTGGATGTGACCTCTTGCCTCAGCCCAGGTCCAGATCCCAGGGAAGAGGAATCTAGTTTGACACCGGGCCCTCCCCACTGCAGGGAGCCTTATTCCCCCTTCCTTCAGACAACAAAACAGCCTACTTGTGATCTCAGTCTGTCCAACAATTAAATAAAATCATTATAAAAAAATAAATATTCAGGCATGTTTTATATAGTGATCAAGTGCAATTCTGCAGTGTGCCTCAGGGTTCTTCCATCGGGAGATTTTGGGAACCAGGCCTCTGAGTTTGGAAGGCTGAGCAGCCGGCAACGGCTTCAGGAGAGGTATAGGGTAAGGGTTAGGGTTAGGGTTAGGGTTAGGGTTAGGGTTATGTTTAGGTGAGTGTTAGAGTAAGGGTTACGGTTCTGTCTTAGGAACAAGGCATGTCGGAACTGGCCACACAATACTGGCACACCAAGGGCTGAGTTGAGGGTGGGACTCAGCAGAATCCTCAGGCGATGGAATTTAGGATGGGACAGCCAAGAGGGTGGAATGCCCTCAGGGGAGCATGCAGGTTTCTATATATCTGAAGGTACTGGATAGCACAGAAGGAAAGGGTCAGTTTCTGCCTGAGAGGCTGAGTCCTTCCTACAGACTGACTTTCCCATCCACAGGAGGACCTGGGTTCAGTCCTCCAGTGTCCAGAGTCTGATCACGTAACCTAGGCTTAGGGTTTGGCTCTGGGAGAATGGCTGACCTGATTTGTCAGGGCAGAATTAGGCTTTCCACGGGACTCAGTTGAGGACGTAGCCCTGGCGGACCATCCTATTCCCGGAGTGTGGTGTGGGGGTCCTAGGAAGGTGTTGGTAGAATGATCGGACAGGCAGATTTCTCCCGCCCCGAGGGTCTTCCACAGGGCTAAATTTCCCATTATCATAGTGGGCGGCACCCAGAGGCCTGCGATGGGAAGAAGGAATCCCCTACCTGGAGGGCTACCAGGGCAGGCAACCGGGGATAGAAGTCTGAAGAAGCACCCTCGGGTTAGGGTTAGGCCGATGCACATGGGAGGCCCTACCGGCCCTTGCTGAGGGATCATCAAACTCCTGGTTCCCGCTTCAGGTGGGCGCTCCTTGGAGCTGTGTCCCAAGGGGTGCATGCAGATTTCACCTGTTCTACGGATTCAGCTCATTTCTAAAGGGCAAACGTTCCCATTGGGATCTATGGACATTGTGCGGTGCACCTCAGGGTTCCCGCATCTGCAGAGTTCATGGACCAGGCTACTGAGGACAGAAGCCTGAGCATGGGACAGGGGCTTTGCATCAGGATTACCTTGAAGGTTATTTCACAAGTGAATGCTGTTGGTAACACCTGGGTGAGTCAGTGGGTTAGGCCACTGCCTTCAGCTCAGGACATGATCCCAGAGTCCTGTGATGGAGCCCCACATCGGGCTGTCTCCTCAGCAGGGAGCCTTCTTTCCCTTCTCTGGGCATGCAACACTGCCTACATCTTTTCGCTCCCTGCAAAGTGAAAAAGTAAAATCTTGAAGCAATAAATAAATAAATAAATAAATAATAAATATATAAAAGAGAGGGCATGATTTCCTATTGGAATTTAGGTCATTTGTGCGGGGCAGCTCAGGGTTCCCCCATGGGTAGAGTTTGGGAACCAGGCCTTTGAGGACAGAAGACTGAGCACATGACTTGGGCTTCGCATTATGCTAAGGCTGAAGGTCATTGCTATAGGGTATGCTTTCCAGAACACCTGTGTCCCTCATTGGATGTGACCTCTTGCCTCGGCCCAGGTCCAGATCCCAGGGAAGAGGAATCTAGTTTGACACGGGGCCCTCCCCACTGCAGGGAGCCTTATTCCCCCTTCCTTCAGACAACAACACAGCCTACTTGTGATCTCAGTCTGTCCAACAAATAAATAAAATCATTATAAAAAAATATATATTCAGGCATGTTTTATATAGTGATCAAGTGCAATTCTGCAGTGTGGCTTAGCGTTCTTCCATCGGGAGATTTTGGGAACCAGGCCTCTGAGGTTGGAAGGCTGAGCAGCCGGCAACGGCTTCAGGTGAGTTATAGGGTAAGGGTTAGGGTTAGGGTTCGGGTTAGGGTTATGTTTAGGTGAGGGTTAGAGTAAGGGTTACGGTTCTGCCTTAGGAACATGGCATGTCGGAACTGGCCACACTATACTGGCACACCAAGGGCTGAGTTGAGGGTGGGACTCAGCAGAATCCTCAGGCGATGGAATTTAGGACGGGACAGCCAAGAGGGTGGAATGCCCTCAGGGGAGCATGCAGGTTTCTATATATCTGAAGGTACTGGATAGCACAGAAGGAAAGGGTCAGTTTCTGCCTGAAAGGCTGAGTCCTTCCTACAGACTGACTTTCCCATCCACAGGAGGACCTGGGTTCAGTCCTCCAGTGTCCAGAGTCTGATCACGTAACCTAGGCTTAGGGTTTGGCTCTGGGAGAATGGCTGACCTGATTTGTCAGGGCAGAATTAGGCTTTCCACGGGACTCAGTTGAGGACGTAGCCCTGGCGGACCATCCTATTCCCGGAGTGTGGTGTGGGGGTCCTAGGAAGGTGTTGGTAGAATGATCGGACAGGCAGATTTCTCCCGCCCCGAGGGTCTTCCACAGGGCTAAATTTCCCATTATCATAGTGGGCGGCACCCAGAGGCCTGGGATGGGAAGAAGGAATCCCCTACCTAGAGGGCTACCAGGGCAGGCAACCGGGGATAGAAGTCTGAAGAAGCACCCTCGGGTTAGGGTTAGGCCGATGCACATGGGAGGCCCTACCGGCCCTTGCTGAGGGATCATCAAACTCCTGATTCCCGCTTCGGGTGGGCGCTCCTTGGAGCTGTGTCCCAAGGGGTGCATGCAGATTTCACCTGTTCTACGGATTCAGCTCATTTCTAAAGGGCAAACGTTCCCTTTGGGATCTATGGACATTGTGCGGTGCACCTCAGGGTTCCCGCATCTGCAGAGTTCATGGACCAGGCTACTGAGGACAGAAGCCTGAGCATGGGACAGGGGCTTTGCATCAGGATTACCGGGAAGGTTATTTCACAAGTGAATGCTGTTGGTAACACCTGGGTGAGTCAGTGGGTTAGGCCACTGCCTTCAGCTCAGGACATGATCCCAGAGTCCTGTGATGGAGCCCCACATCGGGCTGTCTCCTCGCAGGGAGCCTTCTTTCCCTTCTCTGGTCGTGCAACACTGCCTACATCTTTTAGCTCCCTGCAAAGTGAAAAAGTAAAATCTTGAAGCAATAAATAAATAAATAAATAAATAATAAATATATAAAAGAGAGGGCATGATTTCCTATTGGAATCTAGGTCATTTGTGCGGGGCAGCTCAGGGTTCCCCCATGGGTAGAGTTTGGGAACCAGGCCTTTGAGGACAGAAGACTGAGCACATGACTTGGGCTTCGCATTATGCTAAGGCTGAAGGTCACTGCTATAGGGTATGCTTTCCAGAACACATGTGTACCTCATTGGATGTGACCTCTTGCCTCGGCCCATGTCCAGATCCCAGGGAAGAAGAATCTAGTTTGACACGGGGCCCTCCCCACTGCAGGGAGCCTTATTCCCCCTTCCTTCAGACAACAGTAAAGCCTACTTGTGATCTCAGTCGGTCCAACAAATAAATCAAATCATTATAAAAAAATATATATTCAGGCATGTTTTATATAGTGATCAAGCGCAATTCTGCAGTTTGGCTTAGCGTTCTTCCATCGGGAGATTTTGGGAACCAGGCCTCTGAGGTTGGAAGGCTGAGCAGCAGGCAACGGCTTCAGGTGAGGTATAGGGTAAGGGTTAGGGTTAGGGTTCGGGTTAGGGTTATGTTTAGGTGAGGGTTAGAGTAAGGGTTACGGTTCTGCCTTAGGAACATGGCATGTCGGAACTGGCCACACAATACTGGCACACCAAGGGCTGAGTTGAGGGTGGGACTCAGCAGAATAATCAGGCGATGGAATTTAGGACGGGACAGGCCAAGAGGGTGGAATGCCCTCAGGGGAGCATGCAGGTTTCTATATATCTGAAGGTACTGGATAGCACTGAAGGAAAGGGTCAGTTTCTGCCTGAGAGTCTGAGTCCTTCCTACAGAGACCTAGGTTCAGTCCTCCGATGTCCAGAGTCTGATCACGTAACCTAGGCTTAGGGTTTGGCTCTGGGAGAATGGCTGACCTGATTTGTCAGGGCAGAATTAGGCTTTCCACGGGACTCAGTTGAGGACGTAGCCCTGGCGGACCATCCTATTCCCGGAGTGTGGTGTGGGGTTCCTAGGAAGGTGTTAGTAGAATGATCAAGCAGGCAGATTTCTCCCGCCCAGAGGGTCTTCCACAGGGCTAAATTTCCCATTATCATAGTGGGCGGCACCCAGAGGCCTGCGATGGGAAGAAGGAATCCCCTACCTAGAGGGCTACCAGGGCAGGCAACCGGGGATAGAAGTCTGAAGAAGCACCCTCGGGTTAGGGTTAGGCCGATGCACATGGGAGGCCCTACCGGCCCTTGCTGAGGGATCATCAAACTCCTGGTTCCCGCTTCCGGTGGGCGCTCCTTGGAGCTGTGTCCCAAGGGGTGCATGCAGATTTCAACTGTTCTACGGATTCAGCTCATTTATAAAGGGCAAACGTTCCCATTGGGATCTATGGACATTGTGCGTTGCACCTCAGGGTTCCCGCATCTGCAGAGTACATGGACCAGGCTACTGAGGACAAAAGCCTGAGCATGGGACAGGGGCTTTGCATCAGGATTACCGTGAAGGTTATTTCACAAGTGAATGCTGTTGGTAACACCTGGGTGACTCAGTGGGTTAGTCCACTGCCTTAAGCTCAGGACATGATCCCAGAGTCCTGGGATGGAGCCCCACATCGAAATGTCTCCTCAGCAGGGAGCCTTCTTTCCCTTCTCTGGGCATGCAACACTGCCTACATCTTTTCGCTCCCTGCAAAGTGAAAAAGTAAAATCTTGAAGCAATAAATAAATAAATAATAAATATATAAAAGAGAGGGCATGATTTCCTATTGGAATCTAGGTCATTTGTGCGAGGCAGCTCAGGGTTCCCCCATGGGGAGAGTTTGGGAACCAGGCCTTTGAGGACAGAAGACTGAGCACATGACTTGGGCTTCGCATTATGCTAAGGCTGAAGGTCATTGCTATAGGGTATGCTTTCCAGAACACCTGTGTACCTCATTGGATGTGACCTCTTGCCTCGGCCCCGGTCCAGATCCCAGGGAAGAGGAATCTAGTTTGACACCGGGCCCTCCCCACTGCAGGGAGCCTTATTCCCCCTTCCTTCAGACAACAACACAGCCTACTTGTGATCTCAGTCTGTCCAACAAATAAATAAAATCATTATAAAAATATATATATTCAGGCATGTATTATATAGTGATCAAGTGCAATTCTGCAGTGTGCCTCAGGGTTCTTTCATCGGGAGATTTTGGGAACCAGGCCTCAGAGGTTGGAAGGCTGAGCAGCCGGCAACGGCTTCAGGTGAGGTATAGGGTAAGGTTTAGGGTTAGGGTTCGGGTTAGGGTTATGTTTAGGTGAGGGTTAGAGTAAGGGTTAGGGTTCTGTCTTAGGAACAAGGCATGTCGGAACTGGCCACACAATACTGGCAAACCAAGGGCTGAGTTGAGGGTGGGACTCAGCAGAATGCTCAGGCGATGGAATTATGGACGGGACAGGCCAAGTGGGTGGAATGACCACAGGGGAGCATGCTGGTTTCTATATATCTGAAGGTACTGGATAGCACAGAAGGAAAGGGTCAGTTTCTGCCTGAGAGGCTGAGTCCTTCCTGCAGACTGACTTTCCCATCCACAGGAGGACCTGGGTTCAGTCCTCCGGTGTCCAGAGTCTGATCACGTAACCTAGGCTTAGGGTTTGGCTCTTGGAGAATTGCTGACCTGATTTGTCAGGGCAGAATTAGGCTTTCCACGGGACTCAGTTGAGGACGTAGCCCTGGCGGACCATCCTATTCCCGGAGTGTGGTGTGGGGGTCCTAGGAAGGTGTTGGTAGAATGATCAGACAGGCAGATTTCTCCCGCCCCGAGGGTCTTCCACAGGGCTAAATTTCCCATTATCATAGTGGGCGGCACCCAGAGTCCTGCTATGGGAAGAAGGAATCCCCTACCTAGAGGGCTACCAGGGCAGGCAACCGGGGATAGAAGTCTGAAGAAGCACCCTCGGGTTAGGGTTAGGCCGATGCACATGGGAGGCCCTACCGGCCCTTGCTGAGGGATCACAAACTCCTGGTTACCGCTTCAGGTGGGCGCTCCTTGGAGCTGTGTCCCAAGGGGTGCATGCAGATTTCACCTGTTCTACGGATTCAGCTCATTTCTAAAGGGCAAACGTTCCCATTGGGATCTATGGACATTGTGCGTTGCACCTCAGGGTTCCCGCATCTGCAGAGTTCTTGGACCATGCTACTGAGGACAGAAGCCTGAGCATGGGACAGGGGCTTTGCATCAGGATTACCGTGAAGGTTATTTCACAAGTGAATGCTGTTGGTAACACCTGGGTGAGTCAGTGCGTTAGGCCACTGCCTTCAGCTCAGGATATGAACCCAGAGTCCTGGGATGGAGCCCCACATCGGGCTGTCTCCTCAGCAGGGAGCTTTCTTTCCCTTCTCTGGGCATGCAACTCTGCCTACATCTTTCGCTCCCTGCAAAGTGAAAAAGTAAAATCTTGAAGCAATAAATAAATAAATAAATAAATAAATAAATAATAAATATATAAAAGAGAGGGCATGATTTCCTATTGGAATCTAGATCATTTGTGCGGGGCAGCTCAGGGTTCCCCCATGGGGAGAGTTTGGGAACCAGGCCTTTGAGGACAGAAGACTGAGCACATGACTTGGGCTTCGCATTATGCTAAGGCTGAAGGTCATTGCTATAGGGTATGCTTTCCAGAACACCTGTGTACCTCATTGGATGTGACCTCTTGCCTCGGCCCAGGTCCAGATCCCAGGGAAGAGGAATCTAGTTTGACACCGGGCCCTCCCCACTGCAGGGAGCCTTATTCCCCCTTCCTTCAGACAACAGTAAAGCCTACTTGTGATCTCAGTCTGTCCAACAATTAAATAAAATCATTATAAAAAAATATATATTCAGGCATGTTTTATATAGTGATCAAGTGCAATTCTGCAGTGTGCCTCAGGGTTCTTCCATCGGGAGATTTTGGGAACCAGGCCTCTGAGTTTGGAAGGCTGAGCAGCCGACAAAGGCTTCAGGAGAGGTATAGGGTAAGGGTTAGGGTTAGGGTTAGGGTTAGGGTTATGTTTAGGTGAGTGTTAGAGTAAGGGTTACGGTTCTGTCTTAGGAACAAGGCATGTCGGAACTGGCCACACAATACTGGCACACCAAGGGCTGAGTTGAGGGTGGGACTCAGCAGAATCCTCAGGCGATGGAATTTTGGACGGGACAGGCCAAGTGGGTGGAATGCCCTCAGGGGAGCATGCAGGTTTCTATATATCTGAAGGTACTGGATAGCACAGAAGGAAAGGGTCAGTTTCTGCCTGAGAGGCTGAGTCCTTCCTACAGACTGACTTTCCCATCCACAGGAGGATCTGGGTTCAGTTTTCCGGTGTCCAGAGTCTGAACACGTAATCTAGGCTTAGCCTTTGGCTCTGGGAGAATGGCTGACCTGATTTGTCAGGGCAGAATTAGGCTTTCCACGGGACTCAGTTGAGGACGTAGCCCTGGCGGACCATCCTATTCCCGGAGTGTGGTGTGGGGTTCCTAGGAAGGTGTTAGTAGAATGATCAAGCAGGCAGATTTCTCCCGCCCCGAGGGTCTTCCACAGGGCTAAATTTCCCATTATCATAGTGGGCGGCACCCAGAGTCCTGGGATGGGAAGAAGGAATCCCCTACCTAGAGGGCTACCAGGGCAGGCAACCGGGGATAGAAGTCTGAAGAAGCACCCTCGGGTTAGGGTGAGGCCGATGCACATGGGAGGCCCTACCAGCCCTTGCTGAGGGATCATCAAACTCCTGGTTCCCGCTTCAGGTGGGCGCTCCTTGGAGCTGTGTCCCAAGGGGTGCATGCAGATTTCACCTGTTCTACGGATTCAGCTCATTTCTAAAGGGCAAACGTTCCCATTGGGATCTATGGACATTGTGCGTTGCACCTCAGGGTTCCCGCATCTGCAGAGTACATGGACCAGGCTACTGAGGACAGAAGCCTGAGCATGGGACAGGGGCTTTGCATCAGGATTACCGTGAAGGTTATTTCACAAGTGAATGCTGTTGGTAACACCTGGGTGAGTCAGTGGGTTAGTCCACTGCCTTCAGCTCAGGACATGATCCCAGAGTCCTGGGATGGAGCCCCACATCGGGCTGTCTCCTCAGCAGGGAGCCTTCTTTCCCTTCTCTGGGCATGCAACACTGCCTACATCTTTTCGCTCCCTGCAAAGTGAAAAAGTAAAATCTTGAAGCAATAAATAAATAAACAATAAATATATAAAAGAGAGGGCATGATTTCCTATTGGAATCTAGGTCATTTGTGCGGGGCAGCTCAGGGTTCCCCCATGGGGAGAGTTTGGGAACCAGGCCTTTGAGGACAGAAGACTGAGCACATGACTTGGGCTTCGCATTATGCTAAGGCTGAAGGTCATTGCTATAGGGTATGCTTTCCAGAACACCTGTGTACCTCATTGGATGTGACCTCTTGCCTCGGCCCCGGTCCAGATCCCAGGGAAGAGGAATCTAGTTTGACACCGGGCCCTCCCCACTGCAGGGAGCCTTATTCCCCCTTCCTTCAGACAACAACACAGCCTACTTGTGATCTCAGTCTGTCCAACAAATAAATAAAATCATTATAAAAATATATATATTCAGGCATGTTTTATATAGTGATCAAGTGCAATTCTGCAGTGTGCCTCAGGGTTCTTCCATCGGGAGATTTTGGGAACCAGGCCTCTGAGGTTGGAAGGCTGAGCAGCCGGCAACGGCTTCAGGTGAGGTATAGGGTAAGGGTTAGGGTTAGGGTTCGGGTTAGGGTTATGTTTAGGTGAGGGTTAGAGTAAGGGTTAGGGTTCTGTCTTAGGAACAAGGCATGTCGGAACTGGCCACACAATACTGGCACACCAAGGGCTGAGTTGAGGGTGGGACTCAGCAGAATCCTCAGGCGATGGAATTTTGGACGGGACAGGCCAAGAGGGTTGAATGCCCTCAGGGGAGCATGCAGGTTTCTATATATCTGAAGGTACTGGATAGCACAGAAGGAAAGGGTCAGTTTCTGCCTGAGAGGCTGAGTCCTTCCTACAGACTGACTTTCCCATCCGCAGGAGGACCTGGGTTCAGTCCTCCGGTGTCCAATGTCTGATCACGTAACCTAGGCTTAGGGTTTGGCTCTGGGAGAATGGCTGACCTGATTTGTCAGGGCAGAATTAGGCTTTCCACGGGACTCAGTTGAGGACGTAGCCCTGGCGGACCATCCTATTCCCGGAGTGTGGTGTGGGGGTCCTAGGAAGGTGTTGGTAGAATGATCGGACAGGCAGATTTCTCCCGCCCCGAGGGTCTTCCACAGGGCTAAATTTCCCATTATCATAGTGGGCGGCACCCAGAGGCCTGCGATGGGAAGAAGGAATCCCCTACCTAGAGGGCTACCAGGGCAGGCAACCGGGGATAGAAGTCTGAAGAAGCACCCTCGAGTTAGGGTTAGGCCGATGCACATGGGAGGCCCTACCGGCCCTTGCTGAGGGATCATCAAACTCCTGGTTCCCGCTTCAGGTGGGCGCTCCTTGGAGCTGTGTCCCAAGGGGTGCATGCAGATTTCACCTGTTCTACGGATTCAGCTCATTTCTAAAGGGCAAACGTTCCCATTGGGATCTATGGACATTGTGCGGTGCACCTCAGGGTTCCCGCATCTGCAGAGTTCATGGACCAGGCTACTGAGGACAGAAGCCTGAGCATGGGACAGGGGCTTTGCATCATGATTACCGTGAAGGTTATTTCACAAGTGAATGCTGTTGGTAACACCTGGGTGAGTCAGTGGGTTAGGCCACTGCCTTCAGCTCAGGACATGATCCCAGAGTCCTGTGATGGAGCCCCACATCGGGCTGTCTCCTCAGCAGGGAGCCTTCTTTCCCTTTTCTGGGCATGCAACACTGCCTACATCTTTTCGCTCCCTGCAAAGTGAAAAAGTAAAATCTTGAAGCAATAAATAAATAAATAAATAAATAATAAATATATAAAAGAGAGGGCATGATTTCCTATTGGAATCTAGGTCATTTGTGCGGGGCAGCTCAGGGTTCCCCCATGGGGAGAGTTTGGGAACCAGGCCTTTGAGGACAGAAGACTGAGCACATGACTTGGGCTTCGCATTATGCTAAGGCTGAAGGTCATTGCTATAGGGTATGCTTTCCAGAACACCTGTGTACCTCATTGGATGTGACCTCTTGCCTCGGCCCAGGTCCAGATCCCAGGGAAGAGGAATCTAGTTTGACACCGGGCCCTCGCCACTGCAGGGAGCCTTATTCCCCCTTCCTTCAGACAACAACACAGCCTACTTGTGATCTCAGTCTGTCCAACAATTAAATAAAATCATTATAAAAAAATATATATTCAGGCATGTTTTATATAGTGATCAAGTGCAATTCTGCAGTGTGCCTCAGGGTTCTTCCATCGGGAGATTTTGGGAACCAGGCCTCTGAGTTTGGAAGGCTGAGCAGCCGGCAACGGCTTCAGGAGAGGTTTAGGGTAAGGGTTAGGGTTAGGGTTAGGGTTAGGGTTATGTTTAGGTGAGTGTTAGAGTAAGGGTTACGGTTCTGTCTTAGGAACAAGGCATGTCGGAACTGGCCACACAATACTGGCACACCAAGGGCTGAGTTGTGGGTGGGAATCAGCAGAATCCTCAGGCGATGGAATTTTGGACGGGACAGGCCAAGAGGGTAGAATGACCACAGGGGAGCATACAGGTTTCTATATATCTGAAGGTACTGGATAGCACAGAAGGAAAGGGTCAGTTTCTGCCTGAGAGCCTGAGTCCTTCCTACAGACTGACTTTCCCATCCACAGGAGGACCTAGGTTCAGTCCTCCGGTGTCCAGAGTCTGATCACGTAACCTAGGCTTAGGGTTTGGCTCTGGGAGAATGGCTGACCTGATTTGTCAGGGCAGAATTAGGCTTTCCACGGGACTCAGTTGAGGACGTAGCCCTGGCGGACCATCGTATTCCCGGATTGTGGTGTGGGGGTCCTAGGAAGGTGTTGGTAGAATGATCAGACAGGCAGATTTCTCCCGCCCCGAGGGTCTTCCACAGGGCTAAATTTCCCATTATCATAGTGGGCGGCACCCAGAGTCCTGCTATGGGAAGAAGGAATCCCCTACCTAGAGGGCTACCAGGGCAGGCAACCGGGGATAGAAGTCTGAAGAAGCACCCTCGGGTTAGGGTTAGGCCGATGCACATGGGAGGCCCTACCGGCCCTTGCTGAGGGATCACAAACTCCTGGTTACCGCTTCAGGTGGGCGCTCCTTGGAGCTGTGTCCCAAGGGGTGCATGCAGATTTCACCTGTTCTACGGATTCAGCTCATTTCTAAAGGGCAAACGTTCCCATTGGGATCTATGGACATTGTGCGTTGCACCTCAGGGTTCCCGCATCTGCAGAGTTCTTGGACCATGCTACTGAGGACAGAAGCCTGAGCATGGGACAGGGGCTTTGCATCAGGATTACCGTGAAGGTTATTTCACAAGTGAATGCTGTTGGTAACACCTGGGTGAGTCAGTGCGTTAGGCCACTGCCTTCAGCTCAGGATATGAACCCAGAGTCCTGGGATGGAGCCCCACATCGGGCTGTCTCCTCAGCAGGGAGCTTTCTTTCCCTTCTCTGGGCATGCAACTCTGCCTACATCTTTCGCTCCCTGCAAAGTGAAAAAGTAAAATCTTGAAGCAATAAATAAATAAATAAATAAATAAATAAATAAATAAATAAAAAATATATAAAAGAGAGGGCATGATTTCCTATTGGAATCTAGATCATTTGTGCGGGGCAGCTCAGGGTTCCCCCATGGGGAGAGTTTGGGAACCAGGCCTTTGAGGACAGAAGACTGAGCACATGACTTGGGCTTCGCATTATGCTAAGGCTGAAGGTCATTGCTATAGGGTATGCTTTCCAGAACACCTGTGTACCTCATTGGATGTGACCTCTTGCCTCGGCCCAGGTCCAGATCCCAGGGAAGAGGAATCTAGTTTGACACCGGGCCCTCCCCACTGCAGGGAGCCTTATTCCCCCTTCCTTCAGACAACAACACAGCCTACTTGTGATCTCAGTCTGTCCAACAATTAAATAAAATCATTATAAAAAAATATATATTCAGGCATGTTTTATATAGTGATCAAGTGCAATTCTGCAGTGTGCCTCAGGGTTCTTCCATCGGGAGATTTTGGGAACCAGGCCTCTGAGTTTGGAAGGCTGAGCAGCCGACAAAGGCTTCAGGAGAGGTATAGGGTAAGGGTTAGGGTTAGGGTTAGGGTTAGGGTTATGTTTAGGTGAGTGTTAGAGTAAGGGTTACGGTTCTGTCTTAGGAACAAGGCATGTCGGAACTGGCCACACAATACTGGCACACCAAGGGCTGAGTTGAGGGTGGGACTCAGCAGAATCCTCAGGCGATGGAATTTTGGACGGGACAGGCCAAGTGGGTGGAATGCCCTCAGGGGAGCATGCAGGTTTCTATATATCTGAAGGTACTGGATAGCACAGAAGGAAAGGGTCAGTTTCTGCCTGAGAGGCTGAGTCCTTCCTACAGACTGACTTTCCCATCCACAGGAGGATCTGGGTTCAGTTTTCCGGTGTCCAGAGTCTGAACACGTAATCTAGGCTTAGCCTTTGGCTCTGGGAGAATGGCTGACCTGATTTGTCAGGGCAGAATTAGGCTTTCCACGGGACTCAGTTGAGGACGTAGCCCTGGCGGACCATCCTATTCCCGGAGTGTGGTGTGGGGTTCCTAGGAAGGTGTTAGTAGAATGATCAAGCAGGCAGATTTCTCCCGCCCCGAGGTTCTTCCACAGGGCTAAATTTCCCATTATCATAGTGGGCGGCACCCAGAGTCCTGGGATGGGAAGAAGGAATCCCCTACCTAGAGGGCTACCAGGGCAGGCAACCGGGGATAGAAGTCTGAAGAAGCACCCTCGGGTTAGGGTGAGGCCGATGCACATGGGAGGCCCTACCAGCCCTTGCTGAGGGATCATCAAACTCCTGGTTCCCGCTTCAGGTGGGCGCTCCTTGGAGCTGTGTCCCAAGGGGTGCATGCAGATTTCACCTGTTCTACGGATTCAGCTCATTTCTAAAGGGCAAACGTTCCCATTGGGATCTATGGACATTGTGCGTTGCACCTCAGGGTTCCCGCATCTGCAGAGTACATGGACCAGGCTACTGAGGACAGAAGCCTGAGCATGGGACAGGGGCTTTGCATCAGGATTACCGTGAAGGTTATTTCACAAGTGAATGCTGTTGGTAACACCTGGGTGAGTCAGTGGGTTAGTCCACTGCCTTCAGCTCAGGACATGATCCCAGAGTCCTGGGATGGAGCCCCACATCGGGCTGTCTCCTCAGCAGGGAGCCTTCTTTCCCTTCTCTGGGCATACAACACTGCCTACATCTTTTCGCTCCCTGCAAAGTGAAAAAGTAAAATCTTGAAGCAATAAATAAATAAACAATAAATATATAAAAGAGAGGGCATGATTTCCTATTGGAATCTAGGTCATTTGTGCGGGGCAGCTCAGGGTTCCCCCATGGGGAGAGTTTGGGAACCAGGCCTTTGAGGACAGAAGACTGAGCACATGACTTGGGCTTCGCATTATGCTAAGGCTGAAGGTCATTGCTATAGGGTATGCTTTCCAGAACACCTGTGTACCTCATTGGATGTGACCTCTTGCCTCGGCCCCGGTCCAGATCCCAGGGAAGAGGAATCTAGTTTGACACCGGGCCCTCCCCACTGCAGGGAGCCTTATTCCCCCTTCCTTCAGACAACAACACAGCCTACTTGTGATCTCAGTCTGTCCAACAAATAAATAAAATCATTATAAAAATATATATATTCAGGCATGTTTTATATAGTGATCAAGTGCAATTCTGCAGTGTGCCTCAGGGTTCTTCCATCGGGAGATTTTGGGAACCAGGCCTCTGAGGTTGGAAGGCTGAGCAGCCGGCAACGGCTTCAGGTGAGGTATAGGGTAAGGGTTAGGGTTAGGGTTCGGGTTAGGGTTATGTTTAGGTGAGGGTTAGAGTAAGGGTTAGGGTTCTGTCTTAGGAACAAGGCATGTCGGAACTGGCCACACAATACTGGCACACCAAGGGCTGAGTTGAGGGTGGGACTCAGCAGAATCCTCAGGCGATGGAATTTTGGACGGGACAGGCCAAGAGGGTTGAATGCCCTCAGGGGAGCATGCAGGTTTCTATATATCTGAAGGTACTGGATAGCACAGAAGGAAAGGGTCAGTTTCTGCCTGAGAGGCTGAGTCCTTCCTACAGACTGACTTTCCCATCCGCAGGAGGACCTGGGTTCAGTCCTCCGGTGTCCAATGTCTGATCACGTAACCTAGGCTTAGGGTTTGGCTCTGGGAGAATGGCTGACCTGATTTGTCAGGGCAGAATTAGGCTTTCCACGGGACTCAGTTGAGGACGTAGCCCTGGCGGACCATCCTATTCCCGGAGTGTGGTGTGGGGGTCCTAGGAAGGTGTTGGTAGAATGATCGGACAGGCAGATTTCTCCCGCCCCGAGGGTCTTCCACAGGGCTAAATTTCCCATTATCATAGTGGGCGGCACCCAGAGGCCTGCGATGGGAAGAAGGAATCCCCTACCTAGAGGGCTACCAGGGCAGGCAACCGGGGATAGAAGTCTGAAGAAGCACCCTCGAGTTAGGGTTAGGCCGATGCACATGGGAGGCCCTACCGGCCCTTGCTGAGGGATCATCAAACTCCTGGTTCCCGCTTCAGGTGGGCGCTCCTTGGAGCTGTGTCCCAAGGGGTGCATGCAGATTTCACCTGTTCTACGGATTCAGCTCATTTCTAAAGGGCAAACGTTCCCATTGGGATCTATGGACATTGTGCGGTGCACCTCAGGGTTCCCGCATCTGCAGAGTTCATGGACCAGGCTACTGAGGACAGAAGCCTGAGCATGGGACAGGGGCTTTGCATCAGGATTACCGTGAAGGTTATTTCACAAGTGAATGCTGTTGGTAACACCTGGGTGAGTCAGTGGGTTAGGCCACTGCCTTCAGCTCAGGACATGATCCCAGAGTCCTGTGATGGAGCCCCACATCGGGCTGTCTCCTCAGCAGGGAGCCTTCTTTCCCTTTTCTGGGCATGCAACACTGCCTACATCTTTTCGCTCCCTGCAAAGTGAAAAAGTAAAATCTTGAAGCAATAAATAAATAAATAAATAAATAATAAATATATAAAAGAGAGGGCATGATTTCCTATTGGAATCTAGGTCATTTGTGCGGGGCAGCTCAGGGTTCCCCCATGGGGAGAGTTTGGGAACCAGGCCTTTGAGGACAGAAGACTGAGCACATGACTTGGGCTTCGCATTATGCTAAGGCTGAAGGTCATTGCTATAGGGTATGCTTTCCAGAACACCTGTGTACCTCATTGGATGTGACCTCTTGCCTCGGCCCAGGTCCAGATCCCAGGGAAGAGGAATCTAGTTTGACACCGGGCCCTCGCCACTGCAGGGAGCCTTATTCCCCCTTCCTTCAGACAACAACACAGCCTACTTGTGATCTCAGTCTGTCCAACAATTAAATAAAATCATTATAAAAAAATATATATTCAGGCATGTTTTATATAGTGATCAAGTGCAATTCTGCAGTGTGCCTCAGGGTTCTTCCATCGGGAGATTTTGGGAACCAGGCCTCTGAGTTTGGAAGGCTGAGCAGCCGGCAACGGCTTCAGGAGAGGTTTAGGGTAAGGGTTAGGGTTAGGGTTAGGGTTAGGGTTATGTTTAGGTGAGTGTTAGAGTAAGGGTTACGGTTCTGTCTTAGGAACAAGGCATGTCGGAACTGGCCACACAATACTGGCACACCAAGGGCTGAGTTGTGGGTGGGAATCAGCAGAATCCTCAGGCGATGGAATTTTGGACGGGACAGGCCAAGAGGGTAGAATGACCACAGGGGAGCATACAGGTTTCTATATATCTGAAGGTACTGGATAGCACAGAAGGAAAGGGTCAGTTTCTGCCTGAGAGCCTGAGTCCTTCCTACAGACTGACTTTCCCATCCACAGGAGGACCTAGGTTCAGTCCTCCGGTGTCCAGAGTCTGATCACGTAACCTAGGCTTAGGGTTTGGCTCTGGGAGAATGGCTGACCTGATTTGTCAGGGCAGAATTAGGCTTTCCACGGGACTCAGTTGAGGAAGTAGCCCTGGCGGACCATCATATTCCCGGATTGTGGTGTGGGGGTCCTAGGAAGGTGTTGGTAGAATGATCGGACAGGCAGATTTCTCCCGCCCCGAGGGTCTTCCACAGGGCTAAATTTCCCAATATCATAGTGGGCGGCACCCAGAGGCCTGGGATGGGAAGAAGGAATCCCCTACCTAGAGGGCTACCAGGGCAGGCAACCGGGGATAGAAGTCTGAAGAAGCACCCTCGGGTTAGGGTTAGGCCGATGCACATGGGAGGCCCTACCGGCCCTTGCTGAGGGATCATCAAACTCCTGGTTCCCGCTTCAGGTGGGCGCTCCTTGGAGCTGTGTCCCAAGGGGTGCATGCAGATTTCACCTGTTCTACGGATTCAGCTCATTTCTAAAGGGCAAACGTTCCCATTGGGATCTATGGACATTGTGCGGTGCACCTCAGGGTTCCCGCATCTGCAGAGTTCATGGACCAGGCTACTGAGGACAGAAGCCTGAGCATGGGACAGGGGCTTTGCATCAGGATTACCTTGAAGGTTATTTCACAAGTGAATGCTGTTGGTAACACCTGGGTGAGTCAGTGGGTTAGGCCACTGCCTTCAGCTCAGGACATGATCCCAGATTACTGGGATGGAGCCCCACATCAAGCTGTCTCCTCAGCAGGGAGCCTTCTTTCCCTTCTCTTGGCATGCAACACTGCCTACATCTTTTCGCTCCCTGCAAAGTGAAAAAGTAAAATCTTGAAGCAATAAATAAATAAATAATAAATATATAAAAGAGAGGGCATGATTTCCTATTGGAATCTACGTCATTTGTGCGGGGCAGCTCAGGGTTCCCCCATGGGGAGAGTTTGGGAACCAGGCCTTTGAGGACAGAAGACTGAGCACATGACTTGGGCTTCGCATTATGCTAAGGCTGAAGGTCATTGCTATAGGGTATGCTTTCCAGAACACCTGTGTACCTCATTGGATGTGACCTCATGCCTCGGCCCAGGTCCAGATCCCAGGGAAGAGGAATCTAGTTTGACACCGGGCCCTCGCCACTGCAGGTAGCCTTATTCCCCCTTCCTTCAGAAAACAACACAGCCTACTTGTGATCTCAGTCTGTCCAACAAATAAATAAAATCATTATAAAAATATATATATTCAGGCATGTTTTATATAGTGATCAAGTGCAATTCTGCAGTGTGCCTCAGGGTTCTTCCATCGGGAGATTTTGGGAAGCAGGCCTCTGAGGTGGGAAGGCTGAGCAGCCGGCAACGGCTTCAGGTGAGGTATAGGGTAAGGGTTAGGGTTAGGGTTCGGGTTAGGGTTATGTTTAGGTGAGGGTTAGAGTAAGGGTTAGGGTTCTGTCTTAGGAACATGGCATGTCGGAACTGGCCACACAATACTGGCACACCAAGGGCTGAGTTGAGGGTGGGACTCAGCAGAATCCTCAGGCGATGGAATTTTGGACGGGACAGGCCAAGAGGGTTGAATGCCCTCAGGGGAGCATGCAGGTTTCTATATATCTGAAGGTACTGGATAGCACAGAAGAAAAGGGTCAGTTTCTGCCTGAGAGGCTGAGTCCTTCCTACAGACTGACTTTCCCATCCACAGGAGGACCTGGGTTCAGTCCTCCGGTGTCCAGACTCTGATCACGTAACCTAGGCTTAGGGTTTGGCTCTGGGAGAATGGCTGACCTGATTTGTCAGGGCAGAATTAGGCTTTCCACGGGACTCAGTTGAGGACGTAGCCCTGACGGACCATCATATTCCCGGATTGTGGTGTGGGGGTCCTAGGAAGTTGTTGGTAGAATGATCGGACAGGCAGATTTTTCCCGCCCCGAGGGTCTTCCACAGGGCTAAATTTCCCAATATCATAGTGGGCGGCACCCAGAGGCCTGGTATGGTAAGAAGGAATCCCCTACCTAGAGGGCTACCAGGGCAGGCAACCGGGGATAGAAGTCTGAAGAAGCACCCTCGGGTTAGGGTTAGGCCGATGCACATGGGAGGCCCTACCGGCCCTTGCTGAGGGATCATCAAACTCCTGGTTCCCGCTTCAGGTGGGCGCTCCTTGGAGCTGTGTCCCAAGGGGTGCATGCAGATTTCACCTGTTCTACGGATTCAGCTAATTTCTAAAGGGCAAACGTTCCCATTGGCATCTATGGACATTGTGCGGTGCACCTCAGGGTTCCCGCATCTGCAGAGTTCATGGACCAGGCTACTGAGGACAGAAGCCTGAGCATGGGACAGGGGCTTTGCATCAGGATTACCTTGAAGGTTATTTCACAAGTGAATGCTGTTGGTAACACCTGGGTGAGTCAGTGGGTTAGGCCACTGCCTTCAGCTCAGGACATGATCCCAGAGTCCTGGGATGGAGCCCACATCGGGCTGTCTCCTCAGCAGGGAGCCTTCTTTCCCTTCTCTGGGCATGCAACACTGCCTACATCTTTTCGCTCCCTGCAAAGTGAAAAAGTAAAATCTTGAAGCAATAAATAAATAAATAAATAAATATATAATAAATATATAAAAGAGAGGGCATGATTTCCTATTGGAATCTAGGTCATTTGTGCGGGGCAGCTCAGGGTTCCCCCATGGGGAGAGTTTGGGAACCAGGCCTTTGAGGACAGAAGACTGAGCACATGACTTGGGCTTCGCATTATGCTAAGGCTGAAGGTCATTGCTATAGGGTATGCTTTCCAGAACACCTGTGTACCTCATTGGATGTGACCTCTTGCCTCGGCCCAGGTCAAGATCCCAGGGAAGAGGAATCTAGTTTGAAACCGGGCCCTCCCCACTGCAGGGAGCCTTATTCCCCCTTCCTTCAGACAACAACACAGCCTACTTGTGATCTCAGTCTGTCCAACAAATAAATAAAATCATTATAAATATATATATATTCAGGCATGTTTTATATAGTGATCAATGCAATTCTGCAGTGTGGCTCAGGGTTCTTCCATCGGGAGATTTTGGGAACCAGGCCTCTCAGGTTGGAAGGCTGAGCAGCCGGCAACGGCTTCAGGTGAGGTATAGGGTAAGGCTTAGGGTTAGGGTTAGGGTTAGGGTTAGGGTTATGTTTAGGTGAGGGATAGAGTAAGGGTTAGGGTTCTGTCTTAGGAACAAGGCATGTCGGAACTGGCCACACAATACTGGCACACCAAGGGCTGAGTTGAGGGTGGGACTCAGCAGAATGCTCAGGCGATGGAATTATGGACGGGACAGGCCAAGAGGGTGGAATGACCACAGGGGAGCATACAGGTTTCTATATATCTGAAGGTACTGGATAGCACAGAAGGAAAGGGTCAGTTTCTGCCTGAGAGCCTGAGTCCTTCCTACAGACTGACTTTCCCATCCACAGGAGGACCTAGGTTCATTCCTCCGGTGTCCAGAGTCTGATCACGTAACCTAGGCTTAGGGTTTGGCTCTGGGAGAATGGCTGACCTGATTTGTCAGGGCAGAATTAGGCTTTCCACGGGACTCAGTTGAGGACGTAGCCCTGGCGGACCATCCTATTCCCGGAGTGTGGTGTGGGGGTCCTAGGAAGATGGTGGTAGAATGATCAGACAGGCAGATTTCTCCCGCCCCGAGGGTCTTCCACAGGGCTAAATTTCCCATTATCATAGTGGGCGGCACCCAGAGGCCTGCGAATGGGAAGAAGGAATCCCCTACCTAGAGGGCTACCAGGGCAGGCAACCGGGGATAGAAGTCTGAAGAAGCACCCTCGGGTTAGGGTTAGGCCGATGCCCATGGGAGGCCCTACCGGCCCTTGCTGAGGGATCATCAAACTCCTGGTTCCCGCTTCAGGCGGGCGCTCCTTGGAGCTGTGTCCCAAGGGGTGCATGCAGATTTCACCTGTTCTACGGATTCAGCTCATTTCTAAAGGGCAAACGTTCCCATTGGGATCTATGGACATTGTGTGTTGCACCTCAGGGTTCCCGCATCTGCGGAGTTCATGGACCAGGCTACTGAGGACAGAAGCCTGAGCATGGGACAGGGGCTTTGCATCAGGATTACCGGGAAGTTTATTTCACAAGTGAATGCTGTTGGTAACACCTAGGTGAGTCAGTGGGTTAGGCCACTGCCTTCAGCTCAGGACATGATCCCAGAGTCCTGTGATGGAGCCCCACATCAGGCTGTCTCCTCAGCAGGGAGCCTTCTTTCCCTTCTCTGGGCGTGCAACACTGCCTACATCTTTTCGCTCCCTGTAAAGTGAAAAAGTAAAATTTTGAAGCAATAAATGAATAAATAAATAAATAATAAATATATAAAAGAGAGGGCATGATTTCCTATTGGAATCTAGGTCATTTGTGTGGGGCAGCTCAGGGTTCCCCCATGGGGAGAGTTTGGGAACCAGGCCTTTGAGGACAGAAGACTGAGCACATGACTTGGGCTTCGCATTTTGCTAAGGCTGAAGGTCACTGCTATAGGGTATGCTTTCCAGAACACATGTGTACCTCATTGGATGTGACCTCTTGCCTCGGCCCATGTCCAGATCCCAGGGAAGAGGAATCTAGTTTGACACGGGGCCCTACCCACTGCAGGGAGCCTTATTCCCCCTTACTTCAGACAACAGTAAAGCCTACTTGTGATCTCAGTCTGTCCAACAAATAAATAAAATCATTATAAAAAATATATATTCAGGCATGTTTTATATAGTGATCAAGTGAAATTCTGCAGTGTGGCTTAGCGTTCTTCCATCGGGACATTTTGGAAACCAGGCCTCTGAGGTTGGAAGGCTGAGCAGCCGGCAACGGCTTCAGGTGAGGTATAGGGTAAGGGTTAGTGTTAGGGTTCGGGTTAGGGTTATGTTTAGGTGAGGGTTAGAGTAAGTGTTAGGGTTGTGCCTTAGGAACATGGCATGTCGGAACTGGCCACACAATACTGGCACACCAAGGGCTGAGTTGAGGGTGGGACTCAGCAGAATGCTCAGGCGATGGAATTTAGGACGGGACAGGCCAAGAGGGTGGAATGCCCTCAGGGGAGCATGCAGGTTTCTATATATCTGAAGGTACTGGATAGCACAGAAGGAAAGGTTCAGTTTCTGCCTGAGAGGCTGAGTCCTTCCTACAGACTGACTTTCCCATCCACAGGAGGATCTGGGTTCAGTCCTCCGGTGTCCAGAGTCTGATCACGTAACCTAGGCTTAGGGTTTGGCTCTGGGAGAATGGCTGACCTGATTTGTCAGGGCAGAATTAGGCTTTCCACGGGACTCAGTTGAGGACGTAGCCCTGGCGGACCATCATATTCCCGGATTGTGGTGTGGGGGTCCTAGGAAGGTGTTGGTAGAATGATCGGACAGGCAGATTTCTCCCGCCCCGAGGGTCTTCCACAGGGCTAAATTTCCCAATATCATAGTGGGCGGCACCCAGAGGCCTGGGATGGGAAGAAGGAATCCCCTACCTAGAGGGCTACCAGGGCAGGCAACCGGGGATAGAAGTCTGAAGAAGCACCCTCGGGTTAGGGTTAGGCCGATGCACATGGGAGGCCCTACCGGCCCTTGCTGAGGGATCATCAAACTCCTGGTTCCCGCTTCAGGTGGGCGCTCCTTGGAGCTGTGTCCCAAGGGGTGCATGCAGATTTCACCTGTTCTACGGATTCAGCTCATTTCTAAAGGGCAAACGTTCCCATTGGGATCTATGGACATTGTGCGGTGCACCTCAGGGTTCTCGCATCTGCAGAGTTCATGGTCCAGGCTACTGAGGACAGAAGCCTGAGCATGGGACAGGGGCTTTGCATCAGGATTACCTTGAAGGTTATTTCACAAGTGAATGCTGTTGGTAACAACTGGGTGAGTCAGTGGGTTAGGCCACTGCCTTCAGCTCAGGACATGATCCCAGAGTCCTGGGATGGAGCCCACATCGGGCTGTCTCCTCAGCAGGGAGCCTTCTTTCCCTTCTCTTGGCATGCAACACTGCCTACATCTTTTCGCTCCCTGCAAAGTGAAAAAGTAAAATCTTGAAGCAATAAATAAATAAATAATAAATATATAAAAGAGAGGGCATGATTTCCTATTGGAATCTAGGTCATTTGTGCGGGGCAGCTCAGGGTTCCCCCATGGGGAGAGTTTGGGAACCAGGCCTTTGAGGACAGAAGACTGAGCACATGACTTGGGCTTCGCATTATGCTAAGGCTGAAGGTCATTGCTATAGGGTATGCTTTCCAGAACACCTGTGTACCTCATTGGATGTGACCTCTTGCCTCGGCCCTGGTCCACATCCCAGGGAAGAGGAATCTAGTTTGACACGGGGCCCTCCCCACTGCAGGGAGCCTTATTCCCCCTTCCTTCAGACAACAACACAGCCTACTTGTGATCTCAGTCTGTCCAACAAATAAATAAAATCATTATAAAAAAATATATATTCAGGCATGTTTTATATAGTGATCAAGTGCAACTCTGCAGTGTGCCTCAGGGTTCTTCCATCGGGAGATTTTGGGAACCAGGCCTCTGATGTTGGAAGGCTTAGCAGCGGGCAACGGCTTCAGGTGAGGTATAGGGTAAGGGTTAGGGTTAGGTTAAGGGTTATGTTTAGGTGAGGGTTAGAGTAAGGGTTAGGGTTCTGTCTTAGGAACAAGGCATGTCGGAACTGGCCACACAATACTGGCACACCAAGGGCTGAGTTGAGGGAGGGACTCAACAGAATCCTCAGGCTATGGAATTTTGGACGGGACAGGCCAAGAGGGTGGAATGCCCTCAGGGGAGCATGCAGGTTTCTATATTCTGAAGGTACTGGATAGCACAGAAGGAAAGGGTCAGTTTCTGCCTGAGAGGCTGAGTCCTTCCTACAGACTGACTTTCCCATCCACAGGAGGACCTGGGTTCAGTCCTCCGGTGTCCAGAGTCTGATCACGTAACCTAGGCTTAGGGTTTGGCTCTGGGAGAATGGCTGACCTGATTTGTCAGGGCAGAATTAGGCTTTCCACGGGACTCAGTTGAGGACGTAGCCCTGGCGGACCATCCCTTTCCCGGATTGTGGTGTGGGGGTCCTAGGAAGGTGTTGGTAGAATGATCGGACAGGCAGATTTCTCCCGCCCCAAGGGTCTTCCACAGGGCTAAATTTCCCATTATCATAGTGGGCGGCACCCAGAGGCCTGCGATGGGAAGAAGGAATCCCCTACCTAGAGGGCTACCAGGGCAGGCAACCGGGGATAGAAGTCTGAAGAAGCACCCTCGGGTTAGGGTTAGGCCGATGCACATGAAAGGCCCTACCGGCCCTTGCTGAGGGATCATCAAACTCCTGGTTCCCGCTTCAGGTGGGCGCTCCTTGGAGCTGTGTCCCAAGGGGTGCATGCAGATTTCACCTGTTCTACGGATTCAGCTCATTTCTAAAGGGCAAACATTCCCATTGGGATATGGACATTGTGCGGTGCACCTCAGGGTTCCCGAATCTGCAGAGTTCATGGACAAGGCTACTGAGGACAGAAGCCTGAGCATGGGACAGGGGCTTTGCATCAGGATTACCTTGAAGATTATTTCACAAGTGAATGCTGTTGGTAACACCTGGGTGAGTCAGTGGGTTAGGCCACTGCCTTCAGCTCAGGACATGATCCCAGAGTCCTGGGATGGAGCCCCACATCGGGCTGTCTCCTCAGCAGGGAGCCTTCTTTCCCTTCTCTGGGCATGCAACACTGCCTACATCTTTTCGCTCCCTGCAAAGTGAAAAAGTAAAATCTTGAAGCAATAAATACATAAATAAATAAATAATAAATATATAAAAGAGAGGGCATGATTTCCTATTGGAATCTAGGTCATTTGTGCGGGGCAGCTCAGGGTTCCCCCAAGGGGAGAGTTTGGGAACCAGGCCTTTGAGGACAGAAGACTGAGCACATGACTTGGGCTTCGCATTATGCTAAGGCTGAAGGTCATTGCTATAGGGTATGCTTTCCAGAACACCTGTGTACCTCATTGGATGTGACCTCTTGCCTCAGCCCAGGTCCAGATCCCAGGGAAGAGGAATCTAGTTTGACACCGGGCCCTCCCCACTGCAGGGAGCCTTATTCCCCCTTCCTTCAGACAACAACACAGCCTACTTGTGATCTCAGTCTGTCCAACAAATAAATAAAATCATTATAAAAAAATATATATTCAGGCATGTTTTATATAGTGATCAAGTGCAATTCTGCAGTGTGCCTCAGGGTTCTTCCACCGGGAGATTTTGGGAAACAGGCCTCTGAGGTTGGAAGGCTGAGCAGCCGGCAACAGCTTCATGTGAGGTATAGGGTAAGGGTTAGGGTTAGGTTTAGGGTTAGGGTTATGTTTAGGTGAGGGTTAGAGTAAGGGTTAGGGTTCTGTCTTAGGAACAAGGCATGTCGGAACTGGCACACAATACTGGCACACCAAGGGCTGAGTTGAGGGTGGGACTCAGCAGAATCCTCAGGCGATGGAATTTTGGACGGGACAGGCCAAGAGGATGGAATGCCCTCAGGGGAGCATGCTGGTTTCTATATATCTGAAGGTACTGGATAGCACAGAAGGAAAGGTTCAGTTTCTGCCTGAGAGGCTGAGTCCTTCCTACAGACTGACTTTCCCATCTACAGGAGGACCTGGGTTCCGTCCTCCGGTGTCCAGAGTCTGATCACGTAACCTAGGCTTAGGGTTTGGCTCTGGGAGAATGGCTGACCTGATTTGTCAGGGCAGAATTAGGCTTTCCACGGGACTCAGTTGAGGACGTAGCCCTGGCGGACCATCCTATTCCCGGATTGTGGTGTGGGGGTCCTAGGAAGGTGTTGGTAGAATGATCGGACAGGTAGATTTCTCCCGCCCCAAGGGTCTTCCACAGGGCTAAATTTCCCATTATCATAGTGGGCGGCACCCAGTCGTCTGCGATGGGAAGAAGGAATCCCCTACCTAGAGGGCTACCAGGGCAGGCAACCGGGAATAGAAGTCTGAAGAAGCACCCTCGGGTTAGGGTTAGGCCGATGCACATGGGAGGCCCTACCGGCCCTTGCTGAGGGATCCTCAAACTCCTGGTTCCCGCTTCAGGTGGGCGCTCCTTGGAGCTGTGTCCCAAGGGGTGCAGCAGATTTCACCTGTTCTACGGATTCAGCTCATTCCTAAAGGGCAAACGTTCCCATTGGGATCTATGGACATTGTGCGGTGCACCTCAGGGTTCCCGCATCTGCAGAGTTCATGGACCAGGCTACTGAGGACAGAAGCTGAGCATGGGACAGGGGCTTTGCATCAGGATTACCGTGAAGGTTATTTCACAAGTGAATGCTGTTGGTAACACCTGGGTGAGTCAGTGGGTTAGGCCACTGCCTTCAGCTCAGGACATGATCCCAGATTCCTGGGATGGAGCCCCACATCGGGCTGACTCCTCAGCAGGGAGCCTTCTTTCCCTTCTCTGGGCATGCAACACTGCCTACATCTTTTCGCTCCCTGCAAAGTGAAAAAGTAAAATCTTGAAGCAATAAATAAATAAATAATAAATATATAAAAGAGAGGGCATGATTTCCTATTGGAATCGAGGTCATTTGTGCGGGGCAGCTCAGGGTTCCCCCATGGGGAGAGTTTGGGAACCAGGCCTTTGAGGACAGAAGACTGAGCACATGACTTGGGCTTCGCATTATGCTAAGGCTGAAGGTCATTGCTATAGGGTATGCTTTCCAGAACACCTGTGTACCTCATTGGATGTGACCTCTTGCCTCGGCCCAGGTCCAGATCCCAGGGAAGAGGAATCTAGTTTGACAACGGGCCCTCCCCACTGCAGGGAGCCTTATTCCCACTTCCTTCAGACAACAACACAGCCTACTTGTGATCTCAGTCTGTCCAACAAATAAATAAAATCATTATAAAAATATATATATTCAGGCATGTTTTATATAGTGATCAAGTGCAATTCTGCAGTGTTCCTCAGGGTTCTTCCATCGGGAGATTTTGGGAACCAGGCCTCTGAGGTTGGAAGGCTGAGCAGCCGGCAACGGCTTCAGGTGAGGTATAGGGTAAGGGTTAGGGTTAGGGTTAGGGTTAGGTTTAGGGTTATGTTTAGTTGAGGGATAGAGTAAGGGTTAGGGTTCTGTCTTAGGAACAAGGCATTTCGGAACTGGCCACACAATACTGGCACACCAAGGGCTGAGTTGAGGGTGGGACTCAGCAGAATGCTCAGGCGATGGAATTATGGACGGGACAGGCCAAGTGGGTGGAATGACCACAGGGGAGCATGTTGGTTTCTATATATCTGAAGGTACTGGATAGCACAGAAGGAAAGGGTCAGTTTCTGCCTGAGAGGCTGAGTCCTTCCTACAGACTGACTTTCCCATTCACAGGAGGACCTAGGTTCAGTCCTCCGGTGTCCAGAGTCTGATCACGTAACCTAGGCTTAGGGTTTGGCTCTGGGAGAATGGCTGACCTGATTTGTCAGGGCAGAATTAGGCTTTCCACGGGACTCAGTTGAGGACGTAGCCCTGGAGGACCATCCTATTCCCGGAGTGTGGTGTGGGGGTCCTAGGAAGGTGTTGGTAGAATGATCAGACAGGCAGATTTCTCCCGCCCCGAGGGTCTTCCACAGGGCTAAATTTCCCATTATCATAGTGGGCGGCACCCAGAGTCCTGCGATGGGAAGAAGGAATCCCCTACCTAGAGGGCTACCAGGGCAGGCAACCGGGGATAGAAGTCTGAAGAAGCACCCTCGGGTTAGGGTGAGGCCGATGCACATGGGAGGCCCTACCGGCCCTTGCTGAGGGATCATCAAACTCCTGGTTCCCGCTTCAGGTGGGCGCTCCTTGGAGCTGTGTCCCAAGGGGTGCATGCAGATTTCACCTGTTCTACGGATTCAGCTCATTTCTAAAGGGCAAACGTTCCCATTGGGATCTATGGACATTGTGCGTTGCACCTCAGGGTTCCCGCATCTGCAGAGTACATGGACCAGGCTACTGAGGACAGAAGCCTGAGCATGGGACAGGGGCTTTGCATCAGGATTACCGTGAAGGTTATTTCACAAGTGAATGCTGTTGGTAACACCTGGGTGAGTCAGTGGGTTAGGCCACTGCCTTCAGCTCAGGACATGATCCCAGAGTCCTGGGATGGAGCCCCACATCAAGCTGTCTCCTCAGCAGGGAGCCTCTTTCCCTTCTCTGGGCATGCAACACTGCCTACATCTTTTCGCTCCCTGCAAAGTGAAAAAGTAAAATCTTGAAGCAATAAATAAATAAATAAATAAATAAATAAATAATAAATATATAAAAGAGAGGGCATGATTTCCTATTGGAATCTAGGTCATTTGTGCGGGGCAGCTCAGGGTTCCCCCATGGGGAGAGTTTAGGAACCAGGCCTTTGAGGACAGAAGACTGAGCACATGACTTGGGCTTCGCATTATACTAAGGCTGAAGGTCATTGCTATAGGGTATGCTTTCCAGAACACCTGTGTACCTCATTGGATGTGACCTCTTGCCTCGGCCCAGGTCCAGATCCCAGGGAAGAGGAATCTAGTTTGACACCGGGCCCTCCCCACTGCAGGGAGCCTTATTCCCCCTTCCTACAGACAACAACACAGCCTACTTGTGATCTCAGTCTGTCCAACAAATAAATAAAATCATTATAAAAATATATATATTCAGGCATGTTTTATATAGTGATCAAGTGCAATTCTGCAGTGTGCCTCAGGGTTCTTCCATCGGGAGATTTTGGGAACCAGGCCTCTGAGGTTGGAAGGCTGAGCAGCCGGCAACGGCTTCAGGTGAGGTATAGGGTAAGGTTTAGGGTTAGGTTTAGGGTTAGGGTTATTTTTAGGTGAGGGTTAGAGTAAGGGTTAGGGTTCTGTCTTAGGAACAAGGCATGTCGGAACTGGCCACACAATACTGGCACACCAAGGGCTGAGTTGAGGGTGGGACTCAGCAGAATCCTCAGGCGATGGAATTATGGACGGGACAGGCCAAGTGGGTGGAATGACCACAGGGGAGCATGCAGGATTCTATATATCTGATTGTACTGGATAGCACAAAAGGAAAGGGTCAGTTTCTGCCTGAGAGGCTGAGTCCTTCCTACAGACTGACTTTCCCATCCACAGGAGGACCTAGGTTCAGTCCTCCGGTGTCCAGAGTCTGATCACGTAACCTAGGCTTAGGGTTTGGCTCTGGGAGAATGGCTGACCTGATTTGTCAGAGCAGAATTAGGCTTTCCACGGGACATAGTTGAGGACGTAGCCCTGGCGGACCATCCTATTCCCGGAGTGTGGTGTGGGGGTCCTAGGAAGGTGTTGTAGAATGATCAGACAGGCAGATTTCTCCCGCCCCGAGGGTCTTCCACAGGGCTAAATTTCCCATTATCATAGTGGGCGGCACCCAGAGTCCTGCGATGGGAAGAAGGAATCCCCTGGCTAGAGGGCTACCAGGGCAGGCAACCGGGGATAGATGTCTGAAGAAGCACCCTTGGGTTAAGGTGAGGCCGATGCACATGGGAGGCCCTACCGGCCCTTGCTGAGGGATCATCAAACTCCTGGTTCCCGCTTCAGGTGGGCGCTCCTTGGAGCTGTGTCCCAAGGGGTGCATGCAGATTTCACCTGTTCTACGGATTCAGCTCATTTCTAAAGGGCAAACGTTCCATTGGGATCTATGGACATTGTGCGGTGCACCTCAGGGTTCCCGCATCTGCAGAGTTCATGGACCAGGCTACTGAGGACAGAAGCCTGAGCATGGGACAGGGGCTTTGCATCAGGATTACCGTGAAGGTTATTTCACAAGTGAATGCTGTTGGTAACACCTGGGTGAGTCAGTGGGTTAGGCCACTGCCTTCAGCTCAGGACATGATCCCAGAGTCCTGGGATGGAGCCCCACAACGAGCTGTCACCTCAGCAGGGAGCCTTCTTTCCCTTCTCTGGGCATGCAACACTGCCTACATCTTTTCGCTCCCTGCAAAGTGAAAAAGTAAAATCTTGAAGCAATAAATAAATAAATAAATAAATAAATAAATAATAAATATATAAAAGAGAGGGCATGATTTCCTATTGGAATCTAGGTCATTTGTGCGGGGCAGCTCAGGGTTCCCCCATGGGGAGAGTTTGGGAACCAGGCCTTTGAGGACAGAAGACTGAGCACATGAATTGGGCTTCGCATTATACTAAGGCTGAAGGTCATTGCTATAGGGTATGCTTTCCAGAACACCTGTGTACCTCATTGGATGTGACCTCTTGCCTCGGCCCAGGTCCAGATCCCAGGGAAGAGGAATCTAGTTTGACACCGGGCCCTCCCCACTGCAGGGAGCCTTATTCCCCCTTCCTACAGACAACAACACAGCCTACTTGTGATCTCAGTCTGTCCAACAAATAAATAAAATCATTATAAAAATATATATATTCAGGCATGTTTTATATAGTGATCAAGTGCAATTCTGCAGTGTGCCTCAGGGTTCTTCCATCGGGAGATTTTGGGAACCAGGCCTCTGAGGTTGGAAGGCTGAGCAGCCGGCAACGGCTTCAGGTGAGGTATAGGGTAAGGTTTAGGTTTAGGGTTAGGGTTAGGGTTATTTTTAGGTGAGGGTTAGAGTAAGGGTTAGGGTTCTGTCTTAGGAACAAGGCATGTCGGAACTGGCCACACAATACTGGCACACCAAGGGCTGAGTTGAGGGTGGGACTCAGCAGAATGCTCAGGCGATGGAATTATGGACGGGACAGGCCAAGTGGGTGGAATGACCACAGGGGAGCATGCTGGTTTCTGTATATCTGAAGGTACTGGATAGCACAGAAGGAAAGGGTCAGTTTCTGCCTGAGAGGCTGAGTCCTTCCTACAGACTGACTTTCCCATCCACAGGAGGACCTAGGTTCAGTCCTCCGGTGTCCAGAGTCTGATCACGTAACCTAGGCTTAGGGTTTGGCTCTGGGAGAATGGCTGACCTGATTTGTCAGGGCAGAATTAGGCTTTCCACGGGACTCAGTTGAGGACGTAGCCCTGGCGGACCATCCTATTCCCGGAGTGTGGTGTGGGGGTCCTAGGAAGGTGTTGGTAGAATGATCAGACAGGCAGATTTCTCCCGCCCCGAGGGTCTTCCACAGGGCTAAATTTCCCATTATCATAGTGGGCGGCACCCAGAGGCCTGGGATGGGAAGAAGGAATCCCCTACCTAGAGGGCTACCAGGGCAGGCAACCGGGGATAGAAGTCTGAAGAAGCACCCTCGGGTTAGGGTGAGGCCGATGCACATGGGAGGCCCTACCGGCCCTTGCTGAGGGATCATCAAACTCCTGGTTCCCGCTTCAGGTGGGCGCTCCTTGGAGCTGTGTCCCAAGGGGTGCATGCAGATTTCACCTGTTCTACGGATTCAGCTCATTTCTAAAGGGCAAACGTTCCCATTGGGATCTATGGACATTGTGCGTTGCACCTCAGGGTTCCCGCATCTGCAGAGTACATGGACCAGGCTACTGAGGACAGAAGCCTGAGCATGGGACAGGGGCTTTGCATCAGGATTACCGTGAAGGTTATTTCACAAGTGAATGCTGTTGGTAACACCTGGGTGAGTCAGTGGGTTAGGCCACTGCCTTCAGCTCAGGACATGATCCCAGAGTCCTGGGATGGAGCCCCACATCAAGCTGTGTCCTCAGCAGGGAGCCTTCTTTCCCTTCTCTGGGCATGCAACACTGCCTACATCTTTTCGCTCCCTGCAAAGTGAAAAAGTAAAATCTTGAAACAATAAATAAATAAATAAATAAATAATAAATATATAAAAGAGAGGGCATGATTTCCTATTGGAATCTAGGTCATTTGTGCGGGGCAGCTCAGGGTTCCCCCATGGGGAGAGTTTGGGAACCAGGCCTTTGAGGACAGAAGACTGAGCACATGACTTGGGCTTCGCATTATGCTAAGGCTGAAGGTCATTGCTATAGGGTATGCTTTCCAGAACACCTGTGTACCTCATTGGATGTGACCTCTTGCCTCGGCCCATGTCCAGATCCCAGGGAAGAGGAATCTAGTTTGACACCGGGCCCTCCCCACTGCAGGGAGCCTTATTCCCCCTTCCTTCAGACAACAACACAGCCTACTTGTGATCTCAGTCTGTCCAACAAATAAATAAAATCATTATAAAAAAATATATATTCAGGCATGTTTTATATAGTGATCAAGTGCAATTCTGCAGTGTGCCTCAGGGTTCTTCCATCGGGAGATTTTGGGAACCAGGCCTCTGAGGTTGGAAGGCTGAGCAGCCGGCAACGGCTTCAGGTGAGGTATAGGGTAAGGGTTAGGGTTAGGGTAAGGGTTATGTTTAGGTGAGGGTTAGAGAAAGGGTTAGGGTTATGTCTTAGGAACAAGGCATGTCGGAACTGGCCACACAATACTGGCACACCAAGGGCTGAGTTGAGGGTGGGACTCAGCAGAATCCTCAGGCGATGGAATTATGGACGGGACAGGCCAAGAGGGTGGAATGCCCTCAGGGGAGCATGCTGGTTTCTATATATCTGAAGGTACTGGATAGCACAGAAGGAAAGGGTCAGTTTCTGCCTGAGAGGCTGAGTCCTTCCTACAGACTGACTTTCCCATCCACAGGAGGACCTGGGTTCAGTCCTCCGGTGTCCAGAGTCTGATCACGTATCCTAGGCTTAGGGTTTGGCTCTGGGAGAATGGATGACCTGATTTGTCAGGGCAGAATTAGGCTTTCGACGGGACTCAGTTGAGGACGTAGCCCTGGCGGACCATCCTATTCCCGGATTGTGGTGTGGGGGTCCTAGGAAGGTGTTGGTAGAATGATCGGACAGACAGATTTCTCCCGCCCCAAGGGTCTTCCACAGGGCTAAATTTCCCATTATCATAGTGGGCGGCACCCAGAGGCCTGGGATGGGAAGAAGGAATCCCCTACCTAGAGGGCTACCAGGGCAGGCAACCGGGGATAGAAGTCTGAAGAAGCACCCTCGGGTTAGGGTTAGGCCGATGCACATGGGAGGCCCTACCGGCCCTTGCTGAGGGATCATCAAACTCCTGGTTCCCGCTTCAGATGGGCGCTCCTTGGAGCTGTGTCCCAAGGGGTGCATGCAAATTTCACGTGTTCTACGGATTCAGCTCATTTCTAAAGGGCAAACGTTCCCATTGGGATCTATGGACATTGTGCGGTGCACCTCAGGGTTCCCGCATCTGCAGAGTTCATGGACCAGGCTACTGAGGACAGAAGCCTGAGCATGGGACAGGGGCTTTGCATCAGGATTACCTTGAAGGTTATTTCACAAGTGAATGCTGTTGGTAACACCTGGGTGAGTCAGTGGGTTAGGCCACTGCCTTCAGCTCAGGACATGATCCCAGAGTCCTGGGATGGAGCCCCACATCAAGCTGTCTCCTCAGCAGGGAGCCTTCTTTCCCTTCTCTGGGCATGCAACACTGCCTACATCTTTTCGCTCCCTGCAAAGTGAAAAAGTAAAATCTTGAAGCAATAAATAAATAAATAAATAAATAAGTAATAAATATATAAAAGAGAGGGCATGATTTCCTATTGGAATCTAGGTCATTTGTGCGGGGCAGCTCAAGGTTCCCCCATGGGGAGAGTTTGGGAACCAGGCCTTTGAGGACAGAAGACTGAGCACATGACTTGGGCTTCGCATTATGCTAAGGCTGAAGGTCATTGCTATAGGGTATGCTTTCCAGAACACCTGTGTACCTCATTGGATGTGACCTCTTGCTTCGGCCCTGGTCCAGATCCCAGGGAAGAGGAATCTAGTTTTACACCGGGCCCTCCCCACTGCAGGGAGCCTTATTCCCCCTTCCTTCAGACAACAACACAGCCTACTTGTGATCTCAGTCTGTCCAACAAATGAATAAAATCATTATAAAAAAATATATATTCAGGCATGTTTTATATAGTGATCAAGTGCAATTCTGCAGTGTGCCTCAGGGTTCTTCCATCGGGAGATTTTGGGAACCAGGCCTCTGAGGTTGGAAGGCTGAGCAGCCGGCAACGGCTTCAGGTGAGGTATAGGGTTTGGGTTAGGGTTAGGGTTAGGGTTAGGGTTATGTTTAGGTGAGGGTTAGAGTAAGGGTTAGGGTTCTGTCTTAGGAACAAGGCATGTCGGAACTGGCACAAAATACTGGCACACCAAGGGCTGAGTTGAGGGTGGGACTCAGCAGAATCCTCAGGCGATGGAATTATGGACGGGACAGGCCAAGTGGGTGGAATTACCACAGGGGAGCATGCAGGATTCTATATATCTGATTGTACTGGATAGCACAAAAGGAAAGGGTCAGTTTCTGCCTGAGAGGCTGAGTCCTTCCTACAGACTGACTTTCCCATCCACAGGAGGACCTAGGTTCAGTCCTCCGGTGTCCAGAGTCTGATCACGTAACCTAGGCTTAGGGTTTGGCTCTGGGAGAATGGCTGACCTGATTTGTCAGGGCAGAATTAGGCTTTCCACGGGACTCAGTTGAGGACGTAGCCCTGGCGGACCATCCTATTCCCGGAGTGTGGTGTGGGGGTCCTAGGAAGGTGTTGTAGAATGATCAGACAGGCAGATTTCTCCCGCCCCGAGGGTCTTCCACAGGGCTAAATTTCCCATTATCATAGTGGGCGGCACCCAGAGTCCTGCGATGGGAAGAAGGAATCCCCTGGCTAGAGGGCTACCAGGGCAGGCAACCGGGGATAGATGTCTGAAGAAGCACCCTTGGGTTAAGGTGAGGCCGATGCACATGGGAGGCCCTACCGGCCCTTGCTGAGGGATCATCAAACTCCTGGTTCCCGCTTCAGGTGGGCGCTCCTTGGAGCTGTGTCCCAAGGGGTGCATGCAGATTTCACCTGTTCTACGGATTCAGCTCATTTCTAAAGGGCAAACGTTCCCATTGGGATCTATGGACATTGTGCGGTGCACCTCAGGGTTCCCGCATCTGCAGAGTTCATGGACCAGGCTACTGAGGACAGAAGCCTGAGCATGGGACAGGGGCTTTGCATCAGGATTACCTTGAAGGTTATTTCACAAGTGAATGCTGTTGGTAACACCTGGGTGAGTCAGTGGGTTAGGCCACTGCCTTCAGCTCAGGACATGATCCCAGAGTCCTGGGATGGAGCCCCACATCGAGCTGTCACCTCAGCAGGGAGCCTTCTTTCCCTTCTCTGGGCATGCAACACTGCCTACATCTTTTCGCTCCCTGCAAAGTGAAAAAGTAAAATCTTGAAGCAATAAATAAATAAATAAATAAATAAATAAATAATAAATATATAAAAGAGAGGGCATGATTTCCTATTGGAATCTAGGTCATTTGTGCGGGGCAGCTCAGGGTTCCCCCATGGGGAGAGTTTAGGAACCAGGCCTTTGAGGACAGAAGACTGAGCACATGACTTGGGCTTCGCATTATACTAAGGCTGAAGGTCATTGCTATAGGGTATGCTTTCCAGAACACCTGTGTACCTCATTGGATGTGACCTCTTGCCTCGGCCCAGGTCCAGATCCCAGGGAAGAGGAATCTAGTTTGACACCGGGCCCTCCCCACTGCAGGGAGCCTTATTCCCCCTTCCTACAGACAACAACACAGCCTACTTGTGATCTCAGTCTGTCCAACAAATAAATAAAATCATTATAAAAATATATATATTCAGGCATGTTTTATATAGTGATCAAGTGCAATTCTGCAGTGTGCCTCAGGGTTCTTCCATCGGGAGATTTTGGGAACCAGGCCTCTGAGGTTGGAAGGCTGAGCAGCCGGCAACAGCTTCAGGTGAGGTATAGGGTAAGGTTTAGGGTTAGGGTTAGGGTTAGGGTTATTTTTAGGTGAGGGTTAGAGTAAGGGTTAGGGTTCTGTCTTAGGAACAAGGCATGTCGGAACTGGCCACACAATACTGGCACACCAAGGGCTGAGTTGAGGGTGGGACTCAGCAGAATGCTCAGGCGATGGAATTATGGACGGGACAGGCCAAGTGGGTGGAATGACCACAGGGGAGCATGCTGGTTTCTGTATATCTGAAGGTACTGGATAGCACAGAAGGAAAGGGTCAGTTTCTGCCTGAGAGGCTGAGTCCTTCCTACAGACTGACTTTCCCATCCACAGGAGGACCTAGGTTCAGTCCTCCGGTGTCCAGAGTCTGATCACATAACCTAGGCTTAGGGTTTGGCTCTGGGAGAATGGCTGACCTGATTTGTCAGGGCAGAATTAGGCTTTCCACGGGACTCAGTTGAGGACGTAGCCCTGGCGGACCATCCTATTCCCGGAGTGTGGTGTGGGGGTCCTAGGAAGGTGTTGGTAGAATGATCAGACAGGCAGATTTCTCCCGCCCCGAGGGTCTTCCACAGGGCTAAATTTCCCATTATCATAGTGGGCGGCACCCAGAGTCCTCGGATGGGAAGAAGGAATCCCCTACCTAGAGGGCTACCAGGGCAGGCAACCGGGGATAGAAGTCTGAAGAAGCACCCTCGGGTTAGGGTGAGGCCGATGCACATGGGAGGCCCTACCGGCCCTTGCTGAGGGATCATCAAACTCCTGGTTCCCGCTTCAGGTGGGCGCTCCTTGGAGCTGTGTCCCAAGGGGTGCATGCAGATTTCACCTGTTCTACGGATTCAGCTCATTTCTAAAGGGCAAACGTTCCCATTGGGATCTATGGACATTGTGCGTTGCACCTCAGGGTTCCCGCATCTGCAGAGTACATGGACCAGGCTACTGAGGACAGAAGCCTGAGCATGGGACAGGGGCTTTGCATCAGGATTACCGTGAAGGTTATTTCACAAGTGAATGCTGTTGGTAACACCTGGGTGAGTCAGTGGGTTAGGCCACTGCCTTCAGCTCAGGACATGATCCCAGAGTCCTGGGATGGAGCCCCACATCAAGCTGTGTCCTCAGCAGGGAGCCTTCTTTCCCTTCTCTGGGCATGCAACACTGCCTACATCTTTTCGCTCCCTGCAAAGTGAAAAAGTAAAATCTTGAAACAATAAATAAATAAATAAATAAATAATAAATATATAAAAGAGAGGGCATGATTTCCTATTGGAATCTAGGTCATTTGTGCGGGGCAGCTCAGGGTTCCCCCATGGGGAGAGTTTGGGAACCAGGCCTTTGAGGACAGAAGACTGAGCACATGACTTGGGCTTCGCATTATGCTAAGGCTGAAGGTCATTGCTATAGGGTATGCTTTCCAGAACACCTGTGTACCTCATTGGATGTGACCTCTTGCCTCGGCCCATGTCCAGATCCCAGGGAAGAGGAATCTAGTTTGACACCGGGCCCTCCCCACTGCAGGGAGCCTTATTCCCCCTTCCTTCAGACAACAACACAGCCTACTTGTGATCTCAGTCTGTCCAACAAATAAATAAAATCATTATAAAAAAATATATATTCAGGCATGTTTTATATAGTGATCAAGTGCAATTCTGCAGTGTGCCTCAGGGTTCTTCCATCGGGAGATTTTGGGAACCAGGCCTCTGAGGTTGGAAGGCTGAGCAGCCGGCAACGGCTTCAGGTGAGGTATAGGGTAAGGGTTAGGGTTAGGGTAAGGGTTATGTTTAGGTGAGGGTTAGAGAAAGGGTTAGGGTTATGTCTTAGGAACAAGGCATGTCGGAACTGGCCACACAATACTGGCACACCAAGGGCTGAGTTGAGGGTGGGACTCAGCAGAATCCTCAGGCGATGGAATTATGGACGGGACAGGCCAAGAGGGTGGAATGCCCTCAGGGGAGCATGCTGGTTTCTATATATCTGAAGGTACTGGATAGCACAGAAGGAAAGGGTCAGTTTCTGCCTGAGAGGCTGAGTCCTTCCTACAGACTGACTTTCCCATCCACAGGAGGACCTGGGTTCAGTCCTCCGGTGTCCAGAGTCTGATCACGTAACCTAGGCTTAGGGTTTGGCTCTGGGAGAATGGATGACCTGATTTGTCAGGGCAGAATTAGGCTTTCGACGGGACTCAGTTGAGGACGTAGCCCTGGCGGACCATCCTATTCCCGGATTGTGGTGTGGGGGTCCTAGGAAGGTGTTGGTAGAATGATCGGACAGACAGATTTCTCCCGCCCCAAGGGTCTTCCACAGGGCTAAATTTCCCAATATCATAGTGGGCGGCACCCAGAGGCCTGAGATGGGAAGAAGGAATCCCCTACCTAGAGGGCTACCAGGGCAGGCAACCGGGGATAGAAGTCTGAAGAAGCACCCTCGGGTTAGGGTTAGGCCGATGCACATGGGAGGCCCTACCGGCCCTTGCTGAGGGATCATCAAACTCCTGGTTCCCGCTTCAGGTGGGCGCTCCTTGGAGCTGTGTCCCAAGGGGTGCATGCATATTTCACCTGTTCTACGGATTCAGCTCATTTCTAAAGGGCAAACGTTCCCATTGGGATCTATGGACATTGTGCGGTGCACCTCAGGGTTCCCGCATCTGCAGAGTTCATGGACCAGGCTACTGAGGACAGAAGCCTGAGCATGGGACAGGGGCTTTGCATCAGGATTACCTTGAAGGTTATTTCACAAGTGAATGCTGTTGGTAACACCTGGGTGAGTCAGTGGGTTAGGCCACTGCCTTCAGCTCAGGACATGATCCCAGAGTCCTGGGATGGAGCCCCACATCGAGCTGTCACCTCAGCAGGGAGCCTTCTTTCCCTTCTCTGGGCATGCAACACTGCCTACATCTTTTCGCTCCCTGCAAAGTGAAAAAGTAAAATCTTGAAGCAATAAATAAATAAATAAATAAATAAATAAATAATAAATATATAAAAGAGAGGGCATGATTTCCTATTGGAATCTAGGTCATTTGTGCGGGGCAGCTCAGGGTTCCCCCATGGGGAGAGTTTAGGAACCAGGCCTTTGAGGACAGAAGACTGAGCACATGACTTGGGCTTCGCATTATACTAAGGCTGAAGGTCATTGCTTTAGGGTATGCTTTCCAGAACACCTGTGTACCTCATTGGATGTGACCTCTTGCCTCGGCCCAGGTCCTGATCCCAGGGAAGAGGAATCTAGTTTGACACCGGGCCCTCCCCACTGCAGGGAGCCTTATTCCCCCTTCCTACAGACAACAACACAGCCTACTTGTGATCTCAGTCTGTCCAACAAATAAATAAAATCATTATAAAAATATATATATTCAGGCATGTTTTATATAGTGATCAAGTGCAATTCTGCAGTGTGCCTCAGGGTTCTTCCATCGGGAGATTTTGGGAACCAGGCCTCTGAGGTTGGAAGGCTGAGCAGCCGGCAACGGCTTCAGGTGAGGTATAGGGTAAGGTTTAGGGTTAGGGTTAGGGTTAGGGTTATTTTTAGGTGAGGGTTAGAGTAAGGGTTAGGGTTCTGTCTTAGGAACAAGGCATGTCGGAACTGGCCACACAATACTGGCACACCAAGGGCTGAGTTGAGGGTGGGACTCAGCAGAATGCTCAGGCGATGGAATTATGGACGGGACAGGCCAAGTGGGTGGAATGACCACAGGGGAGCATGCTGGTTTCTGTATATCTGAAGGTACTGGATAGCACAGAAGGAAAGGGTCAGTTTCTGCCTGAGAGGCTGAGTCCTTCCTACAGACTGACTTTCCCATCCACAGGAGGACCTAGGTTCAGTCCTCCGGTGTCCAGAGTCTGATCACGTAACCTAGGCTTAGGGTTTGGCTCTGGGAGAATGGCTGACCTGATTTGTCAGGGCAGAATTAGGCTTTCCACGGGACTCAGTTGAGGACGTAGCCCTGGCGGACCATCCTATTCCCGGAGTGTGGTGTGGGGGTCCTAGGAAGGTGTTGGTAGAATGATCAGACAGGCAGATTTCTCCCGCCCCGAGGGTCTTCCACAGGGCTAAATTTCCCATTATCATAGTGGGCGGCACCCAGAGTCCTCGGATGGGAAGAAGGAATCCCCTACGTAGAGGGCTACCAGGGCAGGCAACCGGGGATAGAAGTCTGAAGAAGCACCCTCGGGTTAGGGTGAGGCCGATGCACATGGGAGGCCCTGCCGGCCCTTGCTGAGGGATCATCAAACTCCTGGTTCCCGCTTCAGGTGGGCGCTCCTTGGAGCTGTGTCCCAAGGGGTGCATGCAGATTTCACCTCTTCTACGGATTCAGCTCATTTCTAAAGGGCAAACGTTCCCATTGGGATCTATGGACATTGTGCGTTGCACCTCAGGGTTCCCGCATCTGCAGAGTACATGGACCAGGCTACTGAGGACAGAAGCCTGAGCATGGGACAGGGGCTTTGCATCAGGATTACCGTGAAGGTTATTTCACAAGTGAATGCTGTTGGTAACACCTGGGTGAGTCAGTGGGTTAGGCCACTGCCTTCAGCTCAGGACATGATCCCAGAGTCCTGGGATGGAGCCCCACATCAAGCTGTCTCCTCAGCAGGGAGCCTTCTTTCCCTTCTCTGGGCATGCAACACTGCCTACATCTTTTCGCTCCCTGCAAAGTGAAAAAGTAAAATCTTGAAACAATAAATAAATAAATAAATAAATAATAAATATATAAAAGAGAGGGCATGATTTCCTATTGGAATCTAGGTCATTTGTGCGGGGCAGCTCAGGGTTCCCCCATGGGGAGAGTTTGGGAACCAGGCCTTTGAGGACAGAAGACTGAGCACATGACTTGGGCTTCGCATTATGCTAAGGCTGAAGGTCATTGCTATAGGGTATGCTTTCCAGAACACCTGTGTACCTCATTGGATGTGACCTCTTGCCTCGGCCCATGTCCAGATCCCAGGGAAGAGGAATCTAGTTTGACACCGGGCCCTCCCCACTGCAGGGAGCCTTATTCCCCCTTCCTTCAGACAACAACACAGCCTACTTGTGATCTCAGTCTGTCCAACAAATAAATAAAATCATTATAAAAAAATATATATTCAGGCATGTTTTATATAGTGATCAAGTGCAATTCTGCAGTGTGCCTCAGGGTTCTTCCATCGGGAGATTTTGGGAACCAGGCCTCTGAGGTTGGAAGGCTGAGCAGCCGGCAACGGCTTCAGGTGAGGTATAGGGTAAGGGTTAGGGTTAGGGTAAGGGTTATGTTTAGGTGAGGGTTAGAGAAAGGGTTAGGGTTATGTCTTAGGAACAAGGCATGTCGGAACTGGCCACACAATACTGGCACACCAAGGGCTGAGTTGAGGGTGGGACTCAGCAGAATCCTCAGGCGATGGAATTATGGACGGGACAGGCCAAGAGGGTGGAATGCCCTCAGGGGAGCATGCTGGTTTCTATATATCTGAAGGTACTGGATAGCACAGAAGGAAAGGGTCAGTTTCTGCCTGAGAGGCTGAGTCCTTCCTACAGACTGACTTTCCCATCCACAGGAGGACCTGGGTTCAGTCCTCCGGTGTCCAGAGTCTGATCACGTATCCTAGGCTTAGGGTTTGGCTCTGGGAGAATGGATGACCTGATTTGTCAGGGCAGAATTAGGCTTTCGACGGGACTCAGTTGAGGACGTAGCCCTGGCGGACCATCCTATTCCCGGATTGTGGTGTGGGGGTCCTAGGAAGGTGTTGGTAGAATGATCGGACAGACAGATTTCTCCCGCCCCAAGGGTCTTCCACAGGGCTAAATTTCCCAATATCATAGTGGGCGGCACCCAGAGGCCTGGGATGGGAAGAAGGAATCCCCTACCTAGAGGGCTACCAGGGCAGGCAACCGGGGATAGAAGTCTGAAGAAGCACCCTCGGGTTAGGGTTAGGCCGATGCACATGGGAGGCCCTACCGGCCCTTGCTGAGGGATCATCAAACTCCTGGTTCCCGCTTCAGATGGGCGCTCCTTGGAGCTGTGTCCCAAGGGGTGCATGCAAATTTCACGTGTTCTACGGATTCAGCTCATTTCTAAAGGGCAAACGTTCCCATTGGGATCTATGGACATTGTGCGGTGCACCTCAGGGTTCCCGCATCTGCAGAGTTCATGGACCAGGCTACTGAGGACAGAAGCCTGAGCATGGGACAGGGGCTTTGCATCAGGATTACCTTGAAGGTTATTTCACAAGTGAATGCTGTTGGTAACACCTGGGTGAGTCAGTGGGTTAGGCCACTGCCTTCAGCTCAGGACATGATCCCAGAGTCCTGGGATGGAGCCCCACATCAAGCTGTCTCCTCAGCAGGGAGCCTTCTTTCCCTTCTCTGGGCATGCAACACTGCCTACATCTTTTCGCTCCCTGCAAAGTGAAAAAGTAAAATCTTGAAGCAATAAATAAATAAATAAATAAATAAGTAATAAATATATAAAAGAGAGGGCATGATTTCCTATTGGAATCTAGGTCATTTGTGCGGGGCAGCTCAAGGTTCCCCCATGGGGAGAGTTTGGGAACCAGGCCTTTGAGGACAGAAGACTGAGCACATGACTTGGGCTTCGCATTATGCTAAGGCTGAAGGTCATTGCTATAGGGTATGCTTTCCAGAACACCTGTGTACCTCATTGGATGTGACCTCTTGCTTCGGCCCTGGTCCAGATCCCAGGGAAGAGGAATCTAGTTTTACACCGGGCCCTCCCCACTGCAGGGAGCCTTATTCCCCCTTCCTTCAGACAACAACACAGCCTACTTGTGATCTCAGTCTGTCCAACAAATGAATAAAATCATTATAAAAAAATATATATTCAGGCATGTTTTATATAGTGATCAAGTGCAATTCTGCAGTGTGGCTCAGGGTTCTTCCATCGGGAGATTTTGGGAACCAGGCCTCTGAGGTTGGAAGGCTGAGCAGCCGGCAACGGCTTCAGGTGAGGTATAGGGTAAGGGTTAGGGTTAGGGTTAGGGTTAGGGTTATGTTTAGGTGAGGGTTAGAGTAAGGGTTAGGGTTCTGTCTTAGGAACAAGGCATGTCGGAACTGGCAAAAATACTGGCACACCAAGGGCTGAGTTGAGGGTGGGACTCAGCAGAATCCTCAGGCGATGGAATTTTGGACGGGACAGGCCAAGAGGGTGGAATGCCCTCAGGGGAGCATGCAGGTCTTTATATATCTGATTGTACTGGATAGCACAGAAGGAAAGGGTCAGTTTCTGCCTGAGAGGCTGAGTCCTTCCTACAGACTGACTTTCCCATCCACAGGAGGACCTGGGTTCAGTCCTCCGGTGTCCAGAGTCTGATCACGTAACCTAGGCTTAGGGTTTGGCTCTGGGAGAATGGCTGAACTGATTTGTCAGGGCAGAATTAGGCTTTCCACGGGACTCAGTTGAGGACGTAGCCCTGGCGGACCATCCTATTCCCGGATTGTGGTGTGGGGGTCCTAGGAAGGTGTTGGTAGAATGATCGGACAGGCAGATTTCTCCTGCCCCGAGGGTCTTCCACAGGGCTAAATTTCCCATTATCATAGTGGGCGGCACCCAGAGGCTTGCGATGGGAAGAAGGAATCCCCTACCTAGAGGGCTACCAGGGCAGGCAACCGGGGATAGAAGTCTGAAGAAGCACCCTCAGGTTAGGGTTAGGCCGATGCACATGGGAGGCCCTACCGGCCCTTGCTGAGGGATCATCAAACTCCTGGTTCCCGCTTCAGATGGGCGCTCCTTGGAGCTGTGTCCCAAGGGGTGCATGCAGATTTCAACTGTTCTACGGATTCAGCTCATTTCTAAAGGGCAAAAGTTCCCATTGGGATCTATGGACATTGTGCGTTGCACCTCAGGGTTCCCGCATCTGCAGAGTACATGGACCAGGCTACTGAGGACAGAAGCCTGAGCATGGGACAGGGGCTTTGCATCAGGATTACCTTGAAGGTTATTTCACAAGTGAATGCTGTTGGTAACACCTGGGTGAGTCAGTGGGTTAGGCCACTGCCTTCAGCTCAGGACATGATCCCAGAGTCCTGGGATGGAGCCCCACATCGGACTGTCTCCTCAGCAGGGAGCCTTCTTTCCCTTCTCTGGGCATGCAACACTGCCTACATCTTTTCGCTCCCTGCAAAGTGAAAAAGTAAAATCTTGAAGCAATAAATAAATAAATAAATAAGTAATAAATATATAAAAGAGAGGGCATGATTTCCTATTGGAATCTAGGTCATTTGTGCGGGGCAGCTCAAGGTTCCCCCATGGGGAGAGTTTGGGAACCAGGCCTTTGAGGACAGAAGACTGAGCACATGACTTGGGCTTCGCATTATGCTAAGGCTGAAGGTCATTGCTATAGGGTATGCTTTCCAGAACACCTGTGTACCTCATTGGATGTGACCTCTTGCCTCGGCCCTGGTCCAGATCCCAGGGAAGAGGAATCTAGTTTTACACCGGGCCCTCCCCACTGCAGGGAGCCTTATTCCCCCTTCCTTCAGACAACAACACAGCCTACTTGTGATCTCAGTCTGTCCAACAAATGAATAAAATCATTATAAAAAATATATATATTCAGGCATGTTTTATATAGTGATCAAGTGCAATTCTGCAGTGTGCCTCAGGGTTCTTCCATCGGGAGATTTTGGGAACCAGGCCTCTGAGGTTGGAAGGCTGAGCAGCCGGCAACGGCTTCAGGTGAGGTATAGGGTATGGGTTAGGGTTAGGGTTCGGGTTAGGGTTATGTTTAGGTGAGGGTTAGAGTAAGGGTTAGGGTTCTGTCTTAGGAACAAGGCATGTCGGAACTGGCCACACAATACTGGCACACCAAGGGCTGAGTTGAGGGTGGGACTCAGCAGAATCCTCAGGCGATGGAATTATGGACGGGACAGGCCAAGAGGGTGGAATGCCCTCAGGGGAGCATGCTGGTTTCTATATATCTGATTGTACTGGATAGCACAGAAGGAAAGGGTCAGTTTCTGCCTGAGAGGCTGAGTCCTTCCTACAGACTGACTTTCCCATCCACAGGAGGACCTGGGTTCTGTCCTCCGGTGTCCAGAGTCTGATCACGTAACCTAGGCTTAGGGTTTGGCTCTGGGAGAATGGCTGACCTGATTTGTCAGGGCAGAATTAGGCTTTCCACGGGACTCAGTTGAGGACGTAGCCCTGGCGGACCATCCTATTCCCGGATTGTGGTGTGGGGGTCCTAGGAAGGTGTTGGTAGAATGATCGGACAGGCAGATTTCTCCTGCCCCGAGGGTCTTCCACAGGGCTAAATTTCCCATTATCATAGTGGGCGGCACCCAGAGGCTTGTGATGGGAAGAAGGAATCCCCTACCTAGAGGGCTACCAGGGCAGGCAACCGGGGATAGAAGTCTGAAGAAGCACCCTCGGGTTAGGGTTAGGCCGATGCACATGGGAGGCCCTACCGGCCCTTGCTGAGGGATCATCAAACTCCTGGTTCCCGCTTCAGATGGGCGCTCCTTGGAGCTGTGTCCCAAGGGGTGCATGCAAATTTCACCTGTTCTACGGATTCAGCTCATTTCTAAAGGGCAAACGTTCCCATTGGGATCTATGGACATTGTGCGTTGCACCTCAGGGTTCCCGCATCTGCAGAGTACATGGACCAGGCTACTGAGGACAGAAGCCTGAGCATGGGACAGGGGCTTTTCATCAGGATTACCTTGAAGGTTATTTCACAAGTGAATGCTGTTGGTAACACCTGGGTGAGTCAGTGGGTTAGGCCACTGCCTTCAGCTTAGGACATGATCCCAGAGTCCTGGGATGGAGCCCCACATCGGACTGTCTCCTCAGCAGGGAGCCTTCTTTCCCTTCTCTGGGCATGCAACACTGCCTACATCTTTTCGCTCCCTGCAAAGTGAAAAAGTAAAATCTTGAAGCAATAAATAAATAAATAAATAAGTAATAAATATATAAAAGAGAGGGCATGATTTCCTATTGGAATCTAGGTCATTTGTGCGGGGCAGCTCAAGGTTCCCCCATGGGGAGAGTTTGGGAACCAGGCCTTTGAGGACAGAAGACTGAGCACATGACTTGGGCTTCGCATTATGCTAAGGCTGAAGGTCATTGCTATAGGGTATGCTTTCCAGAACACCTGTGTACCTCATTGGATGTGACCTCTTGCCTCGGCCCTGGTCCAGATCCCAGGGAAGAGGAATCTAGTTTTACACCGGGCCCTCCCCACTGCAGGGAGCCTTATTCCCCCTTCCTTCAGACAACAACACAGCCTACTTGTGATCTCAGTCTGTCCAACAAATGAATAAAATCATTATAAAAAATATATATATTCAGGCATGTTTTATATAGTGATCAAGTGCAATTCTGCAGTGTGCCTCAGGGTTCTTCCATCGGGAGATTTTGGGAACCAGGCCTCTGAGGTTGGAAGGCTGAGCAGCCGGCAACGGCTTCAGGTGAGGTATAGGGTATGGGTTAGGGTTAGGGTTCGGGTTAGGGTTATGTTTAGGTGAGGGTTAGAGTAAGGGTTAGGGTTCTGTCTTAGGAACAAGGCATGTCGGAACTGGCCACACAATACTGGCACACCAAGGGCTGAGTTGAGGGTGGGACTCAGCAGAATCCTCAGGCGATGGAATTATGGACGGGACAGGCCAAGAGGGTGGAATGCCCTCAGGGGAGCATGCTGGTTTCTATATATCTGAAGGTACTGGATAGCACAGAAGGAAAGGGTCATTTTCTGCCTGAGAGGCTGAGTCTTTCCTACAGACTGACTTTCCCATCCACAGGAGGACCTGGGTTCAGTCCTCCGGTGTCCAGAGTCTGATCACGTAACCTAGGCTTAGCGTTTGGCTCTGGGAGAATGGCTGACCTGATTTGTCAGGGCCGAATTAGGCTTTCCACGGGACTCAGTTGAGGACGTAGCCCTGGCGGACCATCCTATTCCCGGAGTGTGGTGTGGGGGTCCTAGGAAGGTGTTGGTAGAATGATCGGACAGGCAGATTTCTCCCGCCCCGAGGGTCTTCCACAGGGCTAAATTTCCCATTATCATAGTGGGCGGCACCCAGAGGCCTGGGATGGGAAGAAGGAATCCCCTACCTAGAGGGCTACCAGGGCAGGCAACCGGGGATAGAAGTCTGAAGAAGCACCCTCGGGTTAGGGTTAGGCCGATGCACATGGGAGGCCTTACCGGCCCTTGCTGAGGGATCATCAAACTCCCGGTTCACGCTTAAGGTGGGCGCTCCTTGGAGCTGTGTCCCAAGGGGTGCATGCAGATTTCACCTGTTCTACGGATTCAGCTCATTTCTAAAGGGCAAACGTTCCCTTTGGGATCTATGGACATTGTGCGGTGCACCTCAGGGTTCCCGCATCTGCAGAGTTCATGGACCAGGCTACTGAGGACAGAAGCCTGAGCATGGGACAGGGCCTTTGCATCAGGATTACCTTGAAGGTTATTTCACAAGTGAATGCTGTTGGTAACACCTGGGTGAGTCAGTGGGTTAGGCCACTGCCTTCAGCTCAGGACATGATCCCAGAGTCCTGGGATGGAGCCCCACATCGGGCTGTCTCCTCAGCAGGGAGCCTTCTTTCCCTTCTCTGGGCATGCAACACTGCCTACATCTTTTCGCTCCCTGCAAAGTGAAAAAGTAAAATCTTCAAGCAATAAATAAATAAATAAATAAATAATAAATATATAAAAGAGAGGGCATGATTTCCTATTGGAATCTAGGTCATTTGTGCGGGGCAGCTCAGGGTTCCCCCATGGGGAGAGTTTGGGAACCAGGCCTTTGAGGACAGAAGACTGAGCACATGACTTGGGCTTCGCATTAAGCTAAGGCTGAAGGTCATTGCTATAGGGTATGCTTTCCAGAACACCTGTGTACCTCATTGGATGTGACCTCTTGCCTCGGCCCAGGTCCAGATCCCAGGGAAGAGGAATCTAGTTTGACACCGGGCCCTCCCCACTGCAGGGAGCCTTATTCCCCCTTCCTTCAGACAACAACACAGCCTTCTTGTGATCTCAGTCTGTCCAACAAATAAATAAAATCATTATAAAAAAATATATATTCAGGCATGTTTTATATAGTGATCAAGTGCAATTCTGCAGTTTGCCTCAGGGTTCTTCCATCGGGAGATTTTGGAAACCAGGCCTCTGAGGTTGGAAGGCTGAGCAGCCGGCAACGGCTTCAGGTGAGGTATAGGGTAAGGGTTAGGGTTAGGGTAAGGGTTATGTTTAGGTTAGGGTTAGAGTAAGGGTTAGGGTTCTGTCTTAGGAACAAGGCATGTCGGAACTGGCCACACAATACTGGCACACCAAGGGCTGAGTTGAGGGTGGGACTCAGCAGAATCCTCAGGCGATGGAATTATGGACGGGACAGGCCAAGAGGGTGGAATGCCCTCAGGGGAGCATGCTGGTTTCTATATATCTGAAGGTAATGGATAGCACAGAAGGAAAGGGTCATTTTCTGCCTGAGAGGCTGAGTCTTTCCTACAGACTGACTTTCCCATCCACAGGAGGACCTGGGTTCAGTCCTCCGGTGTCCAGAGTCTGATCACGTAACCTAGGCTTAGGGTTTGGCTCTGGGAGAATGGCTGACCTGATTTGTCAGGGCAGAATTAGGCTTTCCACGGGACTCAGTTGAGGACGTAGCCCTGGCGGACCATCCTATTCCCGGAGTGTGGTGTGGGGGTCCTAGGAAGGTGTTGGTAGAATGATCGGACAGGCAGATTTCTCCCGCCCCGAGGGTCTTCCACAGGGCTAAATTTCCCATTATCATAGTGGGCGGCACCCAGAGGCCTGGATGGGAAGAAGGAATCCCCTACCTAGAGGGCTACCAGGGCAGGCAACCGGGGATAGAAGTCTGAAGAAGCACCCTCGGGTTAGGGTTAGGCCGATGCACATGGGAGGCCTTACCGGCCCTTGCTGAGGGATCATCAAACTCCCGGTTCACGCTTAAGGTGGGCGCTCCTTGGAGCTGTGTCCCAAGGGGTGCATGCAGATTTCACCTGTTCTACAGATTCAGCTCATTTCTAAAGGGCAAACGTTCCCTTTGGGATCTATGGACATTGTGCGGTGCACCTCAGGGTTCCCGCATCTGCAGAGTTCATGGACCAGGCTACTGAGGACAGAAGCCTGAGCATGGGACAGGGGCTTTGCATCAGGATTACCTTGAAGGTTATTTCACAAGTGAATGCTGTTGGTAACACCTGGGTGAGTCAGTGGGTTAGGCCACTGCCTTCAGCTCAGGACATGATCCCAGAGTCCTGGGATGGAGCCCCACATCGGGCTGTCTCCTCAGCAGGGAGCCTTCTTTCCCTTCTCTGGGCATGCAACACTGCCTACATCTTTTCGCTCCCTGCAAAGTGAAAAAGTAAAACCTTGAAGCAATAAATAAATAAATAAATAAATAATAAATATATAAAAGAGAGGGCATGATTTCCTATTGGAATCTAGGTCATTTGTGCGGGGCAGCTCAGGGTTCCCCCATGGGGAGAGTTTGGGAACCAGGCCTTTGAGGACAGAAGACTGAGCACATGACTTGGGCTTCGCATTATGCTAAGGCTGAAGGTCATTGCTATAGGGTATGCTTTCCAGAACACCTGTGTACCTCATTGGATGTGACCTCTTGCCTCGGCCCAGGTCCAGATCCCAGGGAAGAGGAATCTAGTTTGACACCGGGCCCTCCCCACTGCAGGGAGCCTTATTCCCCCTTCCTTCAGACAACAACACAGCCTACTTGTGATCTCAGTCTGTCCAACAAATAAATAAAATCATTATAAAAATATATATATTCAGGCATGTTTTATATAGTGATCAAGTGCAATTCTGCAGTGTGCCTCAGGGTTCTTCCATCGGGAGATTTTGGGAACCAGGCCTCTGAGGTTGGAAGGCTGAGCAGCCGGCAACGGCTTCAGGTGAGGTATAGGGTAAGGGTTAGGGTTAGGGTTAGGGTTAGGGTTAGGGTTATGTTTAGGTGAGGGATAGAGTAAGGGTTAGGGTTCTGTCTTAGGAACAAGGCATGTCGGAACTGGCCACACAATACTGGCACTCCAAGGCCTGAGTTGAGGGTGGGACTCAGCAGAATCCTTAGGCGATGGAATTTTGGACGGGACAGGCCAAGAGGGTGGAATGCCCTCAGGGGAGCATGCAGGTTTCTATATATCTGAAGGTACTGGATAGCACAGAAGGAAAGGGTCAGTTTCTGCCTGAGAGGCTGAGTCCTTCCTACAGACTGACTTTCCCATCCACAGGAGGACCTGGGTTCAGTCCTCCGGTGTCCAGAGTCTGATCACGTAACCTAGGCTTAGCGTTTGGCTCTGGAAGAATGGCTGACCTGATTTGTCAGGGCCGAATTAGGCTTTCGACGGGACTCAGTTGAGGACGTAGCCCTGGCGGACCATCCTATTCCCGGATTGTGGTGTGGGGGTCCTAGGAAGGTGTTGGTAGAATGATCGGACAGGCAGATTTCTCCCGCCCCAAGGGTCTTCCACAGGGCTAAATTTCCCATTATCATAGTGGGCGGCACCCAGAGGACTGCGATGGGAAGAAGGAATCCCCTACCTAGAGGGCTACCAGGGCAGGCAACCGGAAATAGAAGTCTGAAGAAGCACCCTCGGGTTAGGTTTAGGCCGATGCACATGGGAGGCCCTACCGGCCCTTGCTGAGGGATCATCAAACTTCTGGTTCCCGCTTCAGGTGGGCGCTCCTTGGAGCTGTGTCCCAAGGGGTGCATGCAGATTTCACCTGTTCTACGGATTCAGCTCATTTCTAAAGGGCAAACGTTCCCATTGGGATCTATGGACATTGTGAGGTGCACCTCAGGGTTCCCGCATCTGCAGAGTTCATGGACCAGGCTACTGAGGACAGAAGCCTGAGCATGGGACAGGGGCTTTGCATCAGGATTACCGTGAAGGTTATTTCACAAGTAAATGCTGTTGGTAACACCTGGGTGAGTCAGTGGGTTAGGCCACTGCCTTCTGCTCAGGACATGATCCCAGAGTCCTGGGATGGAGCCCCACATCGGGCTGTCTCCTCAGCAGGGAGCCTTCTTTCCCTTCTCTGGGCGTGCAACACTGCCTACATCTCTTCGCTCCCTGCAAAGTGAAAAAGTAAAATCTTGAAGCAATAAATAAATAAATAAATAAATAATAAATATATAAAAGAGAGGGCATGATTTCCTATTGGAATCTAGGTCATTTGTGCGGGGCAGCTCAGGGTTCCCCCATGGGGAGAGTTTGGGAACCTGGCCTTTGAGGACAGAAGACTGAGCACATGACTTGGGCTTCGCATTATGCTAAGGCTGAAGGTCATTGCTATAGGGTATGCTTTCCAGAACACCTGTGTACCTCATTGGATGTGACCTCTTGCCTCGGCCCAGGTCAAGATCCCAGGGAAGAGGAATCTAGTTTGACACCGGGCCCTCCCCACTGCAGGGAGCCTTATTCCCCATTCCTTCAGACAACAACACAGCCTACTTGTGATCTCAGTCTGTCCAACAAATAAATAAAATCATTATAAAATAATATATTCAGGCATGTTCTATATAGTGATCAAGTGCAATTCTGCAGTGTGGCTCAGGGTTCTTCCATCGGGAGATTTTGGAAACCAGGCCTCTGAGGTTGGAAGGCTGAGCAGCAGGCAACGGCTTCAGGTGAGGTATAGGGTAAGGGTTTGGGTTAGGGTAAGGTTTATGTTTAGGTGAGGGTTAGAGAAAGGGTTAGGGTTATGTCTTAGGAACAAGGCATGTCGGAACTGGCCACACAATACTGGCACACCAAGGGCTGAGTTGAGGGTGGGACTCAGCAGAATCCTCAGGCGATGGAATTATGGACGGGACAGGCCAAGAGGGTGGAATGCCCTCAGGGGAGCATGCAGGTTTCTATATATCTGAAGGTACTGGATACCACAGAAGGAAAGGGTCAGTTTCTGCCTGAGAAAATGAGTCCTTCCTACAGACTGACTTTCCCATCCACAGGAGGACCTGGGTTCAGTCCTCCGGTGTCCAGAGTCTGATCACGTAACCTAGGCTTAGGGTTTGGCTCTGGGAGAATGGCTAACCTGATTTGTCAGGGCAGAATTAGGCTTTCCACGGGACACAGTTGAGGACGTAGCCCTGGCGGACCATCATATTCCCGGATTGTGGTGTGGGGGTCCTAGGAAGGTGTTGGTAGAATGATCGGACAGGCAGATTTCTCCCGCCCCGAGGGTCTTCCACAGGGCTAAATTTCCCATTATCATAGTGGGCGGAACCCAGAGGCCTGCGATGGGAAGAAGGAATCCCCTACCTAGAGGGCTACCAGGGCAGGCAACCGGGGATAGAAGTCTGAAGAAGAACCCTCGGGTTAGGGTTAGGCCGATGCACATGGGAGGCTCTTTCGGCCCTTGCTGAGGGATCATCAAACTCCTGGTTCCCGCTTCAGGTGGTCGCTCCTTGGAGCTGTGTCCCAAGGGGTGCATGGAGAGATCACCTGTTCTACGGATTCAGCACATTTCTAAAGGGCAAACGTTCCCATTGGGATCTAAGGACATTGTGCGGTGCACCTCAGGGTTCCCGCATCTGTAGAATTCATGTACCAGGCTACTGAGGACAGAAGCCTGAGCATGGGACAGGGGCTTTGCATCAGGATTCCCGTGAAGGTTATTTGACAAGTGAATGCTGTTGGTAACACCTGGGTGAGTCAGTGGGTTAGGCCATTGCCTTCAGCTCAGGACATGATCCCAGAGTCCTGGGATGGAGCCCCATATTGGGCTGTCTCCTCAGCAGGGAGCCTTCTTTCCCTTCTCTGGGCATGCAACACTGCATACATCTTTTCGCTCCCTGCAAAGTGAAAAAGTAAAATCTTGAAGCAATCAATCAATAAATAAATAAATAATAAATATATAAAAGAGAGGGCATGAATTCCTATTGGAATCTAGGTCATTTGTGCGGGGCAGCTCAGGGTTCCCCCATGGGGAGAGTTTGGGAACCAGGCCTTTTAGGACAGAAGACTGAGCACATGACTTGGGCTACGCATGAAGCTAAGGCTGAAGGTCATTGCTATAGGGTATGCTTTCCAGAACACCTGTGTACCTCATTGGATGTGACCTCTTGCCTCGGCCCAGGTCCAGATCCCAGGGAAGAGGAATCTAGTTTGACACCGGGCCCTCCCCACTGCAGGGAGCCTTATTCCCCCTTCCTACAGACAACAACACAGCCTACTTGTGATCTCAGTCTGTCCAACAAATAAATAAAATCATTATAAAAATATATATATTCAGGCATGTTTTATATAGTGATCAAGTGCAATTCTGCAGTGTGCCTCAGGGTTCTTCCATCGGGAGATTTTGGGAACCAGGCCTCTGAGGTTGGAAGGCTGAGCAGCCGGCAACGGCTTCAGGTGAGGTATAGGGTAAGGTTTAGGGTTAGGGTTAGGGTTAGGGTTATTTTTAGGTGAGGGTTAGAGTAAGGGTTAGGGTTCTGTCTTAGGAACAAGGCATGTCGGAACTGGCCACACAATACTGGCACACCAAGGGCTGAGTTGAGGGTGGGACTCAGCAGAATGCTCAGGCGATGGAATTATGGACGGGACAGACCAAGTGGGTGGAATGACCACAGGGGAGCATGCTGGTTTCTGTATATCTGAAGGTACTGGATAGCACAGAAGGAAAGGGTCAGTTTCTGCCTGAGAGGCTGAGTCCTTCCTACAGATTGACTTTCCCATCCACAGGAGGACCTAGGTTCAGTCCTCCGGTGTCCAGAGTCTGATCACGTAACCTAGGCTTAGGGTTTGGCTCTGGGAGAATGGCTGACCTGATTTGTCAGGGCAGAATTAGGCTTTCCACGGGACTCAGTTGAGGACGTAGCCCTGGCGGACCATCCTATTCCCGGAGTGTGGTGTGGGGGTCCTAGGAAGGTGTTGGTAGAATGATCAGACAGGCAGATTTCTCCCGCCCCGAGGGTCTTCCACAGGGCTAAATTTCCCATTATCATAGTGGGCGGCACCCAGAGTCCTCGGATGGGAAGAAGGAATCCCCTACCTAGAGGGCTACCAGGGCAGGCAACCGGGGATAGAAGTCTGAAGAAGCACCCTCGGGTTAGGGTGAGGCCGATGCACATGGGAGGCCCTACCGGCCCTTGCTGAGGGATCATCAAACTCCTGGTTCCCGCTTCAGGTGGGCGCTCCTTGGAGCTGTGTCCCAAGGGGTGCATGCAGATTTCACCTGTTCTACGGATTCAGCTCATTTCTAAAGGGCAAACGTTCCCATTGGGATCTATGGACATTGTGCGTTGCACCTCAGGGTTCCCGCATCTGCAGAGTACATGGACCAGGCTACTGAGGACAGAAGCCTGAGCATGGGACAGGGGCTTTGCATCAGGATTACCGTGAAGGTTATTTCACAAGTGAATGCTGTTGGTAACACCTGGGTGAGTCAGTGGGTTAGGCCACTGCCTTCAGCTCAGGACATGATCCCAGAGTCCTGGGATGGAGCCCCACATCAAGCTGTCTCCTCAGCAGGGAGCCTTCTTTCCCTTCTCTGGGCATGCAACACTGCCTACATCTTTTCGCTCCCTGCAAAGTGAAAAAGTAAAATCTTGAAACAATAAATAAATAAATAAATAAATAATAAATATATAAAAGAGAGGGCATGATTTCCTATTGGAATCTAGGTCATTTGTGCGGGGCAGCTCAGGGTTCCCCCATGGGGAGAGTTTGGGAACCAGGCCTTTGAGGACAGAAGACTGAGCACATGACTTGGGCTTCGCATTATGCTAAGGCTGAAGGTCATTGCTATAGGGTATGCTTTCCAGAACACCTGTGTACCTCATTGGATGTGACCTCTTGCCTCGGCCCATGTCCAGATCCCAGGGAAGAGGAATCTAGTTTGACACCGGGCCCTCCCCACTGCAGGGAGCCTTATTCCCCCTTCCTTCAGACAACAACACAGCCTACTTGTGATCTCAGTCTGTCCAACAAATAAATAAAATCATTATAAAAAAATATATATTCAGGCATGTTTTATATAGTGATCAAGTGCAATTCTGCAGTGTGCCTCAGGGTTCTTCCATCGGGAGATTTTGGGAACCAGGCCTCTGAGGTTGGAAGGCTGAGCAGCCGGCAACGGCTTCAGGTGAGGTATAGGGTAAGGGTTAGGGTTAGGGTAAGGGTTATGTTTAGGTGAGGGTTAGAGAAAGGGTTAGGGTTATGTCTTAGGAACAAGGCATGTCGGAACTGGCCACACAATACTGGCACACCAAGGGCTGAGTTGAGGGTGGGACTCAGCAGAATCCTCAGGCGATGGAATTATGGACGGGACAGGCCAAGAGGGTGGAATGCCCTCAGGGGAGCATGCTGGTTTCTATATATCTGAAGGTACTGGATAGCACAGAAGGAAAGGGTCAGTTTCTGCCTGAGAGGCTGAGTCCTTCCTACAGACTGACTTTCCCATCCACAGGAGGACCTGGGTTCAGTCCTCCGGTGTCCAGAGTCTGATCACGTATCCTAGGCTTAGGGTTTGGCTCTGGGAGAATGGATGACCTGATTTGTCAGGGCAGAATTAGGCTTTCGACGGGACTCAGTTGAGGACGTAGCCCTGGCGGACCATCCTATTCCCGGATTGTGGTGTGGGGGTCCTAGGAAGGTGTTGGTAGAATGATCGGACAGACAGATTTCTCCCGCCCCAAGGGTCTTCCACATGGCTAAATTTCCCAATATCATAGTGGGCGGCACCCAGAGGCCTGGGATGGGAAGAAGGAATCCCCTACCTAGAGGGCTACCAGGGCAGGCAACCGGGGATAGAAGTCTGAAGAAGCACCCTCGGGTTAGGGTTAGGCCGATGCACATGGGAGGCCCTACCGGCCCTTGCTGAGGGATCATCAAACTCCTGGTTCCCGCTTCAGGTGGGCGCTCCTTGGAGCTGTGTCCCAAGGGGTGCATGCAGATTTCACCTGTTCTACGGATTCAGCTCATTTCTAAAGGGCAAACGTTCCCATTGGGATCTATGGACATTGTGCGGTGCACCTCAGGGTTCCCGCATCTGCAGAGTTCATGGACCAGGCTACTGAGGACAGAAGCCTGAGCATGGGACAGGGGCTTTGCATCAGTATTACCTTGAAGGTTATTTCACAAGTGAATGCTGTTGGTAACACCTGGGTGAGTCAGTGGGTTAGGCCACTGCCTTCAGCTCAGGACATGATCCCAGAGTCCTGGGATGGAGCCCCACATCGAGCTGTCACCTCAGCAGGGAGCCTTCTTTCCCTTCTCTGGGCATGCAACACTGCCTACATCTTTTCGCTCCCTGCAAAGTGAAAAAGTAAAATCTTGAAGCAATAAATAAATAAATAAATAAATAAATAAATAAATAAATAATAAATATATAAAAGAGAGGGCATGATTTCCTATTGGAATCTAGGTCATTTGTGCGGGGCAGCTCAGGGTTCCCCCATGGGGAGAGTTTAGGAACCAGGCCTTTGAGGACAGAAGACTGAGCACATGACTTGGGCTTCGCATTATACTAAGGCTGAAGGTCATTGCTATAGGGTATGCTTTCCAGAACACCTGTGTACCTCATTGGATGTGACCTCTTGCCTCGGCCCAGGTCCAGATCCCAGGGAAGAGGAATCTAGTTTGACACCGGGCCCTCCCCACTGCAGGGAGCCTTATTCCCCCTTCCTACAGACAACAACACAGCCTACTTGTGATCTCAGTCTGTCCAACAAATAAATAAAATCATTATAAAAATATATATATTCAGGCATGTTTTATATAGTGATCAAGTGCAATTCTGCAGTGTGGCTCAGGGTTCTTCCATCAGGAGATTTTGGGAACCAGGCCTCTGAGGTTGGAAGGCTGAGCAGCCGGCAACGGCTTCAGGTGAGGTATAGGGTAAGGTTTAGGGTTAGGGTTAGGGTTAGGGTTATTTTTAGGTGAGGGTTAGAGTAAGGGTTAGGGTTCTGTCTTAGGAACAAGGCATGTCGGAACTGGCCACACAATACTGGCACACCAAGGGCTGAGTTGAGGGTGGGACTCAGCAGAATGCTCAGGCGATGGAATTATGGACGGGACAGGCCAAGTGGGTGGAATGACCACAGGGGAGCATGCTGGTTTCTGTATATCTGAAGGTACTGGATAGCACAGAAGGAAAGGGTCAGTTTCTGCCTGAGAGGCTGAGTCCTTCCTACAGACTGACTTTCCCATCCACAGGAGGACCTAGGTTCAGTCCTCCGGTGTCCAGAGTCTGATCACGTAACCTAGGCTTAGGGTTTGGCTCTGGGAGAATGGCTGACCTGATTTGTCAGGGCAGAATTAGGCTTTCCACGGGACTCAGTTGAGGACGTAGCCCTGGCGGACCATCCTATTCCCGGAGTGTGGTGTGGGGGTCCTAGGAAGGTGTTGGTAGAATGATCAGACAGGCAGATTTCTCCCGCCCCGAGGGTCTTCCACAGGGCTAAATTTCCCATTATCATAGTGGGCGGCACCCAGAGTCCTCGGATGGGAAGAAGGAATCCCCTACCTAGAGGGCTACCAGGGCAGGCAACCGGGGATAGAAGTCTGAAGAAGCACCCTCGGGTTAGGGTGAGGCCGATGCACATGGGAGGCCCTACCGGCCCTTGCTGAGGGATCATCAAACTCCTGGTTCCCGCTTCAGGTGGGCGCTCCTTGGAGCTGTGTCCCAAGGGGTGCATGCAGATTTCACCTGTTCTACGGATTCAGCTCATTTCTAAAGGGCAAACGTTCCCATTGGGATCTATGGACATTGTGCGTTGCACCTCAGGGTTCCCGCATCTGCAGAGTACATGGACCAGGCTACTGAGGACAGAAGCCTGAGCATGGGACAGGGGCTTTGCATCAGGATTACCGTGAAGGTTATTTCACAAGTGAATGCTGTTGGTAACACCTGGGTGAGTCAGTGGGTTAGGCCACTGCCTTCAGCTCAGGACATGATCCCAGAGTCCTGGGATGGAGCCCCACATCAAGCTGTCTCCTCAGCAGGGAGCCTTCTTTCCCTTCTCTGGGCATGCAACACTGCCTACATCTTTTCGCTCCCTGCAAAGTGAAAAAGTAAAATCTTGAAACAATAAATAAATAAATAAATAAATAATAAATATATAAAAGAGAGGGCATGATTTCCTATTGGAATCTAGGTCATTTGTGCGGGGCAGCTCAGGGTTCCCCCATGGGGAGAGTTTGGGAACCAGGCCTTTGAGGACAGAAGACTGAGCACATGACTTGGGCTTCGCATTATGCTAAGGCTGAAGGTCATTGCTATAGGGTATGCTTTCCAGAACACCTGTGTACCTCATTGGATGTGACCTCTTGCCTCGGCCCATGTCCAGATCCCAGGGAAGAGGAATCTAGTTTGACACCGGGCCCTCCCCACTGCAGGGAGCCTTATTCCCCCTTCCTTCAGCGAACAACACAGCCTACTTGTGATCTCAGTCTGTCCAACAAATAAATAAAATCATTATAAAAAAATATATATTCAGGCATGTTTTATATAGTGATCAAGTGCAATTCTGCAGTGTGCCTCAGGGTTCTTCCATCGGGAGATTTTGGGAACCAGGCCTCTGAGGTTGGAAGGCTGAGCAGCCGGCAACGGCTTCAGGTGAGGTATAGGGTAAGGGTTAGGGTTAGGGTAAGGGTTATGTTTAGGTGAGGGTTAGAGAAAGGGTTAGGGTTATGTCTTAGGAACAAGGCATGTCGGAACTGGCCACACAATACTGGCACACCAAGGGCTGAGTTGAGGGTGGGACTCAGCAGAATCCTCAGGCGATGGAATTATGGACGGGACAGGCCAAGAGGGTGGAATGCCCTCAGGGGAGCATGCTGGTTTCTATATATCTGAAGGTACTGGATAGCACAGAAGGAAAGGGTCAGTTTCTGCCTGAGAGGCTGAGTCCTTCCTACAGACTGACTTTCCCATCCACAGGAGGACCTGGGTTCAGTCCTCCGGTGTCCAGAGTCTGATCACGTATCCTAGGCTTAGGGTTTGGCTCTGGGAGAATGGATGACCTGATTTGTCAGGGCAGAATTAGGCTTTCGACGGGACTCAGTTGAGGACGTAGCCCTGGCGGACCATCCTATTCCCGGATTGTGGTGTGGGGGTCCTAGGAAGGTGTTGGTAGAATGATCGGACAGACAGATTTCTCCCGCCCCAAGGGTCTTCCACAGGGCTAAATTTCCCAATATCATAGTGGGCGGCACCCAGAGGCCTGGGATGGGAAGAAGGAATCCCCTACCTAGAGGGCTACCAGGGCAGGCAACCGGGGATAGAAGTCTGAAGAAGCACCCTCGGGTTAGGGTTAGGCCGATGCACATGGGAGGCCCTACCGGCCCTTGCTGAGGGATCATCAAACTCCTGGTTCCCGCTTCAGATGGGCGCTCCTTGGAGCTGTGTCCCAAGGGGTGCATGCAAATTTCACGTGTTCTACGGATTCAGCTCATTTCTAAAGGGCAAACGTTCCCATTGGGATCTATGGACATTGTGCGGTGCACCTCAGGGTTCCCGCATCTGCAGAGTACATGGACCAGGCTACTGAGGACAGAAGCCTGAGCATGGGACAGGGGCTTTGCATCAGGATTACCTTGAAGGTTATTTCACAAGTGAATGCTGTTGGTAACACCTGGGTGAGTCAGTGGGTTAGGCCACTGCCTTCAGCTCAGGACATGATCCCAGAGTCCTGGGATGGAGCCCCACATCAAGCTGTCTCCTCAGCAGGGAGCCTTCTTTCCCTTCTCTGGGCATGCAACACTGCCTACATCTTTTCGCTCCCTGCAAAGTGAAAAAGTAAAATCTTGAAGCAATAAATAAATAAATAAATAAATAAGTAATAAATATATAAAAGAGAGGGCATGATTTCCTATTGGAATCTAGGTCATTTGTGCGGGGCAGCTCAAGGTTCCCCCATGGGGAGAGTTTGGGAACCAGGCCTTTGAGGACAGAAGACTGAGCACATGACTTGGGCTTCGCATTATGCTAAGGCTGAAGGTCATTGCTATAGGGTATGCTTTCCAGAACACCTGTGTACCTCATTGGATGTGACCTCTTGCTTCGGCCCTGGTCCAGATCCCAGGGAAGAGGAATCTAGTTTGACACGGGGCCCTCCCCACTGCAGGGAGCCTTATTCCCTCTTCCTTCAGACAACAACACAGCCTACTTGTGATCTCAGTCTGTCCAACAAATGAATAAAATCATTATAAAAAAATATATATTCAGGCATGTTTTATATAGTGATCAAGTGCAATTCTGCAGTGTGCCTCAGGGTTCTTCCATCGGGAGATTTTGGGAACCAGGCCTCTGAGGTTGGAAGGCTGAGCAGCCGGCAACGGCTTCAGGTGAGGTATAGGGTAAGGGTTAGGGTTAGGGTTAGGGTTAGGGTTATGTTTAGGTGAGGGTTAGAGTAAGGGTTAGGGTTCTGTCTTAGGAACAAGGCATGTCGGAACTGGCACAAAATACTGGCACACCAAGGGCTGAGTTGAGGGTGGGACTCAGCAGAATCCTCAGGCGATGGAATTTTGGACGGGACAGGCCAAGAGGGTGGAATGCCCTCAGGGGAGCATGCAGGTCTTTATATATCTGATTGTACTGGATAGCACAGAAGGAAAGGGTCAGTTTCTGCCTGAGAGGCTGAGTCCTTCCTACAGACTGACTTTCCCATCCACAGGAGGACCTGGGTTCAGTCCTCCGGTGTCCAGAGTCTGATCACGTAACCTAGGCTTAGGGTTTGGCTCTGGGAGAATGGCTGAACTGATTTGTCAGGGCAGAATTAGGCTTTCCACGGGACTCAGTTGAGGACGTAGCCCTGGCGGACCATCCTATTCCCGGATTGTGGTGTGGGGGTCCTAGGAAGGTGTTGGTAGAATGATCGGACAGGCAGATTTCTCCTGCCCCGAGGGTCTTCCACAGGGCTAAATTTCCCATTATCATAGTGGGCGGCACCCAGAGGCTTGCGATGGGAAGAAGGAATCCCCTACCTAGAGGGCTACCAGGGCAGGCAACCGGGGATAGAAGTCTGAAGAAGCACCCTCGGGTTAGGGTTAGGCCGATGCACATGGGAGGCCCTACCGGCCCTTGCTGAGGGATCATCAAACTCCTGGTTCCCGCTTCAGATGGGTGCTCCTTGGAGCTGTGTCCCAAGGGGTGCATGCAGATTTCAACTGTTCTACGGATTCAGCTCATTTCTAAAGGGCAAAAGTTCCCATTGGGATCTATGGACATTGTGCGTTGCACCTTAGGGTTCCCGCATCTGCAGAGTACATGGACCAGGCTACTGAGGACAGAAGCCTGAGCATGGGACAGGGGCTTTGCATCAGGATTACCTTGAAGGTTATTTCACAAGTGAATGCTGTTGGTAACACCTGGGTGAGTCAGTGGGTTAGGCCACTGCCTTCAGCTCAGGACATGATCCCAGAGTCCTGGGATGGAGCCCCACATCGGACTGTCTCCTCAGCAGGGAGCCTTCTTTCCCTTCTCTGGGCATGCAACACTGCCTACATCTTTTCGCTCCCTGCAAAGTGAAAAAGTAAAATCTTGAAGCAATAAATAAATAAATAAATAAGTAATAAATATATAAAAGAGAGGGCATGATTTCCTATTGGAATCTAGGTCATTTGTGCGGGGCAGCTCAAGGTTCCCCCATGGGGAGAGTTTGGGAACCAGGCCTTTGAGGACAGAAGACTGAGCACATGACTTGGGCTTCGCATTATGCTAAGGCTGAAGGTCATTGCTATAGGGTATGCTTTCCAGAACACCTGTGTACCTCATTGGATGTGACCTCTTGCCTCGGCCCTGGTCCAGATCCCAGGGAAGAGGAATCTAGTTTTACACCGGGCCCTCCCCACTGCAGGGAGCCTTATTCCCCCTTCCTTCAGACAACAACACAGCCTACTTGTGATCTCAGTCTGTCCAACAAATGAATAAAATCATTATAAAAAAATATATATTCAGGCATGTTTTATATAGTGATCAAGTGCAATTCTGCAGTGTGCCTCAGGGTTCTTCCATCGGGAGATTTTGGGAACCAGGCCTCTGAGGTTGGAAGGCTGAGCAGCCGGCAACGGCTTCAGGTGAGGTATAGGGTAAGGGTTAGGGTTAGGGTTAGGGTTAGGGTTATGTTTAGGTGAGGGTTAGAGTAAGGGTTAGGGTTCTGTCTTAGGAACAAGGCATGTCGGAACTGGCACAAAATACTGGCACACCAAGGGCTGAGTTGAGGGTGGGACTCAGCAGAATCCTCAGGCGATGGAATTTTGGACGGGACAGGCCAAGAGGGTGGAATGCCCTCAGGGGAGCATGCAGGTTTTTATATATCTGATTGTACTGGATAGCACAGAAGGAAAGGGTCAGTTTCTGCCTGAGAGGCTGAGTCCTTCCTACAGACTGACTTTCCCATCCACAGGAGGACCTGGGTTCTGTCCTCCGGTGTCCAGAGTCTGATCACGTAACCTAGGCTTAGGGTTTGGCTCTGGGAGAATGGCTGACCTGATTTGTCAGGGCAGAATTAGGCTTTCCACGGGACTCAGTTGAGGACGTAGCCCTGGCGGACCATCCTATTCCCGGATTGTGGTGTGGGGGTCCTAGGAAGGTGTTGGTAGAATGATCGGACAGGCAGATTTCTCCTGCCCCGAGGGTCTTCCACAGGGCTAAATTTCCCATTATCATAGTGGGCGGCACCCAGAGGCTTGTGATGGGAAGAAGGAATCCCCTACCTAGAGGGCTACCAGGGCAGGCAACCGGGGATAGAAGTCTGAAGAAGCACCCTCGGGTTAGGGTTAGGCCGATGCACATGGGAGGCCCTACCGGCCCTTGCTGAGGGATCATCAAACTCCTGGTTCCCGCTTCAGATGGGCGCTCCTTGGAGCTGTGTCCCAAGGGGTGCATGCAAATTTCACCTGTTCTACGGATTCAGCTCATTTCTAAAGGGCAAACGTTCCCATTGGGATCTATGGACATTGTGCGTTGCACCTCAGGGTTCCCGCATCTGCAGAGTACATGGACCAGGCTACTGAGGACAGAAGCCTGAGCATGGGACAGGGGCTTTTCATCAGGATTACCTTGAAGGTTATTTCACAAGTGAATGCTGTTGGTAACACCTGGGTGAGTCAGTGGGTTAGGCCACTGCCTTCAGCTTAGGACATGATCCCAGAGTCCTGGGATGGAGCCCCACATCGGACTGTCTCCTCAGCAGGGAGCCTTCTTTCCCTTCTCTGGGCATGCAACACTGCCTACATCTTTTCGCTCCCTGCAAAGTGAAAAAGTAAAATCTTGAAGCAATAAATAAATAAATAAATAAGTAATAAATATATAAAAGAGAGGGCATGATTTCCTATTGGAATCTAGGTCATTTGTGCGGGGCAGCTCAAGGTTCCCCCATGGGGAGAGTTTGGGAACCAGGCCTTTGAGGACAGAAGACTGAGCACATGACTTGGGCTTCGCATTATGCTAAGGCTGAAGGTCATTGCTATAGGGTATGCTTTCCAGAACACCTGTGTACCTCATTGGATGTGACCTCTTGCCTCGGCCCTGGTCCAGATCCCAGGGAAGAGGAATCTAGTTTTACACCGGGCCCTCCCCACTGCAGGGAGCCTTATTCCCCCTTCCTTCAGACAACAACACAGCCTACTTGTGATCTCAGTCTGTCCAACAAATGAATAAAATCATTATAAAAAATATATATATTCAGGCATGTTTTATATAGTGATCAAGTGCAATTCTGCAGTGTGCCTCAGGGTTCTTCCATCGGGAGATTTTGGGAACCAGGCCTCTGAGGTTGGAAGGCTGAGCAGCCGGCAACGGCTTCAGGTGAGGTATAGGGTATGGGTTAGGGTTAGGGTTCGGGTTAGGGTTATGTTTAGGTGAGGGTTAGAGTAAGGGTTAGGGTTCTGTCTTAGGAACAAGGCATGTCGGAACTGGCCACACAATACTGGCACACCAAGGGCTGAGTTGAGGGTGGGACTCAGCAGAATCCTCAGGCGATGGAATTATGGACGGGACAGGCCAAGAGGGTGGAATGCCCTCAGGGGAGCATGCTGGTTTCTATATATCTGAAGGTACTGGATAGCACAGAAGGAAAGGGTCATTTTCTGCCTGAGAGGCTGAGTCTTTCCTACAGACTGACTTTCCCATCCACAGGAGGACCTGGGTTCAGTCCTCCGGTGTCCAGAGTCTGATCACGTAACCTAGGCTTAGCGTTTGGCTCTGGGAGAATGGCTGACCTGATTTGTCAGGGCCGAATTAGGCTTTCCACGGGACTCAGTTGAGGACGTAGCCCTGGCGGACCATCCTATTCCCGGAGTGTGGTGTGGGGGTCCTAGGAAGGTGTTGGTAGAATGATCGGACAGGCAGATTTCTCCCGCCCCGAGGGTCTTCCACAGGGCTAAATTTCCCATTATCATAGTGGGCGGCACCCAGAGGCCTGCGATGGGAAGAAGGAATCCCCTACCTAGAGGGCTACCAGGGCAGGCAACCGGGGATAGAAGTCTGAAGAAGCACCCTCGGGTTAGGGTTAGGCCGATGCACATGGGAGGCCTTACCGGCCCGTGCTGAGGGATCATCAAACTCCCGGTTCACGCTTAAGGTGGGCGCTCCTTGGAGCTGTGTCCCAAGGGGTGCATGCAGATTTCACCTGTTCTACGGATTCAGCTCATTTCTAAAGGGCAAACGTTCCCTTTGGGATCTATGGACATTGTGCGGTGCACCTCAGGGTTCCCGCATCTGCAGAGTTCATGGACCAGGCTACTGAGGACAGAAGCCTGAGCATGGGACAGGGCCTTTGCATCAGGATTACCTTGAAGGTTATTTCACAAGTGAATGCTGTTGGTAACACCTGGGTGAGTCAGTGGGTTAGGCCACTGCCTTCAGCTCAGGACATGATCCCAGAGTCCTGGGATGGAGCCCCACATCGGGCTGTCTCCTCAGCAGGGAGCCTTCTTTCCCTTCTCTGGGCATGCAACACTGCCTACATCTTTTCGCTCCCTGAAAAGTGAAAAAGTAAAATCTTGAAGCAATAAAAAAATAAATAAATAAATAATAAATATATAAAAGAGAGGGCATGATTTCCTATTGGAATCTAGGTCATTTGTGCGGGGCAGCTCAGGGTTCCCCCATGGGGAGAGTTTGGGAACCAGGCCTTTGAGGACAGAAGACTGAGCACATGACTTGGGCTTCGCATTAAGCTAAGGCTGAAGGTCATTGCTATAGGGTATGCTTTCCAGAACACCTGTGTACCTCATTGGATGTGACCTCTTGCCTCGGCCCAGGTCCAGATCCCAGGGAAGAGGAATCTAGTTTGACACCGGGCCCTCCCCACTGCAGGGAGCCTTATTCCCCCTTCCTTCAGACAACAACACAGCCTTCTTGTGATCTCAGTCTGTCCAACAAATAAATAAAATCATTATAAAAAAATATATATTCAGGCATGTTTTATATAGTGATCAAGTGCAATTCTGCAGTTTGCCTCAGGGTTCTTCCATCGGGAGATTTTGGAAACCAGGCCTCTGAGGTTGGAAGGCTGAGCAGCCGGCAACGGCTTCAGGTGAGGTATAGGGTAAGGGTTAGGGTTAGGGTAAGGGTTATGTTTAGGTTAGGGTTAGAGTAAGGGTTAGGGTTCTGTCTTAGGAACAAGGCATGTCGGAACTGGCCACACAATACTGGCACACCAAGGGCTGAGTTGAGGGTGGGACTCAGCAGAATCCTCAGGCGATGGAATTATGGACGGGACAGGCCAAGAGGGTGGAATGCCCTCAGGGGAGCATGCTGGTTTCTATATATCTGAAGGTAATGGATAGCACAGAAGGAAAGGGTCATTTTCTGCCTGAGAGGCTGAGTCTTTCCTACAGACTGACTTTCCCATCCACAGGAGGACCTGGGTTCAGTCCTCCGGTGTCCAGAGTCTGATCACGTAACCTAGGCTTAGGGTTTGGCTCTGGGAGAATGGCTGACCTGATTTGTCAGGGCAGAATTAGGCTTTCCACGGGACTCAGTTGAGGACGTAGCCCTGGCGGACCATCCTATTCCCGGAGTGTGGTGTGGGGGTCCTAGGAAGGTGTTGGTAGAATGATCGGACAGGCAGATTTCTCCCGCCCCGAGGGTCTTCCACAGGGCTAAATTTCCCATTATCATAGTGGGCGGCACCCAGAGGCCTGGGATGGGAAGAAGGAATCCCCTACCTAGAGGGCTACCAGGGCAGGCAACCGGGGATAGAAGTCTGAAGAAGCACCCTCGGGTTAGGGTTAGGCCGATGCACATGGGAGGCCTTACCGGCCCTTGCTGAGGGATCATCAAACTCCCGGTTCACGCTTAAGGTGGGCGCTACTTGGAGCTGTGTCCCAAGGGGTGCATGCAGATTTCACCTGTTCTACAGATTCAGCTCATTTCTAAAGGGCAAACGTTCCCTTTGGGATCTATGGACATTGTGCGGTGCACCTCAGGGTTCCCGCATCTGCAGAGTTCATGGACCAGGCTACTGAGGACAGAAGCCTGAGCATGGGACAGGGGCTTTGCATCAGGATTACCTTGAAGGTTATTTCACAAGTGAATGCTGTTGGTAACACCTGGGTGAGTCAGTGGGTTAGGCCACTGCCTTCAGCTCAGGACATGATCCCAGAGTCCTGGGATGGAGCCCCACATCGGGCTGTCTCCTCAGCAGGGAGCCTTCTTTCCCTTCTCTGGGCATGCAACACTGCCTACATCTTTTCGCTCCCTGCAAAGTGAAAAAGTAAAACCTTGAAGCAATAAATAAATAAATAAATAAATAATAAATATATAAAAGAGAGGGCATGATTTCCTATTGGAATCTAGGTCATTTGTGCGGGGCAGCTCAGGGTTCCCCCATGGGGAGAGTTTGGGAACCAGGCCTTTGAGGACAGAAGACTGAGCACATGACTTGGGCTTCGCATTATGCTAAGGCTGAAGGTCATTGCTATAGGGTATGCTTTCCAGAACACCTGTGTACCTCATTGGATGTGACCTCTTGCCTCGGCCCAGGTCCAGATCCCAGGGAAGAGGAATCTAGTTTGACACCGGGCCCTCCCCACTGCAGGGAGCCTTATTCCCCCTTCCTTCAGACAACAACACAGCCTACTTGTGATCTCAGTCTGTCCAACAAATAAATAAAATCATTATAAAAATATATATATTCAGGCATGTTTTATATAGTGATCAAGTGCAATTCTGCAGTGTGCCTCAGGGTTCTTCCATCGGGAGATTTTGGGAACCAGGCCTCTGAGGTTGGAAGGCTGAGCAGCCGGCAACGGCTTCAGGTGAGGTATAGGGTAAGGGTTAGGGTTAGGGTTAGGGTTAGGGTTAGGGTTATGTTTAGGTGAGGGATAGAGTAAGGGTTAGGGTTCTGTCTTAGGAACAAGGCATGTCGGAACTGGCCACACAATACTGGCACTCCAAGGCCTGAGTTGAGGGTGGGACTCAGCAGAATCCTTAGGCGATGGAATTTTGGACGGGACAGGCCAAGAGGGTGGAATGCCCTCAGGGGAGCATGCAGGTTTCTATATATCTGAAGGTACTGGATAGCACAGAAGGAAAGGGTCAGTTTCTGCCTGAGAGGCTGAGTCCTTCCTACAGACTGACTTTCCCATCCACAGGAGGACCTGGGTTCAGTCCTCCGGTGTCCAGAGTCTGATCACGTAACCTAGGCTTAGCGTTTGGCTCTGGAAGAATGGCTGACCTGATTTGTCAGGGCCGAATTAGGCTTTCGACGGGACTCAGTTGAGGACGTAGCCCTGGCGGACCATCCTATTCCCGGATTGTGGTGTGGGGGTCCTAGGAAGGTGTTGGTAGAATGATCGGACAGGCAGATTTCTCCCGCCCCAAGGGTCTTCCACAGGGCTAAATTTCCCATTATCATAGTGGGCGGCACCCAGAGGACTGCGATGGGAAGAAGGAATCCCCTACCTAGAGGGCTACCAGGGCAGGCAACCGGAAATAGAAGTCTGAAGAAGCACCCTCGGGTTAGGTTTAGGCCGATGCACATGGGAGGCCCTACCGGCCCTTGCTGAGGGATCATCAAACTTCTGGTTCCCGCTTCAGGTGGGCGCTCCTTGGAGCTGTGTCCCAAGGGGTGCATGCAGATTTCACCTGTTCTACGGATTCAGCTCATTTCTAAAGGGCAAACGTTCCCATTGGGATCTATGGACATTGTGAGGTGCACCTCAGGGTTCCCGCATCTGCAGAGTTCATGGACCAGGCTACTGAGGACAGAAGCCTGAGCATGGGACAGGGGCTTTGCATCAGGATTACCGTGAAGGTTATTTCACAAGTAAATGCTGTTGGTAACACCTGGGTGAGTCAGTGGGTTAGGCCACTGCCTTCTGCTCAGGACATGATCCCAGAGTCCTGGGATGGAGCCCCACATCGGGCTGTCTCCTCAGCAGGGAGCCTTCTTTCCCTTCTCTGGGCGTGCAACACTGCCTACATCTTTTCGCTCCCTGCAAAGTGAAAAAGTAAAATCTTGAAGCAATAAATAAATAAATAAATAAATAATAAATATATAAAAGAGAGGGCATGATTTCCTATTGGAATCTAGGTCATTTGTGCGGGGCAGCTCAGGGTTCCCCCATGGGGAGAGTTTGGGAACCTGGCCTTTGAGGACAGAAGACTGAGCACATGACTTGGGCTTCGCATTATGCTAAGGCTGAAGGTCATTGCTATAGGGTATGCTTTCCAGAACACCTGTGTACCTCATTGGATGTGACCTCTTGCCTCGGCCCAGGTCAAGATCCCAGGGAAGAGGAATCTAGTTTGACACCGGGCCCTCCCCACTGCAGGGAGCCTTATTCCCCATTCCTTCAGACAACAACACAGCCTACTTGTGATCTCAGTCTGTCCAACAAATAAATAAAATCATTATAAAATAATATATTCAGGCATGTTCTATATAGTGATCAAGTGCAATTCTGCAGTGTGGCTCAGGGTTCTTCCATCGGGAGATTTTGGAAACCAGGCCTCTGAGGTTGGAAGGCTGAGCAGCAGGCAACGGCTTCAGGTGAGGTATAGGGTAAGGGTTTGGGTTAGGGTAAGGGTTATGTTTAGGTGAGGGTTAGAGAAAGGGTTAGGGTTATGTCTTAGGAACAAGGCATGTCGGAACTGGCCACACAATACTGGCACACCAAGGGCTGAGTTGAGGGTGGGACTCAGCAGAATCCTCAGGCGATGGAATTATGGACGGGACAGGCCAAGAGGGTGGAATGCCCTCAGGGGAGCATGCAGGTTTCTATATATCTGAAGGTACTGGATACCACAGAAGGAAAGGGTCAGTTTCTGCCTGAGAAAATGAGTCCTTCCTACAGACTGACTTTCCCATCCACAGGAGGACCTGGGTTCAGTCCTCCGGTGTCCAGAGTCTGATCACGTAACCTAGGCTTAGGGTTTGGCTCTGGGAGAATGGCTAACCTGATTTGTCAGGGCAGAATTAGGCTTTCCACGGGACACAGTTGAGGACGTAGCCCTGGCGGACCATCATATTCCCGGATTGTGGTGTGGGGGTCCTAGGAAGGTGTTGGTAGAATGATCAGACAGGCAGATTTCTCCTGCCCCGAGTGTCTTCCACAGGGCTAAATTTCCCATTATCATAGTGGGCGGAACCCAGAGGCCTGCGATGGGAAGAAGGAATCCCCTACCTAGAGGGCTACCAGGGCAGGCAACCGGGGATAGAAGTCTGAAGAAGAACCCTCGGGTTAGGGTTAGGCCGATGCACATGGGAGGCTCTTTCGGCCCTTGCTGAGGGATCATCAAACTCCTGGTTCCCGCTTCAGGTGGTCGCTCCTTGGAGCTGTGTCCCAAGGGGTGCATGGAGAGATCACCTGTTCTACGGATTCAGCTCATTTCTAAAGGGCAAACGTTCCCATTGGGATCTAAGGACATTGTGCGGTGCACCTCAGGGTTCCCGCATCTGTAGAATTCATGTACCAGGCTACTGAGGACAGAAGCCTGAGCATGGGACAGGGGCTTTGCATCAGGATTCCCGTGAAGGTTATTTGACAAGTGAATGCTGTTGGTAACACCTGGGTGAGTCAGTGGGTTAGGCCATTGCCTTCAGCTCAGGACATGATCCCAGAGTCCTGGGATGGAGCCCCATATTGGGCTGTCTCCTCAGCAGGGAGCCTTCTTTCCCTTCTCTGGGCATGCAACACTGCATACATCTTTTCGCTCCCTGCAAAGTGAAAAAGTAAAATCTTGAAGCAATCAATCAATAAATAAATAAATAATAAATATATAAAAGAGAGGGCATGAATTCCTATTGGAATCTAGGTCATTTGTGCGGGGCAGCTCAGGGTTCCCCCATGGGGAGATTTTGGGAACCAGGCCTTTGAGGACAGAAGACTGAGCACATGACTTGGGCTACGCATGAAGCTAAGGCTGAAGGTCATTGCTATAGGGTATGCTTTCCAGAACACCTGTGTACCTCATTGGATGTGACCTCTTGCCTCGGCCCAGGTCGAGATCCCATGGAAGAGGAATCTAGTTTGACACCGGGCCCTCCCCACTGCAGGGAGCCTTATTCCCCCTTCCTTCAGACAACAACACAGCCTACTTGTGATCTCAGTCTGTCCAACAAATAAATAAAATCATTATAAAAAAATATATATTCAGGCATGTTTTATATAGTGATCAAGTGCAATTCTGCAGTTTGCCTCAGGGTTCTTCCATCGGGAGATTTTGGAAACCAGGCCTCTGAAGTTGGAAGGCTGAGCAGCAGGCAACGGCTTCAGGTGAGGTATAGGGTAAGGGTTAGGGTTAGGGTAAGGGTTATGTTTAGGTGAGGGTTAGAGTAAGGGTTAGGGTTCTGTCTTAGGAACAAGGCATGTCGGAACTGGCCACACAATACTGGCACACCAAGGGCTGAGTTGAGGGTGGGACTCAGTAAAATCCTCAGGCGATGGAATTATGGACAGGACAGGCCAAGAGGGTGGAATGCCCTCAGGGGAGCATGCTGGTTTCTATATATCTGAAGGTACTGGAATGCACAGAAGGAAAGGGTCATTATCTGCCTGAGAGGCTGAGTCTTTCCTACAGACTGACTTTTCCATCCACAGGAGGACCTGGGTTCAGTCCTCCGGTGTCCAGAGTCTGATCACGTAACCTAGGCTTAGGGTTTGGCTCTGGGAGAATGGCTGACCTGATTTGTCAGGGCAGAATTAGGCTTTCCACGGGACTCAGTTGAGGACGTAGCCCTGGCGGACCATCATATTCACGGATAGTGGTGTGGGGGTCCTAGGAAGGTGTTGGTAGAATAATCGGACAGGCAGATTTCTCCCGCCCCGAGGGTCTTCCACAGGGCTAAATTTCCCATTATCATAGTGGGCGGCACCCAGAGGGCTGGGATGGGAAGAAGGAATCCCCTACCTAGAGGGCTACCAGGGCAGGCAACCGGGGATAGAAGTCTGAGGAAGCACCCTCGGGTTAGGGTTAGGCCGATGCACATGGGAGGCCCTACCGGCCCTTGCTGAGGGATCATCAAACTCCTGGTTCCCGCTTCAGGTGGGCGCTCCTTGGAGCTGTGTCCCAAGGGGTGCATGGAGAGATCACCTGTTCTACGGATTCAGCTCATTTCTAAATGGCAAACGTTCCCATTGGGATCTATGGACATTGTGCGGTGCACCTCAGGGTTCCCGCATCTGCAGAGTTCATGGACCAGGCTACTGAGGACAGAAGCCTGAGCATGGGACAGGGACTTTGCATCAGTATTACCTTGAAGGTTATTTCACAAGTGAATGCTGTTGGTAACACCTGGGTGAGTCAGTGGGTTAGGCCACTGCCTTCAGCTCAGGACATGATCCCAGAGTCCTGGGATGGAGCCCCACATCGGGCTGTCTCCTCAGCAGGGAGCCTTCTTTCCCTTCTCTGGGCATGCAACACTGCCTACATCTTTTCGCTCCCTGCAAAGTGAAAAAGTAAAATCTTGAAGCAATCAATCAATAAATAAATAAATAATAAATATATAAAAGAGAGGGCATGATTTCCTATTGGAATCTAGGTCATTTGTGCGGGGCAGCTCAGGGTTCCCCCATGGGGAGAGTTTGGGAACCAGGCCTTTGAGGACAGAAGACTGAGCACATGAATTGGCCTTCGCATTATGCTAAGGCTGAAGGTCATTGCTATACGGTATGCTTTCCAGAACACCTGTGTACCTCATTGGATGTGACCTCTTGCCTCGGCCCAGGTCCAGATAGGGGAAGAGGAATCTAGTTTGACACCGGGCCCTCCCCACTGCAGGGAGCCTTATTCCCCCTTCCTTCAGACAACAACACAGCCTACTTGTGATCTCAGTCTGTCCAACAAATAAATAAAATCATTATAATAATATATATATTCAGGCATGTTTTATATAGTGATCAAGTGCAATTCTGCAGTTTGCCTCAGGGTTCTTCCATCGGGAGATTTTGGAAACCAGGCCTCTGAGGTTGGAAGGCTGAGCAGCCGGCAACGGCTTCAGGTGAGGTATAGGGTAAGGGTTAGGGTTAGGGTTAGGGTTAGGGTTATGTTTAGGTGAGGGATAGAGTAAGGGTTAGGGTTCTGTCTTAGGATCAAGGGATGTCGGAAATGGCCATACAATACTGGCACACCAAGGCCTGAGTTGAGGGTGGGACTCAGCAGAATCCTTAGGCGATGGAATTATGGACGGGACAGGCCAAGAGGGTGGAATGCCCTCAGGGGAGCATGCAGGTTTCTATATATCTGAAGGTACTGGATAGCACAGAAGGAAAGGGTCAGTTTCTGCCTGAGAGGCTGAGTCCTTCCTACAGACTGACTTTCCCATCCACAGGAGGACCTGGGTTCAGTCCTCCGGTGTCCAGAGTCTGATCACATAACCTAGGCTTAGGGTTTGGCTCTGGGAGAATGGCTAACCTGATTTGTCAGGGCAGAATTAGGCTTTCCACGGGACACAGTTGAGGACGTAGCCCTGGCGGACCATCATATTCCCGGATTGTGGTGTGGGGGTCCTAGGAAGGTGTTGGTAGAATGATCAGACAGGCAGATTTCTCCTGCCCCGAGGGTCTTCCACAGGGCTAAATTTCCCATTATCATAGTGGGCGGAACCCAGAGGCCTGCGATGGGAAGAAGGAATCCCCTACCTAGAGGGCTACCAGGGCAGGCAACCGGGGATAGAAGTCTGAAGAAGCACCCTCGGGTTAGGGTTAGGCCGATGCACATGGGAGGCCCTACCGGCCCTTGCTGAGGGATCATCAAACTCCTGGTTCCCGCTTCAGGTGGGCGCTCCTTGGAGCTGTGTCCCAAGGGGTGCATGCAGATTTCACCTGTTCTACGGATTCAGCTCATTTCTAAATGGCAAACGTTCCCATTGGGATCTATGGACATTGTGCGGTGCACCTCAGGGTTCCCGCATCTGCAGAGTTCATGGACCAGGCTACTGAGGACAGAAGCCTGAGCATGGGACAGGGACTTTGCATCAGTATTACCTTGAAGGTTATTTCACAAGTGAATGCTGTTGGTAACACCTGGGTGAGTCAGTGGGTTAGGCCACTGCCTTCAGCTCAGGACATGATCCCAGAGTCCTGGGATGGAGCCCCACATCGGGCTGTCTCCTCAGCAGGGAGCCTTCTTTCCCTTCTCTGGGCATGCAACACTGCCTACATCTTTTCGCTCCCTGCAAAGTGAAAAAGTAAAATCTTGAAGCAATCAATAAATAAATAAATAAATAAATAATAAATATATAAAAGAGAGGGCATGATTTCCTATTGGAATCTAGGTCATTTGTGCGGGGCAGCTCAGGGTTCCCCCATGGGGAGAGTTTGGGAACCAGGCCTTTGAGGACAGAAGACTGAGCACATGAATTGGCCTTCCATTATGCTAAGGCTGAAGGTCATTGCTATACTGTATGCTTTCCAGAACACCTGTGTACCTCATTGGATGTGACCTCTTGCCTCGGCCCAGGTTCAGACCCAGGGAAGAGGAATCTAGTTTGACACCGGGCCCTCCCCCTGCAGGGAGCCTTATTCCCCCTTCTTTCAGACAAAAACACAGCCTACTTGTGATCTCAGTCTGTCCAACAAATAAATAAAATCATTATAAAAATATATATATTCAGGCATGTTTTATATAGTGATCAAGTGCCATTCTGCAGTGTGCCTCAGGGTTCTTCCATCGGGAGATTTTGGGAACCAGGGCTCTGAGGTTGGAAGGCTGAGCAGCCGGCAACGGCTTCATGTGAGGTATAGGGTAAGGGTTAGGGTTAGGTTAGGGTTAGGGGTATGTTTAGGTGAGGGTTAGAGTAAGGGTTAGGGTTCTGTCTTAGGAACAAGGCATGTCGGAACTGGCCACACAATACTGGCACACCAAGGGCTGAGTTGAGGGTGGGACTCAGCAGAATCCTCAGGCGATGGAATTATGGACGGGACAGGCCAAGAGGGTGGAATGCCCTCAGGGGAGCATGCAGGTTTCTATATATCTGAAGGTACTGGATAGCACAGAAGGAAAGGGTCATTTTCTGCCTGAGAGGCTGAGTCCTTCCTACAGACTGACTTTCCCATCCACAGGAGGACCTGGGTTCAGTCCTCCGGTGTCAAGAGTCTGATCACGTAACCTAGGCTTAGGGTTTGGCTCTGGGACAATGGCTGACCTGATTTGTCAGGGCAGAATTAGGCTTTCCATGGGACTCAGTTGAGGACGTAGCCCTGGCGGACCATCCTATTCCCGGATTGTGGTGTGGGGGTCCTAGGAAGTTGTTGGTAGAATGATCAGACAGGCAGATTTCTCCTGCCCTGAGGGTCTTCCACAGGGCTAAATTTCCCATTATCATAGTGGGCGGAACCCAGAGGCTTGTGATGGGAAGAAGGAATCCCCTACCTAGAGGGCTACCAGGGCAGGCAACCGGGGATAGAAGTCTGAAGAAGCACCCTCGGGTTAGGGTTAGGCCGATGCACATGGGAGGCCCTACCGGCCCTTGCTGAGGGATCATCAAACTCCTGGTTCCCGCTTCAGGTGGGCGCTCCTTGGAGCTGTGTCCCAAGGGGTGCATGCAGATTTCACCTGTTCTACGGATTCAGCTCATTTCTAAAGGGCAAACGTTCCCATTGGGATCTATGGACATTGTGTGGTGCACCTCAGGGTTCCCGCATCTGCAGAGTTCATGGACCAGGCTACTGAGGACAGAAGCCTGCGCATGGGACAGGGGCTTTGCATCAGGATTACCTTGAAGGTTATTTCACAAGTGAATGCTGTTGGTAACACCTGGGTGAGTCAGTGGGTTAGGCCACTGCCTTCAGCTCAGGACATGATCCCAGAGTCCTGGGATGGAGCCCCACATCGGGCTGTCTCCTCAGCAGGGAGCCTTCTTTCCCTTCTCTGGGCATGCAACACTGCCTACATCTTTTCGCTCCCTGCAAAGTGAAAAAGTAAAATCTTGAAGCAATAAATAAATAAATAAATAAATAATAAATATATAAAAGAGAGGGCATGATTTCCTATTGGAATCTAGGTCATTTGTGCGGGGCAGCTCAGGGTTCCCCCATGGGGAGAGTTTGGGAACCAGGCCTTTGGGGACAGAAGACTGAGCACATGACTTGGGCTTCGCATTATGCTAAGGCTGAAGGTCATTGCTATAGGGTATGCTTTCCAGAACACCTGTGTACCTCATTGGATGTGACCTCTTGCCTCGGCCCAGGTCCAGATCCCAGGGAAGAGGAATCTAGTTTGACACCGGGCCCTCCCCACTGCAGGGAGCCTTATTCCCCCTTCCTTCAGACAACAACACAGCCTACTTGTGATCTCAGTCTGTCCAACAAATAAATAAAATCATTATAAAAATATATATATTCAGGCATGTTTTATATAGTGATCAAGTGCAATTCTGCAGTGTGGCTCAGGGTTCTTCCATCGGGAGATTTTGGGAACCAGGCCTCTGAGGTTGGAAGGCTGAGCAGCCGGCAACGGCTTCAGGTGAGGTATAGGGTAAGGGTTAGGGTTAGGGTTAGGGTTAGGGTTATGTTTAGGTGAGGGATAGAGTAAGGGTTAGGGTTCTGTCTTAGGAACAAGGCATGTCGGAACTGGCCACACAATACTGGCACTCCAAGGCCTGAGTTGAGGGTGGGACTCAGCAGAATCCTTAGGCGATGGAATTTTGAACGGGACAGGCCAAGAGGGTGGAATGCCCTCAGGGGAGCATGCAGGTTTCTATATATCTGAAGGTACTGGATAGCACAGAAGGAAAGGGTCAGTTTCTGCCTGAGAGGCTGAGTCCTTCCTACAGACTGACTTTCCCATCCACAGGAGGACCTGGGTTCAGTCCTCCGGTGTCCAGAGTCTGATCACGTAACCTAGGCTTAGGGTTTGGCTCTGGGAGAATGGCTGACCTGATTTGTCAGGGCAGAATTAGGCTTTCCACGGGACTCAGTTGAGGACGTAGCCCTGGCGGACCATCCTATTCCCGGATTGTGGTGTGGGGGTCCTAGGAAGGTGTTGGTAGAATGATCGGACAGGCAGATTTCTCCCGCCCCAAGGGTCTTCCACAGGGCTAAATTTCGCATTATCATAGTGGGCGGCACCCAGAGGCCTGCGATGGGAAGAAGGAATCCTCTACCTAGAGGGCTACCAGGGCAGGCAACCGGGGATAGAAGTCTGAAGAAGCACCCTCGGGTTAGGGTTAGGCCGATGCACATGGGAGGCCCTACCGGCCCTTGCTGAGGGATCATCAAACTCCTGGTTCCCGCTTCAGGTGGGCGCTCCTTGGTGCTGTGTCCCAAGGGGTGCATGCAGATTTCACCTGTTCTACGGATTCAGCTCATTTCTAAATGGCAAACGTTCCCATTGGGATCTATGGACATTGTGCGGTGCACCTCAGGGTTACCGCATCTGCAGAGTTCATGGACCAGGCTACTGAGGACAGAAGCCTGAGCATGGGACAGGGACTTTGCATCAGTATTACCTTGAAGGTTATTTCACAAGTGAATGCTGTTGGTAACACCTGGGTGAGTCAGTGGGTTAGGCCACTGCCTTCAGCTCAGGACATGATCCCAGAGTCCTGGGATGGAGCCCCACATCGGGCTGTCTCCTCAGCAGGGAGCCTTCTTTCCCTTCTCTGGGCATGCAACACTGCCTACATCTTTTCGCTCCCTGCAAAGTGAAAAAGTAAAATCTTGAAGCAATCAATCAATAAATAAATAAATAATAAATATATAAAAGAGAGGGCATGATTTCCTATTGGAATCTAGGTCATTTGTGCGGGGCAGCTCAGGGTTACCCCATGGGGAGACTTTGGGAACCAGGCCTTTGAGGACAGAAGACTGAGCACATGAATTGGCCTTCGCATTATGCCAAGGCTGAAGGTCATTGCTATACGGTATGCTTTCCAGAACACCTGTGTACCTCATTGGATGTGACCTCTTGCCTCGGCCCTGGTCCAGATCCCAGGGAAGAGGAATCTAGTTTTACACCGGGCCCTCCCCACTGCAGGGAGCCTTATTCCCCCTTCCTTCAGACAACAACACAGCCTACTTGTGATCTCAGTCTGTCCAACAAATGAATAAAATCATTATAAAAAAATATATATTCAGGCATGTTTTATATAGTGATCAAGTGCAATTCTGCAGTGTGCCTCAGGGTTCTTCCATCGGGAGATTTTGGGAACCAGGCCTCTGAGGTTGGAAGGCTGAGCAGCCGGCAACGGCTTCAGGTGAGGTATAGGGTAAGGGTTAGGGTTAGGGTTAGGGTTAGGGTTATGTTTAGGTGAGGGTTAGAGTAAGGGTTAGGGTTCTGTCTTAGGAACAAGGCATGTCGGAACTGGCACAAAATACTGGCACACCAAGGGCTGAGTTGAGGGTGGGACTCAGCAGAATCCTCAGGCGATGGAATTTTGGACGGGACAAGCCAAGAGGGTGGAATGCCCTCAGGGGAGCATGCAGGTTTTTATATATCTGATTGTACTGGATAGCACAGAAGGAAAGGGTCAGTTTCTGCCTGAGAGGCTGAGTCCTTCCTACAGACTGACTTTCCCATCCACAGGAGGACCTGGGTTCTGTCCTCCGGTGTCCAGAGTCTGATCACGTAACCTAGGCTTAGGGTTTGGCTCTGGGAGAATGGCTGACCTGATTTGTCAGGGCAGAATTAGGCTTTCCACGGGACTCAGTTGAGGACGTAGCCCTGGCGGACCATCCTATTCCCGGATTGTGGTGTGGGGGTCCTAGGAAGGTGTTGGTAGAATGATCGGACAGGCAGATTTCTCCTGCCCCGAGGGTCTTCCACAGGGCTAAATTTCCCATTATCATAGTGGGCGGCACCCAGAGGCTTGTGATGGGAAGAAGGAATCCCCTACCTAGAGGGCTACCAGGGCAGGCAACCGGGGATAGAAGTCTGAAGAAGCACCCTCGGGTTAGGGTTAGGCCGATGCACATGGGAGGCCCTACCGGCCCTTGCTGAGGGATCATCAAACTCCTGGTTCCCGCTTCAGATGGGCGCTCCTTGGAGCTGTGTCCCAAGGGGTGCATGCAAATTTCACCTGTTCTACGGATTCAGCTCATTTCTAAAGGGCAAACGTTCCCATTGGGATCTATGGACATTGTGTGGTGCACCTCAGGGTTCCCGCATCTGCAGAGTTCATGGACCAGGCTACTGAGGACAGAAGCCTGAGCATGGGACAGGGGCTTTGCATCAGGATTACCTTGAAGGTTATTTCACAAGTGAATGCTGTTGGTAACACCTGGGTGAGTCAGTGGGTTAGGCCACTGCCTTCAGCTCAGGACATGATCCCAGAGTCCTGGGATGGAGCCCCACATCAAGCTGTCTCCTCAGCAGGGAGCCTTCTTTCCCTTCTCTGGGCATGCAACTCTGCCTACATCTTTTCGCTCCCTGCAAAGTGAAAAAGTAAAATCTTGAAGCAATAAATAAATAAATAAATAAATAATAAATATATAAAAGAGAGGGCATGATTTCCTATTGGAATCTAGGTCATTTGTGCGGGGCAGCTCAGGGTTCCCCCATGGGGAGAGTTTGGGAACCAGGCCTTTGGGGACAGAAGACTGAGCACATGACTTGGGCTTCGCATTATGCTAAGGCTGAAGGTCATTGCTATAGGGTATGCTTTCCAGAACACCTGTGTACCTCATTGGATGTGACCTCTTGCCTCGGCCCAGGTCCAGATCCCAGGGAAGAGGAATCTAGTTTGACACCGGGCCCTCCCCACTGCAGGGAGCCTTATTCCCCCTTCCTTCAGACAACAACACAGCCTACTTGTGATCTCAGTCTGTCCAACAAATAAATAAAATCATTATAAAAATATATATATTCAGGCATGTTTTATATAGTGATCAAGTGCAATTCTGCAGTGTGGCTCAGGGTTCTTCCATCGGGAGATTTTGGGAACCAGGCCTCTGAGGTTGGAAGGCTGAGCAGCCGGCAATGGCTTCAGGTGAGGTATAGGGTAAGGGTTAGGGTTAGGGTTAGGGTTAGGGTTATGTTTAGGTGAGGGATAGAGTAAGGGTTAGGGTTCTGTCTTAGGAACAAGGCATGTCGGAACTGGCCACACAATACTGGCACTCCAAGGCCTGAGTTGAGGGTGGGACTCAGCAGAATCCTTAGGCGATGGAATTTTGGACGGGACAGGCCAAGAGGGTGGAATGCCCTCAGGGGAGCATGCAGGTTTCTATATATCTGAAGGTACTGGATAGCACAGAAGGAAAGGGTCAGTTTCTGCCTGAGAGGCTGAGTCCTTCCTACAGACTGACTTTCCCATCCACAGGAGGACCTGGGTTCAGTCCTCCGGTGTCCAGAGTCTGATCACGTAACCTAGGCTTAGGGTTTGGCTCTGGGAGAATGGCTGACCTGATTTGTCAGGGCAGAATTAGGCTTTCCACGGGACTCAGTTGAGGACGTAGCCCTGGCGGACCATCCTATTCCCGGATTGTGGTGTGGGGGTCCTAGGAAGGTGTTGGTAGAATGATCGGACAGGCAGATTTCTCCCGCCCCAAGGGTCTTCCACAGGGCTAAATTTCGCATTATCATAGTGGGCGGAACCCAGAGGCCTGCGATGGGAAGAAGGAATCCTCTACCTAGAGGGCTACCAGGGCAGGCAACCGGGGATAGAAGTCTGAAGAAGCACCCTCGGGTTAGGGTTAGGCCGATGCACATGGGAGGCCCTACCGGCCCTTGCTGAGGGATCATCAAACTCCTGGTTCCCGCTTCAGGTGGGCGCTCCTTGGTGCTGTGTCCCAAGGGGTGCATGCAGATTTCACCTGTTCTACGGATTCAGCTCATTTCTAAATGGCAAACGTTCCCATTGGGATCTATGGACATTGTGCGGTGCACCTCAGGGTTACCGCATCTGCAGAGTTCATGGACCAGGCTACTGAGGACAGAAGCCTGAGCATGGGACAGGGACTTTGCATCAGTATTACCTTGAAGGTTATTTCACAAGTGAATGCTGTTGGTAACACCTGGGTGAGTCAGTGGGTTAGGCCACTGCCTTCAGCTCAGGACATGATCCCAGAGTCCTGGGATGGAGCCCCACATCGGGCTGTCTCCTCAGCAGGGAGCCTTCTTTCCCTTCTCTGGGCATGCAACACTGCCTACATCTTTTCGCTCCCTGCAAAGTGAAAAAGTAAAATCTTGAAGCAATCAATCAATAAATAAATAAATAATAAATATATAAAAGAGAGGGCATGATTTCCTATTGGAATCTAGGTCATTTGTGCGGGGCAGCTCAGGGTTACCCCATGGGGAGACTTTGGGAACCAGGCCTTTGAGGACAGAAGACTGAGCACATGAATTGGCCTTCGCATTATGCCAAGGCTGAAGGTCATTGCTATACGGTATGCTTTCCAGAACACCTGTGTACCTCATTGGATGTGACCTCTTGCCTCGGCCCTGGTCCAGATCCCAGGGAAGAGTAATCTAGTTTTACACCGGGCCCTCCCCACTGCAGGGAGCCTTATTCCCCCTTCCTTCAGACAACAACACAGCCTACTTGTGATCTCAGTCTGTCCAACAAATGAATAAAATCATTATAAAAAAATATATATTCAGGCATGTTTTATATAGTGATCAAGTGCAATTCTGCAGTGTGCCTCAGGGTTCTTCCATCGGGAGATTTTGGGAACCAGGCCTCTGAGGTTGGAAGGCTGAGCAGCCGGCAACGGCTTCAGGTGAGGTATAGGGTAAGGGTTAGGGTTAGGGTTAGGGTTAGGGTTATGTTTAGGTGAGGGTTAGAGTAAGGGTTAGGGTTCTGTCTTAGGAACAAGGCATGTCGGAACTGGCACAAAATACTGGCACACCAAGGGCTGAGTTGAGGGTGGTACTCAGCAGAATCCTCAGGCGATGGAATTTTGGACGGGACAAGCCAAGAGGGTGGAATGCCCTCAGGGGAGCATGCAGGTTTTTATATATCTGATTGTACTGGATAGCACAGAAGGAAAGGGTCAGTTTCTGCCTGAGAGGCTGAGTCCTTCCTACAGACTGACTTTCCCATCCACAGGAGGACCTGGGTTCTGTCCTCCGGTGTCCAGAGTCTGATCACGTAACCTAGGCTTAGGGTTTGGCTCTGGGAGAATGGCTGACCTGATTTGTCAGGGCAGAATTAGGCTTTCCACGGGACTCAGTTGAGGACGTAGCCCTGGCGGACCATCCTATTCCCGGATTGTGGTGTGGGGGTCCTAGGAAGGTGTTGGTAGAATGATCGGACAGGCAGATTTCTCCTGCCCCGAGGGTCTTCCACAGGGCTAAATTTCCCATTATCATAGTGGGCGGCACCCAGAGGCTTGCGATGGGAAGAAGGAATCCCCTACCTAGAGGGCTACCAGGGCAGGCAACCGGGGATAGAAGTCTGAAGAAGCACCCTCGGGTTAGGGTTAGGCCGATGCACATGGGAGGCCCTACCGGCCCTTGCTGAGGGATCATCAAACTCCTGGTTCCCGCTTCAGATGGGCGCTCCTTGGAGCTGTGTCCCAAGGGGTGCATGCAAATTTCACCTGTTCTACGGATTCAGCTCATTTCTAAAGGGCAAACGTTCCCATTGGGATCTATGGACATTGTGCGTTGCACCTCAGGGTTCCCGCATCTGCAGAGTACATGGACCAGGCTACTGAGGACAGAAGCCTGAGCATGGGACAGGGGCTTTGCATCAGGATTACCTTGAAGGTTATTTCACAAGTGAATGCTGTTGGTAACACCTGGGTGAGTCAGTGGGTTAGGCCACTGCCTTCAGCTCAGGACATGATCCCAGAGTCCTGGGATGGAGCCCCACATCGGACTGTCTCCTCAGCAGGGAGCCTTCTTTCCCTTCTCTGGGCATGCAACACTGCCTACATCTTTTCGCTCCCTGCAAAGTGAAAAAGTAAAATCTTGAAGCAATAAATAAATAAATAAATAAGTAATAAATATATAAAAGAGAGGGCATGATTTCCTATTGGAATCTAGGTCATTTGTGCGGGGCAGCTCAAGGTTCCCCCATGGGGAGAGTTTGGGAACCAGGCCTTTGAGGACAGAAGACTGAGCACATGACTTGGGCTTCGCATTATGCTAAGGCTGAAGGTCATTGCTATAGGGTATGCTTTCCAGAACACCTGTGTACCTCATTGGATGTGACCTCTTGCCTCGGCCCTGGTCCAGATCCCAGGGAAGAGGAATCTAGTTTTACACCGGGCCCTCCCCACTGCAGGGAGCCTTATTCCCCCTTCCTTCAGACAACAACACAGCCTACTTGTGATCTCAGTCTGTCCAACAAATGAATAAAATCATTATAAAAAATATATATATTCAGGCATGTTTTATATAGTGATCAAGTGCAATTCTGCAGTGTGCCTCAGGGTTCTTCCATCGGGAGATTTTGGGAACCAGGCCTCTGAGGTTGGAAGGCTGAGCAGCCGGCAACGGCTTCAGGTGAGGTATAGGGTATGGGTTAGGGTTAGGGTTCGGGTTAGGGTTATGTTTAGGTGAGGGTTAGAGTAAGGGTTAGGGTTCTGTCTTAGGAACAAGGCATGTCGGAACTGGCCACACAATACTGGCACACCAAGGGCTGAGTTGAGGGTGGGACTCAGCAGAATCCTCAGGCGATGGAATTATGGACGGGACAGGCCAAGAGGGTGGAATGCCCTCAGGGGAGCATGCTGGTTTCTATATATCTGAAGGTAATGGATAGCACAGAAGGAAAGGGTCATTTTCTGCCTGAGAGGCTGAGTCTTTCCTACAGACTGACTTTCCCATCCACAGGAGGACCTGGGTTCAGTCCTCCGGTGTCCAGAGTCTGATCACGTAACCTAGGCTTAGGGTTTGGCTCTGGGAGAATGGCTGACCTGATTTGTCAGGGCAGAATTAGGCTTTCCACGGGACTCAGTTGAGGACGTAGCCCTGGCGGACCATCCTATTCCCGGAGTGTGGTGTGGGGGTCCTAGGAAGGTGTTGGTAGAATGATCGGACAGGCAGATTTCTCCCGCCCCGAGGGTCTTCCACAGGGCTAAATTTCCCATTATCATAGTGGGCGGCACCCAGAGGCCTGCGATGGGAAGAAGGAATCCCCTACCTAGAGGGCTACCAGGGCAGGCAACCGGGGATAGAAGTCTGAAGAAGCACCCTCGGGTTAGGGTTAGGCCGATGCACATGGGAGGCCTTACCGGCCCTTGCTGAGGGATCATCAAACTCCGGGTTCACGCTTAAGGTGGGCGCTCCTTGGAGCTGTGTCCCAAGGGGTGCATGCAGATTTCACCTGTTCTACAGATTCAGCTCATTTCTAAAGGGCAAACGTTCCCTTTGGGATCTATGGACATTGTGCGGTGCACCTCAGGGTTCCCGCATCTGCAGAGTTCATGGACCAGGCTACTGAGGACAGAAGCCTGAGCATGGGACAGGGGCTTTGCATCAGGATTACCTTGAAGGTTATTTCACAAGTGAATGCTGTTGGTAACACCTGGGTGAGTCAGTGGGTTAGGCCACTGCCTTCAGCTCAGGACATGATCCCAGAGTCCTGGGATGGAGCCCCACATCGGGCTGTCTCCTCAGCAGGGAGCCTTCTTTCCCTTCTCTGGGCATGCAACACTGCCTACATCTTTTCGCTCCCTGCAAAGTGAAAAAGTAAAACCTTGAAGCAATAAATAAATAAATAAATAAATAATAAATATATAAAAGAGAGGGCATGATTTCCTATTGGAATCTAGGTCATTTGTGCGGGGCAGCTCAGGGTTCCCCCATGGGGAGAGTTTGGGAACCAGGCCTTTGAGGACAGAAGACTGAGCACATGACTTGGGCTTCGCATTATGCTAAGGCTGAAGGTCATTGCTATAGGGTATGCTTTCCAGAACACCTGTGTACCTCATTGGATGTGACCTCTTGCCTCGGCCCAGGTCCAGATCCCAGGGAAGAGGAATCTAGTTTGACACCGGGCCCTCCCCACTGCAGGGAGCCTTATTCCCCCTTCCTTCAGACAACAACACAGCCTACTTGTGATCTCAGTCTGTCCAACAAATAAATAAAATCATTATAAAAATATATATATTCAGGCATGTTTTATATAGTGATCAAGTGCAATTCTGCAGTGTGCCTCAGGGTTCTTGCATCGGGAGATTTTGGGAACCAGGCCTCTGAGGTTGGAAGGCTGAGCAGCCGGCAACGGCTTCAGGTGAGGTATAGGGTAAGGGTTAGGGTTAGGGTTAGGGTTAGGGTTAGGGTTATGTTTAGGTGAGGGATAGAGTAAGGGTTAGGGTTCTGTCTTAGGAACAAGGCATGTCGGAACTGGCCACACAATACTGGCACTCCAAGGCCTGAGTTGAGGGTGGGACTCAGCAAAATCCTTAGGCGATGGAATTTTGGACGGGACAGGCCAAGAGGGTGGAATGCCCTCAGGGGAGCATGCAGGTTTCTATATATCTGAAGGTACTGGATAGCACAGAAGGAAAGGGTCAGTTTCTGCCTGAGAGGCTGAGTCCTTCCTACAGACTGACTTTCCCATCCACAGGAGGACCTGGGTTCAGTCCTCCGGTGTCCAGAGTCTGATCACGTAACCTAGGCTTAGCGTTTGGCTCTGGAAGAATGGCTGACCTGATTTGTCAGGGCCGAATTAGGCTTTCGACGGGACTCAGTTGAGGACGTAGCCCTGGCGGACCATCCTATTCCCGGATTGTGGTGTGGGGGTCCTAGGAAGGTGTTGGTAGAATGATCGGACAGGCAGATTTCTCCCGCCCCAAGGGTCTTCCACAGGGCTAAATTTCCCATTATCATAGTGGGCGGCACCCAGAGTACTGCGATGGGAAGAAGGAATCCCCTACCTAGAGGGCTACCAGGGCAGGCAACCGGAAATAGAAGTCTGAAGAAGCACCCTCGGGTTAGGTTTAGGCCGATGCACATGGGAGGCCCTACCGGCCCTTGCTGAGGGATCATCAAACTTCTGGTTCCCGCTTCAGGTGGGCGCTCCTTGGAGCTGTGTCCCAAGGGGTGCATGCAGATTTCACCTGTTCTACGGATTCAGCTCATTTCTAAAGGGCAAACGTTCCCATTGGGATCTATGGACATTGTGAGGTGCACCTCAGGGTTCCCGCATCTGCAGAGTTCATGGACCAGGCTACTGAGGACAGAAGCCTGAGCATGGGACAGGGGCTTTGCATCAGGATTACCGTGAAGGTTATTTCACAAGTAAATGCTGTTGGTAACACCTGGGTGAGTCAGTGGGTTAGGCCACTGCCTTCTGCTCAGGACATGATCCCAGAGTCCTGGGATGGAGCCCCACATCGGGCTGTCTCCTCAGCAGGGAGCCTTCTTTCCCTTCTCTGGGCGTGCAACACTGCCTACATCTTTTCGCTCCCTGCAAAGTGAAAAAGTAAAATCTTGAAGCAATAAATAAATAAATAAATAAATAATAAATATATAAAAGAGAGGTCATGATTTCCTATTGGAATCTAGGTCATTTGTGCGGGGCAGCTCAGGGTTCCCCCATGGGGAGAGTTTGGGAACCTGGCCTTTGAGGACAGAAGACTGAGCACATGACTTGGGCTTCGCATTATGCTAAGGCTGAAGGTCATTGCTATAGGGTATGCTTTCCAGAACACCTGTGTACCTCATTGGATGTGACCTCTTGCCTCGGCCCAGGTCCAGATCCCAGGGAAGAGGAATCTAGTTTGACACCGGGCCCTCCCCACTGCAGGGAGCCTTATTCCCCATTCCTTCAGACAACAACACAGCCTACTTGTGATCTCAGTCTGTCCAACAAATAAATAAAATCATTATAAAATAATATATTCAGGCATGTTCTATATAGTGATCAAGTGCAATTCTGCAGTGTGGCTCAGGGTTCTTCCATCGGGAGATTTTGGAAACCAGGCCTCTGAGGTTGGAAGGCTGAGCAGCCGGCAACGGCTTCATGTGAGGTATAGGGTAAGGGTTTGGGTTAGGGTAAGGGTTATGTTTAGGTGAGGGTTAGAGAAAGGGTTAGGGTTATGTCTTAGGAACAAGGCATGTCGAAACTGACCACACAATACTGGCACACCAAGGGCTGAATTGAGGGTGGGACTCAGCAGAATCCTCAGGCGATGGAATTATGGACGGGACAGGCCAAGAGGGTGGAATGCCCTCAGGGGAGCATGCAGGTTTCTATATATCTGAAGGTACTGGATACCACAGAAGGAAAGGGTCAGTTTCTGCCTGAGAGGCTGAGTCCTTCCTACAGACTGACTTTCCCATCCACAGGAGGACCTGGGTTCAGTCCTCTGGTGTCCAGAGTCTGATCACGTAACCTAGGCTTAGGGTTTGGCTCTGGGAGAATGGCTGACCTGATTTGTCAGGGCAGAATTAGGCTTTCCACGGGACACAGTTGAGGACGTAGCCCTGGCGGACCATCATATTCCCGGATTGTGGTGTGGGGGTCCTAGGAAGGTGTTGGTAGAATGATCGGACAGGCAGATTTCTCCTGCCCCGAGTGTCTTCCACAGGGCTAAATTTCCCATTATCATAGTGGGCGGAACCCAGAGGCCTGCGATGGGAAGAAGGAATCCCCTACCTAGAGGGCTACCAGGGCAGGCAACCGGGGATAGAAGTCTGAAGAAGAACCCTCGGGTTAGGGTTAGGCCGATGCACATGGGAGGCTCTACCGGCCCTTGCTGAGGGATCATCAAACTCCTGGTTCCCGCTTCAGGTGGTCGCTCCTTGGAGCTGTGTCCCAAGGGGTGCATGGAGAGATCACCTGTTCTACGGATTCAGCTCATTTCTAAAGGGCAAACGTTCCCATTGGGATCTATGGACATTGTGCGGTGCACCTCAGGGTTCCCGCATCTGCAGAGTTCATGGACCAGGCTACTGAGGACAGAAGCCTGAGCATGGGACAGGGGCTTTGCATCAGGATTCCCGTGAAGGTTATTTGACAAGTGAATGCTGTTGGTAACACCTGGGTGAGTCAGTGGGTTAGGCCATTGCCTTCAGCTCAGGACATGATCCCAGAGTCCTGGGATGGAGCCCCATATTGGGCTGTCTCCTCAGCAGGGAGCCTTCTTTCCCTTCTCTGGGCATGCAACACTGCATACATCTTTTCGCTCCCTGCAAAGTGAAAAAGTAAAATCTTGAAGCAATCAATCAATAAATAAATAAATAATAAATATATAAAAGAGAGGGCATGAATTCCTATTGGAATCTAGGTCATTTGTGCGGGGCAGCTCAGGGTTCCCCCATGGGGAGAGTTTGGGAACCAGGCCTTTGAGGACAGAAGACTGAGCACATGACTTGGGCTTCGTATTATGCTAAGGCTGAAGGTCATTGCTATAGGGTAAGCTTTCCAGAACACCTGTGTACCTCATTGGATGTGACCTCTTGCCTCGGCCCAGGTCAAGATCCCAGGGAAGAGGAATCTAGTTTGACACCGGGCCCTCCCCACTGCAGGGAGCCTTATTCCCCCTTCCTTCAGACAACAACACAGCCTACTTGTGATCTCAGTCTGTCCAACAAATAAATAAAATCATTATAAAAAAATATATATTCAGGCATGTTTTATATAGTGATCAAGTGCAATTCTGCAGTGTGCCTCAGGGTTCTTCCATCGGGAGATTTTGGAAACCAGGCCTCTGAAGTTGGAAGGCTGAGCAGCAGGCAACGGCTTCAGGTGAGGTATAGGGTAAGGGTTAGGGTTAGGGTAAGGGTTATGTTTAGGTGAGGGTTAGAGTAAGGGTTAGGGTTCTGTCTTAGGAACAAGGCATGTCGGAACTGGCCACACAATACTGGCACACCAAGGGCTGAGTTGAGGGTGGGACTCAGTAAAATCCTCAGGCGATGGAATTATGGACAGGACAGGCCAAGAGGGTGGAATGCCCTCAGGGGAGCATGCTGGTTTCTATATATCTGAAGGTACTGGATAGCACAGAAGGAAAGGGTCATTTTCTGCCTGAGAGGCTGAGTCTTTCCTACAGACTGACTTTTCCATCCACAGGAGGACCTGGGTTCAGTCCTCCGGTGTCCAGAGTCTGATCACGTAACCTAGGCTTAGGGTTTGGCTCTGGGAGAATGGCTGACCTGATTTGTCAGGGCAGAATTAGGCTTTCCACGGGACTCAGTTGAGGACGTAGCCCTGGCGGACCATCATATTCACGGATAGTGGTGTCGGGTCCTAGGAAGGTGTTGGTAGAATAATCGGACAGGCAGATTTCTCCCGCCCCGAGGGTCTTCCACAGGGCTAAATTTCCCATTATCATAGTGGGCGGCACCCAGAGGGCTGGGATGGGAAGAAGGAATCCCCTACCTAGAGGGCTACCAGGGCAGGCAACCGGGGATAGAAGTCTGAGGAAGCACCCTCGGGTTAGGGTTAGGCCGATGCACATGGGAGGCCCTACCGGCCCTTGCTGAGGGATCATCAAACTCCTGGTTCCCGCTTCAGGTGGGCGCTCCTTGGAGCTGTGTCCCAAGGGGTGCATGGAGAGATCACCTGTTCTACGGATTCAGCTCATTTCTAAATGGCAAACGTTCCCATTGGGATCTATGGACATTGTGCGGTGCACCTCAGGGTTCCCGCATCTGCAGAGTTCATGGACCAGGCTACTGAGGACAGAAGCCTGAGCATGGGACAGGGACTTTGCATCAGTATTACCTTGAAGGTTATTTCACAAGTGAATGCTGTTGGTAACACCTGGGTGAGTCAGTGGGTTAGGCCACTGCCTTCAGCTCAGGACATGATCCCAGAGTCCTGGGATGGAGCCCCACATCGGGCTGTCTCCTCAGCAGGGAGCCTTCTTTCCCTTCTCTGGGCATGCAACACTGCCTACATCTTTTCGCTCCCTGCAAAGTGAAAAAGTAAAATCTTGAAGCAATCAATCAATCAATAAATAAATAATAAATATATAAAAGAGAGGGCATGATTTCCTATTGGAATCTAGGTCATTTGTGCGGGGCAGCTCAGGGTTCCCCCATGGGGAGAGTTTGGGAACCAGGCCTTTGAGGACAGAAGACTGAGCACATGAATTGGCCTTCGCATTATGCTAAGGCTGAAGGTCATTGCTATACGGTATGCTTTCCAGAACACCTGTGTACCTCATTGGATGTGACCTCTTGCCTCGGCCCAGGTCCAGATAGGGGAAGAGGAATCTAGTTTGACACCGGGCCCTCCCCACTGCAGGGAGCCTTATTCCCCCTTCCTTCAGACAACAACACAGCCTACTTGTGATCTCAGTCTGTCCAACAAATAAATAAAATCATTATAAAAATATATATATTCAGGCATGTTTTATATAGTGATCAAGTGCAATTCTGCAGTTTGCCTCAGGGTTCTTCCATCGGGAGATTTTGGAAACCAGGCCTCTGAGGTTGGAAGGCTGAGCAGCCGGCAACGGCTTCAGGTGAGGTATAGGGTAAGGGTTAGGGTTAGGGTTAGGGTTAGGGTTATGTTTAGGTGAGGGATAGAGTAAGGGTTAGGGTTCTGTCTTAGGAACAAGGCATGTCGGAACTGGCCACACAATACTGGCACTCCAAGGCCTGAGTTGAGGGTGGGACTCAGCAGAATCCTTAGGCGATGGAATTTTGGACGGGACAGGCCAAGAGGGTGGAATGCCCTCAGGGGAGCATGCAGGTTTCTATATATCTGAAGGTACTGGATAGCACAGAAGGAAAGGGTCAGTTTCTGCCTGAGAGGCTGAGTCCTTCCTACAGACTGACTTTCCGATCCACAGGAGGACCTGGGTTCAGTCCTCCGGTGTCCAGAGTCTGATCACGTAACCTAGGCTTAGCGTTTGGCTCTGGAAGAATGGCTGACCTGATTTGTCAGGGCCGAATTAGGCTTTCGACGGGACTCAGTTGAGGACGTAGCCCTGGCGGACCATCCTATTCCCGGATTGTGGTGTGGGGGTCCTAGGAAGGTGTTGGTAGAATGATCGGACAGGCAGATTTCTCCCGCCCCAAGGGTCTTCCACAGGGCTAAATTTCCCATTATCATAGTGGGCGGCACCCAGAGGCCTGCGATGGGAAGAAGGAATCCCCTACCTAGAGGGCTACCAGGGCAGGCAACCGGGGATAGAAGTCTGAAGAAGCACCCTCGGGTTAGGTTTAGGCCGATGCACATGGGAGGCCCTACCGGCCCTTGCTGAGGGATCATCAAACTTCTGGTTCCCGCTTCAGGTGGGCGCTCCTTGGAGCTGTGTCCCAAGGGGTGCATGCAGATTTCACCTGTTCTACGGATTCAGCTCATTTCTAAAGGGCAAACGTTCCCATTGGGATCTATGGACATTGTGAGGTGCACCTCAGGGTTCCCGCATCTGCAGAGTTCATGGACCAGGCTACTGAGGACAGAAGCCTGAGCATGGGACAGGGGCTTTGCATCAGGATTACCGTGAAGGTTATTTCACAAGTAAATGCTGTTGGTAACACCTGGGTGAGTCAGTGGGTTAGGCCACTGCCTTCTGCTCAGGACATGATCCCAGAGTCCTGGGATGGAGCCCCACATCGGGCTGTCTCCTCAGCAGGGAGCCTTCTTTCCCTTCTCTGGGCGTGCAACACTGCCTACATCTTTTCGCTCCCTGCAAAGTGAAAAAGTAAAATCTTGAAGCAATAAATAAATAAATAAATAAATAATAAATATATAAAAGAGAGGGCATGATTTCCTATTGGAATCTAGGTCATTTGTGCGGGGCAGCTCAGGGTTCCCCCATGGGGAGAGTTTGGGAACCTGGCCTTTGAGGACAGAAGACTGAGCACATGACTTGGGCTTCGCATTATGCTAAGGCTGAAGGTCATTGCTATAGGGTATGCTTTCCAGAACACCTGTGTACCTCATTGGATGTGACCTCTTGCCTCGGCCCAGGTCCAGATCCCAGGGAAGAGGAATCTAGTTTGACACCGGGCCCTCCCCACTGCAGGGAGCCTTATTCCCCATTCCTTCAGACAACAACACAGCCTACTTGTGATCTCAGTCTGTCCAACAAATAAATAAAATCATTATAAAATAATATATTCAGGCATGTTCTATATAGTGATCAAGTGCAATTCTGCAGTGTGGCTCAGGGTTCTTCCATCGGGAGATTTTGGAAACCAGGCCTCTGAGGTTGGAAGGCTGAGCAGCATGCAACGGCTTCAGGTGAGGTATAGGGTAAGGGTTTGGGTTAGGGTAAGGGTTATGTTTAGGTGAGGGTTAGAGAAAGGGTTAGGGTTATGTCTTAGGAACAAGGCATGTCGAAACTGGCCACACAATACTGGCACACCAAGGGCTGAATTGAGGGTGGGACTCAGCAGAATCCTCAGGCGATGGAATTATGGACGGGACAGGCCAAGAGGGTGGAATGCCCTCAGGGGAGCATGCAGGTTTCTATATATCTGAAGGTACTGGATACCACAGAAGGAAAGGGTCAGTTTCTGCCTGAGAGGCTGAGTCCTTCCTACAGACTGACTTTCCCATCCACAGGAGGACCTGGGTTCAGTCCTCTGGTGTCCAGAGTCTGATCACGTAACCTAGGCTTAGGGTTTGGCTCTGGGAGAATGGCTGACCTGATTTGTCAGGGCAGAATTAGGCTTTCCACGGGACACAGTTGAGGACGTAGCCCTGGCGGACCATCATATTCCCGGATTGTGGTGTGGGGGTCCTAGGAAGGTGTTGGTAGAATGATCAGACAGGCAGATTTCTCCTGCCCCGAGTGTCTTCCACAGGGCTAAATTTCCCATTATCATAGTGGGCGGAACCCAGAGGCCTGCGATGGGAAGAAGGAATCCCCTACCTAGAGGGCTACCAGGGCAGGCAACCGGGGATAGAAGTCTGAAGAAGAACCCTCGGGTTAGGGTTAGGCCGATGCACATGGGAGGCTCTACCGGCCCTTGCTGAGGGATCATCAAACTCCTGGTTCCCGCTTCAGGTGGTCGCTCCTTGGAGCTGTGTCCCAAGGGGTGCATGGAGAGATCACCTGTTCTACGGATTCAGCTCATTTCTAAAGGGCAAACGTTCCCATTGGGATCTATGGACATTGTGCGGTGCACCTCAGGGTTCCCGCATCTGCAGAGTTCATGGACCAGGCTACTGAGGACAGAAGCCTGAGCATGGGACAGGGGCTTTGCATCAGGATTCCCGTGAAGGTTATTTGACAAGTGAATGCTGTTGGTAACACCTGGGTGAGTCAGTGGGTTAGGCCATTGCCTTCAGCTCAGGACATGATCCCAGAGTCCTGGGATGGAGCCCCATATTGGGCTGTCTCCTCAGCAGGGAGCCTTCTTTCCCTTCTCTGGGCATGCAACACTGCATACATCTTTTCGCTCCCTGCAAAGTGAAAAAGTAAAATCTTGAAGCAATCAATCAATAAATAAATAAATAATAAATATATAAAAGAGAGGGCATGAATTCCTATTGGAATCTAGGTCATTTGTGCGGGGCAGCTCAGGGTTCCCCCATGGGGAGAGTTTGGGAACCAGGCCTTTGAGGACAGAAGACTGAGCACATGACTTGGGCTTCGTATTATGCTAAGGCTGAAGGTCATTGCTATAGGGTAAGCTTTCCAGAACACCTGTGTACCTCATTGGATGTGACCTCTTGCCTCGGCCCAGGTCAAGATCCCAGGGAAGAGGAATCTAGTTTGACACCGGGCCCTCCCCACTGCAGGGAGCCTTATTCCCCCTTCCTTCAGACAACAACACAGCCTACTTGTGATCTCAGTCTGTCCAACAAATAAATAAAATCATTATAAAAAAATATATATTCAGGCATGTTTTATATAGTGATCAAGTGCAATTCTGCAGTGTGCCTCAGGGTTCTTCCATCGGGAGATTTTGGAAACCAGGCCTCTGAAGTTGGAAGGCTGAGCAGCAGGCAACGGCTTCAGGTGAGGTATAGGGTAAGGGTTAGGGTTAGGGTAAGGGTTATGTTTAGGTGAGGGTTAGAGTAAGGGTTAGGGTTCTGTCTTAGGAACAAGGCATGTCGGAACTGGCCACACAATACTGGCACACCAAGGGCTGAGTTGAGGGTGGGACTCAGTAAAATCCTCAGGCGATGGAATTATGGACAGGACAGGCCAAGAGGGTGGAATGCCCTCAGGGGAGCATGCTGGTTTCTATATATCTGAAGGTACTGGATAGCACAGAAGGAAAGGGTCATTTTCTGCCTGAGAGGCTGAGTCTTTCCTACAGACTGACTTTTCCATCCACAGGAGGACCTGGGTTCAGTCCTCCGGTGTCCAGAGTCTGATCACGTAACCTAGGCTTAGGGTTTGGCTCTGGGAGAATGGCTGACCTGATTTGTCAGGGCAGAATTAGGCTTTCCACGGGACTCAGTTGAGGACGTAGCCCTGGCGGACCATCATATTCACGGATAGTGGTGTCGGGTCCTAGGAAGGTGTTGGTAGAATAATCGGACAGGCAGATTTCTCCCGCCCCGAGGGTCTTCCACAGGGCTAAATTTCCCATTATCATAGTGGGCGGCACCCAGAGGGCTGGGATGGGAAGAAGGAATCCCCTACCTAGAGGGCTACCAGGGCAGGCAACCGGGGATAGAAGTCTGAGGAAGCACCCTCGGGTTAGGGTTAGGCCGATGCACATGGGAGGCCCTACCGGCCCTTGCTGAGGGATCATCAAACTCCTGGTTCCCGCTTCAGGTGGGCGCTCCTTGGAGCTGTGTCCCAAGGGGTGCATGGAGAGATCACCTGTTCTACGGATTCAGCTCATTTCTAAATGGCAAACGTTCCCATTGGGATCTATGGACATTGTGCGGTGCACCTCAGGGTTCCCGCATCTGCAGAGTTCATGGACCAGGCTACTGAGGACAGAAGCCTGAGCATGGGACAGGGACTTTGCATCAGTATTACCTTGAAGGTTATTTCACAAGTGAATGCTGTTGGTAACACCTGGGTGAGTCAGTGGGTTAGGCCACTGCCTTCAGCTCAGGACATGATCCCAGAGTCCTGGGATGGAGCCCCACATCGGGCTGTCTCCTCAGCAGGGAGCCTTCTTTCCCTTCTCTGGGCATGCAACACTGCCTACATCTTTTCGCTCCCTGCAAAGTGAAAAAGTAAAATCTTGAAGCAATCAATCAATCAATAAATAAATAATAAATATATAAAAGAGAGGGCATGATTTCCTATTGGAATCTAGGTCATTTGTGCGGGGCAGCTCAGGGTTCCCCCATGGGGAGAGTTTGGGAACCAGGCCTTTGAGGACAGAAGACTGAGCACATGAATTGGCCTTCGCATTATGCTAAGGCTGAAGGTCATTGCTATACGGTATGCTTTCCAGAACACCTGTGTACCTCATTGGATGTGACCTCTTGCCTCGGCCCAGGTCCAGATAGGGGAAGAGGAATCTAGTTTGACACCGGGCCCTCCCCACTGCAGGGAGCCTTATTCCCCCTTCCTTCAGACAACAACACAGCCTACTTGTGATCTCAGTCTGTCCAACAAATAAATAAAATCATTATAAAAATATATATATTCAGGCATGTTTTATATAGTGATCAAGTGCAATTCTGCAGTTTGCCTCAGGGTTCTTCCATCGGGAGATTTTGGAAACCAGGCCTCTGAGGTTGGAAGGCTGAGCAGCCGGCAACGGCTTCAGGTGAGGTATAGGGTAAGGGTTAGGGTTAGGGTTAGGGTTAGGGTTATGTTTAGGTGAGGGATAGAGTAAGGGTTAGGGTTCTGTCTTAGGAACAAGGCATGTCGGAACTGGCCACACAATACTGGCACTCCAAGGCCTGAGTTGAGGGTGGGACTCAGCAGAATCCTTAGGCGATGGAATTTTGGACGGGACAGGCCAAGAGGGTGGAATGCCCTCAGGGGAGCATGCAGGTTTCTATATATCTGAAGGTACTGGATAGCACAGAAGGAAAGGGTCAGTTTCTGCCTGAGAGGCTGAGTCCTTCCTACAGACTGACTTTCCGATCCACAGGAGGACCTGGGTTCAGTCCTCCGGTGTCCAGAGTCTGATCACGTAACCTAGGCTTAGCGTTTGGCTCTGGAAGAATGGCTGACCTGATTTGTCAGGGCCGAATTAGGCTTTCGACGGGACTCAGTTGAGGACGTAGCCCTGGCGGACCATCCTATTCCCGGATTGTGGTGTGGGGGTCCTAGGAAGGTGTTGGTAGAATGATCGGACAGGCAGATTTCTCCCGCCCCAAGGGTCTTCCACAGGGCTAAATTTCCCATTATCATAGTGGGCGGCACCCAGAGGCCTGCGATGGGAAGAAGGAATCCCCTACCTAGAGGGCTACCAGGGCAGGCAACCGGAAATAGAAGTCTGAAGAAGCACCCTCGGGTTAGGTTTAGGCCGATGCACATGGGAGGCCCTACCGGCCCTTGCTGAGGGATCATCAAACTTCTGGTTCCCGCTTCAGGTGGGCGCTCCTTGGAGCTGTGTCCCAAGGGGTGCATGCAGATTTCACCTGTTCTACGGATTCAGCTCATTTCTAAAGGGCAAACGTTCCCATTGGGATCTATGGACATTGTGAGGTGCACCTCAGGGTTCCCGCATCTGCAGAGTTCATGGACCAGGCTACTGAGGACAGAAGCCTGAGCATGGGACAGGGGCTTTGCATCAGGATTACCGTGAAGGTTATTTCACAAGTAAATGCTGTTGGTAACACCTGGGTGAGTCAGTGGGTTAGGCCACTGCCTTCTGCTCAGGACATGATCCCAGAGTCCTGGGATGGAGCCCCACATCGGGCTGTCTCCTCAGCAGGGAGCCTTCTTTCCCTTCTCTGGGCGTGCAACACTGCCTACATCTTTTCGCTCCCTGCAAAGTGAAAAAGTAAAATCTTGAAGCAATAAATAAATAAATAAATAAATAATAAATATATAAAAGAGAGGGCATGATTTCCTATTGGAATCTAGGTCATTTGTGCGGGGCAGCTTAGGGTTTCCCCATGGGGAGAGTTTGGGAACCTGGCCTTTGAGGACAGAAGACTGAGCACATGACTTGGGCTTCGCATTATGCTAAGGCTGAAGGTCATTGCTATAGGGTATGCTTTCCAGAACACCTGTGTACCTCATTGGATGTGACCTCTTGCCTCGGCCCAGGTCCAGATCCCAGGGAAGAGGAATCTAGTTTGACACCGGGCCCTCCCCACTGCAGGGAGCCTTATTCCCCATTCCTTCAGACAACAACACAGCCTACTTGTGATCTCAGTCTGTCCAACAAATAAATAAAATCATTATAAAATAATATATTCAGGCATGTTCTATATAGTGATCAAGTGCAATTCTGCAGTGTGGCTCAGGGTTCTTCCATCGGGAGATTTTGGAAACCAGGCCTCTGAGGTTGGAAGGCTGAGCAGCATGCAACGGCTTCAGGTGAGGTATAGGGTAAGGGTTTGGGTTAGGGTAAGGGTTATGTTTAGGTGAGGGTTAGAGAAAGGGTTAGGGTTATGTCTTAGGAACAAGGCATGTCGAAACTGGCCACACAATACTGGCACACCAAGGGCTGAATTGAGGGTGGGACTCAGCAGAATCCTCAGGCGATGGAATTATGGACGGGACAGGCCAAGAGGGTGGAATGCCCTCAGGGGAGCATGCAGGTTTCTATATATCTGAAGGTACTGGATACCACAGAAGGAAAGGGTCAGTTTCTGCCTGAGAAAATGAGTCCTTCCTACAGACTGACTTTCCCATCCACAGGAGGACCTGGGTTCAGTCCTCCGGTGTCCAGAGTCTGATCACGTAACCTAGGCTTAGGGTTTGGCTCTGGGAGAATGGCTAACCTGATTTGTCAGGGCAGAATTAGGCTTTCCACGGGACACAGTTGAGGACGTAGCCCTGGCGGACCATCATATTCCCGGATTGTGGTGTGGGGGTCCTAGGAAGGTGTTGGTAGAATGATCAGACAGGCAGATTTCTCCTGCCCCGAGGGTCTTCCACAGGGCTAAATTTCCCATTATCATAGTGGGCGGAACCCAGAGGCCTGCGATGGGAAGAAGGAATCCCCTACCTAGAGGGCTACCAGGGCAGGCAACCGGGGATAGAAGTCTGAAGAAGAACCCTCGGGTTAGGGTTAGGCCGATGCACATGGGAGGCTCTACCGGCCCTTGCTGAGGGATCATCAAACTCCTGGTTCCCGCTTCAGGTGGTCGCTCCTTGGAGCTGTGTCCCAAGGGGTGCATGGAGAGATCACCTGTTCTACGGATTCAGCTCATTTCTAAAGGGCAAACGTTCCCATTGGGATCTATGGACATTGTGCGGTGCACCTCAGGGTTCCCGCATCTGCAGAGTTCATGGACCAGGCTACTGAGGACAGAAGCCTGAGCATGGGACAGGGGCTTTGCATCAGGATTCCCGTGAAGGTTATTTGACAAGTGAATGCTGTTGGTAACACCTGGGTGAGTCAGTGGGTTAGGCCATTGCCTTCAGCTCAGGACATGATCCCAGAGTCCTGGGATGGAGCCCCATATTGGGCTGTCTCCTCAGCAGGGAGCCTTCTTTCCCTTCTCTGGGCATGCAACACTGCATACATCTTTTCGCTCCCTGCAAAGTGAAAAAGTAAAATCTTGAAGCAATCAATCAATAAATAAATAAATAATAAATATATAAAAGAGAGGGCATGAATTCCTATTGGAATCTAGGTCATTTGTGCGGGGCAGCTCAGGGTTCCCCCATGGGGAGAGTTTGGGAACCAGGCCTTTGAGGACAGAAGACTGAGCACATGACTTGGGCTTCGTATTATGCTAAGGCTGAAGGTCATTGCTATAGGGTAAGCTTTCCAGAACACCTGTGTACCTCATTGGATGTGACCTCTTGCCTCGGCCCAGGTCAAGATCCCAGGGAAGAGGAATCTAGTTTGACACCGGGCCCTCCCCACTGCAGGGAGCCTTATTCCCCCTTCCTTCAGACAACAACACAGCCTACTTGTGATCTCAGTCTGTCCAACAAATAAATAAAATCATTATAAAAAAATATATATTCAGGCATGTTTTATATAGTGATCAAGTGCAATTCTGCAGTGTGCCTCAGGGTTCTTCCATCGGGAGATTTTGGAAACCAGGCCTCTGAAGTTGGAAGGCTGAGCAGCAGGCAACGGCTTCAGGTGAGGTATAGGGTAAGGGTTAGGGTTAGGGTAAGGGTTATGTTTAGGTGAGGGTTAGAGTAAGGGTTAGGGTTCTGTCTTAGGAACAAGGCATGTCGGAACTGGCCACACAATACTGGCACACCAAGGGCTGAGTTGAGGGTGGGACTCAGTAAAATCCTCAGGCGATGGAATTATGGACAGGACAGGCCAAGAGGGTGGAATGCCCTCAGGGGAGCATGCTGGTTTCTATATATCTGAAGGTACTGGATAGCACAGAAGGAAAGGGTCATTTTCTGCCTGAGAGGCTGAGTCTTTCCTACAGACTGACTTTTCCATCCACAGGAGGACCTGGGTTCAGTCCTCCGGTGTCCAGAGTCTGATCACGTAACCTAGGCTTAGGGTTTGGCTCTGGGAGAATGGCTGACCTGATTTGTCAGGGCAGAATTAGGCTTTCCACGGGACTCAGTTGAGGACGTAGCCCTGGCGGACCATCATATTCACGGATAGTGGTGTCGGGTCCTAGGAAGGTGTTGGTAGAATAATCGGACAGGCAGATTTCTCCCGCCCCGAGGGTCTTCCACAGGGCTAAATTTCCCATTATCATAGTGGGCGGCACCCAGAGGGCTGGGATGGGAAGAAGGAATCCCCTACCTAGAGGGCTACCAGGGCAGGCAACCGGGGATAGAAGTCTGAGGAAGCACCCTCGGGTTAGGGTTAGGCCGATGCACATGGGAGGCCCTACCGGCCCTTGCTGAGGGATCATCAAACTCCTGGTTCCCGCTTCAGGTGGGCGCTCCTTGGAGCTGTGTCCCAAGGGGTGCATGGAGAGATCACCTGTTCTACGGATTCAGCTCATTTCTAAATGGCAAACGTTCCCATTGGGATCTATGGACATTGTGCGGTGCACCTCAGGGTTCCCGCATCTGCAGAGTTCATGGACCAGGCTACTGAGGACAGAAGCCTGAGCATGGGACAGGGACTTTGCATCAGTATTACCTTGAAGGTTATTTCACAAGTGAATGCTGTTGGTAACACCTGGGTGAGTCAGTGGGTTAGGCCACTGCCTTCAGCTCAGGACATGATCCCAGAGTCCTGGGATGGAGCCCCACATCGGGCTGTCTCCTCAGCAGGGAGCCTTCTTTCCCTTCTCTGGGCATGCAACACTGCCTACATCTTTTCGCTCCCTGCAAAGTGAAAAAGTAAAATATTGAAGCAATCAATCAATAAATAAATAAATAATAAATATATAAAAGAGAGGGCATGATTTCCTATTGGAATCTAGGTCATTTGTGCGGGGCAGCTCAGGGTTCCCCCATGGGGAGAGTTTGGGAACCAGGCCTTTGAGGACAGAAGACTGAGCACATGAATTGGCCTTCACATTATGCTAAGGCTGAAGGTCATTGCTATACGGTATGCTTTCCAGAACACCTGTGTACCTCATTGGATGTGACCTCTTGCCTCGGCCCAGGTCCAGATAGGGGAAGAGGAATCTAGTTTGACACCGGGCCCTCCCCACTGCAGGGAGCCTTATTCCCCCTTCCTTCAGACAACAACACAGCCTACTTGTGATCTCAGTCTGTCCAACAAATAAATAAAATCATTATAAAAATATATATATTCAGGCATGTTTTATATAGTGATCAAGTGCAATTCTGCAGTTTGCCTCAGGGTTCTTCCATCGGGAGATTTTGGAAACCAGGCCTCTGAGGTTGGAAGGCTGAGCAGCCGGCAACGGCTTCAGGTGAGGTATAGGGTAAGGGTTAGGGTTAGGGTTAGGGTTAGGGTTATGTTTAGGTGAGGGATAGAGTAAGGGTTAGGGTTCTGTCTTAGGAACAAGGCATGTCGGAACTGGCCACACAATACTGGCACTCCAAGGCCTGAGTTGAGGGTGGGACTCAGCAGAATCCTTAGGCGATGGAATATTGGACAGGACAGGCCAAGAGGGTGGAATGCCCTCAGGGGAGCATGCAGGTTTCTATATATCTGAAGGTACTGGATAGCACAGAAGGAAAGGGTCAGTTTCTGCCTGAGAGGCTGAGTCCTTCCTACAGACTGACTTTCCCATCCACAGGAGGACCTGGGTTCAGTCCTCCGGTGTCCAGAGTCTGATCACGTAACCTAGGCTTAGGGTTTGGCTCTGGGAGAATGGCTGACCTGATTTGTCAGGGCAGAATTAGGCTTTCCACGGGACTCAGTTGAGGACGTAGCCCTGGCGGACCATCATATTCACGGATAGTGGTGTCGGGTCCTAGGAAGGTGTTGGTAGAATAATCGGACAGGCAGATTTCTCCCGCCCCGAGGGTCTTCCACAGGGCTAAATTTCCCATTATCATAGTGGGCGGCACCCAGAGGGCTGGGATGGGAAGAAGGAATCCCCTACCTAGAGGGCTACCAGGGCAGGCAACCAGGGATAGAAGTCTGAGGAAGCACCCTCGGGTTAGGGTTAGGCCGATGCACATGGGAGGCCCTACCGGCCCTTGCTGAGGGATCATCAAACTCCTGGTTCCCGCTTCAGGTGGGCGCTCCTTGGAGCTGTGTCCCAAGGGGTGCATGGAGAGATCACCTGTTCTACGGATTCAGCTCATTTCTAAATGGCAAACGTTCCCATTGGGATCTATGGACATTGTGCGGTGCACCTCAGGGTTCCCGCATCTGCAGAGTTCATGGACCAGGCTACTGAGGACAGAAGCCTGAGCATGGGACAGGGACTTTGCATCAGTATTACCTTGAAGGTTATTTCACAAGTGAATGCTGTTGGTAACACCTGGGTGAGTCAGTGGGTTAGGCCACTGCCTTCAGCTCAGGACATGATCCCAGAGTCCTGGGATGGAGCCCCACATCGGGCTGTCTCCTCAGCAGGGAGCCTTCTTTCCCTTCTCTGGGCATGCAACACTGCCTACATCTTTTCGCTCCCTGCAAAGTGAAAAAGTAAAATCTTGAAGCAATCAATCAATCAATAAATAAATAATAAATATATAAAAGAGAGGGCATGATTTCCTATTGGAATCTAGGTCATTTGTGCGGGGCAGCTCAGGGTTCCCCCATGGGGAGAGTTTGGGAACCAGGCCTTTGAGGACAGAAGACTGAGCACATGAATTGGCCTTCGCATTATGCTAAGGCTGAAGGTCATTGCTATACGGTATGCTTTCCAGAACACCTGTGTACCTCATTGGATGTGACCTCTTGCCTCGGCCCAGGTCCAGATAGGGGAAGAGGAATCTAGTTTGACACCGGGCCCTCCCCACTGCAGAGAGCCTTATTCCCCCTTCCTTCAGACAACAACACAGCCTACTTGTGATCTCAGTCTGTCCAACAAATAAATAAAATCATTATAAAAATATATATATTCAGGCATGTTTTATATAGTGATCAAGTGCAATTCTGCAGTTTGCCTCAGGGTTCTTCCATCGGGAGATTTTGGAAACCAGGCCTCTGAGGTTGGAAGGCTGAGCAGCCGGCAACGGCTTCAGGTGAGGTATAGGGTAAGGGTTAGGGTTAGGGTTAGGGTTAGGGTTATGTTTAGGTGAGGGATAGAGTAAGGGTTAGGGTTCTGTCTTAGGAACAAGGCATGTCGGAACTGGCCACACAATACTGGCACTCCAAGGCCTGAGTTGAGGGTGGGACTCAGCAGAATCCTTAGGCGATGGAATTTTGGACGGGACAGGCCAAGAGGGTGGAATGCCCTCAGGGGAGCATGCAGGTTTCTATATATCTGAAGGTACTGGATAGCACAGAAGGAAAGGGTCAGTTTCTGCCTGAGAGGCTGAGTCCTTCCTACAGACTGACTTTCCCATCCACAGGAGGACCTGGGTTCAGTCCTCCGGTGTCCAGAGTCTGATCACGTAACCTAGGCTTAGCGTTTGGCTCTGGAAGAATGGCTGACCTGATTTGTCAGGGCCGAATTAGGCTTTCGACGGGACTCAGTTGAGGACGTAGCCCTGGCGGACCATCCTATTCCCGGATTGTGGTGTGGGGGTCCTAGGAAGGTGTTGGTAGAATGATCGGACAGGCAGATTTCTCCCGCCCCAAGAGTCTTCCACAGGGCTAAATTTCCCATTATCATAGTGGGCGGCACCCAGAGGACTGCGATGGGAAGAAGGAATCCCCTACCTAGAGGGCTACCAGGGCAGGCAACCGGGGATAGAAGTCTGAAGAAGCACCCTCGGGTTAGGGTTAGGCCGATGCACATGGGAGGCCCTACCGGCCCTTGCTGAGGGATCATCAAACTCCTGGTTCCCGCTTCAGGTGGGCGCTCCTTGGTGCTGTGTCCCAAGGGGTGCATGCAGATTTCACCTGTTCTACGGATTCAGCTCATTTCTAAATGGCAAACGTTCCCATTGGGATCTATGGACATTGTGCGGTGCACCTCAGGGTTACCGCATCTGCAGAGTTCATGGACCAGGCTACTGAGGACAGAAGCCTGAGCATGGGACAGGGACTTTGCATCAGTATTACCTTGAAGGTTATTTCACAAGTGAATGCTGTTGGTAACACCTGGGTGAGTCAGTGGGTTAGGCCACTGCCTTCAGCTCAGGACATGATCCCAGAGTCCTGGGATGGAGCCCCACATCGGGCTGTCTCCTCAGCAGGGAGCCTTCTTTCCCTTCTCTGGGCATGCAACACTGCCTACATCTTTTCGCTCCCTGCAAAGTGAAAAAGTAAAATCTTGAAGCAATCAATCAATCAATAAATAAATAATAAATATATAAAAGAGAGGGCATGATTTCCTATTGGAATCTAGGTCATTTGTGCGGGGCAGCTCAGGGTTACCCCATGGGGAGACTTTGGGAACCAGGCCTTTGAGGACAGAAGACTGAGCACATGAATTGGCCTTCGCATTATGCCAAGGCTGAAGGTCATTGCTATACGGTATGCTTTCCAGAACACCTGTGTACCTCATTGGATGTGACCTCTTGCCTCGGCCCAGGTCCAGATCCCAGGGAAGAGGAATCTAGTTTGACACCGGGCCCTCCCCACTGCAGGGAGCCTTATTCCCCTTTCTTTCAGACAACAACACAGCCTACTTGTGATCTCAGTCTGTCCAACAAATAAATAAAATCATTATAAAAATATATATATTCAGGCATGTTTTATATAGTGATCAAGTGCAATTCTGCAGTTTGCCTCAGGGTTCTTCCATCGGGAGATTTTGGAAACCAGGCCTCTGAGGTTGGAAGGCTGAGCAGCCGGCATCGGCTTCAGGTGAGGTATAGGATAAGGGTTAGGGTTAGGGTAAGGGTTATGTTTAGGTGAGGGTTAGAGTAAGGGTTAGGGTTCTGTCTTAGGAACAAGGCATGTCGGAACTGGCCACACAATACTGGCACACAAAGGGCTGAGTTGAGGGTGGGACTCAGCAGAATCCTCAGGCGATGGAATTATGGACCCGACAGGCCAAGAGGGTGGAATGCCCTCAGGGGAGCATGCAGGTTTCTATATATCTGAAGGTACTGGATAGCACAGAAGGAAAGGGTCATTTTCTGCCTGAGAGGCTGAGTCCTTTCTACAGACTGACTTTCCCATCCACAGGAGGACCTGGGTTCAGTCCTCCGGTGTCCAGAGTCTGATCACGTAACCTAGGCTTAGCGTTTGGCTCTGGGAGAATGGCTGACCTGATTTGTCAGGGCCGAATTAGGCTTTCGACGGGACTCAGTTGAGGACGTAGCCCTGGCGGACCATCCTATTCCCGGATTGTGGTGTGGGGGTCCTAGGAAGTTGTTGGTAGAATGATCAGACAGGCAGATTTCTCCTGCCCTGAGGGTCTTCCACTGGGCTAAATTTCCCATTATCATAGTGGGCGGAACCCAGAGGTCTGCGATGGGAAGAAGGAATCCCCTACCTAGAGGGCTACCAGGGCAGGCAACTGGGGATAGAAGTCTGAAGAAGCACCCTCGGGTTAGGGTTAGGCCGATGCACATGGGAGGCCCTACCGGCCCTTGCTGAGGGATCATCAAACTCCTGGTTCCCGCTTCAGGTGGGCGCTCCTTGGAGCTGTGTCCCAAGGGGTGCATGGAGAGATCACCTGTTCTACGGATTCAGCTCATTTCTAAAGGGCAAACGTTCCCATTGGGATCTATGGACATTGTGCGGTGCACCTCAGGGTTCCCGCATCTGCAGAGTTCATGGACCAGGCTACTGAGGACAGAAACCTGAGCATGGGACAGGGGCTTGGCATCAGGATTCCCGTGAAGGTTATTTGACAAGTGAATGCTGTTGGTAACACCTGGGTGAGTCAGTGGGTTAGGCCATTGCCTTCAGCTCAGGACATGATCCCAGAGTCCTGGGATGGAGCCCCACATCGGGCTGTCTCCTCAGCAGGGAGCCTTCTTTCCCTTCTCTGGGCATGCAACACTGCATACATCTTTTCGCTCCCTGCAAAGTGAAAAAGTAAAATCTTGAAGCAATAAATAAATAAATAAATAAATAAATAATAAATATATAAAAGAGAGGGCATGAATTCCTATTGGAATCTAGGTCATTTGTGCGGGGCAGCTCAGGGTTCCCCCATAAGGAGAGTTTGGGAACCAGGCCTTTGAGGACAGAAGACTGAGCACATGACTTGGGCTTCGCATTAAGCTAAGGCTGAAGGTCATTGCTATAGGGTATGCTTTCCAGAACACCTGTGTACCTCATTGGATGTGACCTCTTGCCTCGGCCCAGGTCCAGATCCCAGGGAAGAGGAATCTAGTTTGACACCGGGCCCTCCCCACTGCAGGGAGCCTTATTCCCCCTTCCTTCAGACAACAACACAGCCTTCTTGTGATCTCAGTCTGTCCAACAAATAAATAAAATCATTATAAAAAAATATATATTCAGGCATGTTTTATATAGTGATCAAGTGCAATTCTGCAGTTTGCCTCAGGGTTCTTCCATCGGGAGATTTTGGAAACCAGGCCTCTGAGGTTGGAAGGCTGAGCAGCCGGCAACGGCTTCAGGTGAGGTATAGGGTAAGGGTTAGGGTTAGGGTAAGGGTTATGTTTAGGTTAGGGTTAGAGTAAGGGTTAGGGTTCTGTCTTAGGAACAAGGCATGTCGGAACTGGCCACACAATACTGGCACACCAAGGGCTGAGTTGAGGGTGGGACTCAGTAAAATCCTCAGGCGATGGAATTATGGACAGGACAGGCCAAGAGGGTGGAATGCCCTCAGGGGAGCATGCTGGTTTCTATATATCTGAAGGTAATGGATAGCACAGAAGGAAAGGGTCATTTTCTGCCTGAGAGGCTGAGTCTTTCCTACAGACTTACTTTCCCATCCACAGGAGGACCTGGGTTCAGTCCTCCGGTGTCCAGAGTCTGATCACGTAACCTAGGCTTAGGGTTTGGCTCTGGGAGAATGGCTGACCTGATTTGTCAGGGCAGAATTAGGCTTTCCACGGGACTCAGTTGAGGACGTAGCCCTGGCGGACCATCCTATTCCCGGAGTGTGGTGTGGGGGTCCTAGGAAGGTGTTGGTAGAATGATCGGACAGGCAGATTTCTCCCGCCCCGAGGGTCTTCCACAGGGCTAAATTTCCAATTATCATAGTGGGCGGCACCCAGAGGCCTGGGATGGGAAGAAGGAATCCCCTACCTAGAGGGCTACCAGGGCAGGCAACCGGGGATAGAAGTCTGAAGAAGCACCCTCGGGTTAGGGTTAGGCCGATGCACATGGGAGGCTCTACCGGCCCTTGCTGAGGGATCATCAAACTCCTGGTTCCCGCTTCAGGTGGTCGCTCCTTGGAGCTGTGTCCCAAGGGGTGCATGGAGAGATCACCTGTTCTACGGATTCAGCTCATTTCTAAAGGGCAAACGTTCCCATTGGGATCTAAGGACATTGTGCGGTGCACCTCAGGGTTCCCGCATCTGTAGAATTCATGTACCAGGCTACTGAGGACAGAAGCCTGAGCATGGGACAGGGGCTTTGCATCAGGATTCCCGTGAAGGTTATTTGACAAGTGAATGCTGTTGGTAACACCTGGGTGAGTCAGTGGGTTAGGCCATTGCCTTCAGCTCAGGACATGATCCCAGAGTCCTGGGATGGAGCCCCATATTGGGCTGTCTCCTCAGCAGGGAGCCTTCTTTCCCTTCTCTGGGCATGCAACACTGCATACATCTTTTCGCTCCCTGCAAAGTGAAAAAGTAAAATCTTGAAGCAATAAAAAAATAAATAAATAAATAATAAATATATAAAAGAGAGGGCATGATTTCCTATTGGAATCTAGGTCATTTGTGCGGGGCAGCTCAGGGTTCCCCCATGGGGAGAGTTTGGGAACCAGGCCTTTGAGGACAGAAGACTGAGCACATGACTTGGGCTTCGCATTAAGCTAAGGCTGAAGGTCATTGCTATAGGGTATGCTTTCCAGAACACCTGTGTACCTCATTGGATGTGACCTCTTGCCTCGGCCCAGGTCCAGATCCCAGGGAAGAGGAATCTAGTTTGACACCGGGCCCTCCCCACTGCAGGGAGCCTTATTCCCCCTTCCTTCAGACAACAACACAGCCTTCTTGTGATCTCAGTCTGTCCAACAAATAAATAAAATCATTATAAAAAAATATATATTCAGGCATGTTTTATATAGTGATCAAGTGCAATTCTGCAGTTTGCCTCAGGGTTCTTCCATCGGGAGATTTTGGAAACCAGGCCTCTGAGGTTGGAAGGCTGAGCAGCCGGCAACGGCTTCAGGTGAGGTATAGGGTAAGGGTTAGGGTTAGGGTAAGGGTTATGTTTAGGTTAGGGTTAGAGTAAGGGTTAGGGTTCTGTCTTAGGAACAAGGCATGTCGGAACTGGCCACACAATACTGGCACACCAAGGGCTGAGTTGAGGGTGGGACTCAGTAAAATCCTCAGGCGATGGAATTATGGACAGGACAGGCCAAGAGGGTGGAATGCCCTCAGGGGAGCATGCTGGTTTCTATATATCTGAAGGTAATGGATAGCACAGAAGGAAAGGGTCATTTTCTGCCTGAGAGGCTGAGTCTTTCCTACAGACTTACTTTCCCATCCACAGGAGGACCTGGGTTCAGTCCTCCGGTGTCCAGAGTCTGATCACGTAACCTAGGCTTAGGGTTTCGCTCTGGGAGAATGGCTGACCTGATTTGTCAGGGCAGAATTAGGCTTTCCACGGGACTCAGTTGAGGACGTAGCCCTGGCGGACCATCCTATTCCCGGAGTGTGGTGTGGGGGTCCTAGGAAGGTGTTGGTAGAATGATCGGACAGGCAGATTTCTCCCGCCCCGAGGGTCTTCCACAGGGCTAAATTTCCAATTATCATAGTGGGCGGCACCCAGAGGCCTGGGATGGGAAGAAGGAATCCCCTACCTAGAGGGCTACCAGGGCAGGCAACCGGGGATAGAAGTCTGAAGAAGCACCCTCGGGTTAGGGTTAGGCCGATGCACATGGGAGGCTCTACCGGCCCTTGCTGAGGGATCATCAAACTCCTGGTTCCCGCTTCAGGTGGTCGCTCCTTGGAGCTGTGTCCCAAGGGGTGCATGGAGAGATCACCTGTTCTACGGATTCAGCTCATTTCTAAAGGGCAAACGTTCCCATTGGGATCTAAGGACATTGTGCGGTGCACCTCAGGGTTCCCGCATCTGTAGAATTCATGTACCAGGCTACTGAGGACAGAAGCCTGAGCATGGGACAGGGGCTTTGCATCAGGATTCCCGTGAAGGTTATTTGACAAGTGAATGCTGTTGGTAACACCTGGGTGAGTCAGTGGGTTAGGCCATTGCCTTCAGCTCAGGACATGATCCCAGAGTCCTGGGATGGAGCCCCATATTGGGCTGTCTCCTCAGCAGGGAGCCTTCTTTCCCTTCTCTGGGCATGCAACACTGCATACATCTTTTCGCTCCCTGCAAAGTGAAAAAGTAAAATCTTGAAGCAATCAATCAATAAATAAATAAATAATAAATATATAAAAGAGAGGGCATGATTTCCTATTGGAATCTAGGTCATTTGTGCGGGGCAGCTCAGGGTTCCCCCATGGGGAGAGTTTGGGAACCAGGCCTTTGAGGACAGAAGACTGAGCACATGACTTGGGCTTCGCATTAAGCTAAGGCTGAAGGTCATTGCTATAGGGTATGCTTTCCAGAACACCTGTGTACCTCATTGGATGTGACCTCTTGCCTCGGCCCAGGTCCAGATCCCAGGGAAGAGGAATCTAGTTTGACACCGGGCCCTCCCCACTGCAGGGAGCCTTATTCCCCCTTCCTTCAGACAACAACACAGCCTTCTTGTGATCTCAGTCTGTCCAACAAATAAATAAAATCATTATAAAAAATATATATTCAGGCATGTTTTATATAGTGATCAAGTGCAATTCTGCAGTTTGCCTCAGGGTTCTTCCATCGGGAGATTTTGGAAACCAGGCCTCTGAGGTTGGAAGGCTGAGCAGCCGGCAACGGCTTCAGGTGAGGTATAGGGTAAGGGTTAGGGTTAGGGTAAGGGTTATGTTTAGGTTAGGGTTAGAGTAAGGGTTAGGGTTCTGTCTTAGGAACAAGGCATGTCGGAACTGGCCACACAATACTGGCACACCAAGGGCTGAGTTGAGGGTGGGACTCAGCAGAATCCTCAGGCGATGGAATTATGGACGGGACAGGCCAAGAGGGTGGAATGCCCTCAGGGGAGCATGCTGGTTTCTATATATCTGAAGGTAATGGATAGCACAGTAGGAAAGGGTCATTTTCTGCGTGAGAGGCTGAGTCTTTCCTACAGACTGACTTTCCCATCCACAGGAGGACCTGGGTTCAGTCCTCCGGTGTCCAGAGTCTGATCACGTAACCTAGGCTTAGGGTTTGGCTCTGGGAGAATGGCTGACCTGATTTGTCAGGGCAGAATTAGGCTTTCCACGGGACTCAGTTGAGGACGTAGCCCTGGCGGACCATCCTATTCCCGGAGTGTGGTGTGGGGGTCCTAGGAAGGTGTTGGTAGAATGATCGGACAGGCAGATTTCTCCCGCCCCGAGGGTCTTCCACAGGGCTAAATTTCCCATTATCATAGTGGGCGGCACCCAGAGGCCTGGGATGGGAAGAAGGAATCCCCTACCTAGAGGGCTACCAGGGCAGGCAACCGGGGATAGAAGTCTGAAGAAGCACCCTCGGGTTAGGGTTAGGCCGATGCACATGGGAGGCCTTACCGGCCCTTGCTGAGGGATCATCAAACTCCCGGTTCACGCTTAAGGTGGGCGCTCCTTGGAGCTGTGTCCCAAGGGGTGCATGCAGATTTCACCTGTTCTACGGATTCAGCTCATTTCTAAAGGGCAAACATTCCCTTTGGGATCTATGGACATTGTGCGGTGCACCTCAGGGTTCCCGCATCTGCAGAGTTCATGGACCAGGCTACTGAGGACAGAAGCCTGAGCATGGGACAGGGGCTTTGCATCAGGATTACCTTGAAGGTTATTTCACAAGTGAATGCTGTTGGTAACACCTGGGTGAGTCAGTGGGTTAGGCCACTGCCTTCAGCTCAGGACATGATCCCAGAGTCCTGGGATGGAGCCCCACATCGGGCTGTCTCCTCAGCAGGGAGCCTTCTTTCCCTTCTCTGGGCATGCAACACTGCCTACATCTTTTCGCTCCCTGCAAAGTGAAAAAGTAAAATCTTGAAGCAATAAATAAATAAATAAATAAATAATAAATATATAAAAGAGAGGGCATGATTTCCTATTGGAATCTAGGTCATTTGTGCGGGGCAGCTCAGGGTTCCCCCATGGGGAGAGTTTGGGAACCAGGCCTTTGAGGACAGAAGACTGAGCACATGACTTGGGCTTCGCATTATGCTAAGGCTGAAGGTCATTGCTATAGGGTATGCTTTCCAGAACACCTGTGTACCTCATTGGATGTGACCTCTTGCCTCGGCCCAGGTCCAGATCCCAGGGAAGAGGAATCTAGTTTGACACCGGGCCCTCCCCACTGCAGGGAGCCTTATTCCCCCTTCCTTCAGACAACAACACAGCCTACTTGTGATCTCAGTCTGTCCAACAAATAAATAAAATCATTATAAAAATATATATATTCAGGCATGTTTTATATAGTGATCAAGTGCAATTCTGCAGTGTGGCTCAGGGTTCTTCCATCGGGAGATTTTGGGAACCAGGCCTCTGAGGTTGGAAGGCTGAGCAGCCGGCAACGGCTTCAGGTGAGGTATAGGGTAAGGGTTAGGGTTAGGGTTAGGGTTAGGGTTATGTTTAGGTGAGGGATAGAGTAAGGGTTAGGGTTCTGTCTTAGGAACAAGGCATGTCGGAACTGGCCACACAATACTGGCACTCCAAGGGCTGAGTTGAGGGTGGGACTCAGCAGAATCCTTAGGCGATGGAATTTTGGACGGGACAGGCCAAGAGGGTGGAATGCCCTCAGGGGAGCATGCAGGTTTCTATATATCTGAAGGTACTGGATAACACAGAAGGAAAGGGTCAGTTTCTGCCTGAGAGGCTGAGTCCTTCCTACAGACTGACTTTCCCATCCACAGGAGGACCTGGGTTCAGTCCTCCGGTGTCCAGAGTCTGATCACTTAACCTAGGCTTAGCGTTTGGCTCTGGAAGAATGGCTGACCTGATTTGTCAGGGCCGAATTAGGCTTTCGACGGGACTCAGTTGAGGACGTAGCCCTGGCGGACCATCCTATTCCCGGATTGTGGTGTGGGGGTCCTAGGAAGGTGTTGGTAGAATGATCGGACAGGCAGATTTCTCCCGCCCCGAGGGTCTTCCACAGGGCTAAATTTCCCATTATCATAGTGGGCGGCACCCAGAGGCCTGCGATGGGAAGAAGGAATCCCCTACCTAGAGGGCTACCAGGGCAGGCAACCGGAAATAGAAGTCTGAAGAAGCACCCTCGGGTTAGGTTTAGGCCGATGCACATGGGAGGCCCTACCGGCCCTTGCTGAGGGATCATCAAACTTCTGGTTCCCGCTTCAGGTGGGCGCTCCTTGGAGCTGTGTCCCAAGGGGTGCATGCAGATTTCACCTGTTCTACGGATTCAGCTCATTTCTAAAGGGCAAACGTTCCCATTGGGATCTATGGACATTGTGAGGTGCACCTCAGGGTTCCCGCATCTGCAGAGTTCATGGACCAGGCTACTGAGGACAGAAGCCTGAGCATGGGACAGGGGCTTTGCATCAGGATTACCTTGAAGGTTATTTCACAAGTAAATGCTGTTGGTAACACCTGGGTGAGTCAGTGGGTTAGGCCACTGCCTTCAGCTCAGGACATGATCCCAGAGTCCTGGGATGGAGCCCCACATCGGGCTGTCTCCTCAGCAGGGAGCCTTCTTTCCCTTCTCTGGGCGTGCAACACTGCCTACATCTTTTCGCTCCCTGCAAAGTGAAAAAGTAAAATCTTGAAGCAATCAATCAATAAATAAATAAATAATAAATATATAAAAGAGAGGGCATGATTTCCTATTGGAATCTAGGTCATTTGTGCGGGGCAGCTCAGGGTTCACCCATGGGGAGAGTTTGGGAACCTGGCCTTTGAGGACAGAAAACTGAGCACATGACTTGGGCTTCGCATTATGCTAAGGCTGAAGGTCATTGCTATAGGGTATGCTTTCCAGAACACCTGTGTACCTCATTGGATGTGACCTCTTGCCTCGGCCCAGGTCCAGATCCCAGGGAAGAGGAATCTAGTTTGACACCAGGCCCTCCCCACTGCAGGGAGCCTTATTCCCCATTCCTTCAGACAACAACACAGCCTACTTGTGATCTCAGTCTGTCCAACAAATAAATAAAATCATTATAAAATAATATATTCAGGCATGTTCTATATAGTGATCAAGTGCAATTCTGCAGTGTGGCTCAGGGTTCTTCCATCGGGAGATTTTGGAAACCAGGCCTCTGAGGTTGGAAGGCTGAGCAGCAGGCAACGGCTTCAGGTGAGGTATAGGGTAAGGGTTTGGGTTAGGGTAAGGGTTATGTTTAGGTGAGGGTTAGAGAAAGGGTTAGGGTTATGTCTTAGGAACAAGGCATGTCGGAACTGGCCACACAATACTGGCACACCAAGGGCTGAATTGAGGGTGGGACTCAGCAGAATCCTCAGGCGATGGAATTATGGACGGGACAGGCCAAGAGGGTGGAATGCCCTCAGGGGAGCATGCAGGTTTCTATATATCTGAAGGTACTGGATACCACAGAAGGAAAGGGTCAGTTTCTGCCTGAGAGGCTGAGTCCTTCCTACAGACTGACTTTCCCATCCACAGGAGGACCTGGGTTCAGTCCTCCGGTGTCCAGAGTCTGATCACGTAACCTAGGCTTAGGGTTTGGCTCTGGGAGAATGGCTAACCTGATTTGTCAGGGCAGAATTAGGCTTTCCACGGGACACAGTTGAGGACGTAGCCCTGGCGGACCATCATATTCCCGGATTGTGGTGTGGGGGTCCTAGGAAGGTGTTGGTAGAATGATCAGACAGGCAGATTTCTCCTGCCCCGAGTGTCTTCCACAGGGCTAAATTTCCCATTATCATAGTGGGCGGAACCCAGAGGCCTGCGATGGGAAGAAGGAATCCCCTACCTAGAGGGCTACCAGGGCAGGCAACCGGGGATAGAAGTCTGAAGATGAACCCTCGGGTTAGGGTTAGGCCGATGCACATGGGAGGCCCTACCGGCCCTTGCTGAGGGATGATCAAACTCCTGGTTCCCGCTTCAGGTGGGCGCTCCTTGGTGCTGTGTCCCAAGGGGTGCATGCAGATTTCACCTGTTCTACGGATTAAGCTCATTTCTAAATGGCAAACGTTCCCATTGGGATCTATGGACATTGTGCGGTGCACCTCAGGGTTACCGCATCTGCAGAGTTCATGGACCAGGCTACTGAGGACAGAAGCCTGAGCATGGGACAGGGACTTTGCATCAGTATTACCTTGAAGGTTATTTCACAAGTGAATGCTGTTGGTAACACCTGGGTGAGTCAGTGGGTTAGGCCACTGCCTTCAGCTCAGGACATGATCCCAGAGTCCTGGGATGGAGCCCCACATCGGGCTGTCTCCTCAGCAGGGAGCCTTCTTTCCCTTCTCTGGGCATGCAACACTGCCTACATCTTTTCGCTCCCTGCAAAGTGAAAAAGTAAAATCTTGAAGCAATCAATCAATAAATAAATAAATAATAAATATATAAAAGAGAGGGCATGATTTCCTATTGGAATCTAGGTCATTTGTGCGGGGCAGCTCAGGGTTACCCCATGGGGAGACTTTGGGAACCAGGCCTTTGAGGACAGAAGACTGAGCACATGAATTGGCCTTCGCATTATGCCAAGGCTGAAGGTCATTGCTATACGGTATGCTTTCCAGAACACCTGTGTACCTCATTGGATGTGACCTCTTGCCTCGGCCCAGGTCCAGATCCCAGGGAAGAGGAATCTAGTTTGACACCGGGCCCTCCCCACTGCAGGGAGCCTTATTCCCCTTTCTTTCAGACAACAACACAGCCTACTTGTGATCTCAGTCTGTCCAACAAATAAATAAAATCATTATAAAAATATATATATTCAGGCATGTTTTATATAGTGATCAAGTGCAATTCTGCAGTTTGCCTCAGGGTTCTTCCATCGGGAGATTTTGGAAACCAGGCCTCTGAGGTTGGAAGGCTGAGCAGCCGGCATCGGCTTCAGGTGAGGTATAGGATAAGGGTTAGGGTTAGGGTAAGGGTTATGTTTAGGTGAGGGTTAGAGTAAGGGTTAGGGTTCTGTCTTAGGAACAAGGCATGTCGGAACTGGCCACACAATACTGGCACACCAAGGGCTGAGTTGAGGGTGGGACTCAGCAGAATCCTCAGGCGATGGAATTATGGACCCGACAGGCCAAGAGGGTGGAATGCCCTCAGGGGAGCATGCAGGTTTCTATATATCTGAAGGTACTGGATAGCACAGAAGGAAAGGGTCATTTTCTGCCTGAGAGGCTGAGTCCTTTCTACAGACTGACTTTCCCATCCACAGGAGGACCTGGGTTCAGTCCTCCGGTGTCCAGAGTCTGATCACGTAACCTAGGCTTAGCGTTTGGCTCTGGGAGAATGGCTGACCTGATTTGTCAGGGCCGAATTAGGCTTTCGACGGGACTCAGTTGAGGACGTAGCCCTGGCGGACCATCCTATTCCCGGATTGTGGTGTGGGGGTCCTAGGAAGTTGTTGGTAGAATGATCAGACAGGCAGATTTCTCCTGCCCTGAGGGTCTTCCACAGGGCTAAATTTCCCATTATCATAGTGGGCGGAACCCAGAGGTCTGCGATGGGAAGAAGGAATCCCCTACCTAGAGGGCTACCAGGGCAGGCAACCGGGGATAGAAGTCTGAAGAAGCACCCTCGGGTTAGGGTTAGGCCGATGCACATGGGAGGCCCTACCGGCCCTTGCTGAGGGATCATCAAACTCCTGGTTCCCGCTTCAGGTGGGCGCTCCTTGGAGCTGTGTCCCAAGGGGTGCATGGAGAGATCACCTGTTCTACGGATTCAGCTCATTTCTAAAGGGCAAACGTTCCCATTGGGACCTATGGACATTGTGCGGTGCACCTCAGGGTTCCCGCATCTGCAGAGTTCATGGACCAGGCTACTGAGGACAGAAACCTGAGCATGGGACAGGGGCTTTGCATCAGGATTCCCGTGAAGGTTATTTGACAAGTGAATGCTGTTGGTAACACCTGGGTGAGTCAGTGGGTTAGGCCATTGCCTTCAGCTCAGGACATGATCCCAGAGTCCTGGGATGGAGACCCACATCGGGCTGTCTCCTCAGCAGGGAGCCTTCTTTCCCTTCTCTGGGCATGCAACACTGCATACATCTTTTCGCTCCCTGCAAAGTGAAAAAGTAAAATCTTGAAGCAATCAATCAATAAATAAATAAATAATAAATATATAAAAGAGAGGGCATGAATTCCTATTGGAATCTAGGTCATTTGTGCGGGGCAGCTCAGGGTTCCCCCATAAGGAGAGTTTGGGAACCAGGCCTTTGAGGACAGAAGACTGAGCACATGACTTGGGCTTCGCATTAAGCTAAGGCTGAAGGTCATTGCTATAGGGTATGCTTTCCAGAACACCTGTGTACCTCATTGGATGTGACCTCTTGCCTGGCCCAGGTCCAGATCCCAGGGAAGAGGAATCTAGTATTACACCGGGCCCTCCCCACTGCAGGGAGCCTTATTCCCCCTTCCTTCAGACAACAACACAGCCTTCTTGTGATCTCAGTCTGTCCAACAAATAAATAAAATCATTATAAAAAAATATATATTCAGGCATGTTTTATATAGTGATCAAGTGCAATTCTGCAGTTTGCCTCAGGGTTCTTCCATCGGGAGATTTTGGAAACCAGGCCTCTGAGGTTGGAAGGCTGAGCAGCCGGCAACGGCTTCAGGTGAGGTATAGGGTAAGGGTTAGGGTTAGGGTAAGGGTTATGTTTAGGTTAGGGTTAGAGTAAGGGTTAGGGTTCTGTCTTAGGAACAAGGCATGTCGGAACTGGCCACACAATACTGGCACACCAAGGGCTGAGTTGAGGGTGGGACTCAGCAGAATCCTCAGGCGATGGAATTATGGACGGGACAGGCCAAGAGGGTGGAATGCCCTCAGGGGAGCATGCTGGTTTCTATATATCTGAAGGTAATGGATAGCACAGAAGGAAAGGGTCATTTTCTGCCTGAGAGGCTGAGTCTTTCCTACAGACTGACTTTCCCATCCACAGGAGGACCTGGGTTCAGTCCTCCGGTGTCCAGAGTCTGATCACGTAACCTAGGCTTAGGGTTTCGCTCTGGGAGAATGGCTGACCTGATTTGTCAGGGCAGAATTAGGCTTTCCACGGGACTCAGTTGAGGACGTAGCCCTGGCGGACCATCCTATTCCCGGAGTGTGGTGTGGGGGTCCTAGGAAGGTGTTGGTAGAATGATCGGACAGGCAGATTTCTCCCGCCCCGAGGGTCTTCCACAGGGCTAAATTTCCAATTATCATAGTGGGCGGCACCCAGAGGCCTGGGATGGGAAGAAGGAATCCCCTACCTAGAGGGCTACCAGGGCAGGCAACCGGGGATAGAAGTCTGAAGAAGCACCCTCGGGTTAGGGTTAGGCCGATGCACATGGGAGGCTCTACCGGCCCTTGCTGAGGGATCATCAAACTCCTGGTTCCCGCTTCAGGTGGTCGCTCCTTGGAGCTGTGTCCCAAGGGGTGCATGGAGAGATCACCTGTTCTACGGATTCAGCTCATTTCTAAAGGGCAAACGTTCCCATTGGGATCTAAGGACATTGTGCGGTGCACCTCAGGGTTCCCGCATCTGTAGAATTCATGTACCAGGCTACTGAGGACAGAAGCCTGAGCATGGGACAGGGGCTTTGCATCAGGATTCCCGTGAAGGTTATTTGACAAGTGAATGCTGTTGGTAACACCTGGGTGAGTCAGTGGGTTAGGCCATTGCCTTCAGCTCAGGACATGATCCCAGAGTCCTGGGATGGAGCCCCATATTGGGCTGTCTCCTCAGCAGGGAGCCTTCTTTCCCTTCTCTGGGCATGCAACACTGCATACATCTTTTCGCTCCCTGCAAAGTGAAAAAGTAAAATCTTGAAGCAATAAAAAAATAAATAAATAAATAATAAATATATAAAAGAGAGGGCATGATTTCCTATTGGAATCTAGGTCATTTGTGCGGGGCAGCTCAGGGTTCCCCCATGGGGAGAGTTTGGGAACCAGGCCTTTGAGGACAGAAGACTGAGCACATGACTTGGGCTTCGCATTAAGCTAAGGCTGAAGGTCATTGCTATAGGGTATGCTTTCCAGAACACCTGTGTACCTCATTGGATGTGACCTCTTGCCTCGGCCCAGGTCCAGATCCCAGGGAAGAGGAATCTAGTTTGACACCGGGCCCTCCCCACTGCAGGGAGCCTTATTCCCCCTTCCTTCAGACAACAACACAGCCTTCTTGTGATCTCAGTCTGTCCAACAAATAAATAAAATCATTATAAAAAAATATATATTCAGGCATGTTTTATATAGTGATCAAGTGCAATTCTGCAGTTTGCCTCAGGGTTCTTCCATCGGGAGATTTTGGAAACCAGGCCTCTGAGGTTGGAAGGCTGAGCAGCCGGCAACGGCTTCAGGTGAGGTATAGGGTAAGGGTTAGGGTTAGGGTAAGGGTTATGTTTAGGTTAGGGTTAGAGTAAGGGTTAGGGTTCTGTCTTAGGAACAAGGCATGTCGGAACTGGCCACACAATACTGGCACACCAAGGGCTGAGTTGAGGGTGGGACTCAGCAGAATCCTCAGGCGATGGAATTATGGACGGGACAGGCCAAGAGGGTGGAATGCCCTCAGGGGAGCATGCTGGTTTCTATATATCTGAAGGTAATGGATAGCACAGTAGGAAAGGGTCATTTTCTGCCTGAGAGGCTGAGTCTTTCCTACAGACTGACTTTCCCATCCACAGGAGGACCTGGGTTCAGTCCTCCGGTGTCCAGAGTCTGATCACGTAACCTAGGCTTAGGGTTTCGCTCTGGGAGAATGGCTGACCTGATTTGTCAGGGCAGAATTAGGCTTTCCACGGGACTCAGTTGAGGACGTAGCCCTGGCGGACCATCCTATTCCCGGAGTGTGGTGTGGGGGTCCTAGGAAGGTGTTGGTAGAATGATCGGACAGGCAGATTTCTCCCGCCCCGAGGGTCTTCCACAGGGCTAAATTTCCCATTATCATAGTGGGCGGCACCCAGAGGCCTGGGATGGGAAGAAGGAATCCCCTACCTAGAGGGCTACCAGGGCAGGCAACCGGGGATAGAAGTCTGAAGAAGCACCCTCGGGTTAGGGTTAGGCCGATGCACATGGGAGGCCTTACCGGCCCTTGCTGAGGGATCATCAAACTCCTGGTTCCCGCTTCAGGTGGGCGCTCCTTGGAGCTGTGTCCCAAGGGGTGCATGCAGATTTCACCTGTTCTACGGATTCAGCTCATTTCTAAAGGGCAAACATTCCCTTTGGGATCTATGGACATTGTGCGGTGCACCTCAGGGTTCCCGCATCTGCAGAGTTCATGGACCAGGCTACTGAGGACAGAAGCCTGAGCATGGGACAGGGGCTTTGCATCAGGATTACCTTGAAGGTTATTTCACAAGTGAATGCTGTTGGTAACACCTGGGTGAGTCAGTGGGTTAGGCCACTGCCTTCAGCTCAGGACATGAACCCAGAGTCCTGGGATGGAGCCCCACATCGGGCTGTCTCCTCAGCAGGGAGCCTTCTTTCCCTTCTCTGGGCATGCAACACTGCCTACATCTTTTCGCTCCCTGCAAAGTGAAAAAGTAAAATCTTGAAGCAATAAATAAATAAATAAATAAATAATAAATATATAAAAGAGAGGGCATGATTTCCTATTGGAATCTAGGTCATTTGTGCGGGGCAGCTCAGGGTTCCCCCATGGGGAGAGTTTGGGAACCAGGCCTTTGAGGACAGAAGACTGAGCACATGACTTGGGCTTCGCATTATGCTAAGGCTGAAGGTCATTGCTATAGGGTATGCTTTCCAGAACACCTGTGTACCTCATTGGATGTGACCTCTTGCCTCGGCCCAGGTCCAGATCCCAGGGAAGAGGAATCTAGTTTGACACCGGGCCCTCCCCACTGCAGGGAGCCTTATTCCCCCTTCCTTCAGACAACAACACAGCCTACTTGTGATCTCAGTCTGTCCAACAAATAAATAAAATCATTATAAAAATATATATATTCAGGCATGTTTTATATAGTGATCAAGTGCAATTCTGCAGTGTGGCTCAGGGTTCTTCCATCGGGAGATTTTGGGAACCAGGCCTCTGAGGTTGGAAGGCTGAGCAGCCGGCAACGGCTTCAGGTGAGGTATAGGGTAAGGGTTAGGGTTAGGGTTAGGGTTAGGGTTATGTTTAGGTGAGGGATAGAGTAAGGGTTAGGGTTCTGTCTTAGGAACAAGGCATGTCGGAACTGGCCACACAATACTGGCACTCCAAGGCCTGAGTTGAGGGTGGGACTCAGCAGAATCCTTAGGCGATGGAATTTTGGACGGGACAGGCCAAGAGGGTGGAATGCCCTCAGGGGAGCATGCAGGTTTCTATATATCTGAAGGTACTGGATAACACAGAAGGAAAGGGTCAGTTTCTGCCTGAGAGGCTGAGTCCTTCCTACAGACTGACTTTCCCATCCACAGGAGGACCTGGGTTCAGTCCTCCGGTGTCCAGAGTCTGATCACTTAACCTAGGCTTAGCGTTTGGCTCTGGAAGAATGGCTGACCTGATTTGTCAGGGCCGAATTAGGCTTTCGACGGGACTCAGTTGAGGACGTAGCCCTGGCGGACCATCCTATTCCCGGATTGTGGTGTGGGGGTCCTAGGAAGGTGTTGGTAGAATGATCGGACAGGCAGATTTCTCCCGCCCCGAGGGTCTTCCACAGGGCTAAATTTCCCATTATCATAGTGGGCGGCACCCAGAGGCCTGCGATGGGAAGAAGGAATCCCCTACCTAGAGGGCTACCAGGGCAGGCAACCGGAAATAGAAGTCTGAAGAAGCACCCTCGGGTTAGGTTTAGGCCGATGCACATGGGAGGCCCTACCGGCCCTTGCTGAGGGATCATCAAACTTCTGGTTCCCGCTTCAGGTGGGCGCTCCTTGGAGCTGTGTCCCAAGGGGTGCATGCAGATTTCACCTGTTCTACGGATTCAGCTCATTTCTAAAGGGCAAACGTTCCCATTGGGATCTATGGACATTGTGAGGTGCACCTCAGGGTTCCCGCATCTGCAGAGTTCATGGACCAGGCTACTGAGGACAGAAGCCTGAGCATGGGACAGGGGCTTTGCATCAGGATTACCTTGAAGGTTATTTCACAAGTAAATGCTGTTGGTAACACCTGGGTGAGTCAGTGGGTTAGGCCACTGCCTTCAGCTCAGGACATGATCCCAGAGTCCTGGGATGGAGCCCCACATCGGGCTGTCTCCTCAGCAGGGAGCCTTCTTTCCCTTCTCTGGGCGTGCAACACTGCCTACATCTTTTCGCTCCCTGCAAAGTGAAAAAGTAAAATCTTGAAGCAATCAATCAATAAATAAATAAATAATAAATATATAAAAGAGAGGGCATGATTTCCTATTGGAATCTAGGTCATTTGTGCGGGGCAGCTCAGGGTTCACCCATGGGGAGAGTTTGGGAACCTGGCCTTTGAGGACAGAAAACTGAGCACATGACTTGGGCTTCGCATTATGCTAAGGCTGAAGGTCATTGCTATAGGGTATGCTTTCCAGAACACCTGTGTACCTCAATGGATGTGACCTCTTGCCTCGGCCCAGGTCCAGATCCCAGGGAAGAGGAATCTAGTTTGACACCAGGCCCTCCCCACTGCAGGGAGCCTTATTCCCCATTCCTTCAGACAACAACACAGCCTACTTGTGATCTCAGTCTGTCCAACAAATAAATAAAATCATTATAAAATAATATATTCAGGCATGTTCTATATAGTGATCAAGTGCAATTCTGCAGTGTGGCTCAGGGTTCTTCCATCGGGAGATTTTGGAAACCAGGCCTCTGAGGTTGGAAGGCTGAGCAGCAGGCAACGGCTTCAGGTGAGGTATAGGGTAAGGGTTTGGGTTAGGGTAAGGGTTATGTTTAGGTGAGGGTTAGAGAAAGGTTTAGGGTTATGTCTTAGGAACAAGGCATGTCGGAACTGGCCACACAATACTGGCACACCAAGGGCTGAATTGAGGGTGGGACTCAGCAGAATCCACAGGCGATGGAATTATGGACGGGACAGGCCAAGAGGGTGGAATGCCCTCAGGGGAGCATGCAGGTTTCTATATATCTGAAGGTACTGGATACCACAGAAGGAAAGGGTCAGTTTCTGCCTGAGAGGCTGAGTCCTTCCTACAGACTGACTTTCCCATCCACAGGAGGACCTGGGTTCAGTCCTCCGGTGTCCAGAGTCTGATCACGTAACCTAGGCTTAGGGTTTGGCTCTGGGAGAATGGCTAACCTGATTTGTCAGGGCAGAATTAGGCTTTCCACGGGACACAGTTGAGGACGTAGCCCTGGCGGACCATCATATTCCCGGATTGTGGTGTGGGGGTCCTAGGAAGGTGTTGGTAGAATGATCGGACAGGCAGATTTCTAACGCCCCGAGGGTCTTCCACAGGGCTAAATTTCCCATTATCATAGTGGGCGGAACCCAGAGGCCTGCGATGGGAAGAAGGAATCCCCTACCTAGAGGGCTACCAGGGCAGGCAACCGGGGATAGAAGTCTGAAGAAGAACCCTCGGGTTAGGGTTAGGCCGATGCACATGGGAGGCTCTACCGGCCCTTGCTGAGGGATCATCAAACTCCTGGTTCCCGCTTCAGGTGGTCGCTCCTTGGAGCTGTGTCCCAAGGGGTGCATGGAGAGATCACCTGTTCTACGGATTCAGCTCATTTCTAAAGGGCAAACGTTCCCATTGGGATCTAAGGACATTGTGCGGTGCACCTCAGGGTTCCCGCATCTGTAGAATTCATGTACCAGGCTACTGAGGACAGAAGCCTGAGCATGGGACAGGGGCTTTGCATCAGGATTCCCGTGAAGGTTATTTGACAAGTGAATGCTGTTGGTAACACCTGGGTGAGTCAGTGGGTTAGGCCATTGCCTTCAGCTCAGGACATGATCCCAGAGTCCTGGGATGGAGCCCCATATTGGGCTGTCTCCTCAGCAGGGAGCCTTCTTTCCCTTCTCTGGGCATGCAACACTGCATACATCTTTTCGCTCCCTGCAAAGTGAAAAAGTAAAATCTTGAAGCAATCAATAAATAAATAAATAAATAATAAATATATAAAAGAGAGGGCATGATTTCCTATTGGAATCTAGGTCATTTGTGCGGGGCAGCTCAGGGTTCCCCCATGGGGAGAGTTTGGGAACCAGGCCTTTGAGGACAGAAGACTGAGCACATGACTTGGGCTTCGCATGAAGCTAAGGCTGAAGGTCATTGCTATAGGGTATGCTTTCCAGAACACCTGTGTACCTCATTGGATGTGACCTCTTGCCTCGGCCCAGGTCGAGATCCCATGGAAGAGGAATCTAGTTTGACACCGGGCCCTCCCCACTGCAGGGAGCCTTATTCCCCCTTCCTTCAGACAACAACACAGCCTACTTGTGATCTCAGTCTGTCCAACAAATAAATAAAATCATTATAAAAAAATATATATTCAGGCATGTTTTATATAGTGATCAAGTGCAATTCTGCAGTTTGCCTCAGGGTTCTTCCATCGGGAGATTTTGGAAACCAGGCCTCTGAGGTTGGAAGGCTGAGCACCGGCAACGGCTTCAGGTGAGGTATAGGGTAAGGGTTAGGGTTAGGGTAAGGGTTATGTTTAGGTGAGGGTTAGAGTAAGGGTTAGGGTTCTGTCTTAGGAACAAGGCATGTCGGAACTGGCCACACAATACTGGCACACCAAGGGCTGAGTTGAGGGTGGGACTCAGTAAAATCCTCAGGCGATGGAATTATGGACAGGACAGGCCAAGAGGGTGGAATGCCCTCAGGGGAGCATGCTGGTTTCTATATATCTGAAGGTACTGGAATGCACAGAAGGAAAGGGTCATTTTCTGCCTGAGAGGCTGAGTCTTTCCTACAGACTGACTTTTCCATCCACAGGAGGACCTGGGTTCAGTCCTCCGGTGTCCAGAGTCTGATCACGTAACCTAGGCTTAGGGTTTGGCTCTGGGAGAATGGCTGACCTGTTTTGTCAGGGCAGAATTAGGCTTTCCACGGGACTCAGTTGAGGACGTAGCCCTGGCGGACCATCATATTCACGGATAGTGGTGTGGGGGTCCTAGGAAGGTGTTGGTAGAATAATCGGACAGGCAGATTTCTCCCGCCCCGAGGGTCTTCCACAGGGCTAAATTTCCCATTATCATAGTGGGCGGCACCCAGAGGGCTGGGATGGGAAGAAGGAATCCCCTACCTAGAGGGCTACCAGGGCAGGCAACCGGGGATAGAAGTCTGAGGAAGCACCCTCGGGTTAGGGTTAGGCCGATGCACATGGGAGGCCCTACCGGCCCTTGCTGAGGGATCATCAAACTCCTGGTTCCCGCTTCAGGTGGGCGCTCCTTGGAGCTGTGTCCCAAGGGGTGCATGGAGAGATCACCTGTTCTACGGATTCAGCTCATTTCTAAATGGCAAACGTTCCCATTGGGATCTATGGACATTGTGCGGTGCACCTCAGGGTTCCCGCATCTGCAGAGTTCATGGACCAGGCTACTGAGGACAGAAGCCTGAGCATGGGACAGGGACTTTGCATCAGTATTACCTTGAAGGTTATTTCACAAGTGAATGCTGTTGGTAACACCTGGGTGAGTCAGTGGGTTAGGCCACTGCCTTCAGCTCAGGACATGATCCCAGAGTCCTGGGATGGAGCCCCACATCGGGCTGTCTCCTCAGCAGGGAGCCTTCTTTCCCTTCTCTGGGCATGCAACACTGCCTACATCTTTTCGCTCCCTGCAAAGTGAAAAAGTAAAATCTTGAAGCAATCAATCAATAAATAAATAAATAATAAATATATAAAAGAGAGGGCATGATTTCCTATTGGAATCTAGGTCATTTGTGCGGGGCAGCTCAGGGTTCCCCCATGGGGAGAGTTTGGGAACCAGGCCTTTGAGGACAGAAGACTGAGCACATGAATTGGCCTTCGCATTATGCTAAGGCTGAAGGTCATTGCTATACGGTATGCTTTCCAGAACACCTGTGTACCTCATTGGATGTGACCTCTTGCCTCGGCCCAGGTCCAGATAGGGGAAGAGGAATCTAGTTTGACACCGGGCCCTCCCCACTGCAGGGAGCCTTATTCCCCCTTCCTTCAGACAACAACACAGCCTACTTGTGATCTCAGTCTGTCCAACAAATAAATAAAATCATTATAAAAATATATATATTCAGGCATGTTTTATATAGTGATCAAGTGCAATTCTGCAGTTTGCCTCAGGGTTCTTCCATCGGGAGATTTTGGAAACCAGGCCTCTGAGGTTGGAAGGCTGAGCAGCCGGCAACGGCTTCAGGTGAGGTATAGGGTAAGGGTTAGGGTTAGGGTTAGGGTTAGGGTTATGTTTAGGTGAGGGATAGAGTAAGGGTTAGGGTTCTGTCTTAGGAACAAGGCATGTCGGAACTGGCCACACAATACTGGCACACCAAGGCCTGAGTTGAGGGTGGGACTCAGCAGAATCCTTAGGCGATGGAATTATGGACGGGACAGGCCAAGAGGGTGGAATGCCCTCAGGGGAGCATGCAGGTTTCTATATATCTGAAGGTACTGGATAGCACAGAAGGAAAGGGTCAGTTTCTGCCTGAGAGGTTGAGTCCTTCCTACAGACTGACTTTCCCATCCACAGGAGGACCTGGGTTCAGTCCTCCGGTGTCCAGAGTCTGATCACATAACCTAGGCTTAGGGTTTGGCTCTGGGAGAATGGCTAACCTGATTTGTCAGGGCAGAATTAGGCTTTCCACGGGACACAGTTGAGGACGTAGCCTGGCGGACCATCATATTCCCGGATTGTGGTGTGGGGGTCCTAGGAAGGTGTTGGTAGAATGATCAGACAGGCAGATTTCTCCTGCCCCGAGGGTCTTCCACAGGGCTAAATTTCCCATTATCATAGTGGGCGGAACCCAGAGGCCTGCGATGGGAAGAAGGAATCCCCTACCTAGAGGGCTACCAGGGCAGGCAACCGGGGATAGAAGTCTGAAGAAGCACCCTCGGGTTAGGGTTAGGCCGATGCACATGGGAGGCCCTACCGGCCCTTGCTGAGGGATCATCAAACTCCTGGTTCCCGCTTCAGGTGGGCGCTCCTTGGAGCTGTGTCCCAAGGGGTGCATGGAGAGATCACCTGTTCTACGGATTCAGCTCATTTCTAAAGGGCAAACGTTCCCATTGGGATCTAAGGACATTGTGCGGTGCACCTCAGGGTTCCCGCATCTGTAGAATTCATGTACCAGGCTACTGAGGACAGAAGCCTGAGCATGGGACAGGGGCTTTGCATCAGGATTCCCGTGAAGGTTATTTGACAAGTGAATGCTGTTGGTAACACCTGGGTGAGTCAGTGGGTTAGGCCATTGCCTTCAGCTCAGGACATGATCCCAGAGTCCTGGGATGGAGCCCCACATCGGGCTGTCTCCTCAGCAGGGAGCCTTCTTTCCCTTCTCTGGGCATGCAACACTGCATACATCTTTTCGCTCCCTGCAAAGTGAAAAAGTAAAATCTTGAAGCAATCAATCAATAAATAAATAAATAATAAATATATAAAAGAGAGGGCATGAATTCCTATTGGAATCTAGGTCATTTGTGCGGGGCAGCTCAGGGTTCCCCCATGGGGAGAGTTTGGGAACCAGGCCTTTGAGGACAGAAGACTGAGCACATGACTTGGGCTTCGCATGAAGCTAAGGCTGAAGGTCATTGCTATAGGGTATGCTTTCCAGAACACCTGTGTACCTCATTGGATGTGACCTCTTGCCTCGGCCCAGGTCGAGATCCCATCGAAGAGGAATCTAGTTTGACACCGGGCCCTCCCCACTGCAGGGAGCCTTATTCCCCCTTCCTTCAGACAACAACACAGCCTACTTGTGATCTCAGTCTGTCCAACAAATAAATAAAATCATTATAAAAAAATATATATTCAGGCATGTTTTATATAGTGATCAAGTGCAATTCTGCAGTTTGCCTCAGGGTTCTTCCATCGGGAGATTTTGGAAACCAGGCCTCTGAGGTTGGAAGGCTGAGCACCGGCAACGGCTTCAGGTGAGGTATAGGGTAAGGGTTAGGGTTAGGGTAAGGGTTATGTTTAGGTGAGGGTTAGAGTAAGGGTTAGGGTTCTGTCTTAGGAACAAGGCATGTCGGAACTGGCCACACAATACTGGCACACCAAGGGCTGAGTTGAGGGTGGGACTCAGTAAAATCCTCAGGCGATGGAATTATGGACAGGACAGGCCAAGAGGGTGGAATGCCCTCAGGGGAGCATGCTGGTTTCTATATATCTGAAAGTACTGGATAGCACAGAAGGAAAGGGTCATTTTCTGCCTGAGAGGCTGAGTCTTTCCTACAGACTGACTTTTCCATCCACAGGAGGACCTGGGTTCAGTCCTCCGGTGTCCAGAGTCTGATCACGTAACCTAGGCTTAGGGTTTGGCTCTGGGAGAATGGCTGACCTGATTTGTCAGGGCAGAATTAGGCTTTCCACGGGACTCAGTTGAGGACGTAGCCCTGGCGGACCATCATATTCACGGATAGTGGTGTGGGGGTCCTAGGAAGGTGTTGGTAGAATAATCGGACAGGCAGATTTCTCCCGCCCCGAGGGTCTTCCACAGGGCTAAATTTCCCATTATCATAGTGGGCGGCACCCAGAGGGCTGGGATGGGAAGAAGGAATCCCCTACCTAGAGGGCTACCAGGGCAGGCAACCGGGGATAGAAGTCTGAGGAAGCACCCTCGGGTTAGGGTTAGGCCGATGCACATGGGAGGCCCTACCGGCCCTTGCTGAGGGATCATCAAACTCCTGGTTCCCGCTTCAGGTGGGCGCTCCTTGGAGCTGTGTCCCAAGGGGTGCATGGAGAGATCACCTGTTCTACGGATTCAGCTCATTTCTAAATGGCAAACGTTCCCATTGGGATCTATGGACATTGTGCGGTGCACCTCAGGGTTCCCGCATCTGCAGAGTTCATGGACCAGGCTACTGAGGACAGAAGCCTGAGCATGGGACAGGGACTTTGCATCAGTATTACCTTGAAGGTTATTTCACAAGTGAATGCTGTTGGTAATACCTGGGTGAGTCAGTGGGTTAGGCCACTGCCTTCAGCTCAGGACATGATCCCAGAGTCCTGGGATGGAGCCCCACATCGGGCTGTCTCCTCAGCAGGGAGCCTTCTTTCCCTTCTCTGGGCATGCAACACTGCCTACATCTTTTCGCTCCCTGCAAAGTGAAAAAGTAAAATCTTGAAGCAATCAATCAATAAATAAATAAATAATAAATATATAAAAGAGAGGGCATGATTTCCTATTGGAATCTAGGTCATTTGTGCGGGGCAGCTCAGGGTTCCCCCATGGGGAGAGTTTGGGAACCAGGCCTTTGAGGACAGAAGACTGAGCACATGAATTGGCCTTCGCATTATGCTAAGGCTGAAGGTCATTGCTATACGGTATGCTTTCCAGAACACCTGTGTACCTCATTGGATGTGACCTCTTGCCTCGGCCCAGGTCCAGATAGGGGAAGAGGAATCTAGTTTGACACCGGGCCCTCCCCACTGCAGGGAGCCTTATTCCCCCTTCCTTCAGACAACAACACAGCCTACTTGTGATCTCAGTCTGTCCAACAAATAAATAAAATCATTATAAAAATATATATATTCAGGCATGTTTTATATAGTGATCAAGTGCAATTCTGCAGTTTGCCTCAGGGTTCTTCCATCGGGAGATTTTGGAAACCAGGCCTCTGAGGTTGGAAGGCTGAGCAGCCGGCAACGGCTTCAGGTGAGGTATAGGGTAAGGGTTAGGGTTAGGGTTAGGGTTAGGGTTATGTTTAGGTGAGGGATAGAGTAAGGGTTAGGGTTCTGTCTTAGGATCAAGGGATGTCGGAACTGGCCACACAATACTGGCACACCAAGGCCTGAGTTGAGGGTGGGACTCAGCAGAATCCTTAGGCGATGGAATTATGGACGGGACAGGCCAAGAGGGTGGAATGCCCTCAGGGGAGCATGCAGGTTTCTATATATCTGAAGGTACTGGATAGCACAGAAGGAAAGGGTCAGTTTCTGCCTGAGAGGTTGAGTCCTTCCTACAGACTGACTTTCCCATCCACAGGAGGACCTGGGTTCAGTCCTCCGGTGTCCAGAGTCTGATCACATAACCTAGGCTTAGGGTTTGGCTCTGGGAGAATGGCTAACCTGATTTGTCAGGGCAGAATTAGGCTTTCCACGGGACACAGTTGAGGACGTAGCCTGGCGGACCATCATATTCCCGGATTGTGCTGTGGGGGTCCTAGGAAGGTGTTGGTAGAATGATCAGACAGGCAGATTTCTCCTGCCCCGAGGGTCTTCCACAGGGCTAAATTTCCCATTATCATAGTGGGCGGAACCCAGAGGCCTGCGATGGGAAGAAGGAATCCCCTACCTAGAGGGCTACCAGGGCAGGCAACCGGGGATAGAAGTCTGAAGAAGCACCCTCGGGTTAGGGTTAGGCCGATGCACATGGGAGGCCCTACCGGCCCTTGCTGAGGGATCATCAAACTCCTGGTTCCCGCTTCAGGTGGGCGCTCCTTGGAGCTGTGTCCCAAGGGGTGCATGGAGAGATCACCTGTTCTACGGATTCAGCTCATTTCTAAAGGGCAAACGTTCCCATTGGGATCTAAGGACATTGTGCGGTGCACCTCAGGGTTCCCGCATCTGTAGAATTCATGTACCAGGCTACTGAGGACAGAAGCCTGAGCATGGGACAGGGGCTTTGCATCAGGATTCCCGTGAAGGTTATTTGACAAGTGAATGCTGTTGGTAACACCTGGGTGAGTCAGTGGGTTAGGCCATTGCCTTCAGCTCAGGACATGATCCCAGAGTCCTGGGATGGAGCCCCACATCGGGCTGTCTCCTCAGCAGGGAGCCTTCTTTCCCTTCTCTGGGCATGCAACACTGCATACATCTTTTCGCTCCCTGCAAAGTGAAAAAGTAAAATCTTGAAGCAATCAATCAATAAATAAATAAATAATAAATATATAAAAGAGAGGGCATGAATTCCTATTGGAATCTAGGTCATTTGTGCGGGGCAGCTCAGGGTTCCCCCATGGGGAGAGTTTGGGAACCAGGCCTTTGAGGACAGAAGACTGAGCACATGACTTGGGCTTCGCATGAAGCTAAGGCTGAAGGTCATTGCTATAGGGTATGCTTTCCAGAACACCTGTGTACCTCATTGGATGTGACCTCTTGCCTCGGCCCAGGTCGAGATCCCATGGAAGAGGAATCTAGTTTGACACCGGGCCCTCCCCACTGCAGGGAGCCTTATTCCCCCTTCCTTCAGACAACAACACAGCCTACTTGTGATCTCAGTCTGTCCAACAAATAAATAAAATCATTATAAAAAAATATATATTCAGGCATGTTTTATATAGTGATCAAGTGCAATTCTGCAGTTTGCCTCAGGGTTCTTCCATCGGGAGATTTTGGAAACCAGGCCTCTGAGGTTGGAAGGCTGAGCACCGGCAACGGCTTCAGGTGAGGTATAGGGTAAGGGTTAGGGTTAGGGTAAGGGTTATGTTTAGGTGAGGGTTAGAGTAAGGGTTAGGGTTCTGTCTTAGGAACAAGGCATGTCGGAACTGGCCACACAATACTGGCACACCAAGGGCTGAGTTGAGGGTGGGACTCAGTAAAATCCTCAGGCGATGGAATTATGGACAGGACAGGCCAAGAGGGTGGAATGCCCTCAGGGGAGCATGCTGGTTTCTATATATCTGAAAGAACTGGATAGCACAGAAGGAAAGGGTCATTTTCTGCCTGAGAGGCTGAGTCTTTCCTACAGACTGACTTTTCCATCCACAGGAGGACCTGGGTTCAGTCCTCCGGTGTCCAGAGTCTGATCACGTAACCTAGGCTTAGGGTTTGGCTCTGGGAGAATGGCTGACCTGATTTGTCAGGGCAGAATTAGGCTTTCCACGGGACTCAGTTGAGGACGTAGCCCTGGCGGACCATCATATTCACGGATAGTGGTGTGGGGGTCCTAGGAAGGTGTTGGTAGAATAATCGGACAGGCAGATTTCTCCCGCCCCGAGGGTCTTCCACAGGGCTAAATTTCCCATTATCATAGTGGGCGGCACCCAGAGGGCTGGGATGGGAAGAAGGAATCCCCTACCTAGAGGGCTACCAGGGCAGGCAACCGGGGATAGAAGTCTGAGGAAGCACCCTCGGGTTAGGGTTAGGCCGATGCACATGGGAGGCCCTACCGGCCCTTGCTGAGGGATCATCAAACTCCTGGTTCCCGCTTCAGGTGGGCGCTCCTTGGAGCTGTGTCCCAAGGGGTGCATGGAGAGATCACCTGTTCTACGGATTCAGCTCATTTCTAAATGGCAAACGTTCCCATTGGGATCTATGGACATTGTGCGGTGCACCTCAGGGTTCCCGCATCTGCAGAGTTCATGGACCAGGCTACTGAGGACAGAAGCCTGAGCATGGGACAGGGACTTTGCATCAGTATTACCTTGAAGGTTATTTCACAAGTGAATGCTGTTGGTAACACCTGGGTGAGTCAGTGGGTTAGGCCACTGCCTTCAGCTCAGGACATGATCCCAGAGTCCTGGGATAGAGCCCCACATCGGGCTGTCTCCTCAGCAGGGAGCCTTCTTTCCCTTCTCTGGGCATGCAACACTGCATACATCTTTTCGCTCCCTGCAAAGTGAAAAAGTAAAATCTTGAAGCAATCAATCAATAAATAAATAAATAATAAATATATAAAAGAGAGGGCATGAATTCCTATTGGAATCTAGGTCATTTGTGCGGGGCAGCTCAGGGTTCCCCCATGGGGAGAGTTTGGGAACCAGGCCTTTGAGGACAGAAGACTGAGCACATGAATTGGCCTTCGCATTATGCTAAGGCTGAAGGTCATTGCTATACGGTATGCTTTCCAGAACACCTGTGTACCTCATTGGATGTGACCTCTTGCCTCGGCCCAGGTCCAGATAGGGGAAGAGGAATCTAGTTTGACACCGGGCCCTCCCCACTGCAGGGAGCCTTATTCCCCCTTCCTTCAGACAACAACACAGCCTACTTGTGATCTCAGTCTGTCCAACAAATAAATAAAATCATTATAAAAATATATATATTCAGGCATGTTTTATATAGTGATCAAGTGCAATTCTGCAGTTTGCCTCAGGGTTCTTCCATCGGGAGATTTTGGAAACCAGGCCTCTGAGGTTGGAAGGCTGAGCAGCCGGCAACGGCTTCAGGTGAGGTATAGGGTAAGGGTTAGGGTTAGGGTTAGGGTTAGGGTTATGTTTAGGTGAGGGATAGAGTAAGGGTTAGGGTTCTGTCTTAGGATCAAGGGATGTCGGAACTGGCCACACAATACTGGCACACCAAGGCCTGAGTTGAGGGTGGGACTCAGCAGAATCCTTAGGCGATGGAATTATGGACGGGACAGGCCAAGAGGGTGGAATGCCCTCAGGGGAGCATGCTGGTTTCTATATATCTGAAGGTACTGGATAGCACAGAAGGAAAGGGTCATTTTCTGCCTGAGAGGCTGAGTCTTTCCTACAGACTGACTTTTCCATCCACAGGAGGACCTGGGTTCAGTCCTCCGGTGTCCAGAGTCTGATCACGTAACCTAGGCTTAGGGTTTGGCTCTGGGAGAATGGCTGACCTGATTTGTCAGGGCAGAATTAGGCTTTCCACGGGACTCAGTTGAGGACGTAGCCCTGGCGGACCATCATATTCACGGATAGTGGTGTGGGGGTCCTAGGAAGGTGTTGGTAGAATAATCGGACAGGCAGATTTCTCCCGCCCCGAGGGTCTTCCACAGGGCTAAATTTCCCATTATCATAGTGGGCGGCACCCAGAGGGCTAGGATGGGAAGAAGGAATCCCCTACCTAGAGGGCTACCAGGGCAGGCAACCGGGGATAGAAGTCTGAGGAAGCACCCTCGGGTTAGGGTTAGGCCTATGCACATGGGAGGCCCTACCGGCCCTTGCTGAGGGATCATCAAACTCCTGGTTCCCGCTTCAGGTGGGCGCTCCTTGGAGCTGTGTCCCAAGGGGTGCATGGAGAGATCACCTGTTCTACGGATTCAGCTCATTTCTAAATGGCAAACGTTCCCATTGGGATCTATGGACATTGTGCGGTGCACCTCAGGGTTCCCGCATCTGCAGAGTTCATGGACCAGGCTACTGAGGACAGAAGCCTGAGCATGGGACAGGGACTTTGCATCAGTATTACCTTGAAGGTTATTTCACAAGTGAATGCTGTTGGTAACACCTGGGTGAGTCAGTGGGTTAGGCCACTGACTTCAGCTCAGGACATGATCCCAGAGTCCTGGGATGGAGCCCCACATCGGGCTGTCTCCTCAGCAGGGAGCCTTCTTTCCCTTCTCTGGGCATGCAACACTGCCTACATCTTTTCGCTCCCTGCAAAGTGAAAAAGTAAAATCTTGAAGCAATCAATCAATAAATAAATAAATAATAAATATATAAAAGAGAGGGCATGATTTCCTATTGGAATCTAGGTCATTTGTGCGGGGCAGCTCAGGGTTCCCCCATGGGGAGAGTTTGGGAACCAGGCCTTTGAGGACAGAAGACTGAGCACATGAATTGGCCTTCGCATTATGCTAAGGCTGAAGGTCATTGCTATACGGTATGCTTTCCAGAACACCTGTGTACCTCATTGGATGTGACCTCTTGCCTCGGCCCAGGTCCAGATAGGGGAAGAGGAATCTAGTTTGACACCGGGCCCTCCCCACTGCAGGGAGCCTTATTCCCCCTTCCTTCAGACAACAACACAGCCTACTTGTGATCTCAGTCTGTCCAACAAATAAATAAAATCATTATAAAAATATATATATTCAGGCATGTTTTATATAGTGATCAAGTGCAATTCTGCAGTTTGCCTCAGGGTTCTTCCATCGGGAGATTTTGGAAACCAGGCCTCTGAGGTTGGAAGGCTGAGCAGCCGGCAACGGCTTCAGGTGAGGTATAGGGTAAGGGTTAGGGTTAGGGTTAGGGTTAGGGTTATGTTTAGGTGAGGGATAGAGTAAGGGTTAGGGTTCTGTCTTAGGATCAAGGGATGTCGGAACTGGCCACACAATACTGGCACACCAAGGCCTGAGTTGAGGGTGGGACTCAGCAGAATCCTTAGGCGATGGAATTATGGACGGGACAGGCCAAGAGGGTGGAATGCCCTCAGGGGAGCATGCAGGTTTCTATATATCTGAAGGTACTGGATAGCACAGAAGGAAAGGGTCAGTTTCTGCCTGAGAGGCTGAGTCCTTCCTACAGACTGACTTTCCCATCCACAGGAGAACCTGGGCTCAGTCCTCCGGTGTCCAGAGTCTGATCACGTAACCTAGGCTTAGGGTTTAGTTCTAGGAGAATGGCTGACCTGATTTGTCAGGGCAGAATTAGGCTTTCCACGGGACTCAGTTGAGGACGTAGCCCTGGCGGACCATCCTATTCCCGGATTGTGGTGTGGGGGTCCTAGGAAGGTGTTGGTAGAATGATCAGACAGGCAGATTTCTCCCGCCCCGAGGGTCTTGCACAAGGCTCAACTTCCTATTTGCCTAGTGGGCGGCACCCAGAGGCCTGCGATGTGAAGAAGGAATCCCCTACCTAGAGAGCTACCAGGGCAGGCAACCGGGGATAGAAATCTGAAGAAGCACCCTCGGGTTAGGGTTAGGCCGATGCACATGGGAGGCCCTACCGGCCCTTGCTGAGGGATCATCAAACTCCTGGTTCCCGCTTCAGGTGGGCGCTCCTTGGAGCTGTGTCCCAAGGGGTGCATGCAGATTTCACCTGTTGTACGGATTCAGCTCATTTCTAAAGGGCAAACGTTCCCATTGGGATCTATGGACTTTGTGCGGTGCACCTCAGGGTTCCCGCATCTGCAGAGTTCATGGACCAGGCTACTGAGGACAGAAGCCTGAGCATGGGACAGGGGCTTTGCATCAGGATTCCCGTGAAGGTTATTTCACAAGTGAATGCTGTTGGTAACACCTGGGTGAATCAGTGGGTTAGGCCACTGCCTTCAGCTCAGGACATGATTCTAGAGTCCTGGGATGGAGCCCCACATCGGGCTGTCTCCTCAGCAGGGAGCCTTCTTTCCCTTCTCTGGGCGTACAACACTGCCTACATCTTTTCGCTCCCTGCAAAGTGAAAAAGTAAAATTTTGAAGCAATAAATAAATACATACATAAATAATAAATATATAAAAGAGAGGGCATGATTTCCTATTGGAATCTAGGTCATTTGTGCGGGGCAGCTCAGGGTTCCTTCATGGGGAGAGTTTGGGAACCAGGCCTTTGAGGACAGAAGACTGAGCACATGATTTGGGCTTCGCATTATGCTAAGGCTGAAGGACATTGCTGTAGGGTATGCTTTCCAGAACACCTGTGTACCTCATTGGATGTGACCTCTTGCCTCGGCCCAGGTCAAGATCCCAGGGAAGAGGAATCTAGTTTGACACCGGGCCCTCCCCACTGCAGGGAGCCTTATTCCCCCTTCCTTCAGACAAAAACACAGCGTATTTGTGATCTCAGTCTGTCCAACAAATAAATAAAATCATTATAAAAATATAAATAAATATATTCAGGCATGTTTTATATAGTGATCAAGTGCAATTCTGCAGTGTGGCTCAGGGTTCTTCCATCGGGATATTTTGGGAACCAGGCCTCTGAGGTTGGAAGGCTGATCAGCCGACCACGGCTTCATGTGAGGTATAGCGTTAGGGTTAGGTTTAGGGTTAGGGTTCGGGTTAGTGTTATGTTTAGGTGAGGGTTAGAGTAAGGGTTACAGTTATATCTTAGGAACAAGGCATGTCGGAACTGGCCACACAATACTGGCACACCAAGGGCTGAGTTGAGGGTGGGACTCAGCAGAATCCTCAGGCGATGGAATTTTGGAAGGGACAGGCCAAGAGGGTGGAATGCCCTCAGGGGAGCATGCTGGTTTCTATATATCTGAAGGTAATGGATAGCACAGAAGGAAAGGGTCAGTTTTTGCCTGAGAGGCTGAGTCCTTCCTACAGACTGACTTTCCCATCCACAGGAGGACCTGGGTTCAGTCCTCCGGTGTCCAGAATCAGATCACGTAACCTAGCTTAGGGTTTAGTTCTGGTAGAATGGCTGACCTGATTTGTCAGGGCAGAATTAGGCTTTCCACGGGACTCAGTTGAGGACGTAGCCATGGCGGACCATCCTATTCCCGGATTGTGGTGTGGGGGTCCTAGGAAGGTGTTGGTAGAATGATCGGACAGGCAGATTCCTCCCGCCCCGAGGGTCTTGCACAGGGCTCAACTTCCCATTTGCATAGTGGGCGGCACCCAGAGGCCTGCGATGTGAAGAAGGAATCCCCTACCTAGAGGGCTACCAGGGCAGGCAACCGGGGATAGATGTCTGAAGAAGCACCCTCGGGTTAGGGTTAGGCCAATGCACATGGGGGGCCCTACCGGCCCTTGCTGAGGGATCATCAAACTCCTGGTTCCCACTTCAGGTGGGCGCACCTTGGAGCTTTGTCCCAAGGGGTGCATGCAGATTTCACCTGTTCTACGGATTCAGCTCATTTCTAAAGGGCAAACGTTCCCATTGGGATCTATGGACTTTGTGGGGTGCACCTCAGGGTTCCCGCATCTGCAGAGTTCATGGACCAGGCTACTGAGGACAGAAGCCTGAGCATGGGACAGGGGCTTTGCATCAGGATTACCGTGAGGGTTATTTCACAAGTGAATGCTATTGGTAACACCTGGGTGAATCAGTGGGTTAGGCCACTGCCTTCAGCTCAGGACATGATCCTAGAGTCCTGGGATGGAGCCCCACATCGGGCTGTCTCCTCAGCAGGGAGCCTTCTTTCCCTTCTCTGGGCGTGCAACACTGCTTATATCTTTTCGCTCCCTGCAAAGTGAAAAAGCAAAATCTTGAAGCAATAAATAAATAAATACATAAATAATAAATATATAAAAGGGAGGGCATGATTTCCTATTGGAATCTAGGTCATTAGTGCGGGGCAGCTCAGGGTTCCCCCATGGGGAGAGTTTGGGAACCAGGCCTTTGAGGACAGAAGACTGAGCACATGACTTGGGATTCGTATTATGCTAAGGCTGAAGGTCATTGCTATAGGGTATGCTTTCCAGAACACCTGTCTACCTCATTGGATGTGACCTCTTGCCTCGGCCCAGGTCAAGATCCCAGGGAAGAGGAATCTAGTTTGACACCGGGCCCTCCCCACTGCAGGGAGCCTTATTCCCCCTTCCTTCAGACAAAAACATAGCCTATTTGTGATCTCAGTCTGTCCAACAAATAAATAAAATCATTATAAAAAAATAAATAAATATATTCAGGCATGTTTTATATAGTGATCAAGAGCAATTCTGCAGTGTGGCTCAGGGTTCTTCCATCGGGAGATTTTTGGGAACAAGGCCTCTGAGGTTGGAAGGCTGAGCAGCCGACCACGGCTTCATGTGAGGTATAGGGTTAGGGTTAGGTTTAGGGTTAGGGTTCGGGTTAGGGTTATGTTTAGGTGAGGGTTAGAGTAAGGGTTAGGGTTATGGCTTAGGAACAAGTAATGTCGGAACTGGCCACACAATACTGGCACACCAAGGGCTGAGTTGAGGGTGGGACTCAGCAGAATCCTCAGGCGATGGAATTTTGGACGGGACAGGCGAAGAGGGTGGAATGCCCTCAGGGGAGCATGCTGGTTTCTGTGTATCTGAAGGTACTGGATAGCACAGAAGGAAAGGGTCAGTTTCTGCCTGAGAGGCTGAGTCCTTCCTACAGACTGACTTTCCCATCCAAAGGAGGACCTGGGTTCAGTCCTTCGGTGTCCAGAGTCTGATCACGTAACCTAGGCTTAGGGTTTGGCTCTGGGAGAATGGCTGACCTGATTTGTCAGGGCAGAATTAGGCTTTCCACGGGTCTCAGTTGAGGACGTAGCCCTGGCGGACCATCGTATTCCCGGATTGTGGTGTCGGGGTCCTAGGAAGTTGTGGTAGAATGATCGGACAGGCAGATTTCTCCCGCGCCGAGGGTCTTGCACAGGGCTCAACTTCCCATTTGTCTAAGGGGCGGCACCCAGAGGCCTGTGATGTGAAGAAGGAATCCCCTACCTAGAGGGCTACCAGGGCAGGCAACCGGGGATAGAAATCTGAAGAAGCACCCTCGGGTTAGGGTTAGGCCGATGCACATGGGAGGCCCTACTGGCCCTTGCTGAGGGATCATCAAACTCCTGGTTCCCGCTTCAGGTGGGCGCTCCTTGGAGCTGTGTCCCAAGGGGTGCATGCAGATTTCACCTGTTCAACGGATTCAGCTCATTTCTAAAGGGCAAACGTTCCCATTGGGATCTATGGACATTATGCGGTGCACCTCAGGGTTCCCGCATCTGCAGAGTTCATGGACCAGGCTACTGAGGACAGAAGCCTGAGCATGGGACAGGGGCTTTGCATCAGGATTCCCGTGAAGGTTATTTCACAAGTGAATGCTGTGGTAACACCTGGGTGAATCAGTGGGTTAGGCCACTGCCTTCAGCTCAGGACATGATCCCAGAGTCCTGGGATGGAGCCCCACATCGGGCTGTCTCCTCAGCAGGGAGCCTTCTTTCCCTTCTCTGGGCGTGCAACACTGCCTACATCTTTTCGCTCCCTGCAAAATGAAAAAGGAAAATCTTGAAGCAATAAATAAATAAATACAGAAATAATAAATATATAAAAGGGAGGGCATGATTTCCTATTGGAATCTAGGTCATTAGTGCGTGGCAGCTCAGGGTTCCCCCATGGGAAGAGTTTGGCACCAGGCCTTTGAGGACAGAAGACTGAGCACATGACTTGGGCTTCTTATTATGCTAAGGCTGAAGGTCATTGCTATAGGGTAAGCTTTCCAGAACACCTGTGTACCTCATTGGATGTGACCTCTTGCCTCGGCCCAGGTCAAGATCCCAGGGAAGAGGAATCTAGTTTGACACCGGGCCCTCCCCACTGCAGGGAGCCTTATTCCCCCTTCCTTCAGACAAAAACACAGCCTATTTGTGATCTCAGTCTGTCCAACAAATAAATAAAATCATTATAAAAAAATAAATAAATATATTCAGGCATGTTTTATATCGTGATCAAGTGCAATTCTGCAGTGTGGCTCAGGGTTCTTCCATCGGGAGATTTTGGGAACCAGGCCTCTGAGGTTGGAAGGCTGAGCAGCCGACCACGGCTTCATGTGAGGTATAGCGTTAGGGTTAGGTATAGGGTTAGGGTTCGGGTTAGGGTTATGTTTAGGTGAGGGTTAGAGTAAGGGTTAGGGTTATGGCTTAGGAACAAGGCATGTCGGAACTGGCCACACAATACTGGCACACCAAGGGCTGAGTTGAGGGTGGGACTCAGCAGAATCCTCAGGCGATGGAATTTTGGAAGGGACTGGCCAAGAGGGTGGAATGCCCTCAGGGGAGCATGCTGGTTTCTATATATCTGAAGGTAATGGATAGCACAGAATGAAAGGGTCAGTTTCTGCCTGAGAGGCTGAGTCCTTCCTACAGACTGACTTTCCCATCCACAGGAGGACCTGGGTTCAGTCCTCCGGTGTCCAGAGTCAGATCACGTAACCTAGGCTTAGGGTTTAGTTCTGGGAGAATGGCTGACCTGATTTGTCAGGGCAGAATTAGGCTTTCCACGGGACTCAGTTGAGGACGTAGCCCTGGCGGACCATCCTATTCCCGGATTGTGGTGTGGGGGTCCTAGGAAGGTGTTGGTAGAATGATCAGACAGGCAGATTTCTCCCGCCCCGAGGGTCTTCCACAGGGCTAAATTTGCCATTATCATAGTGGGCGGCACCCAGAAGCCTGCGATGTGAAGAAGGAATCCCCTACCTAGAGGGCTACCAGGGCAGGCAACCGGGGATAGAAGTCTGAAGAAGCACCCTCGGGTTAGGGTTAGGCCGATGCACATGGGAGGCCCTACCTGCCCTTGCTGAGGGATCATCAAACTCCTGGTTCCCGCTTCAGGTGAGCGCTCCTTGGAGCTGTGTCCCAAGGGGTGCATGCAGATTTCACCTGTTCTACGGATTCAGCTCATTTCTAAAGGGCAAACGTTCCCATTGGGATATATGGACATTGTGCGGTGTACCTCAGGGTTCCCGCATCTGCAGAGTTCATGGACCAGGCTACTGAGGACAGAAGCCTGAGTATGGGACAGGGGCTTTGCATCAGGATTACCGTGAAGGTTATTTCACAAGTGAATGCTGTTGGTAACACCTGGGTGAGTCAGTGGGTTAGGCCACTGCCTTCAGCTCAGGACATGATCCCAGAGTCCTGGGATGGAGCCCCACATCGGGCTGTCTCCTCAGCAGGGAGCCTTCTTTCCCTTCTCTGGGCGTGCAACACTGCCTACATCTTTTCGCTCCCTGCAAAGTGAAAAAGTAAAATCTTGCAGCAATAAATGAATAAATACATAAATAATAAATATATAAAAGAGAGGGCATGATTTCCTATTGGAATCTAGGTCATTTGTGCGGGGCAGCTCAGGGTTCCCCCATGGGGAGAGTTTGGGAACCAGGCCTTTGAGGACAGAAGACTGAGCACATGACTTGGGCTTCCCATTATGCTAAGGCTGAAGTTCATTGCTGTAGGGTATGCTTTCCAGAACACCTGTGTACCTCATTGGATGTGACCTCTTGCCTCGGCCCAGGTCAAGATCCCAGGGAAAAGGAATCTAGTTTGAAACCGAACCCTCCCCACTGCAGGGAGCCTTACTCCCCCTTCCTTCAGACAAAAACACAGCCTACTTGTGCTCTCAGTCTGTCCAACAAATAAATAAAATCATTATAAAAAAATAAATAAATATATTCAGGCATGTTTTATATAGTGATCAAGTGCAATTCTGTGGTGTGGCTCAGGGTTCTTCCATCGGGAGATTTTGGGAACCAGGCCTCTGAGGTTGGAAGGCTGAGCAGCCGACCACGGCTTCATGTGAGGTATAGGGTTAGGGTTAGGGTTAGTGTTAGGGTTATGTTTAGGTGAGGGTTAGAGTAAGGGTTAGGGTTATATCTTAGGAACAAGGCATGTCGGAACTGGCCACACAATACTGGCACACCAAGGGCTGAGTTGAGGGTGGGACTCAGCAGAATCCTCAGGCGATGGAATTATGGATGGGATAGGCCAAGAGGGTGGAATGCCCTCAGGGGAGCATGCAGGTTTCTATATATCTGAAGGTACTGGATACCACAGAAGGAAAGGGTCAGTTTTTGCCTGAGAGTCTGAGTCCTTCCTACAGACTGACTTTCCCATCCACAGGAGGACCTGGGTTCAGTCCTCCGGTGTCCAGAGTCTGATAACGTAACCTAGGCTTAGCCTTTGGCTCTGGTAGAATGGCTGACCTGATTTGTCAGGGCAGAATTAGGCTTTCCACGGGACTCAGTTGAGGACGTAGCCCTGGCGGACCATCCTATTCCCGGACTGTGGTGATGGGGTCCTAGGAAGGTGTTGGTAGAATGATCGGACAGGCAGATATCTCCCGCCCCGAGGGTCTTGCACAGGGCTCAACTTCCCATTTGCCTAGTGGGCGGCACCCAGAGGCCTGCGATGTGAAGAAGGAATCCCCTACCTAGAGGGCTACCAGGGCAGGCAATCAGATAGAAATCTGAAGAAGCACCCTCGGGTTAGGGTTAGGCCGATGCACATGGGAGGCCCTACAGGCCCTTGCTGAGGGATCATCAAACTCCTGGTTCCCACTTCAGGTGGGCGCTCCTTGGAGCTGTGTCCCAAGGGGTGCATGCAGATTTCACCTGTTCTACGGATTCAGCTCATTTCTAAAGGGCAAACGTTCCCATTGGGATCTATGGACATTATGCGGTGCACCTCAGGGTTCCCGCATCTGCAGAGTTCATGGACCAGGCTACTGAGGACAGAAGCCTGAGCATGGGACAGGGGCTTTGCATCAGGATTCCCGTGAAGCTTATTTCACAAGTAAATGCTGTTGGTAACACCTGGGTGAATCAGTGGGTTAGGCCACTGCCTTCAGCTCAGGAATGATCCCAGAGTCCTGGGATGGAGCCCCACATCGGGCTGTCTCCTCAGCAGGGAGCCTTCTTTCCCTTCTCTGGGCGTGCAACACTGCCTACATCTTTTCGCTCCCTGCAAAATGAAAAAGTAAAATCTTGAAGCAATAAATAAATAAATAGAGAAATAATAAATATATAAAAGGGAGGGCATGATTTCCTATTGGAATCTAGGTCATTTGTGCGGGGCAGCTCAGGGTTCCCCCATGGGAAGAGTTTGGGAACCAGGCCTTTGGGGACAGAAGACTGAGCTCATGACTTGGGCTTCGTATTATGCTAAGGCTGAAGGTCATTGCTGTAGGGTATGCTTTCCAGAACACCTGTGTACCTCATTGGATGTGACCTCTTGCCTCGGCCCAGGTCAAGATCCCAGGGAAGAGGAATCTAGTTTGACACCGGGCCCTCCCCACTGCAGGGAGCCTTATTCCCCCTTCCTTCAGACAAAAACACAGCCTATTTGTGATCTCAGTCTGTCCAACAAATAAATAAAATTATTATAAAAAAATAAATAAATATATTCAGGCATGTTTTATATAGTGATCAAGTGCAATTCTGCAGTGTGGCTCAGGGTTCTTCCATCGGGAGATTTTGGGAACCAGGCCTCTGAGGTTGGAAGGCTGAGCAGCCGACCACGGCTTCATGTGAGTTATAGGGTTAGGGTTAGAGTTAGTGTTAGGGTTATATTTAGGTGAGGGTTAGAGAAAGGGTTAGGGTTATGGCTTAGGAACAAGGCATGTCGGAACTGGCCACACAATACTGGCACACCAAGTGCTGAGTTGAGGGTGGGACTCAGCAGAATCCTCAGGCGATGGAATTTTGGAAGGGACTGGCCAAGAGGGTGGAATGCCCTCAGGGGAGCATGCTGGTTTCTATATATCTGAAGGTACTGGATAGCACAGAAGGAAAGGGTCAGTTTCTGCCTGAGAGGCTGAGTCCTTCCTACAGACTGACTTTCCCATCCACAGGAGGACCTGGGCTCAGTCCTCCGGTGTCCAGAGTCTGATCACGTAACCTAGGCTTAGGGTTTAGTTCTGGGAGAATGGCTGACCTGATTTGTCAGGGCAGAATTAGGCTTTCCACGGGACTCAGTTGAGGACGTAGCCCTGGCGGACCATCCTATTCCCGGATTGTGGTGTGGGGGTCCTAGGAAGGTGTTGGTAGAATGATCAGACAGGCAGATTTCTCCCGCCCCGAGGGTCTTGCACAGGGCTCAACTTCCCATTTGCCTAGTGGGCGGCACCCAGAGGCCTGCGATGTGAAGAAGGAATCCCCTACCTAGAGGGCTACCAGGGCAGGCAACCGGGGATAGAAATCTGAAGAAGCACCCTCGGGTTAGGGTTAGGCCGATGCACATGGGAGGCCCTACTGGCCCTTGCTGAGGGATCATCAAACTCCTGGTTCCCGCTTCAGGTGGGCGCTCCTTGGAGCTGTGTCCCAAGGGGTGCATGCAGATTTCACCTGTTCTACGGATTCAGCTCATTTCTAAAGGGCAAACGTTCCCATTGGGATCTATGGACTTTGTGCGGTGCACCTCAGGGTTCCCGCATCTGCAGAGTTCATGGACCAGGCTACTGAGGACAGAAGCCTGAGCATGGGACAGGGGCTTTGCATCAGGATTCCCGTGAAGGTTATTTCACAAGTGAATGCTGTTGGTAACACCTGGGTGAATCAGTGGGTTAGGCCACTGCCTTCAGCTCAGGACATGATCCTAGAGTCCTGGGATGGAGCCCCACATCGGGCTGTCTCCTCAGCAGGGAGCCTTCTTTCCCTTCTCTGGGCTTACAACACTGCCTACATCTTTTCGCTCCCTGCAAAGTGAAAAAGTAAAATTTTGAAGCAATAAATAAATACATACATAAATAATAAATATATAAAAGGGAGGGCATGATTTCCTATTGGAATCTAGGTCATTTGTGCGGGGCAGCTCAGGGTTCCTTCATGGGGAGAGTTTGGGAACCAGGCCTTTGAGGACAGAAGACTGAGCACATGACTTGGGCTTCGCATTATGCTAAGGCTGAAGGTCATTGCTGTAGGGTATGCTTTCCAGAACACCTGTGTACCTCATTGGATGTGACCTCTTGCCTCGGCCCAGGTCAAGATCCCAGGGAAGAGGAATCTAGTTTGACACTGGGCCCTCCCCACTGCAGGGAGCCTTATTCCCCCTTCCTTCAGACAAAAACACAGCGTATTTGTGATCTCAGTCTGTCCAACAAATAAATAAAATCATTATAAAAAAATAAATAAATATATTCAGGCATGTTTTATATAGTGATCAAGTGCAATTCTGCAGTGTGGCTCAGGGTTCTTCCATCGGGAGATTTTGGGAACCAGGCCTCTGAGGTTGGAAGGCTGAGCAGCCGACCACGGCTTCATGTGAGGTATAGCGTTAGGGTTAGGTTTAGGGTTAGGGTTCGGGTTAGGGTTATGTTTAGTTGAGGGTTAGAGTAAGGGTTAGGGTTATGTCTTAGGAACAAGGCATGTCGGAACTGGCCACACAATACTGGCACGCCAAGGGCTGAGTTGAGGGTGGGACTCAGCAGAATCCTCAGGGGATGGAATTTTGGAAGGGACAGGCCAAGAGGGTGGAATGCCCTCAGGGGAGCATGCTGGTTTCTATATATCTGAAGGTAATGGATAGCACAGAAGGAAAGGGTCAGTTTTTGCCTGAGAGGCTGAGTCCTTCCTACAGACTGACTTTCCCATCCACAGGAGGACCTGGGTTCAGTCCTCCGGTGTCCAGAGTCAGATCACGTAACCTAGGCTTAGGGTTTAGTTCTGGTAGAATGGCTGACCTGATTTGTCAGGGCAGAATTAGGCTTTCCACGGGACTCAGTTGAGGACGTAGCCATGGCGGACCATCCTATTCCCGGATTGTGGTGTGGGGGTCCTAGGAAGGTGTTGGTAGAATAATCGGACAGGCAGATTTCTCCCGCCCCGAGGGTCTTGCACAGGGCTCAACTTCCCATTTGCCTAGTGGGCGGCACCCAGAGGCCTGCGATGTGAAGAAGGAATCCCCTACCTAGAGGGCTACCAGGGGAGGCAACCGGGGATAGATGTCTGAAGAAGCACCCTCGGGTTAGGGTTAGGCCGATGCACATGGGAGGCCCTACCGGCCCTTGCTGAGGGATCATCAAACTCCTGGTTCCCACTTCAGGTGGGCGCTCCTTGGAGCTGTGTCCCAAGGGGTGCATGCAGATTTCACCTGTTCTACGGATTCAGCTCATTTCTAAAGGGCAAACGTTCCCATTGGGATCTATGGACTTTGTGCGGTGCACCTCAGGGTTCCCGCATCTGCAGAGTTCATGGACCAGGCTACTGAGGACAGAAGCCTGAGCATGGGACAGGGGCTTTGCATCAGGATTACCGTGAAGATTATTTCACAAGTGAATGCTGTTGGTAACACCTGGGTGAGTCAGTGGGTTAGGCCACTGCCTTCAGCTCAGGACATGAGATGAGTCCTGGGATGGAGCCCCACATCGGGCTGTCTCCTCAGCAGGGAGCCTTCCTTCCCTTCTCTGGGCGTGCAACACTGCCTACATCTTTTCGCTCCCTGCAAAGTGAAAAAGTAAAATCTTGCAGCAATAAATGAATAAATACATAAATAATAAATATATAAAAGAGAGGGCATGATTTCCTATTGGAATCTAGGTCATTTGTGCGGGGCAGCTCAGGGTTCCCCCATGGGGAGAGTTTGGGAACCAGGCCTTTGAGGACAGAAGACTGAGCACATGAATGGGCTTCCCATTATGCTAAGGCTGAAGTTCATTGCTGTAGGGTATGCTTTCCAGAACACCTGTGTACCTCATTGGATGTGACCTCTTGCCTCGGCCCAGGTCAAGATCCCAGGGAAAAGGAATCTAGTTTGAAACCGAACCCTCCCCACTGCAGGGAGCCTTACTCCCCCTTCCTTCAGACAAAAACACAGCCTACTTGTGCTCTCAGTCTGTCCAACAAATAAATAAAATCATTATAAAAAAATAAATAAATATATTCAGGCATGTTTTATATAGTGATCAAGTGCAATTCTGTGGTGTGGCTCAGGGTTCTTCCATCGGGAGATTTTGGGAACCAGGCCTCTGAGGTTGGAAGGCTGAGCAGCCGACCACGGCTTCATGTGAGGTATAGGGTTAGGGTTAGGGTTAGTGTTAGGGTTATGTTTAGGTGAGGGTTAGAGTAAGGGTTAGGGTTATATCTTAGGAACAAGGCATGTCGGAACTGGCCACACAATACTGGCACACCAAGGGCTGAGTTGAGGGTGGGACTCAGCAGAATCCTCAGGCGATGGAATTATGGATGGGATAGGCCAAGAGGGTGGAATGCCCTCAGGGGAGCATGCAGGTTTCTATATATCTGAAGGTACTGGATACCACAGAAGGAAAGGGTCAGTTTTTGCCTGAGAGTCTGAGTCCTTCCTACAGACTGACTTTCCCATCCACAGGAGGACCTGGGTTCAGTCCTCCGGTGTCCAGAGTCTGATAACGTAACCTAGGCTTAGCCTTTGGCTCTGGTAGAATGGCTGACCTGATTTGTCAGGGCAGAATTAGGCTTTCCACGGGACTCAGTTGAGGACGTAGCCCTGGCGGACCATCCTATTCCCGGACTGTGGTGATGGGGTCCTAGGAAGGTGTTGGTAGAATGATCGGACAGGCAGATTTCTCCCGCCCCGAGGGTCTTGCACAGGGCTCAACTTCCCATTTGCCTAGTGGGCGGCACCCAGAGGCCTGCGATGTGAAGAAGGAATCCCCTACCTAGAGGGCTACCAGGGCAGGCAATCAGATAGAAATCTGAAGAAGCACCCTCGGGTTAGGGTTAGGCCGATGCACATGGGAGGCCCTACCGGCCCTTGCTGAGGGATCATCAAACTCCTGGTTCCCACTTCAGGTGGGCGCTCCTTGGAGCTGTGTCCCAAGGGGTGCATGCAGATTTCACCTGTTCTACGGATTCAGCTCATTTCTAAAGGGCAAACGTTCCCATTGGGATCTATGGACATTATGCGGTGCACCTCAGGGTTCCCGCATCTGCAGAGTTCATGGACCAGGCTACTGAGGACAGAAGCCTGAGCATGGGACAGGGGCTTTGCATCAGGATTCCCGTGAAGCTTATTTCACAAGTAAATGCTGTTGGTAACACCTGGGTGAATCAGTGGGTTAGGCCACTGCCTTCAGCTCAGGAATGATCCCAGAGTCCTGGGATGGAGCCCCACATCGGGCTGTCTCCTCAGCAGGGAGCCTTCTTTCCCTTCTCTGGGCGTGCAACACTGCCTACATCTTTTCGCTCCCTGCAAAATGAAAAAGTAAAATCTTGAAGCAATAAATAAATAAATACAGAAATAATAAATATATAAAAGGGAGGGCATGATTTCCTATTGGAATCTAGGTCATTAGTGCGTGGCAGCACAGGGTTCCCCCATGGGAAGAGTTTGGGAACCAGGCCTTTGGGGACAGAAGACTGAGCTCATGACTTGGGCTTCGTATTATGCTAAGGCTGAAGGTCATTGCTGTAGGGTATGCTTTCCAGAACACCTGTGTACCTCATTGGATGTGACCTCTTGCCTCGGCCCAGGTCAAGATCCCAGGGAAGAGGAATCTAGTTTGACACCGGGCCCTCCCCACTGCAGGGAGCCTTATTCCCCCTTCCTTCAGACAAAAACACAGCCTCTTTGTGATCTCAGTCTGTCCAACAAATAAATAAAATTATTATAAAAAAATAAATAAATATATTCAGGCATGTTTTATATAGTGATCAAGTGCAATTCTGCAGTGTGGCTCAGGGTTCTTCCATCGGGAGATTTTGGGAACCAGGCCTCTGAGGTTGGAAGGCTGAGCAGCCGACCACGGCTTCATGTGAGTTATAGGGTTAGGGTTAGAGTTAGTGTTAGGGTTATATTTAGGTGAGGGTTAGAGCAAGGGTTAGGGTTATGGCTTAGGAACAAGGCATGTCGGAACTGGCCACACAATACTGGCACACCAAGTGCTGAGTTGAGGGTGGGACTCAGCAGAATCCTCAGGCGATGGAATTTTGGAAGGGACTGGCCAAGAGGGTGGAATGCCCTCAGGGGAGCATGCTGGTTTCTATATATCTGAAGGTACTGGATAGCACAGAAGGAAAGGGTCAGTTTCTGCCTGAGAGGCTGAGTCCTTCCTACAGACTGACTTTCCCATCCACAGGAGGACCTGGGCTCAGTCCTCCGGTGTCCAGAGTCTGATCACGTAACCTAGGCTTAGGGTTTAGTTCTGGGAGAATGGCTGACCTGATTTGTCAGGGCAGAATTAGGCTTTCCACGGGACTCAGTTGAGGACGTAGCCCTGGCGGACCATCCTATTCCCGGATTGTGGTGTGGGGGTCCTAGGAAGGTGTTGGTAGAATGATCAGACAGGCAGATTTCTCCCGCCCCGAGGGTCTTGCACAGGGCTCAACTTCCCATTTGCCTAGTGGGCGGCACCCAGAGGCCTGCGATGTGAAGAAGGAATCCCCTACCTAGAGGGCTACCAGGGCAGGCAACCGGGGATAGAAATCTGAAGAAGCACCCTCGGGTTAGGGTTAGGCCGATGCACATGGGAGGCCCTACTGGCCCTTGCTGAGGGATCATCAAACTCCTGGTTCCCGCTTCAGGTGGGCGCTCCTTGGAGCTGTGTCCCAAGGGGTGCATGCAGATTTCACCTGTTCTACGGATTCAGCTCATTTCTAAAGGGCAAACGTTCCCATTGGGATCTATGGACTTTGTGCGGTGCACCTCAGGGTTCCCGCATCTGCAGAGTTCATGGACCAGGCTACTGAGGACAGAAGCCTGAGCATGGGACAGGGGCTTTGCATCAGGATTCCCGTGAAGGTTATTTCACAAGTGAATGCTGTTGGTAACACCTGGGTGAATCAGTGGGTTAGGCCACTGCCTTCAGCTCAGGACATGATCCTAGAGTCCTGGGATGGAGCCCCACATCGGGCTGTCTCCTCAGCAGGGAGCCTTCTTTCCCTTCTCTGGGCTTACAACACTGCCTACATCTTTTCGCTCCCTGCAAAGTGAAAAAGTAAAATTTTGAAGCAATAAATAAATACATACATAAATAATAAATATATAAAAGGGAGGGCATGATTTCCTATTGGAATCTAGGTCATTTGTGCGGGGCAGCTCAGGGTTCCTTCATGGGGAGAGTTTGGGAACCAGGCCTTTGAGGACAGAAGACTGAGCACATGACTTGGGCTTCGCATTATGCTAAGGCTGAAGGTCATTGCTGTAGGGTATGCTTTCCAGAACACCTGTGTACCTCATTGGATGTGACCTCTTGCCTCGGCCCAGGTCAAGATCCCAGGGAAGAGGAATCTAGTTTGACACTGGGCCCTCCCCACTGCAGGGAGCCTTATTCCCCCTTCCTTCAGACAAAAACACAGCGTATTTGTGATCTCAGTCTGTCCAACAAATAAATAAAATCATTATAAAAAAATAAATAAATATATTCAGGCATGTTTTATATAGTGATCAAGTGCAATTCTGCAGTGTGGCTCAGGGTTCTTCCATCGGGAGATTTTGGGAACCAGGCCTCTGAGGTTGGAAGGCTGAGCAGCCGACCACGGCTTCATGTGAGGTATAGCGTTAGGGTTAGGTTTAGGGTTAGGGTTCGGGTTAGGGTTATGTTTAGTTGAGGGTTAGAGTAAGGGTTAGGGTTATGTCTTAGGAACAAGGCATGTCGGAACTGGCCACACAATACTGGCACGCCAAGGGCTGAGTTGAGGGTGGGACTCAGCAGAATCCTCAGGGGATGGAATTTTGGAAGGGACAGGCCAAGAGGGTGGAATGCCCTCAGGGGAGCATGCTGGTTTCTATATATCTGAAGGTAATGGATAGCACAGAAGGAAAGGGTCAGTTTTTGCCTGAGAGGCTGAGTCCTTCCTACAGACTGACTTTCCCATCCACAGGAGGACCTGGGTTCAGTCCTCCGGTGTCCAGAGTCAGATCACGTAACCTAGGCTTAGGGTTTAGTTCTGGTAGAATGGCTGACCTGATTTGTCAGGGCAGAATTAGGCTTTCCACGGGACTCAGTTGAGGACGTAGCCATGGCGGACCATCCTATTCCCGGATTGTGGTGTGGGGGTCCTAGGAAGTTGTGGTAGAATGATCGGACAGGCAGATTTCTCCCGCGCCGAGGGTCTTGCACAGGGCTCAACTTCCCATTTGTCTAAGGGGCGGCACCCAGAGGCCTGCGATGTGAAGAAGGAATCCCCTACCTAGAGGGCTACCAGGGCAGGCAACCGGGGATAGAAATCTGAAGAAGCACCCTCGGGTTAGGGTTAGGCCGATGCACATGGGAGGCCCTACTGGCGCTTGCTGAGGGATCATCAAACTCCTGGTTCCCGCTTCAGGTGGGCGCTCCTTGGAGCTGTGTCCCAAGGGGTGCATGCAGATTTCACCTGTTCAACGGATTCAGCTCATTTCTAAAGGGCAAACGTTCCCATTGGGATCTATGGACATTATGCGGTGCACCTCAGGGTTCCCGCATCTGCAGAGTTCATGGACCAGGCTACTGAGGACAGAAGCCTGAGCATGGGACAGGGGCTTTGCATCAGGATTACCGTGAAGGTTATTTCACAAGTGAATGCTGTTGGTAACACCTGGGTGAATCAGTGGGTTAGGCCACTGCCTTCAGCTCAGGACATGATCCCAGAGTCCTGGGATGGAGCCCCACATCGGGCTGTCTCCTCAGCAGGGAGCCTTCTTTCCCTTCTCTGGGCGTGCAACACTGCCTACATCTTTTCTCTCCCTGCAAAATGAAAAAGGAAAATCTTGAAGCAATAAATAAATAAATACAGAAATAATAAATATATAAAAGGGAGGGCATGATTTCCTATTGGAATCTAGGTCATTAGTGCGTGGCAGCTCAGGGTTCCCCCATGGGAAGAGTTTGGGAACCAGGCCTTTGAGGACAGAAGACTGAGCACATGACTTGGGCTTCGTATTATGCTAAGGCTGAAGGTCATTGCTATAGGGTAAGCTTTCCAGAACACCTGTGTACCTCATTGGATGTGACCTCTTGCCTCGGCCCAGGTCAAGATCCCAGGGAAGAGGAATCTAGTTTGACACCGGGCCCTCCCCACTGCAGGGAGCCTTATTCCCCCTTCCTTCAGACAAAAACATAGCCTATTTGTGATCTCAGTCTGTCCAACAAATAAATAAAATCATTATAAAAAAATAAATAAATATATTCAGGCATGTTTTATATAGTGATCAAGAGCAATTCTGCAGTGTGGCTCAGGGTTCTTCCATGGGGAGATTTTTGGGAACCAGGCCTCTGAGGTTGGAAGGCTGAGCAGCCGACCACGGCTTCATGTGAGGTATAGGGTTAGGGTTAGGTTTAGGGTTAGGGTTCGGGTTAGGGTTATGTTTAGGTGAGGGTTAGAGTAAGGGTTAGGGTTATGGCTTAGGAACAAGGCATGTCGGAACTGGCCATACAATACTGGCACACCAAGGGCTGAGTTGAGGGTGGGACTCAGCAGAATCCTCAGGCGATGGAATTTTGGACGGGACAGGCGAAGAGGGTGGAATGCCCTCAGTGGAGCATGCTGGTTTCTGTATATCTGAAGGTACTGGATAGCACAGAAGGAAAGGGTCAGTTTCTGCCTGAGAGGCTGAGTCCTTCCTACAGACTGACTTTCCCATCCAAAGGAGGACCTGGGTTCAGTCCTCCGGTGTCCAGAGTCTGATCACGTAACCTAGGCTTAGGGTTTGGCTCTGGGAGAATGGCTGACCTGATTTGTCAGGGCAGAATTAGGCTTTCCACGGGTCTCAGTTGAGGACGTAGCCCTGGCGGACCATCGTATTCCCGGATTGTGGTGTCGGGGTCCTAGGAAGTTGTGGTAGAATGATCGGACAGGCAGATTTCTCCCGCGCCGAGGGTCTTGCACAGGGCTCAACTTCCCATTTGTCTAAGGGGCGGCACCCAGAGGCCTGCGATGTGAAGAAGGAATCCCCTACCTAGAGGGCTACCAGGGCAGGCAACCGGGGATAGAAATCTGAAGAAGCACCCTCGGGTTAGGGTTAGGCCGATGCACATGGGAGGCCCTACTGGCCCTTGCTGAGGGATCATCAAACTCCTGGTTCCCGCTTCAGGTGGGCGCTCCTTGGAGCTGTGTCCCAAGGGGTGCATGCAGATTTCACCTGTTCAACGGATTCAGCTCATTTCTAAAGGGCAAACGTTCCCATTGGGATCTATGGACATTATGCGGTGCACCTCAGGGTTCCCGCATCTGCAGAGTTCATGGACCAGGCTACTGAGGACAGAAGCCTGAGCATGGGACAGGGGCTTTGCATCAGGATTCCCGTGAAGGTTATTTCACAAGTGAATGCTGTTGGTAACACCTGGGTGAATCAGTGGGTTAGGCCACTGCCTTCAGCTCAGGACATGATCCCAGAGTCCTGGGATGGAGCCCCACATCGGGCTGTCTCCTCAGCAGGGAGCCTTCTTTCCCTTCTCTGGGCGTGCAACACTGCCTACATCTTTTCTCTCCCTGCAAAATGAAAAAGGAAAATCTTGAAGCAATAAATAAATAAATACAGAAATAATAAATATATAAAAGGGAGGGCATGATTTCCTATTGGAATCTAGGTCATTAGTGCGTGGCAGCTCAGGGTTCCCCCATGGGAAGAGTTTGGGAACCAGGCCTTTGAGGACAGAAGACTGAGCACATGACTTGGGCTTCGTATTATGCTAAGGCTGAAGGTCATTGCTATAGGGTAAGCTTTCCAGAACACCTGTGTACCTCATTGGATGTGACCTCTTGCCTCGGCCCAGGTCAAGATCCCAGGGAAGAGGAATCTAGTTTGACACCGGGCCCTCCCCACTGCAGGGAGCCTTATTCCCCCTTCCTTCAGACAAAAACATAGCCTATTTGTGATCTCAGTCTGTCCAACAAATAAATAAAATCATTATAAAAAAATAAATAAATATATTCAGGCATGTTTTATATAGTGATCAAGAGCAATTCTGCAGTGTGGCTCAGGGTTCTTCCATCGGGAGATTTTTGGGAACCAGGCCTCTGAGGTTGGAAGGCTGAGCAGCCGACCACGGCTTCATGTGAGGTATAGGGTTAGGGTTAGGTTTAGGGTTAGGGTTCGGGTTAGGGTTATGTTTAGGTGAGGGTTAGAGTAAGGGTTAGGGTTATGGCTTAGGAACAAGTAATGTCGGAACTGGCCACACAATACTGGCACACCAAGGGCTGAGTTGAGGGTGGGACTCAGCAGAATCCTCAGGCGATGGAATTTTGGACAGGACAGGCGAAGAGGGTGGAATGCCCTCAGGGGAGCATGCTGGTTTCTGTGTATCTGAAGGTACTGGATAGCACAGAAGGAAAGGGTCAGTTTCTGCCTGAGAGGCTGAGTCCTTCCTACAGACTGACTTTCCCATCCAAAGGAGGACCTGGGTTCAGTCCTTCGGTGTCCAGAGTCTGATCACGTAACCTAGGCTTAGGGTTTGGCTCTGGGAGAATGGCTGACCTGATTTGTCAGGGCAGAATTAGGCTTTCCACGGGTCTCAGTTGAGGACGTAGCCCTGGCGGACCATCGTATTCCCGGATTGTGGTGTCGGGGTCCTAGGAAGTTGTGGTAGAATGATCGGACAGGCAGATTTCTCCCGCGCCGAGGGTCTTGCACAGGGCTCAACTTCCCATTTGTCTAAGGGGCGGCACCCAGAGGCCTGTGATGTGAAGAAGGAATCCCCTACCTAGAGGGCTACCAGGGCAGGCAACCGGGGATAGAAATCTGAAGAAGCACCCTCGGGTTAGGGTTAGGCCGATGCACATGGGAGGCCCTACTGGCCCTTGCTGAGGGATCATCAAACTCCTGGTTCCCGCTTCAGGTGGGCGCTCCTTGGAGCTGTGTCCCAAGGGGTGCATGCAGATTTCACCTGTTCAACGGATTCAGCTCATTTCTAAAGGGCAAACGTTCCCATTGGGATCTATGGACATTATGCGGTGCACCTCAGGGTTCCCGCATCTGCAGAGTTCATGGACCAGGCTACTGAGGACAGAAGCCTGAGCATGGGACAGGGGCTTTGCATCAGGATTCCCGTGAAGGTTATTTCACAAGTGAATGCTGTGGTAACACCTGGGTGAATCAGTGGGTTAGGCCACTGCCTTCAGCTCAGGACATGATCCCAGAGTCCTGGGATGGAGCCCCACATCGGGCTGTCTCCTCAGCAGGGAGCCTTCTTTCCCTTCTCTGGGCGTGCAACACTGCCTACATCTTTTCGCTCCCTGCAAAATGAAAAAGGAAAATCTTGAAGCAATAAATAAATAAATACAGAAATAATAAATATATAAAAGGGAGGGCATGATTTCCTATTGGAATCTAGGTCATTAGTGCGTGGCAGCTCAGGGTTCCCCCATGGGAAGAGTTTGGCACCAGGCCTTTGAGGACAGAAGACTGAGCACATGACTTGGGCTTCTTATTATGCTAAGGCTGAAGGTCATTGCTATAGGGTAAGCTTTCCAGAACACCTGTGTACCTCATTGGATGTGACCTCTTGCCTCGGCCCAGGTCAAGATCCCAGGGAAGAGGAATCTAGTTTGACACCGGGCCCTCCCCACTGCAGGGAGCCTTATTCCCCCTTCCTTCAGACAAAAACACAGCCTATTTGTGATCTCAGTCTGTCCAACAAATAAATAAAATCATTATAAAAAAATAAATAAATATATTCAGGCATGTTTTATATCGTGATCAAGTGCAATTCTGCAGTGTGGCTCAGGGTTCTTCCATCGGGAGATTTTGGGAACCAGGCCTCTGAGGTTGGAAGGCTGAGCAGCCGACCACGGCTTCATGTGAGGTATAGCGTTAGGGTTAGGTATAGGGTTAGGGTTCGGGTTAGGGTTATGTTTAGGTGAGGGTTAGAGTAAGGGTTAGGGTTATGGCTTAGGAACAAGGCATGTCGGAACTGGCCACACAATACTGGCACACCAAGGGCTGAGTTGAGGGTGGGACTCAGCAGAATCCTCAGGCGATGGAATTTTGGAAGGGACTGGCCAAGAGGGTGGAATGCCCTCAGGGGAGCATGCTGGTTTCTATATATCTGAAGGTAATGGATAGCACAGAATGAAAGGGTCAGTTTCTGCCTGAGAGGCTGAGTCCTTCCTACAGACTGACTTTCCCATCCACAGGAGGACCTGGGTTCAGTCCTCCGGTGTCCAGAGTCAGATCACGTAACCTAGGCTTAGGGTTTAGTTCTGGGAGAATGGCTGACCTGATTTGTCAGGGCAGAATTAGGCTTTCCACGGGACTCAGTTGAGGACGTAGCCCTGGCGGACCATCCTATTCCCGGATTGTGGTGTGGGGGTCCTAGGAAGGTGTTGGTAGAATGATCAGACAGGCAGATTTCTCCCGCCCCGAGGGTCTTCCACAGGGCTAAATTTGCCATTATCATAGTGGGCGGCACCCAGAAGCCTGCGATGTGAAGAAGGAATCCCCTACCTAGAGGGCTACCAGGGCAGGCAACCGGGGATAGAAGTCTGAAGAAGCACCCTCGGGTTAGGGTTAGGCCGATGCACATGGGAGGCCCTACCTGCCCTTGCTGAGGGATCATCAAACTCCTGGTTCCCGCTTCAGGTGGGCGCTCCTTGGAGCTGTGTCCCAAGGGGTGCATGCAGATTTCACCTGTTCTACGGATTCAGCTCATTTCTAAAGGGCAAACGTTCCCATTGGGATATATGGACATTGTGCGGTGTACCTCAGGGTTCCCGCATCTGCAGAGTTCATGGACCAGGCTACTGAGGACAGAAGCCTGAGTATGGGACAGGGGCTTTGCATCAGGATTACCGTGAAGGTTATTTCACAAGTGAATGCTGTTGGTAACACCTGGGTGATTCAGTGGGTTAGGCCACTGCCTTCAGCTCAGGACATGATCCCAGAGTCCTGGGATGGAGCCCCACATCGGGCTGTCTCCTCAGCAGGGAGCCTTCTTTCCCTTCTCTGGGCGTGCAACACTGCCTACATCTTTTCGCTCCCTGCAAAGTGAAAAAGTAAAATCTTGCAGCAATAAATGAATAAATACATAAATAATAAATATATAAAAGAGAGGGCATGATTTCCTATTGGAATCTAGGTCATTTGCGCCGGGCAGCTCAGGGTTCCCCCATGGGGAGAGTTTGGGAACCAGGCCTTTGAGGACAGAAGACTGAGCACATGACTTGGGCTTCCCATTATGCTAAGGCTGAAGTTCATTGCTGTAGGGTATGCTTTCCAGAACACCTGTGTACCTCATTGGATGTGACCTCTTGCCTCGGCCCAGGTCAAGATCCCAGGGAAAAGGAATCTAGTTTGAAACCGAACCCTCCCCACTGCAGGGAGCCTTACTCCCCCTTCCTTCAGACAAAAACACAGCCTACTTGTGCTCTCAGTCTGTCCAACAAATAAATAAAATCATTATAAAAAAATAAATAAATATATTCAGGCATGTTTTATATAGTGATCAAGTGCAATTCTGTGGTGTGGCTCAGGGTTCTTCCATCGGGAGATTTTGGGAACCAGGCCTCTGAGGTTGGAAGGCTGAGCAGCCGACCACGGCTTCATGTGAGGTATAGGGTTAGGGTTAGGGTTAGTGTTAGGGTTATGTTTAGGTGAGGGTTAGAGTAAGGGTTAGGGTTATATCTTAGGAACAAGGCATGTCGGAACTGGCCACACAATACTGGCACACCAAGGGCTGAGTTGAGGGTGGGACTCAGCAGAATCCTCAGGCGATGGAATTATGGACGGGATAGGCCAAGAGGGTGGAATGCCCTCAGGGGAGCATGCAGGTTCTATATATCTGAAGGTACTGGATACCACAGAAGGAAAGGGTCAGTTTTTGCCTGAGAGTCTGAGTCCTTCCTACAGACTGACTTTCCCATCCACAGGAGGACCTGGGTTCAGTCCTCCGGTGTCCAGAGTCTGATAACGTAACCTAGGCTTAGCCTTTGGCTCTGGTAGAATGGCTGACCTGATTTGTCAGGGCAGAATTAGGCTTTCCACGGGACTCATTGAGGACGTAGCCCTGGCGGACCATCCTATTCCCGGACTGTGGTGATGGGGTCCTAGGAAGGTGTTGGTAGAATGATCGGACAGGCAGATTTCTCCCGCCCCGAGGGTCTTGCACAGGGCTCAACTTCCCATTTGCCTAGTGGGCGGCACCCAGAGGCCTGCGATGTGAAGAAGGAATCCCCTACCTAGAGGGCTACCAGGGCAGGCAATCAGATAGAAATCTGAAGAAGCACCCTCGGGTTAGGGTTAGGCCGATGCACATGGGAGGCCCTACCGGCCCTTGCTGAGGGATCATCAAACTCCTGGTTCCCACTTCAGGTGGGCGCTCCTTGGAGCTGTGTCCCAAGGGGTGCATGCAGATTTCACCTGTTCTACGGATTCAGCTCATTTCTAAAGGGCAAACGTTCCCATTGGGATCTATGGACATTATGCGGTGCACCTCAGGGTTCCCGCATCTGCAGAGTTCATGGACCAGGCTACTGAGGACAGAAGCCTGAGCATGGGACAGGGGCTTTGCATCAGGATTCCCGTGAAGCTTATTTCACAAGTAAATGCTGTTGGTAACACCTGGGTGAAACAGTGGGTTAGGCCACTGCCTTCAGCTCAGGAATGATCCCAGAGTCCTGGGATGGAGCCCCACATCGGGCTGTCTCCTCAGCAGGGAGCCTTCTTTCCCTTCTCTGGGCGTGCAACACTGCCTACATCTTTTCGCTCCCTGCAAAATGAAAAAGTAAAATCTTGAAGCAATAAATAAATAAATACAGAAATAATAAATATATAAAAGGGAGGGCATGATTTCCTATTGGAATCTAGGTCATTAGTGCGTGGCAGCACAGGGTTCCCCCATGGGAAGAGTTTGGGAACCAGGCCTTTGGGGACAGAAGACTGAGCTCATGACTTGGGCTTCGTATTATGCTAAGGCTGAAGGTCATTGCTGTAGGGTATGCTTTCCAGAACACCTGTGTACCTCATTGGATGTGACCTCTTGCCTCGGCCCAGGTCAAGATCCCAGGGAAGAGGAATCTAGTTTGACACCGGGCCCTCCCCACTGCAGGGAGCCTTATTCCCCCTTCCTTCAGACAAAAACACAGCCTATTTGTGATCTCAGTCTGTCCAACAAATAAATAAAATTATTATAAAAAAATAAATAAATATATTCAGGCATGTTTTATATAGTGATCAAGTGCAATTCTGCAGTGTGGCTCAGGGTTCTTCCATCGGGAGATTTTGGGAACCAGGCCTCTGAGGTTGGAAGGCTGAGCAGCCGACCACGGCTTCATGTGAGTTATAGGGTTAGGGTTAGAGTTAGTGTTAGGGTTATATTTAGGTGAGGGTTAGAGCAAGGGTTAGGGTTATGGCTTAGGAACAAGGCATGTCGGAACTGGCCACACAATACTGGCACACCAAGTGCTGAGTTGAGGGTGGGACTCAGCATAATCCTCAGGCGATGGAATTTTGGAAGGGACTGGCCAAGAGGGTGGAATGCCCTCAGGGGAGCATGCTGGTTTCTATATATCTGAAGGTACTGGATAGCACAGAAGGAAAGGGTCAGTTTCTGCCTGAGAGGCTGAGTCCTTCCTACAGACTGACTTTCCCATCCACAGGAGGACCTGGGCTCAGTCCTCCGGTGTCCAGAGTCTGATCACGTAACCTAGGCTTAGGGTTTAGTTCTGGGAGAATGGCTGACCTGATTTGTCAGGGCAGAATTAGGCTTTCCACGGGACTCAGTTGAGGACGTAGCCCTGGCGGACCATCCTATAACCGGATTGTGGTGTGGGGGTCCTAGGAAGGTGTTGGTAGAATGATCAGACAGGCAGATTTCTCCCGCCCCGAGGGTCTTGCACAGGGCTCAACTTCCCATTTGCCTAGTGGGCGGCACCCAGAGGCCTGCGATGTGAAGAAGGAATCCCCTACCTAGAGGGCTACCAGGGCAGGCAACCGGGGATAGAAATCTGAAGAAGCACCCTCGGGTTAGGGTTAGGCCGATGCACATGGGAGGCCCTACTGGCCCTTGCTGAGGGATCATCAAACTCCTGGTTCCCGCTTCAGGTGGGCGCTCCTTGGAGCTGTGTCCCAAGGGGTGCATGCAGATTTCACCTGTTCTACGGATTCAGCTCATTTCTAAAGGGCAAACGTTCCCATTGGGATCTATGGACTTTGTGCGGTGCACCTCAGGGTTCCCGCATCTGCAGAGTTCATGGACCAGGCTACTGAGGACAGAAGCCTGAGCATGGGACAGGGGCTTTGCATCAGGATTCCCGTGAAGGTTAATTCACAAGTGAATGCTGTTGGTAACACCTGGGTGAATCAGTGTGTTAGGCCACTGCCTTCAGCTCAGGACATGATCCTAGAGTCCTGGGATGGAGCCCCACATCGGGCTGTCTCCTCAGCAGGGAGCCTTCTTTCCCTTCTCTGGGCGTACAACACTGCCTACATCTTTTCGCTCCCTGCAAAGTGAAAAAGTAAAATTTCGAAGCAATAAATAAATACATACATAAATAATAAATATATAAAAGGGAGGGCATGATTTCCTATTGGAATCTAGGTCATTTGTGCGGGGCAGCTCAGGGTTCCTTCATGGGGAGAGTTTGGGAACCAGGCCTTTGAGGACAGAAGACTGAGCACATGACTTGGGCTTCGCATTATGCTAAGGCTGAAGGTCATTGCTGTAGGGTATGCTTTCCAGAACACCTGTGTACCTCATTGGATGTGACCTCTTGCCTCGGCCCAGGTCAAGATCCCAGGGAAGAGGAATCTAGTTTGACACTGGGCCCTCCCCACTGCAGGGAGCCTTATTCCCCCTTCCTTCAGACAAAAACACAGCGTATTTGTGATCTCAGTCTGTCCAACAAATAAATAAAATCATTATAAAAAAATAAATAAATATATTCAGGCATGTTTTATATAGTGATCAAGTGCAATTCTGCAGTGTGGCTCAGGGTTCTTCCATCGGGAGATTTTGGGAACCAGGCCTCTGAGGTTGGAAGGCTGAGCAGCCGACCACGGCTTCATGTGAGGTATAGCGTTAGGGTTAGGTTTAGGGTTAGGGTTCGGGTTAGGGTTATGTTTAGTTGAGGGTTAGAGTAAGGGTTAGGGTTATGTCTTAGGAACAAGGCATGTCGGAACTGGCCACACAATACTGGCACGACAAGGGCTGAGTTGAGGGTGGGACTCAGCAGAATCCTCAGGGGATGGAATTTTGGAAGGGACAGGCCAAGAGGGTGGAATGCCCTCAGGGGAGCATGCTGGTTTCTATATATCTGAAGGTAATGGATAGCACAGAAGGAAAGGGTCAGTTTTTGCCTGAGAGGCTGAGTCCTTCCTACAGACTGACTTTCCCATCAACAGGAGGACCTGGGTTCAGTCCTCCGGTGTCCAGAGTCAGATCACGTAACCTAGGCTTAGGGTTTAGTTCTGGTAGAATGGCTGACCTGATTTGTCAGGGCAGAATTAGGCTTTCCACGGGACTCAGTTGAGGACGTAGCCATGGCGGACCATCCTATTCCCGGATTGTGGTGTGGGGGTCCTAGGAAGGTGTTGGTAGAATAATCGGACAGGCAGATTTCTCCCGCCCCGAGGGTCTTGCACAGGGCTCAACTTCCCATTTGCCTAGTGGGCGGCACCCAGAGGCCTGCGATGTGAAGAAGGAATCCCCTACCTAGAGGGCTACCAGGGGAGGCAACCGGGGATAGATGTCTGAAGAAGCACCCTCGGGTTAGGGTTAGGCCGATGCACATGGGAGGCCCTACCGGCCCTTGCTGAGGGATCATCAAACTCCTGGTTCCCACTTCAGGTGGGCGCTCCTTGGAGCTGTGTCCCAAGGGGTGCATGCAGATTTCACCTGTTCTACGGATTCAGCTCATTTCTAAAGGGCAAACGTTCCCATTGGGATCTATGGACTTTGTGCGGTGCACCTCAGGGTTCCCGCATCTGCAGAGTTCATGGACCAGGCTACTGAGGACAGAAGCCTGAGCATGGGACAGGGGCTTTGCATCAGGATTCCCGTGAAGGTTATTTCACAAGTGAATGCTGTTGGTAACACCTGGGTGAATCAGTGGGTTAGGCCACTGCTTTCAGCTCAGGACATGATCCTAGAGTCCTGGGATGGAGCCCCACATCGGGCTATCTCCTCAGCAGGGAGCCTTCTTTCCCTTCTCTGGGCGTGCAACACTGCTTACATCTTTTCGCTCCCTGCAAAGTGAAAAAGCAAAATCTTGAAGCAATAAATAAATAAATACATAAATAATAAATATATAAAAGGGAGGGCATGATTTCCTATTGGAATCTAGGTCATTAGTGCGGGGCAGCTCAGGGTTCCCCCATGGGGAGAGTTTGGGAACCAGGACTTTGAGGACAGAAGACTGAGCACATGACTTGGGCTTCGCATTATGCTAAGGCTGAAGGTCATTGCTATAGGGTATGCTTTCCAGAACACCTGTCTACCTCATTGGATGTGACCTCTTGCCTCGGCCCAGGTCAAGATCCCAGGGAAGAGGAATCTAGTTTGACACCGGGCCCTCCCCACTGCAGGGAGCCTTATTCCCCCTTCCTTCAGACAAAAACATAGCCTATTTGTGATCTCAGTCTGTCCAACAAATAAATAAAATCATTATAAAAAAATAAATAAATATATTCAGGCATGTTTTATATAGTGATCAAGTGCAATTCTGCAGTGTGGCTCTGGGTTCTTCCATCGGGAGATTTTGGGAACCAGGCCTCTGAGGTTGGAAGGCTGAGCAGCCGACCACGGCTTCATGTGAGGTATAGGGTTAGGGTTAGGTTTAGGGTTAGGGTTCGGGTTAGGGTTATGTTTAGGTGAGGGTTAGAGTAAGGGTTAGGGTTATGGCTTAGGAACAAGGCATGTCGGAACTGGCCACACAATACTGGCACACCAAGGGCTGAGTTGAGGGTGGGACTCAGCAGAATCCTCAGGCGATGGAATTTTGGACGGGACAGGCGAAGAGGGTGGAATGCCCTCAGTGGAGCATGCTGGTTTCTGTATATCTGAAGGTACTGGATAGCACAGAAGGAAAGGGTCAGTTTCTGCCTGAGAGGCTGAGTCCTTCCTACAGACTGACTTTCCCATCCAAAGGAGGACCTGGGTTCAGTCCTCCGGTGTCCAGAGTCTGATCACGTAACCTAGGCTTAGGGTTTGGCTCTGGGAGAATGGCTGACCTGATTTGTCAGGGCAGAATTAGGCTTTCGACGGGTCTCAGTTGAGGACGTAGCCCTGGCGGACCATCGTATTCCCGGATTGTGGTGTCGGGGTCCTAGGAAGTTGTGGTAGAATGATCGGACAGGCAGATTTCTCCCGCGCCGAGGGTCTTGCACAGGGCTCAACTTCCCATTTGTCTAAGGGGCGGCACCCAGAGGCCTGCGATGTGAAGAAGGAATCCCCTACCTAGAGGGCTACCAGGGCAGGCAACCGGGGATAGAAATCTGAAGAAGCACCCTCGGGTTAGGGTTAGGCCGATGCACATGGGAGGCCCTACTGGCCCTTGCTGAGGGATCATCAAACTCCTGGTTCCCGCTTCAGGTGGGCGCTCCTTGGAGCTGTGTCCCAAGGGGTGCATGCAGATTTCACCTGTTCAACGGATTCAGCTCATTTCTAAAGGGCAAACGTTCCCATTGGGATCTATGGACATTATGCGGTGCACCTCAGGGTTCCCGCATCTGCAGAGTTCATGGACCAGGCTACTGAGGACAGAAGCCTGAGCATGGGACAGGGGCTTTGCATCAGGATTCCCGTGAAGGTTATTTCACAAGTGAATGCTGTTGGTAACACCTGGGTGAGTCAGTGGGTTAGGCCACTGCCTTCAGCTCAGGACATGATCCCAGAGTCCTGGGATGGAGCCCCACATCGGGCTGTCTCCTCAGCAGGGAGCCTTCTTTCCCTTCTCTGGGCGTGCAACACTGCCTACATCTTTTCTCTCCCTGCAAAATGAAAAAGTAAAATCTTGAAGCAATAAATAAATAAATACAGAAATAATAAATATATAAAAGGGAGGGCATGATTTCCTATTGGAATCTAGGTCATTAGTGCGTGGCAGCTCAGGGTTCCCCCATGGGAAGAGTTTGGGAACCAGGCCTTTGAGGACAGAAGACTGAGCACATGACTTGGGCTTCGTATTATGCTAAGGCTGAAGGTCATTGCTATAGGGTAAGCTTTCCAGAACACCTGTGTACCTCATTGGATGTGACCTCTTGCCTCGGCCCAGGTCAAGATCCCAGGGAAGAGGAATCTAGTTTGACACCGGGCCCTCCCCACTGCAGGGAGCCTTATTCCCCCTTCCTTCAGACAAAAACACAGCCTATTTGTGATCTCAGTCTGTCCAACAAATAAATAAAATCATTATAAAAAAATAAATAAATATATTCAGGCATGTTTTATATCGTGATCAAGTGCAATTCTGCAGTGTGGCTCAGGGTTCTTCCATCGGGAGATTTTGGGAACCAGGCCTCTGAGGTTGGAAGGCTGAGCAGCCGACCATGGCTTCATGTGAGGTATAGGGTTAGGGTTAGGTTTAGGGTTAGGGTTCGGGTTAGGGTTATGTTTAGGTGAGGGTTAGAGTAAGGGTTAGGGTTATGGCTTAGGAACAAGGCATGTCGGAACTGGCCACACAATACTGGCACACCAAGGGCTGAGTTGAGGGTGGGACTCAGCAGAATCCTCAGGCGATGGAATTTTAGAAGGGACTGGCCAAGAGGGTGGAATGCCCTCAGGGGAGCATGCTGGTTTCTATATATCTGAAGGTAATGGATAGCACAGAATGAAAGGGTCAGTTTCTGCCTGAGAGGCTGAGTCCTTCCTACAGACTGACTTTCCCATCCACAGGAGGACCTGGGTTCAGTCCTCCGGTGTCCAGAGTCAGATCATGTAACCTAGGCTTAGGGTTTAGTTCTGGGAGAATGGCTGACCTGATTTGTCAGGGCAGAATTAGGCTTTCCACGCGACTCAGTTGAGGACGTAGCCCTGGCGGACCCTCCTATTTCCGGATTGTGGTGTGGGGGTCCTAGGAAGGTGTTGGTAGAATGATCGGACAGGCAGATTTCTCCCGCCCCGAGGGTCTTGCACAGGGCTCAACTTCCCATTTGCCTAGTGGGCGGCACCCAGAGGCCTGCGATGTGAAGAAGGAATCCCCTACCTAGAGGGCTACCAGGGCAGGCAACCGGGGATAGAAGTCTGAAGAAGCACCCTCGGGTTAGGGTTAGGCCGATGCACATGGGAGGCCCTACCGGCCCTTGCTGAGGGATCATCAAACTCCTGGTTCCCGCTTCAGGTGGGCGCTCCTTGGAGCTGTGTCCCAAGGGGTGCATGCAGATTTCACCTGTTCTACGGATTCAGCTCATTTCTAAAGGGCAATCGTTCCCATTGGGATCTATGGACATTATGCGGTGCACCTAAGGGTTCCCGCATCTGCAGAGCTCATGGACCAGGATACTGAGGGCAGAAGCCTGAGCATGGGACAGGGGCTTTGCATCAGGATTCCCGTGAAGGTTATTTCACAAGTGAATGCTGTTGGTAACACCTGGGTGAATCAGTGGGTTAGGCCACTGCCTTCAGCTCAGGACATGATCCCAGAGTCCTGGGATGGAGCCCCACATCGGGCTGTCTCCTCAGCAGGGAGCCTTCTTTCCCTTCTCTGGGCGTGCAACACTGCCTACATCTTTTCGCTCCCTGCAAAGTGAAAAAGTAAAATCTTGAAGCAATAAATAAATACATAAATAATAAGTATATAAAAGGGAGGGCATGATTTCCTATTGGATTCTAGGTCATTTGTGTGGGGCAGCTCAGGGTTCCCCCATGGGGAGAGTTTGGGAACCAGGCCTTTGAGGACAGAAGACTGAGCACATGACTTGGGCTTCTTATTATGCTAAGGCTGAAGGTCATTGCTATAGGGTATGCTTTCCAGAACACCTGTGTACCTCATTGGATGTGACCTCTTGCCTCGGCCCAGGTCAAGATCCCAGGGAAGAGGAATCTAGTTTGACACCGGGCCCTCCCCACTGCAGGGAGCCTTATTCCCCCTTCCTTCAGACAAAAACACAGCCTATTTGTGATCTCAGTCTCTCCCACAAATAAATAAAATCATTATAAAAAAAAATTAATATATTCAGGCATGTTTTATATAGTGATCAAGTGCAATTCTGCAGTGTGGCTCAGGGTTCTTCCATCGGGAGATTTTGGATACCATGCCTCTGAGGTTGGAAGGCTGAGCAGCCGACCACAGCTTCATGAGAGGTATAGGGTTAGGGTTAGGGTTAGGGTTAGGGTTAGGGTTATGTTTAGGTGAGGGTTAGAGTAAGGGTTAGGGTTATGGCTTAGGAACAAGGCATGTCGGAACTGGCCACACAATACTGGCACACCAAGGGCTGAGTTGAGGGTGGGACTCAGCAGAATCCTCAGGCGATGGAATTTTGGACGGGACATGCCAAGAGGGTGGAATGCCCTCAGGGGAGCATGCTGGTTTCTGTATATCTGAAGGTACTGGATAGCACAGAAAGAAAGGGTCAGTTTCTGCCTGAGAGGCTGAGTCCTTCCTACAGACTGACTTTCCCATCCAAAGGAGGACCTGGGTTCAATCCTCCGGTGTCCAGAGTCTGATCACGTAACCTAGGCTTAGGGTTTGGCTCTGGGAGAATGGCTGACCTGATTTGTCAGGGCAGAATTAGGCTTTCCACGGGTCCTAGTTGAGGACGTAGCCCTGGCGGACCATCGTATTCCCGGATTGTGGTGTCGGGGTCCTAGGAAGTTTTGGTAGAATGATTGGACAGGCAGATTTCTCCCGCGCCGAAGGGTCTTGCACAGGGCTCAACTTCCCATTATCATAGTGGGCGGCACCCAGAGGCCTGCGATGTGAAGAAGGAATCCCCTACCTAGAGGGCTACCAGGGCAGGCAACCGGGGATAGAAATCTGAAGAAGCACCCTCGGGTTAGGGTTAGGCCGATGCACATGGGAGGCCCTACTGGCCCTTGCTGAGGGATCATCAAACTCCTGGTTCCCGCTTCAGGTGGGCGCTCCTTGGAGCTGTGTCCCAAGGGGTGCATGCAGATTTCACCTGTTCAACGGATTCAGCTCATTTCTAAAGGGCAAACGTTCCCATTGGGATCTATGGACATTATGCGGTGCACCTCAGGGTTCCCGCATCTGCAGAGTTTATGGACCAGGCTACTGAGGACAGAAGCCTGAGCATGGGACAGGGGCTTTGCATCAGGATTCCCGTGAAGGTTATTTCACAAGTGAATGCTGTTGGTAACACCTGGGTGAATCAGTGGGTTAGGCCACTGCCTTCAGCTCAGGACATGATCCCAGAGTCCTGGGATGGAGCCCCACATCGGGCTGTCTCCTCAGCAGGGAGCCTTCTTTCCCTTCTCTGGGCGTGCAACACTGCCTACATCTTTTCGCTCCCTGCAAAATGAAAAAGTAAAATCTTGAAGCAATAAATAAATAAATACAGAAATAATAAATATATAAAAGGGAGGGCATGATTTCCTATTGGAATCTAGGTCATTAGTGCGTGGCAGCTCAGGGTTCCCCCATGGGAAGAGTTTGGGAACCAGGCCTTTGAGGACAGAAGACTGAGCACATGACTTGGGCTTCGTATTATGCTAAGGCTGAAGGTCATTGCTATAGGGTAAGCTTTCCAGAACACCTGTGTACCTCATTGGATGTGACCTCTTGCCTCGGCCCAGGTCAAGATCCCAGGGAAGAGGAATCTAGTTTGACACCGGGCCCTCCCCACTGCAGGGAGCCTTATTCCCCCTTCCTTCAGACAAAAACACAGCCTATTTGTGATCTCAGTCTGTCCAACAAATAAATAAAATCATTATAAAAAAATAAATAAATATATTCAGGCATGTTTTATATCGTGATCAAGTGCAATTCTGCAGTGTGGCTCAGGGTTCTTCCATCGGGAGATTTTGGGAACCAGGCCTCTGAGGTTGGAAGGCTGAGCAGCCGACCACGGCTTCATGTGAGGTATAGCGTTAGGGTTAGGTTTAGGGTTAGGGTTCGGGTTAGGGTTATGTTTAGGTGAGGGTTAGAGTAAGGGTTAGGGTTATGGCTTAGGAACAAGGCATGTCGGAACTGGCCACACAATACTGGCACACCAAGGGCTGAGTTGAGGGTGGGACTCAGCAGAATCCTCAGGCGATGGAATTTTGGAAGGGACTGGCCAAGAGGGTGGAATGCCCTCAGGGGAGCATGCTGGTTTCTATATATCTGAAGGTAATGGATAGCACAGAAGGAAAGGGTCAGTTTCTGCCTGAGAGGCTGAGTCCTTCCTACAGACTGACTTTCCCATCCACAGGAGGACCTGGGTTCAGTCCTCCGGTGTCCAGAGTCAGATCACGTAACCTAGGCTTAGGGTTTAGTTCTGGGAGAATGGCTGACCTGATTTGTCAGGGCAGAATTAGGCTTTCCACGGGACTCAGTTGAGGACGTAGCCCTGGCGGACCATCCTATTCCCGGATTGTGGTGTGGGGGTCCTAGGAAGGTGTTGGTAGAATGATCGGACAGGCAGATTTCTCCCGCCCCGAGGGTCTTGCACAGGGCTCAACTTCCCATTTGCATAGTGAGCGGCACCCAGAGGCCTGCGATGTGAAGAAGGAATCCCCTACCTAGAGGGCTACCAGGGCAGGCAACCGGGGATAGAAATCTGAAGAAGCACCCTCGGGTTAGGGTTAGGCCGATGCACATGGGAGGCCCTACCGGCCCTTGCTGAGGGATCATCAAACTCCTGGTTCCCGCTTCAGGTGGGCGCTCCTTGGAGCTGTGTCCCAAGGGGTGCATGCAGATTTCACCTGTTCTACGGATTCAGCTCATTTCTAAAGGGCAAACGTTCCCATTGGGATCTATGGACTTTGTGCGGTGCACCTCAGGGTTCCCGCATCTGCAGAGTTCATGGACCAGGCTACTGAGGACAGAAGCCTGAGCATGGGACAGGGGCTTTGCTTCAGGATTCCCGTGAAGGTTATTTCACAAGTGAATGCTGTTGGTAACACCTGGGTGAATCAGTGGGTTAGGCCACTGCCTTCAGCTCAGGACATGATCCCAGAGTCCTGGGATGGAGCCCCACATCGGGCTGTCTCCTTAGCAGGGAGCCTTCTTTCCCTTCTCTGGGCGTGCAACACTGCCTACATCTTTTCGCTCCCTGCAAAATGAAAAAGTAAAATCTTGAAGCAATAAATAAATAAATACAGAAATAATAAATATATAAAAGGGAGGGCATGATTTCCTATTGGAATCTAGGTCATTAGTGCGTGGCAGCTCAGGGTTCCCCCATGGGAAGAGTTTGGGAACCAGGCCTTTGAGGACAGAAGACTGAGCACATGACTTGGGCTTCGTATTATGCTAAGGCTGAAGGTCATTGCTATAGGGTAAGCTTTCCAGAACACCTGTGTACCTCATTGGATGTGACCTCTTGCCTCGGCCCAGGTCAAGATCCCAGGGAAGAGGAATCTAGTTTGACACCGGGCCCTCCCCACTGCAGGGAGCCTTATTCCCCCTTCCTTCAGACAAAAACACAGCCTATTTGTGATCTCAGTCTGTCCAACAAATAAATAAAATCATTATAAAAAAATAAATAAATATATTCAGGCATGTTTTATATCGTGATCAAGTGCAATTCTGCAGTGTGGCTCAGGGTTCTTCCATCGGGAGATTTTGGGAACCAGGCCTCTGAGGTTGGAAGGCTGAGCAGCCGACCATGGCTTCATGTGAGGTATAGGGTTAGGGTTAGGTTTAGGGTTAGGGTTCGGGTTAGGGTTATGTTTAGGTGAGGGTTAGTGTAAGGGTTAGGGTTATGGCTTAGGAACAAGGCATGTCGGAACTGGCCACACAATACTGGCACACCAAGGGCTGAGTTGAGGGTGGGACTCAGCAGAATCCTCAGGCGATGGAATTTTGGACGGGACAGGCCAAGAGGGTGGAATGCCCTCAGGTGAGCATGCTGGTTTCTATATATCTGAAGGTAATGGATAGCACAGAATGAAAGGGTCAGTTTCTGCCTGAGAGGCTGAGTCCTTCCTACAGACTGACTTTCCCATCCACAGGAGGACCTGGGTTCAGTCCTCCGGTGTCCAGAGTCAGATCACGTAACCTAGGCTTAGGGTTTAGTTCTGGGAGAATGGCTGACCTGATTTGTCAGGGCAGAATTAGGCTTTCCACGGGACTCAGTTGAGGACGTAGCCCTGGCGGACCATCCTATTCCCGGATTGTGGTGTGGGGGTCCTAGGAAGGTGTTGGTAGAATGATCGGACAGGCAGATTTCTCCAGCCCCGAGGGTCTTGCACAGGGCTCAACTTCCCATTATCATAGTGGGCGGCACCCAGAGGCCTGCGATGTGAAGAAGGAATCCCCTACCTAGAGGGCTACCAGGGCAGGCAACCAGGGATAGAAATCTGAAGAAGCACCCTCGGGTTAGGGTTAGGCCGATGCACATGGGAGGCCCTACTGGCCCTTGCTGAGGGATCATCAAACTCTTGGTTCCCGCTTCAGGTGGGCGCTCCTTGGTGCTGTGTCCCAAGGGGTGCATGCAGATTTCACCTGTTCTACGGATTCAGCTCATTTCTAAAGGGCAATCGTTCCCATTGGGATCTATGGACATTATGCGGTGCACCTAAGGGTTCCCGCATCTGCAGAGCTCATGGACCAGGCTACTGAGGGCAGAAGCCTGAGCATGGGACAGGGGCTTTGCATCAAGATTCCCGTGAAGGTTATTTCACAAGTGAATGCTGTTGGTAACACCTGGGTGAATCAGTGGGTTAGGCCACTGCCTTCAGCTCAGGACATGATCCCAGAGTCCTGGGATGGAGCCCCACATCGGGCTGTCTCCTCAGCAGGGAGCCTTCTTTCCCTTCTCTGGGCGTGCAACACTGCCTACATCTTTTCGCTCCCTGCAAAGTGAAAAAGTAAAATCTTGAAGCAATAAATAAATACATAAATAATAAGTATATAAAAGGGAGGGCATGATTTCCTATTGGATTCTAGGTCATTTGTGTGGGGCAGCTCAGGGTTCCCCCATGGGGAGAGTTTGGGAACCAGGCCTTTGAGGACAGAAGACTGAGCACATGACTTGGGCTTCGCATTATGCTAAGGCTGAAGGTCATTGCTATAGGGTATGCTTTCCAGAACACCTGTGTACCTCATTGGATGTGACCTCTTGCCTCGGCCCAGGTCAAGATCCCAGGGAAGAGGAATCTAGTTTGACACCGGGCCCTCCCCACTGCAGGGAGCCTTATTCCCCCTTCCTTCAGACAAAAACACACCTACTTGTGATCTCAGTCTCTCCCACAAATAAATAAAATCATTATAAAAAAATAAATATATTCAGGCATGTTTTATATAGTGATCAAGTGCAATTCTGCAGTGTGGCTCAGGGTTCTTCCATCGGGAGATTTTGGGAACCAGGCCTCTGAGGTTGGAAGGCTGAGCAGCCGACCACAGCTTCATGAGAGGTATAGGGTTAGGGTTAGGGTTAGGGTTAGGGTTAGGGTTATGTTTAGGTGAGGGTTAGAGTAAGGGTTAGGGTTATGGCTTAGGAACAAGGCATGTCGGAACTGGCCACACAATACTGGCACACCAAGGGCTGAGTTGAGGGTGGGACTCAGCAGAATCCTCAGGCGATGGAATTTTGGACGGGACAGGCCAAGAGGGTGGAATGCCCTCAGGGGAGCATGCTGGTTTCTGTATATCTGAAGGTACTGGATAGCACAGAAAGAAAGGGTCAGTTTCTGCCTGAGAGGCTGAGTCCTTCCTACAGACTGACTTTCCCATCCAAAGGAGGACCTGGGTTCAGTCCTCCGGTGTCCAGAGTCTGATCACGTAACCTAGGCTTAGGGTTTGGCTCTGGGAGAATGGCTGACCTGATTTGTCAGGGCAGAATTAGGCTTTCCACGGGTCTCAGTTGAGGACGTAGCCCTGGCGGACCATCGTATTCCCGGATTGTGGTGTCGGGGTCCTAGGAAGTTGTGGTAGAATGATCGGACAGGCAGATTTCTCCCGCGCCGAGGGTCTTGCACAGGGCTCAACTTCCCATTTGTCTAAGGGGCGGCACCCAGAGGCCTGCGATGTGAAGAAGGAATCCCCTACCTAGAGGGCTACCAGGGCAGGCAACCGGGGATAGAAATCTGAAGAAGCACCCTCGGGTTAGGGTTAGGCCGATGCACATGGGAGGCCCTACTGGCCCTTGCTGAGGGATCATCAAACTCCTGGTTCCCGCTTCAGGTGGGCGCTCCTTGGAGCTGTGTCCCAAGGGGTGCATGCAGATTTCACCTGTTCAACGGATTCAGCTCATTTCTAAAGGGCAAACGTTCCCATTGGGATCTATGGACATTATGCGGTGCACCGCAGGGTTCCCGCATCTGCAGAGTTCATGGACCAGGCTACTGAGGACAGAAGCCTGAGCATGGGACAGGGGCTTTGCATCAGTATTCCCGTGAAGGTTATTTCACAAGTGAATGCTGTTGGTAACACCTGGGTGAATCAGTGGGTTAGGCCACTGCCTTCAGCTCAGGACATGATCCCAGAGTCCTGGGATGGAGCCCCACATCGGGCTGTCTCCTCAGCAGGGAGCCTTCTTTCCCTTCTCTGGGCGTGCAACACTGCCTACATCTTTTCGCTCCCTGCAAAATGAAAAAGTAAAATCTTGAAGCAATAAATAAATAAATACAGAAATAATAAATATATAAAAGGGAGGGCATGATTTCCTATTGGAATCTAGGTCATTAGTGCGTGGCAGCTCAGGGTTCCCCCATGGGAAGAGTTTGGGAACTAGGCCTTTGAGTACAGAAGACTGAGCACATGACTTGGGCTTCCTTTTATGCTAAGGCTGAAGGTCATTGCTATAGGGTAAGCTTTCCAGAACACCTGTGTACCTCATTGGATGTGACCTCTTGCCTCGGCCCAGGTCAAGATCCCAAGGAAGAGGAATCTAGTTTGACACTGGGCCCTCCCCACTGCAGGGAGCCTTATTCCCCCTTCCTTCAGACAAAAACACAGCCTATTTGTGATCTCAGTCTGTCCAACAAATAAATAAAATCATTATAAAAAAATAAATAAATATATTCAGGCATGTTTTATATCGTGATCAAGTGCAATTCTGCAGTGTGGCTCAGGGTTCTTCCATCAGGAGATTTTGGGAACCAGGCCTCTGAGGTTGGAAGGCTGAGCAGCCGACCACGGCTTCATGTGAGGTATAGCGTTAGGGTTAGGTTTAGGGTTAGGGTTCGGGTTAGGGTTATGTTTAGGTGAGGGTTAGAGTAAGGGTTAGGGTTATGGCTTAGGAACAAGGCATGTCGGAACTGGCCACACAATACTGGCACACCAAGGGCTGAGTTGAGGGTGGGACTCAGCAGAATCCTCAGGCGATGGAATTTTGGAAGGGACTGGCCAAGAGGGTGGAATGCCCTCAGGGGAGCATGCTGGTTTCTATATATCTGAAGGTAATGGATAGCACAGAATGAAAGGGTCAGTTTCTGCCTGAGAGGGTGAGTCCTTCCTACAGACTGACTTTCCCATCCACAGGAGGACCTGCTTTCAGTCCTCCGGTGTCCAGAGTCAGATCACGTAACCTAGGCTTAGGGTTTAGTTCTGGGAGAATGGCTGACCTGATTTGTCAGGGCAGAATTAGGCTTTCCACGGGACTCAGTTGAGGACGTAGCCCTGGCGGACCATCCTATTCCCGGATTGTGGTGTGGGGGTCCTAGGAAGGTGTTGGTAGAATGATCGGACAGGCAGATTTCTCCCGCCCCGAGGGTCTTGCACAGGGCTCAACTTCCCATTTGCCTAGTGGGCGGCACCCAGAGGCCTGCGATGTGAAGAAGGAATCCCCTACCTAGAGGGCTACCAGGGCAGGCAACCGGGGATAGAAATCTGAAGAAGCACCCTCGGGTTAGGGTTAGGCCGATGCACATGGGAGGCCCTACCGGCCCTTGCTGAGGGATCATCAAACTCCTGGTTCCCGCTTCAGGTGGGCGCTCCTTGGAGCTGTGTCCCAAGGGGTGCATGCAGATTTCACCTGTTCTACGGATTCAGCTCATTTCTAATGCTCAATCGTTCCCATTGGGATCTATGGACATTATGCGGTGCACCTAAGGGTTCCCGCATCTGCAGAGCTCATGGACCAGGCTACTGAGGGCAGAAGCCTGAGCATGGGACAGGGGCTTTGCATCAGGATTCCCGTGAAGGTTATTTCACAAGTGAATGCTGTTGGTAACACCTGGGTGAATCAGTGGGTTAGGCCACTGCCTTCAGCTCAGGACATGATCCCAGAGTCCTGGGATGGAGCCCCACATCGGGCTGTCTCCTCAGCAGGGAGCCTTCTTTCCCTTCTCTGGGCGTGCAACACTGCCTACATCTTTTCGCTCCCTGCAAAGTGAAAAAGTAAAATCTTGAAGCAATAAATAAATACATAAATAATAAGTATATAAAAGGGAGGGCATGATTTCCTATTGGATTCTAGGTCATTTGTGTGGGGCAGCTCAGGGTTCCCCCATGGGGAGAGTTTGGGAACCAGGCCTTTGAGGACAGAAGACTGAGCACATGACTTGGGCTTCGCATTATGCTAAGGCTGAAGGTCATTGCTATAGGGTATGCTTTCCAGAACACCTGTGTACCTCATTGGATGTGACCTCTTGCCTCGGCCCAGGTCAAGATCCCAGGGAAGAGGAATCTAGTTTGACACCGGGCCCTCCCCACTGCAGGGAGCCTTATTCCCCCTTCCTTCAGACAAAAACACAGCCTACTTGTGATCTCAGTCTCTCCCACAAATAAATAAAATCATTATAAAAAAAAATAAATATATTCAGGCATGTTTTATATAGTGATCAAGTGCAATTCTGCAGTGTGGCTCAGGGTTCTTCCATCGGGAGATTTTGGGAACCAGGCCTCTGAGGTTGGAAGGCTGAGCAGCCGACCACAGCTTCATGAGAGGTATAGGGTTAGGGTTAGGGTTAGGGTTAGGGTTAGGGTTATGTTTAGGTGAGGGTTAGAGTAAGGGTTAGGGTTATGGCTTAGGAACAAGGCATGTCGGAACTGGCCACACAATACTGGCACACCAAGGGCTGAGTTGAGGGTGGGACTCAGCAGAATCCTCAGGCGATGGAATTTTGGACGGGACAGGCCAAGAGGGTGGAATGCCCTCAGGGGAGCATGCTGGTTTCTGTATATTTGAAGGTACTGGATAGCACAGAAGGAAAGGGTCAGTTTCTGCCTGAGAGGCTGAGTCCTTCCTACAGACTGACTTTCCCATCCACAGGAGGACCTGGGTTCAGTCCTCCGGTGTCCAGAGTCTGATCACGTAACCTAGGCTTAGGGTTTGGCTCTGGGAGAATGGCTGACCTGATTTGTCAGGGCAGAATTAGGCTTTCCACGGGTCTCAGTTGAGGACGTAGCCCTGGCGGACCATCGTATTCCCGGATTGTGGTGTCGAGGTCCTAAGAAGTTGTGGTAGAATGATCGGACAGGCAGATTTCTCCCGCGCCGAGGGTCTTGCACAGGGCTCAACTTCCCATTTGTCTAAGGGGCGGCACCCACAGGCCTGCGATGTGAAGAAGGAATCCCCTACCTAGAGGGCTACCAGGGCAGGCAACCGGGGATAGAAATCTGAAGAAGCACCCTCGGGTTAGGGTTAGGCCGCTGCACATGGGAGGCCCTACTGGCCCTTGCTGAGGGATCATCAAACTCCTGGTTCACGCTTCAGGTGGGCGCTCCTTGGAGCTGTGTCCCAAGGGGTGCATGCAGATTTCACCTGTTCAACGGATTCAGCTCATTTCTAAAGGGCAAACGTTCCCATTGGGATCTATGGACATTATGCGGTGCACCTCATGGTTCCCGCATCTGCAGAGTTCATGGACCAGGCTACTGAGGACAGAAGCCTGAGCATGGGACAGGGGCTTTGCATCAGGATTCCCGTGAAGGTTATTTCACAAGTGAATGCTGTTGGTAACACCTGGGTGAATCAGTGGGTTAGGCCACTGCCTTCAGCTCAGGACATGATCCCAGAGTCCTGGGATGGAGCCCCACATCGGGCTGTCTCCTCAGCAGGGAGCCTTCTTTCCCTTCTCTGGGCGTGCAACACTGCCTACATCTTTTCGCTCCCTGCAAAGTGAAAAAGTAAAATCTTGAAGCAATAAATAAATACATAAATAATAAGTATATAAAAGGGAGGGCATGATTTCCTATTGGATTCTAGGTCATTTGTGTGGGGCAGCTCAGGGTTCCCCCATGGGGAGAGTTTGGGAACCAGGCCTTTGAGGACAGAAGACTGAGCACATGACTTGGGCTTCGCATTATGCTAAGGCTGAAGGTCATTGCTATAGGGTATGCTTTCCAGAACACCTGTGTACCTCATTGGATGTGACCTCTTGCCTCGGCCCAGGTCAAGATCCCAGGGAAGAGGAATCTAGTTTGACACCGGGCCCTCCCCACTGCAGGGAGCCTTATTCCCCCTTCCTTCAGACAAAAACACAGCCTACTTGTGATCTCAGTCTCTCCCACAAATAAATAAAATCATTATAAAAAAAAATAAATATATTCAGGCATGTTTTATATAGTGATCAAGTGCAATTCTGCAGTGTGGCTCAGGGTTCTTCCATCGGGAGATTTTGGGAACCAGGCCTCTGAGGTTGGAAGGCTGAGCAGCCGACCACAGCTTCATGAGAGGTATAGGGTTAGGGTTAGGGTTAGGGTTAGGGTTAGGGTTATGTTTAGGTGAGGGTTAGAGTAAGGGTTAGGGTTATGGCTTAGGAACAAGGCATGTCGGAACTGGCCACACAATACTGGCACACCAAGGGCTGAGTTGAGGGTGGGACTCAGCAGAATCCTCAGGCGATGGAATTTTGGACGGGACAGGCCAAGAGGGTGGAATGCCCTCAGGGGAGCATGCTGGTTTCTGTATATTTGAAGGTACTGGATAGCACAGAAGGAAAGGGTCAGTTTCTGCCTGAGAGGCTGAGTCCTTCCTACAGACTGACTTTCCCATCCACAGGAGGACCTGGGTTCAGTCCTCCGGTGTCCAGAGTCTGATCACGTAACCTAGGCTTAGGGTTTGGCTCTGGGAGAATGGCTGACCTGATTTGTCAGGGCAGAATTAGGCTTTCCACGGGTCTCAGTTGAGGACGTAGCCCTGGCGGACCATCGTATTCCCGGATTGTGGTGTCGAGGTCCTAAGAAGTTGTGGTAGAATGATCGGACAGGCAGATTTCTCCCCGCGCCGAGGGTCTTGCACAGGGCTCAACTTCCCATTTGTCTAAGGGGCGGCACCCACAGGCCTGCGATGTGAAGAAGGAATCCCCTACCTAGAGGGCTACCAGGGCAGGCAACCGGGGATAGAAATCTGAAGAAGCACCCTCGGGTTAGGGTTAGGCCGCTGCACATGGGAGGCCCTACTGGCCCTTGCTGAGGGATCATCAAACTCCTGGTTCACGCTTCAGGTGGGCGCTCCTTGGAGCTGTGTCCCAAGGGGTGCATGCAGATTTCACCTGTTCAACGGATTCAGCTCATTTCTAAAGGGCAAACGTTCCCATTGGGATCTATGGACATTATGCGGTGCACCTCATGGTTCCCGCATCTGCAGAGTTCATGGACCAGGCTACTGAGGACAGAAGCCTGAGCATGGGACAGGGGCTTTGCATCAGGATTCCCGTGAAGGTTATTTCACAAGTGAATGCTGTTGGTAACACCTGGGTGAATCAGTGGGTTAGGCCACTGCCTTCAGCTCAGGACATGATCCCAGAGTCCTGGGATGGAGCCCCACATCGGGCTGTCTCCTCAGCAGGGAGCCTTCTTTCCCTTCTCTGGGCGTGCAACACTGCCTACATCTTTTCGCTCCCTGCAAAGTGAAAAAGTAAAATCTTGAAGCAATAAATAAATACATAAATAATAAGTATATAAAAGGGAGGGCATGATTTCCTATTGGATTCTAGGTCATTTGTGTGGGGCAGCTCAGGGTTCCCCCATGGGGAGAGTTTGGGAACCAGGCCTTTGAGGACAGAAGACTGAGCACATGACTTTGGCTTCGCATTATGCTAAGGCTGAAGGTCATTGCTATAGGGTACGCTTTCCAGAACACCTGTGTACCTCATTGGATGTGACCTCTTGCCTCGGCCCAGGTCAAGATCCCAGGGAAGAGGAATCTAGTTTGACACCGGGCCCTCCCCACTGCAGGGAGCCTTATTCCCCCTTCCTTCAGACAAAAACACAGCCTACTTGTGATCTCAGTCTCTCCCACAAATAAATAAAATCATTATAAAAGAAAATAAATATATTCAGGCATGTTTTATATAGTGATCAAGTGCAATTCTGCAGTGTGGCTCAGGGTTCTTCCATCGGGAGATTTTGGGAACCAGGCCTCTGAGGTTGGAAGGCTGAGCAGCCGACCACAGCTTCATGAGAGGTATAGGGTTAGGGTTAGGGTTAGGGTTATGTTTAGGTGAGGGTTAGAGTAAGGGTTAGGGTTATGGCTTAGGAACAAGGCATGTCGGAACTGGCCACACAATACTGGCACACCAAGGGCTGAGTTGAGGGTGGGACTCAGCAGAATCCTCAGGCGATGGAATTTTGGACGGGACAGGCCAAGAGGGTGGAATGCCCTCAGGGGAGCATGCTGGTTTCTATATATCTGAAGGTACTGGATACCACAGAAGGAAAGGGTCAGTTTCTGCCTGAGAGGCTGAGTCCTTCCTACAGACTGACTTTCCCATTCCACAGGAGGACCTGGGTTCAGTCCTCCGGTGTCCAGAGTCTGATTACTTAACCTAGGCTAAGCCTTTGGCTCTGGGAGAATGGCTGAGCTGATGTCAGGGCAGAATTAGGCTTTCCACGGGACTCAGTTGAGGACGTAGCCCTGGCGGACCATCCTATTCCCGGATTGTGGTGTGGGGGTCCTAGGAAGGTGTTGGTAGAATGATCGGACAGGCAGATTTCTCCCGCCCCGAGGGTCTTCCACAGGGCTAAATTTCCCATTATCATAGTGGGCGGCACCCAGAAGCCTGCGATGTGAAGTTGGAATCCCCTACCTAGAGGGCTACCAGGGCAGGCAACCGGGGATAGAAGTCTGAAGAAGCACCCTCCGGTTAGGATTAGGCCGATGCATATGGGAGGCCCTACCTGCCCTTGCTGAGGGATCATCAAACTCCTGGTTCCCGCTTCAGGTGGGCGCTCCTTGGAGCTGTGTCCCAAGGGGTGCATGCAGATTTCACCTGTTCTACGGATTCAGCTCATTTCTAAAGGGCAAACGTTCCCATTGGGATCTATGGACATTGTGCGGTGCACCTCAGGGTTCCCGCATCTGTAGAGTTTATGGACCAGGCTACTGAGGACAGAAGCCTGAGCATGGGACAGGGGCTTTGCATCAGGATTACCTTGAAGGTTATTTCACAAGTGAATGCTGTTGGTAACACCTGGGTGAGTCAGTGGGTTAGGCCACTGCCTTCAGCTCAGGACATGATCCCAGAGTCCTGGGATGGAGCCCCACATCGTGCTGTCTCCTCAGCAGGGAGCCTTCTTTCCCTTCTCTGGGCGTGCAACACTGCCTACATCTTTTCGCTCCCTGCAAAGTGAAAAAGTAAAATCTTGAAGCAATAAATGAATAAATACATAAATAATAAATATATAAAAGAGAGGGCATGATTTCCTATTGGAATCTAGGTCATTTGTGCGGGGCAGCTCAGGGTTCCCCCATGGGGAGAGTTTGGGAACCAGGCCTTTGAGGACAGAAGACTGAGCACATGACTTGGGCTTCGCATTATGCTAAGGCTGAAGGTCATTGCTGTAGGGTATGCTTTCCAGAACACCTGTGTACCTCATTGGATGTGACCTCTTGCCTCGGCCCAGGTCCAGATCACAGGGAAGAGGAATCTATTTTGACACTGGGCCCTACCCACTGCAGGGAGCCTTATTCCCCCTTCCTTCAGACAAGAACACAGCCTACTCGTGCTCTCAGTCTGTCCAACAAATAAATAAAATCATTATAAAAAAATAAATAAATATATTCAGGCATGTTTTATATAGTGATCAAGTGCAATTCTGCAGTGTGGCTCAGGGTTCTTCCATCGGGAGATTTTGGGAACCAGTCCTCTGAGGTTGAAAGGCTGAGCAGCCGACCACGGCTTCATGAGAGGTATAGGGTTAGGGTTAGGGTTAGGGTTAGGGTTAGGGTTATGTTTAGGTGAGGGTTAGAGTAAGGGTTAGGGTTATGTCTTAGGAACAAGGCATGTTGGAACTGGCCACACAATACTGGCACACCAAGGGCTGAGTTGAGGGTGGGACTCAGCAGAATCCTCAGGCGATGGAATTTTGGACGGGACAGGCCAAGAGGGTGGAATGCCCTCAGGGGAGCATGCTGGTTTCTATATATCTGAAGGTACTGGATAGTACAGAAGGAAAGGGTCAGTTTCTGCCTGAGAGGCTGAGTCCTTCCTACAGACTGACTTTCCCATCCACAGGAGGACCTGGGTTCAGTCCTCCGGTGTCCAGTGTCTGATAACGTAACCTAGGCTTAGCCTTTGGCTCTGGTAGAATGGCTGACCTGATTTGTCAGGGCAGAATTAGGCTTTCCACGGGACTCAGTTGAGGACGTAGCCCTGGCGGACCATCCTATTCCCGGACTGTGGTGTGGGGGTCCTAGGAAGGTGTTGGTAGAATGATCGGACAGGCAGATTTCTCCTGCCCCGAGGGTTTTCCACAGGGCTAAACTTCCCATTTGCCTAGTGGGCGGCACCCAGAGGCCTGCGATGTGAAAAAGGAATCCCCTACCTAGAGGGCTACCAGGGCAGGCAACCGGGGATAGAAGTATGAAGAAGCACCCTCGGGTTAGGGTTAGGCCGATGCACATGGGAGGCCCTACCGGCCCTTGCTGAGAGATCATCAAACTCCTGGTTCCCGCTTCAGGTGGGCGCTCCTTGGAGCTGTGTCCTAAGGGGTGCATGCAGATTTCACCTGTTCTACGGATTCAGCTCATTTCTAAAGGGCAAACGTTCCCATTGGGATCTATGGACATTGTGCGGTGCACCTCAGGGTTCCCGCATCTGTAGAGTTTATGGACCAGGCTACTGAGGACAGAAGCCTGAGCATGGGACAGGGGCTTTGCATCAGGATTCCCGTGAAGGTTATTTCACAAGTGAATGCTGTTGGTAACACCTGGATGAATAAGTGGGTTAGGCCACTGCCTTCAGCTCAGGACATGATCCTAGAGTCCTGGGATGGAGCCCCACATCGGGCTGTCTCCTCAGCAGGGAGCCTTCTTTCCCTTCTCTGGGCGTGCAACACTGCCTACATCTTTTCGCTCCATGCAAAGTGAAAAAGTAAAATCTTGAAGCAATAAATAAATAAATACATAAATAATAAATATATAAAAGGGAGCGCATGATTTCCTATTGGAATCTAGGTCATTAGTGCGGGGCAGCTCAGGGTTCCCCCATGGGGAGAGTTTGGGAACCAGGCCTTTGAGGACAGAAGACTGAGCACATGACTTGGTATTCGTATTATGCTAAGGCTGAAGGTCATTGCTATAGGGTATGCTTTCCAGAACACCTGTCTACCTCATTGGATGTGACCTCTTGCCTCGGCCCAGGTCAAGATCCCAGGGAAGAGGAATCTAGTTTGACACCGGGCCCTCCCCACTGCAGGGAGCCTTATTCCCCCTTCCTTCAGACAAAAACACAGCCTATTTGTGATCTCAGTCTGTCCAACAAATAAATAAAATCATTATAAAAAAATAAATAAATATATTCAGGCATGTTTTATATCGTGATCAAGTGCAATTCTGCAGTGTGGCTCAGGGTTCTTCCATCGGGAGATTTTGGGAACCAGGCCTCTGAGGTTGGAAGGCTGAGCAGCCGACCACGGCTTCATGTGAGGTATAGCGTTAGGGTTAGGTTTAGGGTTAGGGTTCGGGTTAGGGTTATGTTTAGGTGAGGGTTAGAGTAAGGGTTAGGGTTATGGCTTAGGAACAAGGCATGTCGGAACTGGCCACACAATACTGGCACACCAAGGGCTGAGTTGAGGGTGGGATTCAGCAGAATCCTCAGGCGATGGAATTTTGGAAGGGACTGGCCAAGAGGGTGGAATGCCCTAAGGGGAGCATGCTGGTTTCTATATAACTGAAGGTAATGGATAGCACAGAATGAAAGGGTCAGTTTCTGCCTGAGAGGCTGAGTCCTTCCTACAGACTGACTTTCCCATCCACAGGAGGACCTGGGTTCAGTCCTCCGGTGTCCAGAGTCTGATCACGTAACCTAGGCTTAGGGTTTAGTTCTGGGAGAATGGCTGACCTGATTTGTCAGGGCAGAATTAGGCTTTCCACGGGACTCAGTTGAGGACGTAGCCCTGGCGGACCATCCTATTCCCGGATTGTGGTGTGGGGGTCCTAGGAAGGTGTTGGTAGAATGATCGGACAGGCAGATTTCTCCCGCCACGAGGGTCTTGCACAGGGCTCAACTTCCCATTTGCCTAGTGGGCGGCACCCAGAGGCCTGCGATGTGAAGAAGGAATCCCCTACCTAGAGGGCTACCAGGGCAGGCAACCGGGGATAGAAATCTGAAGAAGCACCCTCGGGTTAGGGTTAGGCCGATGCACATGGGAGGCCCTACCGGCCCTTGCTGAGGGATCATCAAACTCCTGGTTCCCGCTTCAGGTGGGCGCTCCTTGGAGCTGTGTCCCAAGGGGTGCATGCAGATTTCACCTGTTCTACGGATTCAGCTCATTTCTAAAGGGCAATCGTTCCCATTGGGATCTATGGATATTATGCGGTGCACCTAAGGGTTCCCGCATCTGCAGAGCTCATGGACCAGGCTACTGAGGGCAGAAGCCTGAGCATGGGACAGGGGCTTTGCATCAGGATTCCCGTGAAGGTTATTTCACAAGTGAATGCTGTTGGTAACACCTGGGTGAATCAGTGGGTTAGGCCACTGCCTTCAGCTCAGGACATGATCCCAGAGTCCTGGGATGGAGCCCCACATCGGGCTGTCTCCTCAGCAGGGAGCCTTCCTTCCCTTCTCTGGGCGTGCAACAGTGCCTACATCTTTTCGCTCCCTGCAAAGTGAAAAAGTAAAATCTTGAAGCAATAAATAAATACATAAATAATAAGTATATAAAAGGGAGGGCATGATTTCCTATTGGAATCTAGGTCATTAGTGCGTGGCAGCTCAGGGTTCCCCCATGGGAAGAGTTTGGGAACCAGGCCTTTGAGGACAGAAGACTGAGCACATGACTTGGGCTTCGTATTATGCTAAGGCTGAAGGTCATTGCTATAGGGTAAGCTTTCCAGAACACCTGTGTACCTCATTGGATGTGACCTCTTGCCTCGGCCCAGGTCAAGATCCCAGGGAAGAGGAATCTAGTTTGACACCGGGCCCTCCCCACTGCAGGGAGCCTTATTCCCCCTTCCTTCAGACAAAAACACAGCCTATTTGTGATCTCAGTCTGTCCAACAAATAAATAAAATCATTATAAAAAAATAAATAAATATATTCAGGCATGTTTTATATCGTGATCAAGTGCAATTCTGCAGTGTGGCTCAGGGTTCTTCCATCGGGAGATTTTGGGAACCAGGCCTCTGAAGTTGGAAGGCTGAGCAGCCGACCATGGCTTCATGTGAGGTATAGCGTTAGGGTTAGGTTTAGGGTTAGGGTTCGGGTTAGGGTTATGTTTAGGTGAGGGTTAGAGTAAGGGTTAGGGTTATGGCTTAGGAACAAGGCATGTCGGAACTGGCCACACAATACTGGCACACCAAGGGCTGAGTTGAGGGTGGGACTCAGCAGAATCCTCAGGCGATGGAATTTTGGAAGGGACTGGCCAAGAGGGTGGAATGCCCTCAGGGGAGCATGCTGGTTTCGATATATCTGAAGGTAATGGATAGCACAGAATGAAAGGGTCAGTTTCTGCCTGAGAGGCTGAGTCCTTCCTACAGACTGACTTTCCCATCCACAGGAGGACCTGGGTTCAGTCCTCCGGTGTCCAGTGTCTGATAACGTAACCTAGGCTTAGCCTTTGGCTCTGGTAGAATGGCTGACCTGATTTGTCAGGGCAGAATTAGGCTTTCCACGGGACTCAGTTGAGGACGTAGACCTGGCGGACCATCCTATTCCCGGACTGTGGTGTGGGGGTCCTAGGAAGGTGTTGGTAGAATGATCGGACAGGCAGATTTCTCCTGCCCCGAGGGTTTTCCACAGGGCTAAACTTCCCATTTGCCTAGTGGGCGGCACCCAGAGGCCTGCGATGTGAAAAAGGAATCCCCTACCTAGAGGGCTACCAGGGCAGGCAACCGGGGATAGAAGTATGAAGAAGCACCCTCGGGTTAGGGTTAGGCCGATGCACATGGGAGGCCCTACCGGCCCTTGCTGAGAGATCATCAAACTCCTGGTTCCCGCTTCAGGTGGGCGCTCCTTGGAGCTGTGTCCTAAGGGGTGCATGCAGATTTCACCTGTTCTACGGATTCAGCTCATTTCTAAAGGGCAAACGTTCCCATTGGGATCTATGGACATTGTGCGGTGCACCTCAGGGTTCCCGCATCTGTAGAGTTTATGGACCAGGCTACTGAGGACAGAAGCCTGAGCATGGGACAGGGGCTTTGCATCAGGATTCCCGTGAAGGTTATTTCACAAGTGAATGCTGTTGGTAACACCTGGATGAATAAGTGGGTTAGGCCACTGCCTTCAGCTCAGGACATGATCCTAGAGTCCTGGGATGGAGCCCCACATCGGGCTGTCTCCTCAGCAGGGAGCCTTCTTTCCCTTCTCTGGGCGTGCAACACTGCCTACATCTTTTCGCTCCATGCAAAGTGAAAAAGTAAAATCTTGAAGCAATAAATAAATAAATACATAAATAATAAATATATAAAAGGGAGCGCATGATTTCCTATTGGAATCTAGGTCATTAGTGCGGGGCAGCTCAGGGTTCCCCCATGGGGAGAGTTTGGGAACCAGGCCTTTGAGGACAGAAGACTGAGCACATGACTTGGTATTCGTATTATGCTAAGGCTGAAGGTCATTGCTATAGGGTATGCTTTCCAGAACACCTGTCTACCTCATTGGATGTGACCTCTTGCCTCGGCCCAGGTCAAGATCCCAGGGAAGAGGAATCTAGTTTGACACCGGGCCCTCCCCACTGCAGGGAGCCTTATTCCCCCTTCCTTCAGACAAAAACACAGCCTATTTGTGATCTCAGTCTGTCCAACAAATAAATAAAATCATTATAAAAAAATAAATAAATATATTCAGGCATGTTTTATATCGTGATCAAGTGCAATTCTGCAGTGTGGCTCAGGGTTCTTCCATCGGGAGATTTTGGGAACCAGGCCTCTGAGGTTGGAAGGCTGAGCAGCCGACCACGGCTTCATGTGAGGTATAGCGTTAGGGTTAGGTTTAGGGTTAGGGTTCGGGTTAGGGTTATGTTTAGGTGAGGGTTAGAGTAAGGGTTAGGGTTATGGCTTAGGAACAAGGCATGTCGGAACTGGCCACACAATACTGGCACACCAAGGGCTGAGTTGAGGGTGGGATTCAGCAGAATCCTCAGGCGATGGAATTTTGGAAGGGACTGGCCAAGAGGGTGGAATGCCCTCAGGGGAGCATGCTGGTTTCTATATAACTGAAGGTAATGGATAGCACAGAATGAAAGGGTCAGTTTCTGCCTGAGAGGCTGAGTCCTTCCTACAGACTGACTTTCCCATCCACAGGAGGACCTGGGTTCAGTCCTCCGGTGTCCAGAGTCTGATCACGTAACCTAGGCTTAGGGTTTAGTTCTGGGAGAATGGCTGACCTGATTTGTCAGGGCAGAATTAGGCTTTCCACGGGACTCAGTTGAGGACGTAGCCCTGGCGGACCATCCTATTCCCGGATTGTGGTGTGGGGGTCCTAGGAAGGTGTTGGTAGAATGATCGGACAGGCAGATTTCTCCCGCCACGAGGGTCTTGCACAGGGCTCAACTTCCCATTTGCCTAGTGGGCGGCACCCAGAGGCCTGCGATGTGAAGAAGGAATCCCCTACCTAGAGGGCTACCAGGGCAGGCAACCGGGGATAGAAATCTGAAGAAGCACCCTCGGGTTAGGGTTAGGCCGATGCACATGGGAGGCCCTACCGGCCCTTGCTGAGGGATCATCAAACTCCTGGTTCCCGCTTCAGGTGGGCGCTCCTTGGAGCTGTGTCCCAAGGGGTGCATGCAGATTTCACCTGTTCTACGGATTCAGCTCATTTCTAAAGGGCAATCGTTCCCATTGGGATCTATGGATATTATGCGGTGCACCTAAGGGTTCCCGCATCTGCAGAGCTCATGGACCAGGCTACTGAGGGCAGAAGCCTGAGCATGGGACAGGGGCTTTGCATCAGGATTCCCGTGAAGGTTATTTCACAAGTGAATGCTGTTGGTAACACCTGGGTGAATCAGTGGGTTAGGCCACTGCCTTCAGCTCAGGACATGATCCCAGAGTCCTGGGATGGAGCCCCACATCGGGCTGTCTCCTCAGCAGGGAGCCTTCCTTCCCTTCTCTGGGCGTGCAACAGTGCCTACATCTTTTCGCTCCCTGCAAAGTGAAAAAGTAAAATCTTGAAGCAATAAATAAATACATAAATAATAAGTATATAAAAGGGAGGGCATGATTTCCTATTGGAATCTAGGTCATTAGTGCGTGGCAGGTCAGGGTTCCCCCATGGGAAGAGTTTGGGAACCAGGCCTTTGAGGACAGAAGACTGAGCACATGACTTGGGCTTCGTATTATGCTAAGGCTGAAGGTCATTGCTATAGGGTATGCTTTCCAGAACACCTGTCTACCTCATTGGATGTGACCTCTTGCCTCGGCCCAGGTCAAGATCCCAGGGAAGAGGAATCTAGTTTGACACCGGGCCCTCCCCACTGCAGGGAGCCTTATTCCCCCTTCCTTCAGACAAAAACACAGCCTATTTGTGATCTCAGTCTGTCCCACAAATAAATAAAATCATTATAAAAAAATAAATAAATATATTCAGGCATGTTTTATATCGTGATCAAGTGCAATTCTGCAGTGTGGCTCAGGGTTCTTCCATCGGGAGATTTTGGGAACCAGGCCTCTGAAGTTGGAAGGCTGAGCAGCCGACCATGGCTTCATGTGAGGTATAGCGTTAGGGTTAGGTTTAGGGTTAGGGTTCGGGTTAGGGTTATGTTTAGGTGAGGGTTAGAGTAAGGGTTAGGGTTATGGCTTAGGAACAAGGCATGTCGGAACTGGCCACACAATACTGGCACACCAAGGGCTGAGTTGAGGGTGGGACTCAGCAGAATCCTCAGGCGATGGAATTTTGGAAGGGACTGGCCAAGAGGGTGGAATGCCCTCAGGGGAGCATGCTGGTTTCTATATATCTGAAGGTAATGGATAGCACAGAATGAAAGGGTCAGTTTCTGCCTGAGAGGCTGAGTCCTTCCTACAGACTGACTTTCCCATCCACAGGAGGACCTGGGTTCAGTCCTCCGGTGTCCAGTGTCTGATAACGTAACCTAGGCTTAGCCTTTGGCTCTGGTAGAATGGCTGACCTGATTTGTCAGGGCAGAATTAGGCTTTCCACGGGACTCAGTTGAGGACGTAGACCTGGCGGACCATCCTATTCCCGGACTGTGGTGTGGGGGTCCTAGGAAGGTGTTGGTAGAATGATCGGACAGGCAGATTTCTCCTGCCCCGAGGGTTTTCCACAGGGCTAAACTTCCCATTTGCCTAGTGGGCGGCACCCAGAGGCCTGCGATGTGAAAAAGGAATCCCCTACCTAGAGGGCTACCAGGGCAGGCAACCGGGGATAGAAGTATGAAGAAGCACCCTCGGGTTAGGGTTAGGCCGATGCACATGGGAGGCCCTACCGGCCCTTGCTGAGAGATCATCAAACTCCTGGTTCCCGCTTCAGGTGGGCGCTCCTTGGAGCTGTGTCCTAAGGGGTGCATGCAGATTTCACCTGTTCTACGGATTCAGCTCATTTCTAAAGGGCAAACGTTCCCATTGGGATCTATGGACATTGTGCGGTGCACCTCAGGGTTCCCGCATCTGTAGAGTTTATGGACCAGGCTACTGAGGACAGAAGCCTGAGCATGGGACAGGGGCTTTGCATCAGGATTCCCGTGAAGGTTATTTCACAAGTGAATGCTGTTGGTAACACCTGGATGAATAAGTGGGTTAGGCCACTGCCTTCAGCTCAGGACATGATCCTAGAGTCCTGGGATGGAGCCCCACATCGGGCTGTCTCCTCAGCAGGGAGCCTTCTTTCCCTTCTCTGGGCGTGCAACACTGCCTACATCTTTTCGCTCCATGCAAAGTGAAAAAGTAAAATCTTGAAGCAATAAATAAATAAATACATAAATAATAAATATATAAAAGGGAGCGCATGATTTCCTATTGGAATCTAGGTCATTAGTGCGGGGCAGCTCAGGGTTCCCCCATGGGGAGAGTTTGGGAACCAGGCCTTTGAGGACAGAAGACTGAGCACATGACTTGGTATTCGTATTATGCTAAGGCTGAAGGTCATTGCTATAGGGTATGCTTTCCAGAACACCTGTCTACCTCATTGGATGTGACCTCTTGCCTCGGCCCAGGTCAAGATCCCAGGGAAGAGGAATCTAGTTTGACACCGGGCCCTCCCCACTGCAGGGAGCCTTATTCCCCCTTCCTTCAGACAAAAACACAGCCTATTTGTGATCTCAGTCTGTCCAACAAATAAATAAAATCATTATAAAAAAATAAATAAATATATTCAGGCATGTTTTATATCGTGATCAAGTGCAATTCTGCAGTGTGGCTCAGGGTTCTTCCATCGGGAGATTTTGGGAACCAGGCCTCTGAGGTTGGAAGGCTGAGCAGCCGACCACGGCTTCATGTGAGGTATAGCGTTAGGGTTAGGTTTAGGGTTAGGGTTCGGGTTAGGGTTATGTTTAGGTGAGGGTTAGAGTAAGGGTTAGGGTTATGGCTTAGGAACAAGGCATGTCGGAACTGGCCACACAATACTGGCACACCAAGGGCTGAGTTGAGGGTGGGATTCAGCAGAATCCTCAGGCGATGGAATTTTGGAAGGGACTGGCCAAGAGGGTGGAATGCCCTCAGGGGAGCATGCTGGTTTCTATATAACTGAAGGTAATGGATAGCACAGAATGAAAGGGTCAGTTTCTGCCTGAGAGGCTGAGTCCTTCCTACAGACTGACTTTCCCATCCACAGGAGGACCTGGGTTCAGTCCTCCGGTGTCCAGAGTCTGATCACGTAACCTAGGCTTAGGGTTTAGTTCTGGGAGAATGGCTGACCTGATTTGTCAGGGCAGAATTAGGCTTTCCACGGGACTCAGTTGAGGACGTAGCCCTGGCGGACCATCCTATTCCCGGATTGTGGTGTGGGGGTCCTAGGAAGGTGTTGGTAGAATGATCGGACAGGCAGATTTCTCCCGCCACGAGGGTCTTGCACAGGGCTCAACTTCCCATTTGCCTAGTGGGCGGCACCCAGAGGCCTGCGATGTGAAGAAGGAATCCCCTACCTAGAGGGCTACCAGGGCAGGCAACCGGGGATAGAAATCTGAAGAAGCACCCTCGGGTTAGGGTTAGGCCGATGCACATGGGAGGCCCTACCGGCCCTTGCTGAGGGATCATCAAACTCCTGGTTCCCGCTTCAGGTGGGCGCTCCTTAGAGCTGTGTCCCAAGGGGTGCATGCAGATTTCACCTGTTCTACGGATTCAGCTCATTTCTAAAGGGCAATCGTTCCCATTGGGATCTATGGACATTATGCGGTGCACCTAAGGGTTCCCGCATCTGCAGAGCTCATGGACCAGGCTACTGAGGGCAGAAGCCTGAGCATGGGACAGGGGCTTTGCATCAGGATTCCCGTGAAGGTTATTTCACAAGTGAATGCTGTTGGTAACACCTGGGTGAATCAGTGGGTTAGGCCACTGCCTTCAGCTCAGGACATGATCCCAGAGTCCTGGGATGGAGCCCCACATCGGGCTGTCTCCTCAGCAGGGAGCCTTCCTTCCCTTCTCTGGGCGTGCAACAGTGCCTACATCTTTTCGCTCCCTGCAAAGTGAAAAAGTAAAATCTTGAAGCAATAAATAAATACATAAATAATAAGTATATAAAAGGGAGGGCATGATTTCCTATTGGAATCTAGGTCATTAGTGCGTGGCAGGTCAGGGTTCCCCCATGGGAAGAGTTTGGGAACCAGGCCTTTGAGGACAGAAGACTGAGCACATGACTTGGGCTTCGTATTATGCTAAGGCTGAAGGTCATTGCTATAGGGTAAGCTTTCCAGAACACCTGTGTACCTCATTGGATGTGACCTCTTGCCTCGGCCCAGGTCAAGATCCCAGGGAAGAGGAATCTAGTTTGACACCGGGCCCTCCCCACTGCAGGGAGCCTTATTCCCCCTTCCTTCAGACAAAAACACAGCCTATTTGTGATCTCAGTCTGTCCCACAAATAAATAAAATCATTATAAAAAAATAAATAAATATATTCAGGCATGTTTTATATCGTGATCAAGTGCAATTCTGCAGTGTGGCTCAGGGTTCTTCCATCGGGAGATTTTGGGAACCAGGCCTCTGAAGTTGGAAGGCTGAGCAGCCGACCATGGCTTCATGTGAGGTATAGCGTTAGGGTTAGGTTTAGGGTTAGGGTTCGGGTTAGGGTTATGTTTAGGTGAGGGTTAGAGTAAGGGTTAGGGTTATGGCTTAGGAACAAGGCATGTCGGAACTGGCCACACAATACTGGCACACCAAGGGCTGAGTTGAGGGTGGGACTCAGCAGAATCCTCAGGCGATGGAATTTTGGAAGGGACTGGCCAAGAGGGTGGAATGCCCTCAGGGGAGCATGCTGGTTTCTATATATCTGAAGGTAATGGATAGCACAGAATGAAAGGGTCAGTTTCTGCCTGAGAGGCTGAGTCCTTCCTACAGACTGACTTTCCCATCCACAGGAGGACCTGGGTTCAGTCCTCCGGTGTCCAGTGTCTGATAACGTAACCTAGGCTTAGCCTTTGGCTCTGGTAGAATGGCTGACCTGATTTGTCAGGGCAGAATTAGGCTTTCCACGGGACTCAGTTGAGGACGTAGACCTGGCGGACCATCCTATTCCCGGACTGTGGTGTGGGGGTCCTAGGAAGGTGTTGGTAGAATGATCGGACAGGCAGATTTCTCCTGCCCCGAGGGTTTTCCACAGGGCTAAACTTCCCATTTGCCTAGTGGGCGGCACCCAGAGGCCTGCGATGTGAAAAAGGAATCCCCTACCTAGAGGGCTACCAGGGCAGGCAACCGGGGATAGAAGTATGAAGAAGCACCCTCGGGTTAGGGTTAGGCCGATGCACATGGGAGGCCCTACCGGCCCTTGCTGAGAGATCATCAAACTCCTGGTTCCCGCTTCAGGTGGGCGCTCCTTGGAGCTGTGTCCTAAGGGGTGCATGCAGATTTCACCTGTTCTACGGATTCAGCTCATTTCTAAAGGGCAAACGTTCCCATTGGGATCTATGGACATTGTGCGGTGCACCTCAGGGTTCCCGCATCTGTAGAGTTTATGGACCAGGCTACTGAGGACAGAAGCCTGAGCATGGGACAGGGGCTTTGCATCAGGATTCCCGTGAAGGTTATTTCACAAGTGAATGCTGTTGGTAACACCTGGATGAATAAGTGGGTTAGGCCACTGCCTTCAGCTCAGGACATGATCCTAGAGTCCTGGGATGGAGCCCCACATCGGGCTGTCTCCTCAGCAGGGAGCCTTCTTTCCCTTCTCTGGGCGTGCAACACTGCCTACATCTTTTCGCTCCATGCAAAGTGAAAAAGTAAAATCTTGAAGCAATAAATAAATAAATACATAAATAATAAATATATAAAAGGGAGCGCATGATTTCCTATTGGAATCTAGGTCATTAGTGCGGGGCAGCTCAGGGTTCCCCCATGGGGAGAGTTTGGGAACCAGGCCTTTGAGGACAGAAGACTGAGCACATGACTTGGTATTCGTATTATGCTAAGGCTGAAGGTCATTGCTATAGGGTATGCTTTCCAGAACACCTGTCTACCTCATTGGATGTGACCTCTTGCCTCGGCCCAGGTCAAGATCCCAGGGAAGAGGAATCTAGTTTGACACCGGGCCCTCCCCACTGCAGGGAGCCTTATTCCCCCTTCCTTCAGACAAAAACACAGCCTATTTGTGATCTCAGTCTGTCCAACAAATAAATAAAATCATTATAAAAAAATAAATAAATATATTCAGGCATGTTTTATATCGTGATCAAGTGCAATTCTGCAGTGTGGCTCAGGGTTCTTCCATCGGGAGATTTTGGGAACCAGGCCTCTGAGGTTGGAAGGCTGAGCAGCCGACCACGGCTTCATGTGAGGTATAGCGTTAGGGTTAGGTTTAGGGTTAGGGTTCGGGTTAGGGTTATGTTTAGGTGAGGGTTAGAGTAAGGGTTAGGGTTATGGCTTAGGAACAAGGCATGTCGGAACTGGCCACACAATACTGGCACACCAAGGGCTGAGTTGAGGGTGGGATTCAGCAGAATCCTCAGGCGATGGAATTTTGGAAGGGACTGGCCAAGAGGGTGGAATGCCCTCAGGGGAGCATGCTGGTTTCTATATAACTGAAGGTAATGGATAGCACAGAATGAAAGGGTCAGTTTCTGCCTGAGAGGCTGAGTCCTTCCTACAGACTGACTTTCCCATCCACAGGAGGACCTGGGTTCAGTCCTCCGGTGTCCAGAGTCTGATCACGTAACCTAGGCTTAGGGTTTAGTTCTGGGAGAATGGCTGACCTGATTTGTCAGGGCAGAATTAGGCTTTCCACGGGACTCAGTTGAGGACGTAGCCCTGGCGGACCATCCTATTCCCGGATTGTGGTGTGGGGGTCCTAGGAAGGTGTTGGTAGAATGATCGGACAGGCAGATTTCTCCCGCCACGAGGGTCTTGCACAGGGCTCAACTTCCCATTTGCCTAGTGGGCGGCACCCAGAGGCCTGCGATGTGAAGAAGGAATCCCCTACCTAGAGGGCTACCAGGGCAGGCAACCGGGGATAGAAATCTGAAGAAGCACCCTCGGGTTAGGGTTAGGCCGATGCACATGGGAGGCCCTACCGGCCCTTGCTGAGGGATCATCAAACTCCTGGTTCCCGCTTCAGGTGGGCGCTCCTTAGAGCTGTGTCCCAAGGGGTGCATGCAGATTTCACCTGTTCTACGGATTCAGCTCATTTCTAAAGGGCAAACGTTCCCATTGGGATCTATGGACATTATGCGGTGCACCTAAGGGTTCCCGCATCTGCAGAGCTCATGGACCAGGCTACTGAGGGCAGAAGCCTGAGCATGGGACAGGGGCTTTGCATCAGGATTCCCGTGAAGGTTATTTCACAAGTGAATGCTGTTGGTAACACCTGGGTGAATCAGTGGGTTAGGCCACTGCCTTCAGCTCAGGACATGATCCCAGAGTCCTGGGATGGAGCCCCACATCGGGCTGTCTCCTCAGCAGGGAGCCTTCCTTCCCTTCTCTGGGCGTGCAACAGTGCCTACATCTTTTCGCTCCCTGCAAAGTGAAAAAGTAAAATCTTGAAGCAATAAATAAATACATAAATAATAAGTATATAAAAGGGAGGGCATGATTTCCTATTGGAATCTAGGTCATTAGTGCGTGGCAGGTCAGGGTTCCCCCATGGGAAGAGTTTGGGAACCAGGCCTTTGAGGACAGAAGACTGAGCACATGACTTGGGCTTCGTATTATGCTAAGGCTGAAGGTCATTGCTATAGGGTAAGCTTTCCAGAACACCTGTGTACCTCATTGGATGTGACCTCTTGCCTCGGCCCAGGTCAAGATCCCAGGGAAGAGGAATCTAGTTTGACACCGGGCCCTCCCCACTGCAGGGAGCCTTATTCCCCCTTCCTTCAGACAAAAACACAGCCTATTTGTGATCTCAGTCTGTCCCACAAATAAATAAAATCATTATAAAAAAATAAATAAATATATTCAGGCATGTTTTATATCGTGATCAAGTGCAATTCTGCAGTGTGGCTCAGGGTTCTTCCATCGGGAGATTTTGGGAACCAGGCCTCTGAAGTTGGAAGGCTGAGCAGCCGACCATGGCTTCATGTGAGGTATAGCGTTAGGGTTAGGTTTAGGGTTAGGGTTCGGGTTAGGGTTATGTTTAGGTGAGGGTTAGAGTAAGGGTTAGGGTTATGGCTTAGGAACAAGGCATGTCGGAACTGGCCACACAATACTGGCACACCAAGGGCTGAGTTGAGGGTGGGACTCAGCAGAATCCTCAGGCGATGGAATTTTGGAAGGGACTGGCCAAGAGGGTGGAATGCCCTCAGGGGAGCATGCTGGTTTCTATATATCTGAAGGTAATGGATAGCACAGAATGAAAGGGTCAGTTTCTGCCTGAGAGGCTGAGTCCTTCCTACAGACTGACTTTCCCATCCACAGGAGGACCTGGGTTCAGTCCTCCGGTGTCCAGTGTCTGATAACGTAACCTAGGCTTAGCCTTTGGCTCTGGTAGAATGGCTGACCTGATTTGTCAGGGCAGAATTAGGCTTTCCACGGGACTCAGTTGAGGACGTAGACCTGGCGGACCATCCTATTCCCGGACTGTGGTGTGGGGGTCCTAGGAAGGTGTTGGTAGAATGATCGGACAGGCAGATTTCTCCTGCCCCGAGGGTTTTCCACAGGGCTAAACTTCCCATTTGCCTAGTGGGCGGCACCCAGAGGCCTGCGATGTGAAAAAGGAATCCCCTACCTAGAGGGCTACCAGGGCAGGCAACCGGGGATAGAAGTATGAAGAAGCACCCTCGGGTTAGGGTTAGGCCGATGCACATGGGAGGCCCTACCGGCCCTTGCTGAGAGATCATCAAACTCCTGGTTCCCGCTTCAGGTGGGCGCTCCTTGGAGCTGTGTCCTAAGGGGTGCATGCAGATTTCACCTGTTCTACGGATTCAGCTCATTTCTAAAGGGCAAACGTTCCCATTGGGATCTATGGACATTGTGCGGTGCACCTCAGGGTTCCCGCATCTGTAGAGTTTATGGACCAGGCTACTGAGGACAGAAGCCTGAGCATGGGACAGGGGCTTTGCATCAGGATTCCCGTGAAGGTTATTTCACAAGTGAATGCTGTTGGTAACACCTGGATGAATAAGTGGGTTAGGCCACTGCCTTCAGCTCAGGACATGATCCTAGAGTCCTGGGATGGAGCCCCACATCGGGCTGTCTCCTCAGCAGGGAGCCTTCTTTCCCTTCTCTGGGCGTGCAACACTGCCTACATCTTTTCGCTCCATGCAAAGTGAAAAAGTAAAATCTTGAAGCAATAAATAAATAAATACATAAATAATAAATATATAAAAGGGAGCGCATGATTTCCTATTGGAATCTAGGTCATTAGTGCGGGGCAGCTCAGGGTTCCCCCATGGGGAGAGTTTGGGAACCAGGCCTTTGAGGACAGAAGACTGAGCACATGACTTGGTATTCGTATTATGCTAAGGCTGAAGGTCATTGCTATAGGGTATGCTTTCCAGAACACCTGTCTACCTCATTGGATGTGACCTCTTGCCTCGGCCCAGGTCAAGATCCCAGGGAAGAGGAATCTAGTTTGACACCGGGCCCTCCCCACTGCAGGGAGCCTTATTCCCCCTTCCTTCAGACAAAAACACAGCCTATTTGTGATCTCAGTCTGTCCAACAAATAAATAAAATCATTATAAAAAAATAAATAAATATATTCAGGCATGTTTTATATCGTGATCAAGTGCAATTCTGCAGTGTGGCTCAGGGTTCTTCCATCGGGAGATTTTGGGAACCAGGCCTCTGAGGTTGGAAGGCTGAGCAGCCGACCACGGCTTCATGTGAGGTATAGCGTTAGGGTTAGGTTTAGGGTTAGGGTTCGGGTTAGGGTTATGTTTAGGTGAGGGTTAGAGTAAGGGTTAGGGTTATGGCTTAGGAACAAGGCATGTCGGAACTGGCCACACAATACTGGCACACCAAGGGCTGAGTTGAGGGTGGGATTCAGCAGAATCCTCAGGCGATGGAATTTTGGAAGGGACTGGCCAAGAGGGTGGAATGCCCTCAGGGGAGCATGCTGGTTTCTATATAACTGAAGGTAATGGATAGCACAGAATGAAAGGGTCAGTTTCTGCCTGAGAGGCTGAGTCCTTCCTACAGACTGACTTTCCCATCCACAGGAGGACCTGGGTTCAGTCCTCCGGTGTCCAGAGTCTGATCACGTAACCTAGGCTTAGGGTTTAGTTCTGGGAGAATGGCTGACCTGATTTGTCAGGGCAGAATTAGGCTTTCCACGGGACTCAGTTGAGGACGTAGCCCTGGCGGACCATCCTATTCCCGGATTGTGGTGTGGGGGTCCTAGGAAGGTGTTGGTAGAATGATCGGACAGGCAGATTTCTCCCGCCACGAGGGTCTTGCACAGGGCTCAACTTCCCATTTGCCTAGTGGGCGGCACCCAGAGGCCTGCGATGTGAAGAAGGAATCCCCTACCTAGAGGGCTACCAGGGCAGGCAACCGGGGATAGAAATCTGAAGAAGCACCCTCGGGTTAGGGTTAGGCCGATGCACATGGGAGGCCCTACCGGCCCTTGCTGAGGGATCATCAAACTCCTGGTTCCCGCTTCAGGTGGGCGCTCCTTAGAGCTGTGTCCCAAGGGGTGCATGCAGATTTCACCTGTTCTACGGATTCAGCTCATTTCTAAAGGGCAAACGTTCCCATTGGGATCTATGGACATTATGCGGTGCACCTAAGGGTTCCCGCATCTGCAGAGCTCATGGACCAGGCTACTGAGGGCAGAAGCCTGAGCATGGGACAGGGGCTTTGCATCAGGATTCCCGTGAAGGTTATTTCACAAGTGAATGCTGTTGGTAACACCTGGGTGAATCAGTGGGTTAGGCCACTGCCTTCAGCTCAGGACATGATCCCAGAGTCCTGGGATGGAGCCCCACATCGGGCTGTCTCCTCAGCAGGGAGCCTTCCTTCCCTTCTCTGGGCGTGCAACAGTGCCTACATCTTTTCGCTCCCTGCAAAGTGAAAAAGTAAAATCTTGAAGCAATAAATAAATACATAAATAATAAGTATATAAAAGGGAGGGCATGATTTCCTATTGGAATCTAGGTCATTAGTGCGTGGCAGCTCAGGGTTCCCCCATGGGAAGAGTTTGGGAACCAGGCCTTTGAGGACAGAAGACTGAGCACATGACTTGGGCTTCGTATTATGCTAAGGCTGAAGGTCATTGCTATAGGGTAAGCTTTCCAGAACACCTGTGTACCTCATTGGATGTGACCTCTTGCCTCGGCCCAGGTCAAGATCCCAGGGAAGAGGAATCTAGTTTGACACCGGGCCCTCCCCACTGCAGGGAGCCTTATTCCCCCTTCCTTCAGACAAAAACACAGCCTATTTGTGATCTCAGTCTGTCCAACAAATAAATAAAATCATTATAAAAAAATAAATAAATATATTCAGGCATGTTTTATATCGTGATCAAGTGCAATTCTGCAGTGTGGCTCAGGGTTCTTCCATCGGGAGATTTTGGGAACCAGGCCTCTGAAGTTGGAAGGCTGAGCAGCCGACCATGGCTTCATGTGAGGTATAGCGTTAGGGTTAGGTTTAGGGTTAGGGTTCGGGTTAGGGTTATGTTTAGGTGAGGGTTAGAGTAAGGGTTAGGGTTATGGCTTAGGAACAAGGCATGTCGGAACTGGCCACACAATACTGGCACACCAAGGGCTGAGTTGAGGGTGGGACTCAGCAGAATCCTCAGGCGATGGAATTTTGGAAGGGACTGGCCAAGAGGGTGGAATGCCCTCAGGGGAGCATGCTGGTTTCTATATATCTGAAGGTAATGGATAGCACAGAATGAAAGGGTCAGTTTCTGCCTGAGAGGCTGAGTCCTTCCTACAGACTGACTTTCCCATCCACAGGAGGACCTGGGTTCAGTCCTCCGGTGTCCAGAGTCAGATCATGTAACCTAGGCTTAGGGTTTAGTTCTGGGAGAATGGCTGACCTGATTTGTCAGGGCAGAATTAGGCTTTCCACGGGACTCAGTTGAGGACGTAGCCCTGGCGGACCATCCTATTCCCGATTGTGGTGTGGGGGTCCTAGGAAGGTGTTGGTAGAATGATCGGACAGGCAGATTTCTCCCGCCCCGAGGGTCTTGCACAGGGCTCAACTTCCCATTTGCCTAGTGGGCGGCACCCAGAGGCCTGCGATGTGAAGAAGGAATCCCCTACCTAGAGGGCTACCAGGGCAGGCAACCGGGGATAGAAATCTGAAGAAGCACCCTCGGGTTAGGGTTAGGCCGATGCACATGGGAGGCCCTACCGGCCCTTGCTGAGGGATCATCAAACTCCTGGTTCCCGCTTCAGGTGGGCGCTCCTTGGAGCTGTGTCCCAAGGGGTGCATGCAGATTTCACCTGTTCAACGGATTCAGCTCATTTCTAAAGGGCAAACGTTCCCATTGGGATCTATGGACATTATGCGGTGCACCTCAGGGTTCCCGCATCTGCAGAGTTCATGGACCAGGCTACTGAGGACAGAAGCCTGAGCATGGGACAGGGGCTTTGCATCAGGATTCCCGTGAAGGTTATTTCACAAGTGAATGCTGTTGGTAACACCTGGGTGAATCAGTGGGTTAGGCCACTGCCTTCAGCTCAGGACATGATCCCAGAGTCCTGGGATGGAGCCCCACATCGGGCTGTCTTCTCAGCAGGGAGCCTTCTTTCCCTTCTCTGGGCGTGCAACACTGCCTACATCTTTTTGCTCCCTGCAAAATGAAAAAGGAAAATCTTGAAGCAATAAATAAATAAATACAGAAATAATAAATATATAAAAGGGAGGGCATGATTTCCTATTGGAATCTAGGTCATTAGTGCGTGGCAGCTCAGGGTTCCCCCATGGGAAGAGTATGGGAACCAGGCCTTTGAGGACAGAAGACTGAGCACATGACTTGGGCTTCGTATTATGCTAAGGCTGAAGGTCATTGCTATAGGGTAATCTTTCCAGAACACCTGTGTACCTCATTGGATGTGACCTCTTGCCTCGGCCCAGGTCAAGATCCCAGGGAAGAGGAATCTAGTTTGACACCGGGCCCTCCCCACTGCAGGGAGCCTTATTCCCCCTTCCTTCAGACAAAAACACAGCCTATTTGTGATCTCAGTCTGTCCAACAAATAAATAAAATCATTATAAAAAAATAAATAAATATATTCAGGCATGTTTTATATCGTGATCAAGTGCAATTCTGCAGTGTGGCTCAGGGTTCTTCCATCGGGAGATTTTGGGAACCAGGCCTCTGAGGTTGGAAGGCTGAGCAGCCGACCACGGCTTCATGTGAGGTATAGCGTTAGGGTTAGGTTTAGGGTTAGGGTTCGGGTTAGGGTTATGTTTAGGTGAGGGTTAGAGTAAGGGTTAGGGTTATGGCTTAGGAACAAGGCATGTCGGAACTGGCCACACAATACTGGCACACCAAGGGCTGAGTTGAGGGTGGGACTCAGCAGAATCCTCAGGCGATGGAATTTTGGAAGGGACTGGCCAAGAGGGTGGAATGCCCTCAGGGGAGCATGCTGGTTTCTATATATCTGAAGGTAATGGATAGCACAGAATGAAAGGGTCAGTTTCTGCCTGAGAGGCTGAGTCCTTCCTACAGACTGACTTTCCCATCCACAGGAGGACCTGGGTTCAGTCCTCCGGTGTCCAGAGTCAGATCACGTAACCTAAACTTAGGGTTTAGTTCTGGGAGAATGGCTGACCTGATTTGTCAGGGCAGAATTAGGCTTTCCACGGGACTCAGTTGAGGACGTAGCCCTGGCGGACCATCCTATTCCCGGATTGTGGTGTGGGGGTCCTAGGAAGGTGTTGGTCGAATGATCGGACAGGCAGATTTCTCCCGCCCCGAGGGTCTTGCACAGGGCTCAACTTCCCATTTGCCTAGTGGGCGGCACCCAGAGGCCTGCGATGTGAAGAAGGAATCCCCTACCTAGAGGGCTACCAGGGCAGGCAACCAGGGATAGAAATCTGAAGAAGCACCCTCGGGTTAGGGTTAGGCCGATGCACATGGGAGGCCCTACCGGCCCTTGCTGAGGGATCATCAAACTCCTGGTTCCCGCTTCAGGTGGGTGCTCCTTGGAGCTGTGTCCCAAGGGGTGCATGCAGATTTCACCTGTTCTACGGATTCAGCTCATTTCTAAAGGGCAATCGTTCCCATTGGGATCTATGGACATTATGCGGTGCACCTAAGGGTTCCCGCATCTGCAGAGCTCATGGACCAGGCTACTGAGGGCAGAAGCCTGAGCATGGGACAGGGGCTTTTCATCAGGATTCCCGTGAAGGTTATTTCACAAGTGAATGCTGTTGGTAACACCTGGGTGAATCAGTGGGTTAGACCACTGCCTTCAGCTCAGGACATGATCCCAGAGTTCTGGGATGGAGCACCACATCGGGCTGTCTCCTCAGCAGGGAGCCTTCTTTCCCTTCTCTGGGCGTGCAACACTGCCTACATCTTTTCGCTCCCTGCAAAGTGAAAAAGTAAAATCTTGAAGCAATAAATAAATACATAAATAATAAGTATATAAAAGGGAGGGCATGATTTCCTATTGGATTCTAGGTCATTTGTGTGGGGCAGCTCAGGGTTCCCCCATGGGGAGAGTTTGGGAACCAGGCCTTTGAGGACAGAAGACTGAGCACATGACTTGGGCTTCGCATTATGCTAAGGCTGAAGGTCATTGCTATAGGGTATGCTTTCCAGAACACCTGTGTACCTCATTGGATGTGACCTCTTGCCTCGGCCCCGGTCAAGATCCCAGGGAAGAGGAATCTAGTTTGACACCGGGCCCTCCCCACTGCAGGGAGCCTTATTCCCCCTTCCTTCAGACAGAAACACAGCCTACTTGTGATCTCAGTCTCTCCCACAAATAAATAAAATCATTATAAAAAAAAATAAATATATTCAGGCATGTTTTATATAGTGATCAAGTGCAATTCTGCAGTGTGGCTCAGGGTTCTTCCATCGGGAGATTTTGGGAACCAGGCCTCTGAGGTTGGAAGGCTGAGCAGCCGACCACAGCTTCATGAGAGGTATAGGGTTAGGGTAGGGTTAGGGTTAGGGTTAGGGTTATGTTTAGGTGAGGGTTAGAGTAAGGGTTAGGGTTATGGCTTAGGAACAAGGCATGTCGGAACTGGCCACACAATACTGGCACACCAAGGGCTGAGTTGAGGGTGGGACTCAGCAGAATCCTCAGGCGATGGAATTTTGGATCGGGACAGGCCAAGAGGGTAGAATGCCCTCAGGGGAGCATGCTGGTTTCTGTATATCTGAAGGTACTGGATAGCACAGAAGGAAAGGGTCAGTTTCTGCCTGAGAGGCTGAGTCCTTCCTACAGACTGACTTTCCCATCCACAGGAGGACCTGGGTTCAGTCCTCCGGTGTCCAGAGTCTGATCACGTAACCTAGGCTTAGGGTTTGGCTCTGGGAGAATGGCTGACCTGATTTGTCAGGGCAGAATTAGGCTTTCCACGGGTCTCACTTGAGGACGTAGCCCTGGCGGACCATCGTATTCCCGGATTGTGGTGACGGGGTCCTAGGAAGTGGTGGTAGAATGATCGGACAGGCAGATTTCTCCCGCGCCGAGGGTCTTGCACAGGGCTCAACTTCCCATTTGTCTAAGGGGCGGCACCCAGAGGCCTGCGATGTGAAGAAGGAATCCCCTACCTAGAGGGCTACCAGGGCAGGCAACCGGGGATAGAAATCTGAAGAAGCACCCTCGGGTTAGGGTTAGGCCGATGCACATGGGAGGCCCTACTGGCCCTTGCTGAGGGATCATCAAACTCCTGGTTCCCGCTTCAGGTGGGCGCTCCTTGGAGCTGTGTCCCAAGGGGTGCATGCAGATTTCACCTGTTCAACGGATTCAGCTCATTTCTAAAGGGCAAACGTTCCCATTGGGATCTATGGACTTTGTGCGGTGCACCTCAGGGTTCCCGCATCTGGAGAGTTCATGGACCAGGCTACTGAGGACAGAAGCCTGAGCATGGGACAGGGGCTTTGCATCAGGATTCCCGTGAAGGTTATTTCACAAGTGAATGCTGTTGGTAACACCTGGGTGAATCAGTGGGTTAGGCCACTGCCTTCAGCTCAGGACATGATCCCAGAGTCCTGGGATGGAGCCCCACATCGGGCTGTCTCCTCAGCAGGGAGCCTTCTTTCCCTTCTCTGGGCGTGCAACACTGCCTACATCTTTTCGCTCCCTGCAAAATGAAAAAGGAAAATCTTGAAGCAATAAATAAATAAATACGTAAATAATAAATATATAAAAGGGAGGGCATGATTTCCTATTGGAATCTAGGTCATTAGTGCGTGGCAGCTCAGGGTTCCCCCATGGGAAGAGTTTGGGAACCAGGCCTTTGAGGACAGAAGACTGAGCACATGACTTGGGCTTCGTATTATGCTAAGGCTGAAGGTCATTGCTATAGGGTAAGCTTTCCAGAACACCTGTGTACCTCATTGGATGTGACCTCTTGCCTCGGCCCAGGTCAAGATCCCAGGGAAGAGGAATCTAGTTTGACACCGGGCCCTCCCCACTGCAGGGAGCCTTATTCCCCCTTCCTTCAGACAAAAACACAGCCTATTTGTGATCTCAGTCTGTCCAACAAATAAATAAAATCATTATAAAAAAATAAATAAATATATTCAGGCATGTTTTATATCGTGATCAAGTGCAATTCTGCAGTGTGGCTCAGGGTTCTTCCATCGGGAGATTTTGGGAACCAGGCCTCTGAGGTTGGAAGGCTGAGCAGCCGACCACGGCTTCATGTGAGGTATAGCGTTAGGGTTAGGTTTAGGGTTAGGGTTCGGGTTAGGGTTATGTTTAGGTGAGGGTTAGAGTAAGGGTTAGGGTTATGGCTTAGGAACAAGGCATGTCGGAACTGGCCACACAATACTGGCACACCAAGGGCTGAGTTGAGGGTGGGACTCAGCAGAATCCTCAGGCGATGGAATTTTGGAAGGGACTGGCCAAGAGGGTGGAATGCCCTCAGGGGAGCATGCTGGTTTCTATATATCTGAAGGTAATGGATAGCACAGAATGAAAGGGTCAGTTTCTGCCTGAGAGGCTGAGTCCTTCCTACAGACTGACTTTCCCATCCACAGGAGGACCTGGGTTCAGTCCTCCGGTCTCCAGAGTCAGATCACGTAACCTAGGCTTAGGGTTTAGTTCTGGGAGAATGGCTGACCTGATTTGTCAGGGCAGAATTAGGCTTTCCACGGGACTCAGTTGAGGACGTAGACCTGGCGGACCATCCTATTCCCGGATTGTGGTGTGGGGGTCCTAGGAAGGTGTTGGTAGAATGATCGGACAGGCAGATTTCTCCCGCCACGAGGGTCTTGCACAGGGCTCAACTTCCCATTTGCCTAGTGGGCGGCACCCAGAGGCCTGCGATGTGAAGAAGGAATCCCCTACCTAGAGGGCTACCAGGGCAGGCAACCGGGGATAGAAATCTGAAGAAGCACCCTCGGGTTAGGGTTAGGCCGATGCACATGGGAGGCTCTACGGGCCCTTGCTGAGGGATCATCAAACTCCTGGTTCCCGCTTCAGGTGGGCGCTCCTTGGAGCTGTGTCCCAAGGGGTGCATGCAGATTTCACCTGTTCAACGGATTCAGCTCATTTCTAAAGGGCAAACGTTCCCATTGGGATCTATGGACTTTGTGCGGTGCACCTCAGGGTTCCCGCATCTGCAGAGTTCATGGACCAGGCTACTGAGGACAGAAGCCTGAGCATGGGACAGGGGCTTTGCATCAGGATTCCCGTGAAGGTTATTTCACAAGTGAATGCTGTTGGTAACACCTGGGTGAGTCAGTGGGTTAGGCCACTGCCTTCAGCTCAGGACATGATCCCAGAGTCCTGGGATGGAGCCCCACATCGGGCTGTCTCCTCAGCAGGGAGCCTTCTTTCCCTTCTCTGGGCGTGCAACACTGCCTACATCTTTTCTCTCCCTGCAAAATGAAAAAGGAAAATCTTGAAGCAATAAATAAATAAATACAGAAATAATAAATATATAAAAGGGAGGGCATGATTTCCTAATGGAATCTAGGTCATTAGTGCGTGGCAGCTCAGGGTTCCCCCATGGGAAGAGTTTGGGAACCAGGCCTTTGAGGACAGAAGACTGAGCACATGACTTGGGCTTCGTATTATGCTAAGGCTGAAGGTCATTGCTATAGGGTAAGCTTTCCAGAACACCTGTGTACCTCATTGGATGTGACCTCTTGCCTCGGCTCAGGTCCAGATCCCAGGGAAGAGGAATCTAGTTTGACACCGGGCCCTCCCCACTGCAGGGAGCCTTATTCCCCCTTCCTTCAGACAAAAACACAGCCTATTTGTGATCTCAGTCTGTCCAACAAATAAATAAAATCATTATAAAAAAATAAATAAATATATTCAGGCATGTTTTATATCGTGATCAAGTGCAATTCTGCAGTGTGGCTCAGGGTTCTTCCATCGGGAGATTTTGGGAACCAGGCCTCTGAGGTTGGAAGGCTGAGCAGCCGACCATGGCTTCATGTGAGGTATAGCGTTAGGGTTAGGTTTAGGGTTAGGGTTCGGGTTAGGGTTATGTTTAGGTGAGGGTTAGAGTAAGGGTTAGGGTTATGGCTTAGGAACAAGGCATGTCGGAACTGGCCACACAATACTGGCACACCAAGGGCTGAGTTGAGTGTGGGACTCAGCAGAATCCTCAGGCGATGGAATTTTGGAAGGGACTGGCCAAGAGGGTGGAATGCCCTCAGGGGAGCATGCTGGTTTCTATATATCTGAAGGTAATGGATAGCACAGAATGAAAGGGTCAGTTTCTGCCTGAGAGGCTGAGTCCTTCCTACAGACTGACTTTCCCATCCACAGGAGGACCTGGGTTCAGTCCTCCGGTGTCCAGAGTCAGATCATGTAACCTAGGCTTAGGGTTTAGTTCTGGGAGAATGGCTGACCTGATTTGTCAGGGCAGAATTAAGCTTTCCTCGGGTCTCTGTTGAGGAAGTAGCCCTGGCGGACCATCGTATTCCCGGATTGTAGTGTGGGGGTCCTAGGAAGTTGTGGTAGAATGATCTGACAGGCAGATTTCTCCCGCCCCGATGGTCTTGCACAGGGCTCAACTTCCCATTTGCCTAGTGGGCGGCCCCAGAGGCCTGCGATGTGAAGAAGGAATCCCCTACCTAGAGGGCTACCAGGGCTGGCAACCAGATAGAAATCTGAAGAAGCACCCTCGGGTTAGGTATAGGTCGATGCACATGGGAGGCCCTACCGGCCCTTGCTGAGGGATCATCAAACTCCTGGTTCCCGCTTCAGGTGGGCGCTCCTTGGAGCTGTGTCCCAAGGGGTGCATGCAGATTTCACCTGTTCTACGGATTCAACTCATTTCTAAAGGGCAAACGTTCCCATTGGGATCTATGGACATTATGCGGTGCACCTCAGGGTTCCCGCATCTGCAGAGTTCATGGACCAGGCTACTGAGGACAGAAGCCTGAGCATGGGACAGGGGCTTTGCATCAGGATTACCGTGAAGCTTATTTCACAAGTGAATGCTGTTGGTAACACCTGGGTGAGTCAGTGGGTTAGGCCACTGCCTTCAGCTCAGGACATGATCCCAGAGTCCTGGGATGGAGCCCCACATCGGGCTGTCTCCTCAGCAGGGAGCCTTCTTTCCCTTCTCTGGGCGTGCAACACTGCCTACATCTTTTCGCTCCCTGCAAAGTGAAATAGTAAAATCTTGAAGCAATAAATAAATAAATACATAAATAATAAGTATATAAAAGGGAGGGCATGATTTCCTATTGGATTCTAGGTCATTTGTGCGGAGCAGCTCAGGGTTCCCCCATGGGGAGAGTTTGGGAACCAGGCCTTTGAGGACAGAAGACTGAGCACATGACTTGGGCTTCGCATTATGCTAAGGCTGAAGGTCATTGCTATAGGGTATGCTTTCCAGAACACCTGTGTACCTCATTGGATGTGACCTCTTGCCTTGGCCCAGGTCAAGATCCCAGGGAAGAGGAATCTAGTTTGACACCGGGCCCTCCCCACTGCAGGGAGCCTTATTCCCCCTTCCTTCAGACAAAAACACAGCCTACTTGTGATCTCAGTCTCTCCCACAAATAAATAAAATCATTATAAAAAAATAAATATATTCAGGCATGTTTTATATAGTGATCAAGTGCAATTCTGCAGTGTGGCTCAGGGTTCTTCCATCGGGAGATTTTGGGAACCAGGCCTCTGAGGTTGGAAGGCTGAGCAGCCGACCACGACTTCATGAGAGGTATAGGGTTAGGGTTACGGTTAGGGTTAGGGTTAGGGTTAGGGTTAAGTTTAGGTGAGGGTTAGAGTAAGGGTTAGGGTTTTGTCTTAGGAACAAGGCATCTTGGAACTGGCCACACAATACTGGCACACCAAGGGCTGAGTTGAGGGTGGGACTCAGCAGAATCCTCAGGCGATGGAATTTTGGACGGGACAGGCCAAGAGGGTGGAATGCCCTCAGGGGAGCATGCTGGTTTCTATATATCTGAAGGTACTGGATAGCACAGTAGGAAAGGTTCAGTTTCTGCCTGAGAGGCTGAGTCCTTCCTACAGACTGACTTTCCCATCCACAGGAGGACCTTGTTTCAGTCCTCCGGTGTCCAGAGTCTGATAACGTAACCTAGGCTTAGCCTTTGGCACTGGTAGAATGGCTGACCTGATTTGTCAGGGCAGAATTAGGCTTTCCACGGGACTCAGTTGAGGACGAAGCCCTGGCGGACCATCCTATTCCCGGACTGGGGTGTGGGGGTCCTAGGAAGGTGTTGGTAGAATGATCGGACAGGCAGATTTCTCCCGCCCCGAGAGTCTTCCACAGGGCTAAATTCCCATTTGCCTTGTGGGCGGCACCCAGAGGCCTGCGATGTGAGAAGGAATCCCCTACCTAGAGGGCTACCAGGGCAGACAACCGGGGATAGAAGTCTAAAGAAGCACCCTCGGGTTAGGGTTAGGCCGATGCACATGGGAGGCCCTACCGGCCCTTGCTGAGAGATCATCAAACTCCTGGTTCCCGCTTCAGGTGGGCGCTCCTTGGAGCTGTGTCCCAAGGGGTGCATGCAGATTTCACCTGTTCTACGGATTCAGCTCATTTCTAAAGGGCAAACGTTCCCATTGGGATCTATGGACATTGTGCGGTGCACCTCAGGGTTCCCGCATCTGTAGAGTTTATGGACCAGGCTACTGAGGACAGAAGCCTGAGCATGGGACAGGGGCTTTGCATCAGGATTACCGTGAAGGTTATTTCACAAGTGAATGCTGTTGGTAACACCTGGGTGAGTCAGTGGGTTAGGCCACTGCCTTCAGCTCAGGACATGATTCCAGAGTCCTGGGATGGAGCCCCACATCGGGCTGTCTCCTCAGCAGGGAGCCTTCTTTCCCTTCTCTGGGCGTGCAACACTGCCTACATCTTTTCGCTCCCTGCAAAATGAAAAAGGAAAATCTTGAAGCAATAAATAAATAAATACAGAAATAATAAATATATAAAAGGGAGGGCATGATTTCCTATTGGAATCTAGGTCATTAGTGCGTGGCAGCTCAGGGTTCCCCCATGGGAAGAGTTTGGGAACCAGGCCTTTGAGGACAGAAGACTGAGCACATGACTTGGGCTTCGTATTATGCTAAGGCTGAAGGTCATTGCTATAGGGTAAGCTTTCCAGAACACCTGTGTACCTCATTGGATGTGACCTCTTGCCTCGGCCCAGGTCAAGATCCCAGGGAAGAGGAATCTAGTTTGACACCGGGCCCTCCCTACTGCAGGGAGCCTTATTCCCCCTTCCTTCAGACAAAAACACAGCCTATTTGTGATCTCAGTCTGTCCAACAAATAAATAAAATCATTATAAAAAAATAAATAAATATATTCAGGCATGTTTTATATCGTGATCAAGTGCAATTCTGCAGTGTGGCTCAGGGTTCTTCCATCGGGAGATTTTGGGAACCAGGCCTCTGAGGTTGGAAGGCTGAGCAGCCGACCACGGCTTCATGTGAGGTATAGCGTTAGGGTTAGGTTTAGGGTTAGGGTTCGGGTTAGGGTTATGTTTAGGTGAGGGTTAGAGTAAGGGTTAGGGTTATGGCTTAGGAACAAGGCATGTCGGAACTGGCCACACAATACTGGCACACCAAGGGCTGAGTTGAGGGTGGGACTCAGCAGAATCCTCAGGCGATGGAATTTTGGAAGGGACTGGCCAAGAGGGTGGAATGCCCTCAGGGGAGCATGCTGGTTTCTATATATCTGAAGGTAAAGGATAGCACAGAATGAAAGGGTCAGTTTCTGCCTGAGAGGCTGAGTCCTTCCTACAGACTGACTTTCCTATCCACAGGAGGACCTGGGATCAGTCCTCCGGTGTCCAGAGTCTGATCACGTAACCTAGGCTTAGGGTTTGGCTCTGGGAGAATGGCTGACCTGATTTGTCAGGGCAGAATTAGGCTTTCCACGGGTCTCAGTTGAGGACGTAGCCCTGGCGGACCATCCTATTCCCGGATTGTGGTGTGGGGGTCCTAGGAAGGTGTTGGTAGAATGATCGGACAGGCAGATTTCTCCCGCCACGAGGGTCTTGCACAGGGCTCAACTTCCCATTTGCCTAGTGGGCGGCACCCAGAGGCCTGGGATGTGAAGAAGGAATTCCCTACCTAGAGGGCTACCAGGGCAGGCAACCGGGGATAGAAATCTGAAGAAGCACCCTCGGGTTAGGGTTAGGCTGATGCACATGGGAGGCCCTACAGGCCCTTGCTGAGGGATCATCAAACTCCTGGTTCCCGCTTCAGGTGGGCGCTCCTTGGAGCTGTGTCCCAAGGGGTGCATGCAGATTTCACCTGTTCTACGGATTCAGCTCATTTCTAAAGGGCAATCGTTCCCATTGGGATCTATGGACATTATGCGGTGCACCTAAGGGTTCCCGCATCTGCAGAGCTCATGGACCAGGCTACTGAGGGCAGAAGCCTGAGCATGGGACAGGGGCTTTGCATCAGGATTCCCGGGAAGGTTATTTCACAAGTGAATGCTGTTGGTAACACCTGGGTGAGTCAGTGGGTTAGGCCACTGCCTTCAGCTCAGGACATGATCCCAGAGTCCTGAGATGGAGCCCCACATCGGGCTGTCTCCTCAGCAGGGAGCCTTCTTTCCCTTCTCTGGGCGTGCAACACTGCCTACATCTTTTCGCTCCCTGCAAAGTGAAAAAGTAAAATCTTGAAGCAATAAATAAATACATAAATAATAAGTATATAAAAGGGAGGGCATGATTTCCTATTGGATTCTAGGTCATTTGTGTGGGGCAGCTCAGGGTTCCCCCATGGGGAGAGTTTGGGAACCAGGCCTTTGAGGACAGAAGACTGAGCACATGACTTGGGCTTCGCATTATGCTAAGGCTGAAGGTCATTGCTATAGGGTATGCTTTCCAGAACACCTGTGTACCTCATTGGATGTGACCTCTTGCCTCGGCCCAGGTCAAGATCCCAGGGAAGAGGAATCTAGTTTGACACCGGGCCCTCCCCACTGCAGGGAGCCTTATTCCCCCTTCTTTCAGACAGAAACACAGCCTACTTGTGATCTCAGTCTCTCCCACAAATAAATAAAATCATTATAAAAAAAAAATAAATATATTCAGGCATGTTTTATATAGTGATCAAGTGCAATTCTGCAGTGTGGCTCAGGGTTCTTCCATCGGGAGATTTTGGGAACCAAGCCTCTGAGGTGGAAGGCTGAGCAGCCGACCACAGCTTCATGAGAGGTATAGGGTTAGGGTTAGGGTTAGGGTTTGGGTTAGGGTTATGTTTAGGTGAGGGTTAGAGTAAGGCTTAGGGTTATGTCTTAGGAACAAGGCATGTTGGAACTGGCCACACAATACTGGCACACCAAGGGCTGAGTTGAGGGTGGGACTCAGCAGAATCCTCAGGCGATGAAATTTTGGACGGGACAGGCCAAGAGGGTGGTATGCCCTCAGGGGAGCATGCTGGTTTCTGTATATCTGAAGGTACTGGATAGCACAGAAGGAAAGGGTCAGTTTCTGCCTGAGAGGCTGAGTCCTTCCTACAGACTGACTTTCCCATCCACAGGAGGACCTGGGTTCAGTCCTCCGGTGGCCAGAGTCTGATCACGTAACCTAGGCTTAGGGTTTGGCTCTGGGAGAATGGCTGACCTGATTTGTCAGGGCAGAATTAGGCTTTCCACGGGTCTCAGTTGAGGACGTAGCCCTGGCGGACCATCGTATTCCCGGATTGTGGTGTCGGGGTCCTAGGAAGTTGTGGTAGAATGATCGGACAGGCAGATTTCTCCCGCGCCGAGGGTCTTGCACAGGGCTCAACTTCCCATTTGTCTAAGGGGCGGCACCCAGAGGCCTGCGATGTGAAGAAGGAATCCCCTACCTAGAGGGCTACCAGGGCAGGCAACCGGGGATAGAAATCTGAAGAAGCACCCTCGGGTTAGGGTTAGGCCGATGCACATGGGAGGCCCTACTGGCCCTTGCTGAGGGATCATCAAACTCCTGGTTCCCGCTTCAGGTGGGCGCTCCTTGGAGCTGTGTCCCAAGGGGTGCATGCAGATTTCACCTGTTCAACGGATTCAGCTCATTTCTAAAGGGCAAACGTTCCCATTGGGATCTATGGACATTATGCGGTGCACCTCAGGGTTCCCGCATCTGCCGAGTTCATGGACCAGGCTACTGAGGACAGAAGCCTGAGCATGGGACAGGGGCTTTGCATCAGGATTCCCGTGAAGGTTATTTCACAAGTGAATGCTGTTGGTAACACCTGGGTGAATCAGTGGGTTAGGCCACTGCCTTCAGCTCAGGACATGATCCCAGAGTCCTGGGATGGAGCCCCACATCGGGCTGTCTCCTCAGCAGGGAGCCTTCTTTCCCTTCTCAGGGCGTGCAACACTGCCTACATCTTTTCGCTCCCTGCAAAATGAAAAAGGAAAATCTTGAAGCAATAAATAAATAAATACAGAAATAATAAATATATAAAAGGGAGGGCATGATTTCCTATTGGAATCTAGGTCATTAGTGCGTGGCAGCTCAGGGTTCCCCCATGGGAAGAGTTTGGGAACCAGGCCTTTGAGGACAGAAGACTGAGCACATGACTTGGGCTTCGTATTATGCTAAGGCTGAAGGTCATTGCTATAGGGTAAGCTTTCCAGAACACCTGTGTACCTCATTGGATGTGACCTCTTGCCTCGGCCCAGGTCAATATCCCAGGGAAGAGGAATCTAGTTTGACACCGGGCCCTCCCCACTGCAGGGAGCCTTATTCCCCCTTCCTTCAGACAAAAACACAGCCTATTTGTGATCTCAGTCTGTCCAACAAATAAATAAAATCATTATAAAAAAATAAATAAATATATTCAGGCATGTTTTATATCGTGATCAAGTGCAATTCTGCAGTGTGGCTCAGGGTTCTTCCATCGGGAGATTTTGGGAACCAGGCCTCTGAGGTTGGAAGGCTGAGCAGCCGACCACGGCTTCATGTGAGGTATAGCGTTAGGGTTAGGTTTAGGGTTAGGGTTCGGGTTAGGGTTATGTTTAGGTGAGGGTTAGAGTAAGGGTTAGGGTTATGGCTTAGGAACAAGGCATGTCGGAACTGGCCACACAATACTGGCACACCAAGGGCTGAGTTGAGGGTGGGACTCAGCAGAATCCTCAGGCGATGGAATTTTGGAAGGGACTGGCCAAGAGGGTGGAATGCCCTCAGGGGAGCATGCTGGTTTCTATATATCTGAAGGTAATGGATAGCACAGAATGAAAGGGTCAGTTTCTGCCTGAGAGGCTGAGTCCTTCCTACAGACTGACTTTCCCATCCACAGGAGGACCTGGTTTCAGTCCTCCGGTGTCCAGAGTCAGATCACGTAACCTAGGCTTAGGGTTTAGTTCTGGGAGAATGGCTGACCTGATTTGTCAGGGCAGAATTAGGCTTTCCACGGGACTCAGTTGAGGACGTAGCCCTGGCGGACCATCCTATTCCCGGATTGTGGTGTGGGGGTCCTAGGAAGGTGTTGGTAGAATGATCGGACAGGCAGATTTCTCCCGCCCCGAGGGTCTTGCACAGGGCTCAACTTCCCATTTGCCTAGTGGGCGGCACCCAGAGGCCTGCGATGTGAAGAAGGAATCCCCTACCTAGAGGGCTACCAGGGCAGGCAACCGGGGATAGAAGTCTGAAGAAGCACCCTCCGGTTAGGATTAGGCCGATGCATATGGGAGGCCCTACCTGCTCTTGCTGAGAGATCATCAAACTCCTGGTTCCCGCTTCAGGTGGGCGCTCCTTGGAGCTGTGTCCCAAGGGGTGCATGCAGATTTCACCTGTTCTACGGATTCAGCTCATTTCTAAAGGGCAAACGTTCCCATTGGGTTCTATGGAAATTGTGCGGTGCACCTCAGGGTTCCCGCATCTGTAGAGTTTATGGACCAGGCTACTGAGGACAGAAGCCTGAGCATGGGACAGGGGCTTTGCATCAGGATTACCTTGAAGGTTATTTCACAAGTGAATGCTGTTGGTAACACCTGGGTGAGTCAGTGGGTTAGGCCACTGCCTTCAGCTCAGGACATGATTCCAGAGTCCTGGGATGGAGCCCCACATCGTGCTGTCTCCTCAGGAGGGAGCCTTCTTTCCCTTCTCTGGGCGTGCAACACTGCCTACATCTTTTCGCTCCCTGCAAAGTGAAAAAGTAAAATCTTGAAGCAATAAATGAATAAATACATAAATAATAAATATATAAAAGAGAGGGCATGATTTCCTATTGGAATCTAGGTCATTTGTGCGGGGCAGCTCAGAATTCCCCCATGGGGAGAGTTTGGGAACCAGGCCTTTAAGGACAGAAGACTGAGCACATGACTTGGGCTTCGCATTATGCTAAGGCTGAAGGTCATTGCTGTAGGGTATGCTTTCCAGAACACTTGTGTACCTCATTGGATGTGACCTCTTGCCTTGGCCCAGGTCAAGATCACAGGGAAGAGGAATCTATTTTGACACTGGGCCCTACCCACTGCAGGGAGCCTTATTCCCCCTTCCTTCAGACAAAAACACAGCCTACTCGTGCTCTCAGTCTGTCCAACAAATAAATAAAATCATTATAAAAAAATAAATAAATATATTCAGGCATGTTTTATATAGTGATCAAGTGCAATTCTGCAGTGTGGCTCAGGGTTCTTCCATCGGGAGATTTTGGGAACCAGTCCTCTGAGGTTGAAAGGCTGAGCAGCCGACTACGGCTTCATGAGAGGTATAGGGTTAGGGTTAGGGTTAGGGTTAGGGTTAGGGTTATGTTTAGGTGAGGGTTAGAGTAAGGGTTAGGGTTATGGCTTAGGAACAAGGCATGTTGGAACTGGCCACACAATACTGGCACACCAAGGGCTGAGTTGAGGGTGGGACTCAGCAGAATCCTCAGGCGATGGAATTTTGGACGGGACAGGCCAAGAGGGTGGAATGCCCTCAGGGGAGCATGCTGGTTTCTGTATATCTGAAGGTACTGGATAGCACAGAAGGAAAGGGTCAGTTTCTGCCTGAGAGGCTGAGTCCTTCCTACAGACTGACTTTCCCATCCACAGGAGGACAAGGGTTCAGTCCACCGGTGTCCAGAGTCTGATCACGTAACCTAGGCTTAGGGTTTGGCTCTGGGAGAATGGCTGACCTGATTTGTCAGGGCAGAATTAGGCTTTCCACGGGTCTCAGTTGAGGACGTAGCCCTGGCGGACCATCGTATTCCCGGATTGTGGTGTCGGGGTCCTAGGAAGTTGTGGTAGAATGATCGGACAGGCAGATTTCTCCCCCGCCGAGGGTCTTGCACAGGGCTCAACTTCCCATTTGTCTAAGGGGCGGCACCCAGAGGCCTGCGATGTGAAGAAGGAATCCCCTACCTAGAGGGCTACCAGGGCAGGCAACCGGGGATAGAAATCTGAAGAAGCACCCTCGGGTTAGGGTTAGGCCGATGCACATGGGAGGCCCTACTGGCCCTTGCTGAGGGATCATCAAACTCCTGGTTCCCGCTTCAGGTGGGCGCTCCTTGGAGCTGTGTCCCAAGGGGTGCATGCAGATTTCACCTGTTCTACGGATTCAGCTCATTTCTAAAGGGCAAACGTTCCCATTGGGATCTATGGACATTATGCGGTGCACCTCAGGGTTCCCGCATCTGCAGAGTTCATGGACCAGGCTACTGAGGACAGAAGCCTAAGCATGGGACAGGGGCTTTGCATCAGGATTACCGTGAAGCTTATTTCACAAGTGAATGCTGTTGGTAACACCTGGGTGAGTCAGTGGGTTAGGCCAATGCCTTCAGCTCAGGACATGATCCCAGAGTCCTGGGATGGAGCCCCACATCGGGCTGTCTCCTCAGCAGGGAGCCTTGTTTCCCTTCTCTGGGCGTGCAACACTGCCTACATCTTTTCGCTCCCTGCAAAGTGAAATAGTAAAATCTTGAGGCAATAAATAAATAAATACATAAATAATAAGTATATAAAAGGGAGGGCATGATTTCCTATTGGATTCTAGGTCATTTGTGCGGGGCAGCTCAGGGTTCCCCCATGGGGAGAGTTTGGGAACCAGGCCTTTGAGGACAGAAGACTGAGCACATGACTTGGGCTTCGCATTATGCTAAGTCTGAAGGTCATTGCTATAGGGTATGCTTTCCAGAACACCTGTGTACCTCATTGGATGTGACCTCTTGCCTCGGCCCAGGTCAAGATCCCAGGGAAGAGGAATCTAGTTTGACACCGGGCCCTCCCCACTGCAGGGAGCCTTATTCCCCCTTCCTTCAGACAAAAACACAGCCTACTTGTGATCTCAGTCTCTCCCACAAATAAATAAAATCATTATAAAAAAAAATAAATATATTCAGGCATGTTTTATATAGTGATCAAGTGCAATTCTGCAGTGTGGCTCAGGGTTCTTCCATTGGGAGATTTTGGGAACCAGGCCTCTGAGGTTGGAAGGCTGAGCAGCCGACCACGGCTTCATGAGAGGTATAGGGTTAGGGTTACGGTTAGGGTTAGGGTTAGGGTTAGGGTTATGTTTAGGTGAGGGTTAGAGTAAGGGTTAGGGTTATGTCTTAGGAACAAGGCATGCTGGAACTGGCCACACAATACTGGCACACCAAGGGCTGAGTTGTGGGTGGGACTCAGCAGAATCCTCAGGCGATGGAATTTTGGACGGGACAGGCCAAGAGGGTGGAATGCCCTCAGGGGAGCATGCTGGTTTCTATATATCTGAAGGTACTGGGTAGCACAGAAGGAAAGGGTCAGTTTCTGCCTGAGAGGCTGAGTCCTTCCTACAGACTGACTTTCCCATCCACAGGAGGACCTGGTTTCAGTCCTCCGGTGTCCAGAGTCTGATAACGTAACCTAGGCTTAGCCTTTGGCTCTGGTAGAATGGCTGACCTGATTTGTCAGGGCAGAATTAGGCTTTCCACGGGACTCAGTTGAGGACGAAGCCCTGGCGGACCATCCTATTCCCGGACTGGGGTGTGGGGGTCCTAGGAAGGTGTTGGTAGAATGATCGGACAGGCAGATTTCTCCCGCCCCGAGAGTCTTCCACAGGGCTCAACTTCCCATTTGCCTAGTGGGCGGCACCCAGAGGCCTGCGATGTGAGAAGGAATCCCCTACCTAGAGGGCTACCAGGGCAGGCAACCGGGGATAGAAGTCTAAAGAAGCACCCTCGGGTTAGGGTTAGGCCGATGCACATGGGAGGCCCTACCGGCCCTTGCTGAGAGATCATCAAACTCCTGGTTCCCGCTTCAGGTGGGCGCTCCTTGGAACTGTGTCCCAAGGGGTGCATGCAGATTTCACCTGTTCTACGGATTCAGCTCATTTCTAAAGGGCAAACGTTCCCATTGGGATCTATGGACATTGTGCGGTGCACCTCAGGGTTCCCGCATCTGCAGAGTTCATGGACCAGGCTACTGAGGACAGAAGCCTGAGCATGGGACAGGGGCTTTGCATCAGGATTACCGTGAAGGTTATTTCACAAGTGAATGCTGTTGGTAACACCTGGGTGAGTCAATGGGTTAGGCCACTGCCTTCAGCTCAGGACATGATTCCAGAGTCCTGGGATGGAGCCCCACATCGGGCTGTCTCCTCAGCAGGGAGCCTTCTTTCCCTTCTCTGGGCGTGCAACACTGCCTACATCTTTTCGCTCCCTGCAAAATGAAAAAAAAAAATCTTGAAGCAATAAATAAATAAATACAGAAATAATAAATATATAAAAGGGAGGGCATGATTTCCTATTGGAATCTAGGTCATTAGTGCGTGGCAGCTCAGGGTTCCCCCATGGGAAGAGTTTGGGAACCAGGCCTTTGAGGACAGAAGACTGAGCACATGACTTGGGCTTCGTATTATGCTAAGGCTGAAGGTCATTGCTATAGGGTAAGCTTTCCAGAACACCTGTGTACCTCATTGGATGTGACCTCTTGCCTCGGCCCAGGTCAAGATCCCAGGGAAGAGGAATCTAGTTTGACACCGGGCCCTCCCCACTGCAGGGAGCCTTATTCCCCCTTCATTCAGACAAAATCACAGCCTATTTGTGATCTCAGTCTGTCCAACAAATAAATAAAATCATTATAAAAAAATAAATAAATATATTCAGGCATGTTTTATATCGTGATCAAGTGCAATTCTGCAGTGTGGCTCAGGGTTCTTCCATCGGGAGATTTTGGGAACCAGGCCTCTGAGGTTGGAAGGCTGAGCAGCCGACCACGGCTTCATGTGAGGTATAGCGTTAGGGTTAGGTTTAGGGTTAGGGTTCGGGTTAGGGTTATGTTTAGGTGAGGGTTAGAGTAAGGGTTAGGGTTATGGCTTAGGAACAAGGCATGTCGGAACTGGCCACACAACACTGGCACACCAAGGGCTGAGTTGAGGGTGGGACTCAGCAGAATCCTCAGGCGATGGAATTTTGGACGGGACAGGCCAAGAGGGTGGAATGCCCTCAGGGGAGCATGCTGGTTTCTGTATATCTGAAGGTACTGGATAGCACAGAAGGAAAGGGTCAGTTTCTGCCTGAGAGGCTGAGTCCTTCCTACAGACTGACTTTCCCATCCCCAGGAGGACCTGGGTTCAGTCCTCCGGTGTCCAGAGTCTGATCACGTAACCTAGGCTTAGGGTTTGGCTCTGGGAGAATGGCTGACCTGATTTGTCAGGGCAGAATTAGGCTTTCCACGGGTCTCAGTTGAGGACGTAGCCCTGGCGGACCATCGTATTCCCGGATTGTGGTGTCGGGGTCCTAGGAAGTTGTGGTAGAATGATTTGACAGGCAGATTTCTCCCGCGCCGAGGGTCTTGCACAGGGCTCAACTTCCCATTTGTCTAAGGGGCGGCACCCAGAGGCCTGCGATGTGAAGAAGGAATCCCCTACCTAGAGGGCTACCAGGGCAGGCAACCAGGGATAGAAATCTGAAGAAGCACCCTCGGGTTAGGGTTAGGCCGATGCACATGGGAGGCCCTACTGGCCCTTGCTGAGGGATCATCAAACTCCTGGTTCCCGCTTCAGGTGGGCGCTCCTTGGAGCTGTGTCCCAAGGGGTGCATGCAGATTTCACCTGTTCAACGGATTCAGCTCATTTCTAAAGGGCAAACGTTCCCATTGGGATCTATGGACATTATGCGGTGCACCTCAGGGTTCCCGCATCTGCAGAGTTTATGGACCAGGCTACTGAGGACAGAAGCCTGAGCATGGGACAGGGGCTTTGCATCAGGATTCCCGTGAAGGTTATTTCACAAGTGAATGCTGTTGGTAACACCTGGGTGAATCAGTGGGTTAGGCCACTGCCTTCAGCTCAGGACATGATCCCAGAGTCCTGGGATGGAGCCCCACATCGGGCTGTCTCCTCAGCAGGGAGCCTTCTTTCCCTTCTCTGGGCGTGCAACACTGCCTACATCTTTTCGCTCCCTGCAAAATGAAAAAGTAAAATCTTGAAGCAATAAATAAATAAATACAGAAATAATAAATATATAAAAGGGAGGGCATGATTTCCTATTGGAATCTAGGTCATTAGTGCGTGGCAGCTCAGGGTTCCCCCATGGGAAGAGTTTGGGAACCAGGCCTTTGAGGACAGAAGACTGAGCACATGACTTGGGCTTCGTATTATGCTAAGGCTGAAGGTCATTGCTATAGGGTAAGCTTTCCAGAACACCTGTGTACCTCATTGGATGTGACCTCTTGCCTCGGCCCAGGTCAAGATCCCAGGGAAGAGGAATCTAGTTTGACACCGGGCCCTCCCCACTGCAGGGAGCCTTATTCCCCCTTCCTTCAGACAAAAACACAGCCTATTTGTGATCTCAGTCTGTCCAACAAATAAATAAAATCATTATAAAAAAATAAATAAATATATTCAGGCATGTTTTATATCGTGATCAAGTGCAATTCTGCAGTGTGGCTCAGGGTTCTTCCATCGGGAGATTTTGGGAACCAGGCCTCTGAGGTTGGAAGGCTGAGCAGCCGACCATGGCTTCATGTGAGGTATAGCGTTAGGGGTAGGTTTAGGGTTAGGGTTCGGGTTAGTGTTATGTTTAGGTGAGGGTTAGAGTAAGGGTTAGGGTTATGGCTTAGGAACAAGGCATGTCGGAACTGGCCACACAATACTGGCACACCAAGGGCTGAGTTGAGGGTGGGACTCAGCAGAATCCTCAGGCGATGGAATTTTGGACGGGATAGAACAAGAGGGTGGAATGCCCTCAGGGGAGCATGCTGGTTTCTATATATCTGAAGGTACTGGATAGTACAGAAGGAAAGGGTCAGTTTCTGCCTGAGATCCTGAGTCCTTCCTACAGACTGACTTTCCCATCCACAGGAGGACCTGGGTTCAGTCCTCCGGTGTCCAGTGTCTGATAACGTAACCTAGGCTTAGCCTTTGGCTCTGGTAGAATGGCTGACCTGATTTGTCAGGGCAGAATTAGGCTTTCCACGGGACTCAGTTGAGGACGTAGACCTGGCGGACCATCCTATTCCCGGACTGTGGTGTGGGGGTCCTAGGAAGGTGTTGGTAAAATGATCGGACAGGCAGATTTCTCCCGCCCCGAGGGTCTTCCACAGGCTAAACTTCCCATTTGCCTAGTGGGCGGCACCCAGAGGCCTGCGATGTGAAAAAGGAATCCCCTACCTAGAGGGCTACGAGGGCAGGCAACCGGGGATAGAAGTATGAAGAAGCACCCTCGGGTTAGGGTTAGGCCGATGCACATGGGAGGCCCTACCGGCCCTTGCTGAGGGATCATCAAACTCCTGGTTCCCGCTTCAGGTGGGCGCTCCTTGGAGCTGTGTCCTAAGGGGTGCATGCAGATTTCACCTGTTCTACGGATTCAGCTCATTTCTAAAGGGCAAACGTTCCCATTGGGATCTATGGACATTGTGCAGTGCACCTCAGGGTTCCCGCATCTGCAGAGTTCATGGACCAGGCTACTGAGGACAGAAGCCTGAGCATGGGACAGGGGCTTTGCATCAGGATTCCCGTGAAGGTTATTTCACAAGTGAATGCTGTTGGTAACACCTGGGTGAATAAGTGGGTTAGGCCACTGCCTTCAGCTCAGGACATGATCCTAGAGTCCTGGGATGGAGCCCCACATCGGGCTGTCTCCTCAGCAGGGAGCCTTCATTCCCTTCTCTGGGCGTGCAACACTGCCTACATCTTTTCGCTCCCTGCAAAGTGAAAAAGTAAAATCTTGAAGCAATAAATAAATAAATACATAAATAATAAATATATAAAAGGGAGCGCATGATTTCCTATTGGAATCTAGGTCATTAGTGCGGGGCAGCTCAGGGTTCCCCCATGGGGAGAGTTTGGGAACCAGGCCTTTGAGGACAGAAGACTGAGCACATGACTTGGGCTTCGCATTATGCTAAGGCTGAAGGTCATTGCTATAGGTTATGCTTTCCAGAACACCTGTCGACCTCATTGGATGTGACCTCTTGCCTCGGCCCAGGTCAAGATCCCAGGGAAGAGGAATCTAGTTTGACACCGGGCCCTCCCCACTGCAGGGAGCCTTATTCCCCCTTCCTTCAGACAAAAACATAGCCTATTTGTGATCTCAGTCTGTCCAACAAATAAATAAAATCATTATAAAAAAATAAATAAATATATTCAGGCATGTTTTATATAGTGATCAAGTGCAATTCTGCAGTGTGGCTCAGGGTTCTTCCATCGGGAGATTTTGGGAACCAGGCCTCTGAGGTTGGAAGGCTGAGCAGCCGACCACGGCTTCATGTGAGGTATAGGGTTAGGGTTAGGTTTAGGGTTAGGGTTCGGGTTAGGGTTATGTTTAGGTGAGGGTTAGAGTAAGGGTTAGGGTTATGGCTTAGGAACAAGGCATGTCGGAACTGGCCAAACAATACTGGCACACCAAGGGCTGAGTTGAGGGTGGGACTCAGCAGAATCCTCAGGCGATGGAATTTTGGACGGGACAGGCCAGTGGGTGGAATGCCCTCAGGGGAGCATGCTGGTTTCTATATATCTGAAGGTACTGGATAGCACAGAAGGAAAGGGTCAGTTTCTGCCTGAGAGGCTGAGTCCTTCCTACAGACTGACTTTCCCATCCACAGGAGGACCTGGGTTCAGTCCTCCGGTGTCCAGAGTCTGATAACGTAACCTAGGCTTAGCCTTTGGCTCTGGTAGAATGGCTGACCTGATTTGTCAGGGCAGAATTAGGCTTTCCACGGGACTCAGTTGAGGACGTAGCCCTGGCGGACCATCCTATTCCCAGATTGTGGTGTGGGGGTCCTAGGAAGGTGTTGGTAGAATGATCAGACAGGCAGATTTCTCCTGCCCCGAGGTTCTTGCACAGGGCTCAACTTCCCATTTGCCTAGTGGGCGGCACCCAGAGGCCTGCGATGTGAAGAAGGAATCCCCTACCTAGAGGGCTACCAGGCAGGCAACTGGGGATAGAAGTCTGAAGAAGCACCCTCAGGTTAAGGTTAGGCCGATGCACATGGGAGGCCCTACCGGCCCTTGCTGAGGGATCATCAAACTCCTGGTTCCCGCTTCAGGTGGGCGCTCCTTGGAGCTGTGTCCCAAGGGGTGCATGCAGATTTCACCTGTTCTACGGATTCAGCTCATTTCTAAAGGGCAAACGTTCCCATTGGTATCTATGGACTTTGTGCGGTGCACCTCAGGGTTCCCGCATCTGCAGAGTTCATGGACCAGGCTACTGAGGACAGAAGCCTGAGCATGGGACAGGGGCTTTGCATCAGGATTACCTTGAAGGTTATTTCACAAGTGAATGCTGTTGGTAACACCTGGGTGAGTCAGTGGGTTAGGCCACTGCCTTCAGCTCAGGACATGATCCCAGAGTCCTGGGATGGAGCCCCACATCGGGCTGTCTCCTCAGCAGGGAGCCTTCTTTCCCTTCTCTGGGAGTGCAACACTGCCCACATCTTTTCGCTCCCTGCAAAGTGAAAAAGTAAAATCTTGAGCAATAAATAAATAAATACATAAATAATAAATATATAAAAGAGAGGGCATGATTTCCTATTGGAATCTAGGTCATTTGTGCGGGGCAGCTCAGGGTTCCCCCATGGGGAGAGTTTGGGAACCAGGCCTTTGAGGACAGAAGACTGAGCACATGACTTGGGCTTCGCATTATGCTAAGGCTGAAGGTCATTGCTGTAGGGTATGCTTTCCAGAACACCTGCGTACCTCATTGGATGTGACCTCTTGCCTCGGCCCAGGTCAAGATCCGAGGGAAGAGGAATCTAGTTTGACACCGGGCCCTCCCCACTGCAGGGAGCCTTATTCCCCCTTCCTTCAGACAAAAACACAGCCTACTTGTACTCTCAGTCTGTCCAACCAATAAATAAAATCATTATAAAAAAATAAATAAATATATTCAGGCATGTTTTAAATAGTGATCAAGTGCAATTCTGCAGTGTGGCTCAGGGTTTTTCCATTGGGAGATTTTGGGAACCAGGCCTCTGAGGATGGAAGGCTGAGCAGCCGACCACGACTTCATGTGAGGTATAGTTTTAGGGTTAGGGTTACGGTTAGGGTTAGGGTTATGTTTAGGTGAGGGATAGAGTAAGGGTTAGGGTTATGTCTTAGGAACAAGGCATGTCAGAACTGGCCAAACAATACTGGCACACCAAGGGCTGAGTTGAGGGTGGGATTCAGCAGAATCCTCAGGCGATGGAAATTTGGACAGGACAGGCCAGTGGGTGGAATGCCCTCAGGGGAGCATGCTGGTTTCTATATATCTGAAGGTACTGGATAGCACAGAAGGAAAGGGTCAGTTTCTGCCTGAGAGGCTGAGTCCTTCCTACAGACTGACTTTCCCATCCACAGGAGGACCTGGGTTCAGTCCTCCGGTGTCCAGAGTCTGATAACGTAACCTAGGCTTAGCCTTTGGCTCTGGTAGAATGGCTGACCTGATTTGTCAGGGCAGAATTAGGCTTTCCACGGGACTCAGTTGAGGACGTAGCCCTGGCGGACAATCCTATTCCCAGATTGTGGTGTGGGGGTCCTAGGAAGGTGTTGGTAGAATGATCAGACAGGCAGATTTCTCCTGCCCCGAGGTTCTTGCACAGGGCTCAACTTCCCATTTGCCTAGTGGGCGGCACCCAGAGGCCTGCGATGTGAAGAAGGAATCCCCTACCTAGAGGGCTAAAAGGCAGGCAACTGGGGATAGAAGTCTGAAGAAGCACCCTCAGGTTAGGGTTAGGCCGATGCACATGGGAGGCCCTACCGGCCCTTGCTGAGGGATCATCAAACTCCTGGTTCCCGCTTCAGGTGGGCGCTCCTTGGAGCTGTGTCCCAAGGGGTGCATGCAGATTTCACCTGTTCTACGGATTCAGCTCATTTCTAAAGGGCAAACGTTCCCATTGGTATCTATGGACTTTGTGCGGTGCACCTCAGGGTTCCCGCATCTGCAGAGTTCATGGACCAGGCTACTGAGGACAGAAGCCTGAGCATGGGACAGGGGCTTTGCATCAGGATTACCTTGAAGGTTATTTCACAAGTGAATGCTGTTGGTAACACCTGGGTGAGTCAGTGGGTTAGGCCACTGCCTTCAGCTCAGGACATGATCCCAGAGTCCTGGGATGGAGCCCCACATCGGGCTGTCTCCTCAGCAGGGAGCCTTCTTTCCCTTCTCTGGGAGTGCAACACTGCCCACATCTTTTCGCTCCCTGCAAAGTGAAAAAGTAAAATCTTGAGCAATAAATAAATAAATACATAAATAATAAATATATAAAAGAGAGGGCATGATTTCCTATTGGAATCTAGGTCATTTGTGCGGGGCAGCTCAGGGTTCCCCCATGGGGAGAGTTTGGGAACCAGGCCTTTGAGGACAGAAGACTGAGCACATGACTTGGGCTTCGCATTATGCTAAGGCTGAAGGTCATTGCTATAGGGTATGCTTTCCAGAACACCTGTGTACCTCATTGGATGTGACCTCTTGCCTCGGCCCAGGTCAAGATCTCAGGGAAGAGGAATCTAGTTTGACACCGGGCCCTCCCCACTGCAGGGAGCCTTATTCCCCCTTCCTTCAGACAAAAACACAGCCTACTTGTGATCTCAGTCTCTCCCACAAATAAATAAAATCATTATAAAAAAAAAATAAATATATTCATGCATGTTTTGTATAGTGATCAAGTGCAATTCTGCAGTGTGGCTCAGGGTTCTTGCATCGGGAGATTTTGGGAACCAGGCCTCTGAGGTTGGAAGGCTGAGCAGCGGACCACGGCTTCATGAGAGGTATAGGGTTAGGGTTAGGGTTAGGGTTAGGGTTAGGGTTATGTTTAGGTGAGGGTTAGAGTAAGGGTTAGGGTTATGTCTTAGGAACAAGGCATGTCGGAACTGGCCACACAATACTGGCACACCAAGGGCTGAGTTGAGGGTGGGATTCAGCAGAATCCTCAGGAGATGGAATTTTGGAGGGGACAGGCCAAGAGGGTGGAATGCCCTCAGGGGAGCATGCTGGTTTCTGTATATCTGAAGGTACTGGATACCACAGAAGGAAAGGGTCAGTTTCTGCCTGAGAGGCTGAGTCCTTCCTACAGACTGACTTTCCCATCCACAGGAGGACCTGGGTTCAGTCCTCCAGTGTCCAGAGTCTGATTACGTAACCTAGGCTAAGCCTTTGGCTCTGGGAGAATGGCTGACCTGATGTCAGGGCAGAATTAGGCTTTCCACGGGACTCAGTTGAGGACGTAGACCTGGCGGACCATCCTATTCCCGGATTGTGGTTTGGGGGTCCTAGGAAGGTGTTGGTAGAATGATCGGACAGGCAGATTTCTCCCGCCCCGAGGGTCTTCCACAGGGCTAAATTTGCCATTATCATAGTGGGCGGCACCCAGAAGCCTGCGATGTGAAGAAGGAATCCCCTACCTAGAGGGCGACCAGGGCAGGCAACCGGGGATAGAAGTCTGAAGAAGCACCCTCGGGTTAGGGTTAGGCCGATGCACATGGGAGGCCCTACCTGCCCTTGCTGAGGGATCATCAAACTCCTGGTTCCCGCTTCAGGTGGGCTCTCCTTGGAGCTGTGTCCCAAGGGGTGCATGCAGATTTCACCTGTTCTACGGATTCAGCTCATTTCTAAAGGGCAAACGTTCCCATTGGGATATATGGACATTGTGCGGTGCACCTAAGGGTTCCCGCATCTGCAGAGTTCATGGACCAGGCTACTGAGGACAGAAGCCTGAGCATGGGACAGGGGCTTTGCATCAGGATTCCCGTGAAGGTTATTTCACAAGTGAATGCTGTTGGTAACACCTGGGTGAGTCAGTGGGTTAGGCCACTGCCTTCAGCTCAGGACATGATCCCAGAGTCCTGGGCTGGAGCCCCACATCAAGCTGTCTCCTCAGCAGGGAGCCTTCTTTCCCTTCTCTGGGCGTGCAACACTGCCTACATCTTTTCGCTCCCTGCAAAGTGAAAAAGTAAAATCTTGAAGCAATAAATGAATAAATACATAAATAATAAATATATAAAAGAGAGGGCATGATTTCCTATTGGAATCTAGGTCATTTGTGCGGGGCAGCTCAGGGTTCCCCTATGGGGAGAGTTTGGGAACCAGGCCTTTGAGGACAGAAGACTGAGCACATGACTTGGGCTTCGCATTATGCTAAGGCTGAAGGTCATTGCTGTAGGGTATGCTTTCCAGAACACCTGCGTACCTCATTGGATGTGACCTCTTGCCTCGGCCCAGGTCAAGATCCGAGGGAAGAGGAATCTAGTTTGACACCGGGCCCTCCCCACTGCAGGGAGCCTTATTCCCCCTTCCTTCAGACAAAAACACAGCCTACTTGTACTCTCAGTCTGTCCAACAAATAAATAAAATCATTATAAAAAAATAAATAAATATATTCAGCATGTTTTAAATAGTGATCAAGTGCAATTCTGCAGTGTGGCTCAGGGTTTTTCCATCGGGAGATTTTGGGAACCAGGCTTCTGAGGTTGGAAGGCTGAGCAGCCGACCACGGCTTCATGTGAGGTATAGTTTTAGGGTTAGGGTTACGGTTAGGGTTAGGGTTATGTTTAGGTGAGGGTTAGAGTAAGGGTTAGGGTTATGTCTTAGGAACAAGGCATGTCAGAACTGGCCACACAATACTGGCACACCAAGGGCTGAGTTGAGGGTGGGATTCAGCAGAATCCTCAGGCGATGGAAATTTGGACAGGACAGGCCAGTGGGTGGAATGCCCTCAGGGGAGCATGCTGGTTTCTATATATCTGAAGGTACTGGATAGCACAGAAGGAAAGGGTCAGTTTCTGCCTGAGAGGCTGAGTCCTTCCTACAGACTGACTTTCCCATCCACAGGAGGACCTGGGTTCAGTCCTCCGGTGTCCAGAGTCTGATAACGTAACCTAGGCTTAGCCTTTGGCTCTGGTAGAATGGGTGACCTGATTTGTCAGGGCAGAATTAGGCTTTCCACGGGACTCAGTTGAGGACGTAGCCCTGGCGGACCATCCTATTCCCAGATTGTGGTGTGGGGGTCCTAGGAAGGTGTTGGTAGAATGATCAGACAGGCAGATTTCTCCTGCCCCGAGGTTCTTGCACAGGGCTCAACTTCCCATTTGCCTAGTGGGCGGCACCCAGAGGCCTGCGATGTGAAGAAGGAATCCCCTACCTAGAGGGCTACCAGGCAGGCAACTGGGGATAGAAGTCTGAAGAAGCACCCTCAGGTTAGGGTTAGGCCGATGCACATGGGAGGCCCTACCGGCCCTTGCTGAGGGATCATCAAACTCCTGGTTCCCGCTTCAGGTGGGCGCTCCTTGGAGCTGTGTCCCAAGGGGTGCATGCAGATTTCACCTGTTCTACGGATTCAGCTCATTTCTAAAGGGCAAACGTTCCCATTGGTATCTATGGACTTTGTGCGGTGCACCTCAGGGTTCCCGCATCTGCAGAGTTCATGGACCAGGCTACTGAGGACAGAAGCCTGAGCATGGGACAGGGGCTTTGCATCAGGATTACCTTGAAGGTTATTTCACAAGTGAATGCTGTTGGTAACACCTGGGTGAGTCAGTGGGTTAGGCCACTGCCTTCAGCTCAGGACATGATCCCAGAGTCCTGGGATGGAGCCCCACATCGGGCTGTCTCCTCAGCAGGGAGCCTTCTTTCCCTTCTCTGGGAGTGCAACACTGCCCACATCTTTTCGCTCCCTGCAAAGTGAAAAAGTAAAATCTTGAGCAATAAATAAATAAATACATAAATAATAAATATATAAAAGAGAGGGCATGATTTCCTATTGGAATCTAGGTCATTTGTGCGGGGCAGCTCAGGGTTCCCCCATGGGGAGAGTTTGGGAACCAGGCCTTTGAGGACAGAAGACTGAGCACATGACTTGGGCTTCGCATTATGCTAAGGCTGAAGGTCATTGCTGTAGGGTATGCTTTCCAGAACACCTGCGTACCTCATTGGATGTGACCTCTTGCCTCGGCCCAGGTCAAGATCCCAGGGAAGAGGAATCTAGTTTGACACCGGGCCCTCCCCACTGCAGGGAGCCTTATTCCCCCTTCCTTCAGACAAAAACACAGCCTACTTGTACTCTCAGTCTGTCCAACCAATAAATAAAATCATTATAAAAAAATAAATAAATATATTCAGGCATGTTTTAAATAGTGATCAAGTGCAATTCTGCAGTGTGGCTCAGGGTTTTTCCATTGGGAGATTTTGGGAACCAGGCCTCTGAGGATGGAAGGCTGAGCAGCCGACCACGGCTTCATGTGAGGTATAGTTTTAGGGTTAGGGTTACGGTTAGGGTTAGGGTTATGTTTAGGTGAGGGATAGAGTAAGGGTTAGGGTTATGTCTTAGGAACAAGGCATGTCAGAACTGGCCACACAATACTGGCACACCAAGGGCTGAGTTGAGGGTGGGATTCAGCAGAATCCTCAGGCGATGGAAATTTGGACAGGACAGGCCAGTGGGTGGAATGCCCTCAGGGGAGCATGCTGGTTTCTATATATCTGAAGGTACTGGATAGCACAGAAGGAAAGGGTCAGTTTCTGCCTGAGAGGCTGAGTCCTTCCTACAGACTGACTTTCCCATCCACAGGAGGACCTGGGTTCAGTCCTCCGGTGTCCAGAGTCTGATAACGTAACCTAGGCTTAGCCTTTGGCTCTGGTAGAATGGCTGACCTGATTTGTCAGGGCAGAATTAGGCTTTCCACGGGACTCAGTTGAGGATGTAGCCCTGGCGGACAATCCTATTCCCAGATTGTGGTGTGGGGGTCCTAGGAAGGTGTTGGTAGAATGATCAGACAGGCAGATTTCTCCTGCCCCGAGGTTCTTGCACAGGGCTCAACTTCCCATTTGCCTAGTGGGCGGCACCCAGAGGCCTGCGATGTGAAGAAGGAATCCCCTACCTAGAGGGCTACCAGGCAGGCAACTGGGGATAGAAGTCTGAAGAAGCACCCTCAGGTTAGGGTTAGGCCGATGCACATGGGAGGCCCTACCGGCCCTTGCTGAGGGATCATCAAACTCCTGGTTCCCGCTTCAGGTGGGCGCTCCTTGGAGCTGTGTCCCAAGGGGTGCATGCAGATTTCACCTGTTCTACGGATTCAGCTCATTTCTAAAGGGCAAACGTTCCCATTGGTATCTATGGACTTTGTGCGGTGCACCTCAGGGTTCCCGCATCTGCAGAGTTCATGGACCAGGCTACTGAGGACAGAAGCCTGAGCATGGGACAGGGGCTTTGCATCAGGATTACCTTGAAGGTTATTTCACAAGTGAATGCTGTTGGTAACACCTGGGTGAGTCAGTGGGTTAGGCCACTGCCTTCAGCTCAGGACATGATCCCAGAGTCCTGGGATGGAGCCCCACATCGGGCTGTCTCCTCAGCAGGGAGCCTTCTTTCCCTTCTCTGGGAGTGCAACACTGCCCACATCTTTTCGCTCCCTGCAAAGTGAAAAAGTAAAATCTTGAGCAATAAATGAATAAATACATAAATAATAAATATATAAAAGAGAGGGCATGATTTCCTATTGGAATCTAGGTCATTTGTGCGGGGCAGCTCAGGGTTCCCCCATGGGGAGAGTTTGGGAACCAGGCCTTTGAGGACAGAAGACTGAGCACATGAATTGGGCTTCGCATTATGCTAAGGCTGAAGGTCATTGCTATAGGGTATGCTTTCCAGAACACCTGTGTACCTCATTGGATGTGACCTCTTGCCTCGGCCCAGGTCAAGATCCCAGGGAAGAGGAATCTAGTTTGACACCGGGCCCTCCCCACTGCAGGGAGCCTTATTCCCCCTTCCTTCAGAAAAAAACACAGCCTACTTGTGATCTCAGTCTCTCCCACAAATAAATAAAATCATTATAAAAAAAAAATATATTCATGCATGTTTTATATAGTGATCAAGTGCAATTCTGCAGTGTGGCTCAGGTTCTTCCATCGGGAGATTTTGGGAACCAGGCCTCTGAGGTTGGTAGGCTGAGCAGCCGACCACGGCTTCATGAGAGGTATAGGGTTAGGGTTAGTGTTAGGATTAGGGTTAGGGTTATGTTAAGGTGAGGGTTAGAGTATGGGTTAGGGTTATGTCTTAGGAACAAGGCATGTTGGAACTGGCCACACAATACTGGCACACCAAGGGCTGAGTTGAGGGTGGGACTCAGCAGAATCCTCAGGCGATGGAATTTTGGACGGGACAGGCCAAGAGGGTGGAATGCCCTCAGGGGAGCATGCTGGTTTCTATATATCTGAAGGTACTGGATAGCACAGAAGGAAAGGGTCAGTTTCTGCCTGAGAGGCTGAGTCCTTCCTACAGACTGACTTTCCCATCCACAGGAGGACCTGGGTTCAGTCCTCCGGTGTCCAGAGTCTGATAACGTAACCTAGGCTTAGCCTTTGGCTCTGGTAGAATGGCTGACCTGATTTGTCAGGGCAGAATTAGGCTTTCCACGGGACTCAGTTGAGGACGTAGCCCTGGCGGACCATCCTATTCCCGGACTGTGGTGTGGGGGTCCTAGGAAGGTGTTGGTAGAATGATTGGACTGGCAGATTTCTCCCGCCCCGAGGGTCTTCCACAGGGCTAAACTTCCCATTTGCCTAGTGGGCGGCACCCAGAGGCCTGCGATGTGAAGAAGGAATCCCCTACCTAGAGGGCTACCAGGGCAGGCAACCGGGGATAGATGTCTAAAGAAGCACCCTTGGGTTAGGGTTAGGCCGATGCACATGGGAGGCCCTACCGGCCCTTGCTGAAGGATCATCAAACTCCTGGTTCCCGCTTCAGGTGGGCGCTCCTTGGAGCTGTGTCCCAAGGGGTGCATGCAGATTTCACCTGTTCTATGGATTCAGCTCATTTCTAAAGGGCAAACGTTCCCATTGGGGTCTATGGACATTGTGCGGTGCACCTCAGGGTTCCCGCATCTGTAGAGTTTATGGACCAAGGACTGAGGACAGAAGCCTGAGCATGGGACAGGGGCTTTGCATCAGGATTCCCGTGAAGGTTATTTCACAAGTGAATGCTGTTGGTAACACCTGGGTGAGTCAGTGGGTTAGGCCACTGCCTTCAGCTCAGGACATGATCCCAGAGTCCTGAGATGGAGCCCCACATCAGGCTGTCTCCTCAGCAGGGAGCCTTCTTTCCCTTCTCTGGGCGTGCAACACTGCCCACATCTTTTCGCTCCCTGCAAAGTGAAAAAGTAAAATCTTGAAGCAATAAATAAATAAATACATAAATAATAAATATATAAAAGAGAGGGCATGATTTCCTATTGGAATCTAAGTCATTTGTGCTAGGCAGCTCAGGGTTCTCCCATGGGGAGAGTTTGGGAACCAGGCCTTTGAGGACAGAAGACTGAGCACATGACTTGGGCTTCCCATTATGCTAAGGCTGAAGGTCATTGCTGTAGGGTATGCTTTCCAGAACACCTGTGTACCTCATTGGATGTGACCTCTTGCCTCGACCCAGGTCAAGATCCCAGGGAAGAGGAATCTAGTTTGACACCAGGCCCTCCCCACTGCAGGGAGCCTTATTCCCCCTTCCTTCAGACAAAAACACATCCTACTTGTGATCTCAGTCAGTCCCACATATAAATTAAATCATTATAAAAAATAAAAAAATATATTCAGGCATATTTTATATAGTGATCAAGTGCAATTCTGCAGTGTGGCTCAGGGTTCTTCCATCGGGAGATTTTGGGAACCAGGCCTCTGAGGTTGGAAGGCTGAGCAGCCGACCACGGCTTCATGTGAGGTATAGGGTTAGGGTTAGGGTTACGGTTAGGGTTAGGGTTATGTTTAGGTGTGGGTTAAAGTAAGGGTTAGGGTTATGTCTTAGGAACAAGGCATGTCAGAACTGGCCACACAATACTGGCACACCAAGGGCTGAGTTGAGGGTGAGATTCAGCAGAATCCTCAGGCGATGGAATTTTGGACAGGACAGGCCAAGCGGGTGGAATGCCCTCAGGGGAGCATGCTGGTTTCTATATATCTGAAGGTACTGGATAGCACAGAAGGAAAGGGTCAGTTTCTGCCTGAGAGGCTGAGTCCTTCCTACAGTCTGACTTTCCCATCCACAGGAGGACCTGGGTTCAGTCCTCCGGTGTCCAGAGTCTGATAACGTCACCAAGGCTTAGCCTTTGGCTCTGGGAGAATGGCTGACCTGATTTGTCAGGGCAGAATTAGGCTTTCCTCGGGACTCAGTTGAGGACGTAGCCCTGGCGCACCATCCTATTCCCGGATTGTGGTGTGGGGGTCCTAGGAAGGTGTTGGTAGAATGATCAGACAGGTAGATTTCTCCCGCCCCGAGGGTCTTGCACAGGGCTCAACTTCCCATTTGCCTAGTGGGCGGCACCCAGAGGCCTTCGATGTGAAGGAGGAATCCCCTACCTAGAGGGCTACCAGGGCAGGCAACCGGGGATAGAAGTCTGAAGAAGCACCCTCGGGTTAGGGTTAGGCCGATGCACATTGGAGGCCCTACCGGCCCTTGCTGAGGGATCATCAAACTCCTGGTACCCGCTTCAGGTGGGCGCTCCTTGGAGCTGTGTCCCAAGGGGTGCATGCAGATTTCACCTGTTCTACGGATTCAGCTCATTTCTAAAGGGCAAACGTTCCCTTTGGGATCTATGGACATTGTGCGGTGCACCTCAGGGTTCCCGCATCTGCAGAATTCATGGACCAGGCTACTGAGGACAGAAGCCTGAGCATGGGACAGGGGCTTTGCATCAGGATTACCGTGAAGGTTATTTCACAAGAGAATGCTGTTGGTAACACCTGGGTGAGTCAGTGGGTTAGGCCACTGCCTTCAGCTCAGGACATGATCCCAGAGTCCTGGGATGGAGCCCCACATCGGGCTGTCTCCTCAGCAGGGAGCCTTCTTTCCCTTCTCTGGGCGTGCAACACTGCCTACATCTTTTCGCTTCCTGCAGAGTGAAAAAGTAAAATCTTGAAGCAAAAATAAATAAATACTTAAATAATAAATATATAAAATAGAGGGCATGATTTCCTATTGGAATCTAGGTCATTTGTGCTGGGCAGCTCAGGGTTCCCCCATGGGGAGAGTTTGGGAACCAGGCCTTTGAGGACAGAAGACTGAGCACATGACTTGGGCTTCGCATTATGCTAAGGCTGAAGGTCATTGCTGTAGGGTATGCTTTCCAGAACACCTGTGTACCTCATTGGATGTGACCTCTTGCCTCGGCCCAGGTCAAGATCCCAGGGAAGAGGAATCTATTTTGACACCGGGCCCTCCCCACTGCAGGGAGCCTTATTCCCCCTTCCTTCAGACAAAAACACAGCCTACTTGTGATCTCAGTCTGACCCACAAATAAATAAAATCATTATAAAAAATAAAAAAATATATTCAGGCATATTTTATATAGTGATCAAGTGCAATTCTGCAGTGTGGCTCAGGGTTCTTCCATCGGGATATTTTGGGAACCAGGCCTCTGAGGTTGGAAGGCTGAGCAGCCGACCACGGCTTCATGTGAGGTATAGGGTTAGGGTTAGGGTTACGGTTAGGGTTAGGGTTATGTTTAGGTGAGGGTTAGAGTAAGGGTTAGGGTTATGTCTTAGGAACAAGGCATGTCGGAACTGGCCACACAATACTGGCACACCAAGGGCTGAGTTGAGGGTGGGACTCAGCAGAATCCTCAGGCGATGGAATTTTGGACGGGACAGGCCAAGTGGGTGGAATGCCCTCAGGGGAGCATGCTGGTTTCTATATATCTGAAGGTACTGGATAGCACAGAAGGAAAGGGTCAGTTTCTGCCTGAGAGGCTGAGTCCTTCCTACAGACTGACTTTCCCATCCACAGGAGGACCTGGGTTCAGTCCTCCGGTGTCCAGAGTCTGATCACGTAACCTAGGCTTAGCCTTTGGCTCTGGGAGAATGGCTGACCTGATTTGTCAGGGCAGAATTAGGCTTTCCACGGGACTCAGTTGAGGACGTAGCCCTGGCGGACCATCCTATTCCCGGATTGTGGTGTGGGGGTCCTAGGAAGTTGTTGGTAGAATGATCGGACAGGCAGATTTCTCCCGCCCCGAAGGTCTTCCACAGGGCTAAATTTGCCATTATCATAGTGGGCGGCACCCAGAAGCCTGCGATGTGAAGAAGGAATCCCCTACACAGAGGGCTACCAGGGCAGGCAACCGGGGGTAGAAGTCTGAAGAAGCACCCTCGGGTTAGGGTTAGGCCGATGCACATGGGAGGCCCTACCTGCCCTTGCTGAGGGATCATCAAACTCCTGGTTCCCGCTTTGGTGGGCGCTCCTTGGAGCTGTGTCCCAAGGGGTGCATGCAGATTTCACCTGTTCTACGGATTCAGCTTATTTCTAAAGGGCAAACGTTCCCATTGGGATCTATGGACTTTGTGCGGTGCACCTCAGGGTTCCCGCATCTGCAGAATTCATGGACCAGTCTACTGAGGACGGAAGCCTGAGCATGGGACAGGGGCTTTGCATCAGGATTACCGTGAAGGTTATTTCACAAGTGAATGCTGTTCGTAACAACTGGGTGAATCAGTGGGTTAGGCCACTGCCTTCAGCTCAGAACATGATCCTAGAGTCCTGGGATGGAGCCCCACATCGGGCTGTCTCCTCAGCAGGGAGCCTTGTTTCCCTTCTCTGGGCGTGCAACACTGCCTACATCTTTTCGCTCCCTGCAAAGTGAAAAAGTAAAATCTTGAAGCAATAAATGAATAAATACATAAATAATAAATATATAAAAGGGAGGGCATGATTTCCTATTGGAATCTAGGTCATTAGTGCGGGGCAGCTAAGGGTTCCCCCAAGGGGAGAGTTTGGGAACCAGGCCTTTGAGGACAGAAGACTGAGCACATGACTTGGGCTTCGTATTATGCTAAGGCTGAAGGTCATTGCTATAGGGTATGCTTTCGAGAACACCTGTGTACCTCATTGGATGTGACCTCTTGCCTCGGCCCAGGTCAAGATCCCAGGGAAGAGGAAACTAGTTGACACCGGGCACTCCCCACTGCAGGGAGCCTTATTCCCCCTTCCTTCAGACAAAAACATAGCCTATTTGTGATCTCAGTCTGTTCAACAAATAAATAAAATCATTTTAAAAAAATAAATAAATATATTCAGGCATGTTTTATATAGTGATCAAGTGCAATTCTGCAGTGTGGCTCAGGGTTCTTCCATCGGGAGATTTTGGGAACCAGGCCTCTGAGGTTGGAAGGCTGAGCAGCCGACCACGGCTTCATGAGAGGTATAGGGTTAGGGTTAGGGTTAGGGTTAGGGTTAGGGTTAGGGTTATGTTTAGGTGAGGGTTAGAGTAAGGGTTAGGGTTATGTCTTAGGAACAAGGCATGTCGGAACTGGCCACACAATACTGGCACACCTAGGGCTGAGTTGAGGGTGGGACTCAGCAGAATCCTCAGGAGATGGAATTTTTGAGGGGACAGGCCAAGATGGTGGAATGCCCTCAGGGGAGCATGCTGGTTTCTATATATCTGAAGGTACTGGATACCACAGAAGGAAAGGGTCAGTTTCTGCCTGAGAGGCTGAGTCTTTCCTACAGACTGACTTTCCCATCCACAGGAGGACCTGGGTTCAGTCCTCCGGTGTCCAGAGTCTGATTACGTAACTTAGGCTAAGCCTTTGGCTCTGGTAGAATGGCTGACCTGATGTCAGGGCAGAATTAGGCTTTCCACGGGACTCAGTTGAGGACGTAGCCCTGGCGGACCATCCTATTCTCGGATTGTGGTGTGGGGGTCCTAGGAAGGTGTTGGTAGAATGATCGGACAGGCAGATTTCTCCCACCCCGAGGGTCTTCCACAGGGCTAAATTTGCCATTATCATAGTGGGCGGCACCCAGAAGCCTGCGATGTGAAGAAGGAATCCCCTACCTAGAGGGCTACCAGGGCAGGCAACTGGGGATAGACGTTTGAAGAAGCACCCTCGGGTTAGGGTTAGGCCGATGCACATGGGAGGCCTTACATGCTTTTGCTGAGGGATGATCAAACTCCTGGTTCCCGCTTCAGGTGGGCGCTCCTTGGAGCTGTGTCCCAAGGGGTGCATGCAGATTTCACCTGTTCTACGGATTCAGCTCATTTCTAAAGGGCAAACGTTCCCATTGGCATCTATGGACATTGTGCGGTGCACCTCAGGGTTCCCGCATCTGCAGAGTTCATGGACCAGGCTACTGAGGACAGAAGCCTGAGCATGGGACAGGGGCTTTGCATCAGGATTCCCGTGAAGGTTATTTCACAAGTGAATGCTGTTGGTAACACCTGGGTGAGTCAGTGGGTTAGGCCACTGCCTTCAGCTCAGGACATGATCCCAGAGTCCTGGGATGGAGCCCCACATCGGGCTGTCTCCTCAGCAGGGAGCCTTCTTTCCCTTCTCTGGGCGTGCAACACTGCCTACATCTTTTCGCTCCCTGCAAAGTGAAAAAGTAAAATCTTGAAGCAATAAATGAATAAATACATAAATAATAAATATATAAAAGAGAGGGCATGATTTCCTATTGGAATCTAGGTCATTTGTGCGGGGCAGCTCAGGGTTCCCCCATGGGGAGAGTTTGGGAACCAGGCCTTTGAGGACAGAAGACTGAGCACATGACTTGGGCTTCACATTATGCTAAGGCTGAAGGTCATTGCTATAGGGTATGCTTTCCAGAACACCTGTGTACCTCATTGGATGTGACCTCTTGCCTCGGCCCAGGTCAAGATCCCAGGGAAGAGGAATCTAGTTTGACACCAGGCCCTCCCCACTGCAAGGAGCCTTATTCCCCCTTCCTTCAGTCAAAAACACAGCCTACTTGTGATCTCAGTCTGTCCAACAAATAAATAAAATCATTATAAAAAAAAAATAAATATATTCAGGCATGTTTTATATAGTGATCAAGTGCAATTCTGCAGTGTGGCTCAGGGTTCTTCCATCGGGAGATTTTGGGAACCAGGCCTCTGAGGTTGGAAGCCTGAGCAGCCGACCACGGCTTCATGAAAGGTATAGGGTTACGGTTAGGGTTAGGGTTAGGGTTAGGGTTATGTTTAGGTGAGGATTAGAGTAAGGGTTAGGGTTATGTCTTAGGAACAAGGCGGTCGGAACTGGCCACACAATACTGGCACACCAAGGGCTGAGTTGAGGGTGGGATTCAGCAGAATCCTCAGGAGATGGAATTTTGGAGGGGACAGGCCAAGAGGGTGGAATGCCCTTAGGGGAGCATGCTGGTTTCTGTATATCTGAAGGTACTGGATACCACAGAAGGAAAGGGTCAGTTTCTGCCTGAGAGGCTGAGTCTTTCCTACAGACTGACTTTCCCATCCACAGGAGGACCTGGGTTCAGTCCTCCGGTGTCCAGAGTCTGATTACGTAACCTAGGCTAAGCCTTTGGCTCTGGGAGAATGGCTGACCTGATGTCAGGGCAGAATTAGGCTTTCCACGGGACTCAGTTGAGGACGTAGCCCTGGCGGACCATCCTATTCACGGATTGTGGTGTGGGGGTCCTAGGAAGGTGTTGGTAGAATGATGGGACATGCAGATTTCTCCCACCCCGAGGGTCTTCCACAGGGCTAAATTTGCCATTATCATAGTGGGCGGCACCCAGAAGCCTGCGATGTGAAGAAGGAATCCCCTACCTAGAGGGCTACCAGGGCAGGCAACCGGGGATAGAAGTCTGAAGAAGCACCCTCGGGTTAGCGTTAAGCCGATGCACATGGGAGGCCCTACCGGCCCTTGCTGAGGGATCATCAAACTCCTGGTTCCCGCTTCAGGTGGGCGCTCCTTGGAGCTGTGTCCCAAGGGGTGCATGCAGATTTCACCTGTTCTACGGATTCAGCTCATTTCTAAAGGGTAAACGTTCCCATTGGCATCTATGGACATTGTGCGGTGCACCTCAGGGTTCCCGCATCTGCAGAGTTCATGGACCAGGCTACTGAGGACAGAAGCCTGAGCATGGGACAGGGGCTTTGCATCAGGATTCCCGTGAAGGTTATTTCACAAGTGAATGCTGTTGGTAACACCTGGGTGAGTCAGTGGGTTAGGCCACTGCCTTCAGCTCAGGACATGATCCCAGAGTCCTGGGATGGAGCCCCACATCGGGCTGTTTCCTCAGCAGGGAGCCTTCTTTCCCTTCTCTGGGCGTGCAACACTGCCTACATCTTTTCGCTCCCTGCAAAGTGAAAAAGTAAAATCTTGAAGCAATAAATGAATAAATACATAAATAATAAATATATAAAAGGGAGGGCATGATTTCCTATTGGAATCTAGGTCATTTGTGCGGGGCAGCTCAGGGTTCCCCCATGGGGAGAGTTTGGGAACCAGGCCTTTGAGGACAGAAGACTGAGCACATGACTTGGGCTTCGCATTATGCTAAGGCTGAAGGTCATTGCTGTAGGGTATGCTTTCCAGAACACCTGTGTACCTCATTGGATGTGACCTCTTGCCTCGGCCCAGGTCAAGATCCCAGGGAAGAGGAATCTAGTTTGACACCGGGCCCTCCCCACTGCAGGGAGCCTTATTCCCCCTTCCTTCAGACAAAAACACAGCCTACTTGTGCTCTCAGTCTGTCCAACAAATAAATAAAATCATTATAAAAAAATAAATAAATATATTCAGGCATGTTTTATATAGTGATCAAGTGCAATTCTGCAGTGTGGCTCAGCGTTCTTCCATCGGGAGATTTTGGGAACCAGGACTCTGAGGTTGGAAGGCTGAGCAGCCGACCACGGCTTCATGTGAGGTATAGGGTTAGGGTTAGGGTTAGGGTTAGGGTTAGGGTTATGTTTAGGTGAGGGTTAGAGTAAGGGTTAGGGTTATGTCTTAGGAACAAGGCATGTCAGAACTGGCCACAAAATACTGGCACACCAAGGGCTGAGTTGAGTTTGGGACTCAGCAGAATCCTCAGGAGATGGAATTTTGGAGGGGACAGGCCAAGAGGGTGGAATGCCCTCAGGGGAGCATGCTGGTTTCTGTATATCTGAAGGTACTGGATACCACAGAAGGAAAGGGTCAGTTTCTGCCTGAGAGTCTGAGTCCTTCCTACAGACTTACTTTCCCATCCACAGGAGGACCTGGGTTCAGTCCTCCGGTGTCCAGAGTCTGATTACGTAACCTAGGCTAAGCCTTTGGCTCTGGGAGAATGGCTGACCTGATGTCAGGGCAGAATAAGGCTTTCCACGGGACGCAGTTGAGGACGTAGCCCTGGCGGACCATCCTATTCCCGGATTGTGGTGTGGGGTCCTAGGAAGGTGTTGGTAGAATGATCGGACAGGCAGATTTCTCCCGCCCCGAGGGTCTTCCACAGGGCTAAATTTGCCATTATCATAGTGGGCGGCACCCAGAAGCCTGCGATGTGAAGAAGGAATCCCCTACCTAGAGGGCTACCAGGGCAGGCAACCGGGGATAGAAGTCTGAAGAAGCACCCTCGGGTTAGCGTTAGGCCGATGCACATGGGAGGCCCTACCGGCCCTTGCTGAGGGATCATCAAACTCCTGGTTCCCGCTTCAGGTGGGCGCTCCTTGGAGCTGTGTCCCAAGGGGTGCATGCAGATTTCACCTGTTCTACGGATTCAGCTCATTTCTAAAGGGCAAACGTTCCCATTGGCATCTATGGACATTGTGCGGTGCACCTCAGGGTTCCCGCATCTGCAGAGTTCATGGACCAGGCTACTGAGGACAGAAGCCTGAGCATGGGACAGGGGCTTTGCATCAGGATTACCGTGAAGGTTATTTCACAAGTGAATGCTGTTGGTAACACCTGGGTGAGTCAGTGGGTTAGGCCACTGCCTTCAGCTCAGGACATGATCCCAGAGTCCTGGGATGGAGCCCCACATCGGGCTGTCTCCTCAGCAGGGAGCCTTCTTTCCCTTCGCTGGGCGTGCAACACTGCCTACATCTTTTCGCTCCCTGCAAAGTGAAAAAGTAAAATCTTGAAGCAATAAATGAATAAATACATAAATAATAAATATATAAAGGAGAGGGCATGATTTCCTATTGGAATCTAGGTCATTTGTGCGGGGCAGCTCAGGGTTCCCCCATGGGGAGAGTTTGGGAACCAGGCCTTTGAGGACAGAAGACTGAGCACATGACTTGGGCTTCAAATTATGCTAAGGCTGAAGGTCATTGCTATAGGGTATGCTTTCCAGAACACCTGTGTACCTCATTGGATGTGACCTCTTGCCTCGGCCCAAGTCAAGATCCCAGGGAAGAGGAATCTAGTTTGACACCAAGCCCTCCCCACTGCAAGGAGCCTTATTCCCCCTTCCTTCAGACAAAAACACAGCCTACTTGTGATCTCAGTCTGTCCAACAAATAAATAAAATCATTATAAAAAAAAATAAATATATTCAGGCATGTTTTATATAGTGATCAAGTGCAATTCTGCAGTGTGGCTCAGGGTTCTTCCATCGGGAGATTTTGAAAACCAGGCCTCTGAGGTTGGAAGCCTGAGCAGCCGACCACGGCTTCATGAGAGGTATAGGGTTAGGGTTAGGGTTAGGGTTAGGGTTAGGGTTATGTTTAGGTAAGGGTTAGAGTAAGGGTTAGGGTTATGACTTAGGAACAAGGCATGTCAGAACTGGCCACACAATACTGGCACACCAAGGGCTGAGTTGAGGGTGGGATTCAGCAGAATCCTCAGGAGATGGAATTTTGGAGGGGACAGGCCAAGAGGGTGGAATGCCCTCAGGGGAGCATGCTGGTTTCTCTATATCTGAAGGTACTGGATACCACAGAAGGAAAGGGTCAGTTTCTGCCTGAGAGGCTGAGTCTTTCCTACAGACTGACTTTCCCATCCACAGGAGGACCTGGGTTCAGTCCTCCGGTGTCCAGAGTCTGATTACGTAACCTAGGCTAAGCCTTTGGCTCTGGGAGAATGGCTGACCTGATGTCAGGGCAGAATTAGGCTTTCCACGGGACTCAGTTGAGGACGTAGCCCTGGCACACCATCCTATTCACGGATTGTGGTGTGGGGGTCCTAGGAAGGTGTTGGTAGAATGATGGGACAGGCAGATTTCTTCCGCCCCGAGGGTCTTCCACAGTGCTAAATTTGCCATTATCATAGTGGGCGGCACCCAGAAGCCTGCGATGTGAAGAAGGAATCCCCTACCTAGAGGGCTACCAGGGCAGGCAACCGGGGATAGAAGTCTGAAGAAGCACCCTCGGGTTAGCGTTAGGCCGATGCACATGGGAGGCCCTACCGGCCCTTGCTGAGGGATCATCAAACTCCTGGTTCCCGCTTCAGGTGGGCGCTCCTTGGAGCTGTGTCCCAAGGGGTGCATGCAGATTTCACCTGTTCTACGGATTCAGCTCATTTCTAAAGGGTAAACGTTCCCATTGGCATCTATGGACATTGTGCGGTGCACCTCAGGGTTCCCGCATCTGCAGAGTTCATGGACCAGGCTACTGAGGACAGAAGCCTGAGCATGGGACAGGGGCTTTGCATCAGGATTCCCGTAAAGGTTATTTCACAAGTGAATGCTGTTGGTAACACCTGGGTGAGTCAGTGGGTTAGGCCACTGCCTTCAGCTCAGGACATGATCCCAGCGTCCTGGGATGGAGCCCCACATCGGGCTGTTTCCTCAGCAGGGAGCCTTCTTTCCCTTCTCTGGGCGTGCACACTGCCTACATCTTTTCGCTCCCTGCAAAGTGAAAAAGTAAAATCTTGAAGCAATAAATGAATAAATACATAAATAATAAATATATAAAAGGGAGGGCATGATTTCCTATTGGAATCTAGGTCATTTGTGCGGGGCAGCTCAGGGTTCCCCCATGGGGAGAGTTTGGGAACCAGGCCTTTGAGGACAGAAGACTGAGCACATGACTTGGGCTTCGCATTATGCTAAGGCTGAAGGTCATTGCTGTAGGGTATGCTTTCCAGAACACCTGTGTACCTCATTGGATGTGTCCTCTTGCCTCGGCCCAGGTCAAGATCCCAGGAAAGAGGAATCTAGTTTGACACCGGGCCCTCCCCACTGCAGGGAGCCGTATTCCCCCTTCCTTCAGACAAAAACACAGCCTACTTGTGCTCTCAGTCTGTCCAACAAATAAATAAAATCATTATAAAAAAATAAATAAATATATTCAGGCATGTTTTATATAGTGATCAAGTGCAATTCTGCAGTGTGGCTCAGGGTTCTTCCATCAGGAGATTTTGGGAACCAGGACTCTGAGGTTGGAAGGCTGAGCAGCCGACCACGGCTTCATGTGAGGTATAGGGTTAGGGTTAGGGTTAGGGTTAGGGTTAGGGTTATGTTTAGGTGAGGGTTAGAGTAAGGGTTAGGGTTATGTCTTAGGAACAAGGCATGTCAGAACTGGCCACAAAATACTGGCACACCAAGGGCTGAGTTGAGTTTGGGACTCAGCAGAATCCTCAGGAGATGGAATTTTGGAGGGGACAGGCCAAGAGGGTGGAATGCCCTCAGGGGAGCATGCTGGTTTCTGTATATCTGAAGGTACTGGATACCACAGAAGGAAAGGGTCAGTTTCTGCCTGAGAGTCTGAGTCCTTCCTACAGACTTACTTTCCCATCCACAGGAGGACCTGGGTTCAGTCCTCCGGTGTCCAGAGTCTGATTACGTAACCTAGGCTAAGCCTTTGGCTCTGGGAGAATGGCTGACCTGATGTCAGGGCAGAATTAGGCTTTCCACGGGACTCAGTTGAGGACGTAGCCCTGGCGGACCATCCTATTCCCGGATTGTGGTGTGGGGGTCCTAGGAAGGTGTTGGTAGAATGATCGGACAGGCAGATTTCTCCCGCCCCGAGGGTCTTCCACAGGGCTAAATTTGCCATTATCATAGTGGGCGGCACCCAGAAGCCTGCGATGTGAAGAAGGAATCCCCTACCTAGAGGGCTACCAGGGCAGGCAACCGGGGATAGAAGTCTGAAGAAGCACCCTCGGGTTAGGGTTAGGCCGATGCACATGGGAGGCCTTACCTGCTTTTGCTGAGGGATCATCAAACTCCTGGTTCCCGCTTCAGGTGGGCGCTCCTTGGAGCTGTGTCCCAAGGGGTGCATGCAGATTTCACCTGTTCTACGGATTCAGCTCATTTCTAAAGGGCAAACGTTCCCATTGGCATCTATGGACATTGTGCGGTGCACCTCAGGGTTCCCGCATCTGCAGAGTTCATGGACCAGGCTACTGAGGACAGAAGCCTGAGCATGGGACAGGGGCTTTGCATCAGGATTACCGTGAAGGTTATTTCACAAGTGAATGCTGTTGGTAACACCTGGGTGAGTCAGTGGGTTAGGCCACAGCCTTCAGCTCAGGACATGATCCCAGAGTCCTGGGATGGAGCCCCACATCGGGCTGTCTCCTCAGCAAGGAGCCTTCTTTCCCTTCTCTGGGCGTGCAACCCCGCCTACATCTTTTCGCTCCCTGCAAAGTGAAAAAGTAAAATCTTGAAGCAATAAATGAATAAATACATAAATAATAAATATATAAAAGAGAGGGCATGATTTCCTATTGGAATCTAGGTCATTTGTGCGGGGCAGCTCAGGGTTCCCCCATGGGGAGAGTTTGGGAACCAGGCCATTGAGGACAGAAGACTGAGCACATGACTTGGGCTTCACATTATGCTAAGGCTGAAGGTCATTGCTATAGGGTATGCTTTCCAGAACACCTGTGTACCTCATTGGATGTGACCTCTTGCCTCGGCCCAGGTCAAGATCCCAGGGAAGAGGAATCTAGTTTGACACCAGGCCCTCCCCACTGCAGGGAGCCTTATTCCCCCTTCCTTCAGACAAAAACACAGCCTACTTGTGATCTCAGTCTGTCCAACAAATAAATAAAATCATTATAAAAAAAAAATAAATATATTCAGGCATGTTTTATATAGTGATCAAGTGCAATTCTGCAGTGTGGCTCAGGGTTCTTCCATCGGGAGATTTTGGGAACCAGGCCTCTGAGGTTGGAAGCCTGAGCAGCCGACCACGGCTTCATGTGAGGTATAGCGTTAGGGTTAGGTTTAGGGTTAGGGTTCGGGTTACGGTTATGTTTAGGTGAGGGTTAGAGTAAGGGTTAGGGTTATGTCTTAGGAACAAGGCATGTCGGAACTGGCCACACAATACTGGCACACCAAGGGCTGAGTTGAGGGTGGGATTCAGCAGAATCCTTAGGAGATGGAATTTTGTAGGGGACAGGCCAAGAGGGTGGAATGCCCTCAGGGGAGCATGCTGGTTTCTGTATATCTGAAGGTACTGGATACCACAGAAGGAAAGGGTCAGTTTCTGCCTGAGAGTCTGAGTCCTTCCTACAGACTTACTTTCCCATCCACAGGAGGACCTGGGTTCAGTCCTCCGGTGTCCAGAGTCTGATTACGTAACCTAGGCTAAGCCTTTGGCTCTGGGAGAATGGCTGACCTGATGTCAGGGCAGAATTAGGCTTTCCACGGGACTCAGTTGAGGACGTAGCCCTGGCACACCATCCTATTCACGGATTGTGGTGTGGGGGTCCTAGGAAGGTGTTGGTAGAATGATGGGACAGGCAGATTTCTCCCGCCCCGAGGGTCTTCCACAGTGCTAAATTTGCCATTATCATAGTGGGCGGCACCCAGAAGCCTGCGATGTGAAGAAGGAATCCCCTACCTAGAGGGCTACCAGGGCAGGCAACCGGGGATAGAAGTCTGAAGAAGCACCCTCGGGTTAGCGTTAGGCCGATGCACATGGGAGGCCCTACCGGCCCTTGCTGAGGGATCATCAAACTCCTGGTTCCCGCTTCAGGTGGGCGCTCCTTGGAGCTGTGTCCCAAGGGGTGCATGCAGATTTCACCTGTTCTACGGATTCAGCTCATTTCTAAAGGGTAAACGTTCCCATTGGCATCTATGGACATTGTGCGGTGCACCTCAGGGTTCCCGCATCTGCAGAGTTCATGGACCAGGCTACTGAGGACAGAAGCCTGAGCATGGGACAGGGGCTTTGCATCAGGATTCCCGTAAAGGTTATTTCACAAGTGAATGCTGTTGGTAACACCTGGGTGAGTCAGTGGGTTAGGCCACTGCCTTCAGCTCAGGACATGATCCCAGCGTCCTGGGATGGAGCCCCACATCGGGCTGTTTCCTCAGCAGGGAGCCTTCTTTCCCTTCTCTGCGCGTGCAACACTGCCTACATCTTTTCGCTCCCTGCAAAGTGAAAAAGTAAAATCTTGAAGCAATAAATGAATAAATACATAAATAATAAATATATAAAAGGGAGGGCATGATTTCCTATTGGAATCTAGGTCATTTGTGCGGGGCAGCTCAGGGTTCCCCCATGGGGAGAGTTTGGGAACCAGGCCTTTGAGGACAGAAGACTGAGCACATGACTTGGGCTTCGCATTATGCTAAGGGTGAAGGTCATTGCTGTAGGGTATGCTTTCCAGAACACCTGTGTACCTCATTGGATGTGACCTCTTGCCTCGGCCCAGGTCAAGATCCCAGGGAAGAGGAATCTAGTTTGACACCGGGCCCTCCCCACTGCAGGGAGCCTTATTCCCCCTTCCTTCAGACAAAAACACAGCCTACTTGTGCTCTCAGTCTGTCCAACAAATAAATAAAATCATTATAAAAAAATAAATAAATATATTCAGGCATGTTTTATATAGTGATCAAGTGCAATTCTGCAGTGTGGCTCAGGGTTCTTCCATCAGGAGATTTTGGGAACCAGGACTCTGAGGTTGGAAGGCTGAGCAGCCGACCACGGCTTCATGTGAGGTATAGGGTTAGGGTTAGGGTTAGGGTTAGGGTTAGGGTTATGTTTAGGTGAGGGTTAGAGTAAGGGTTAGGGTTATGTCTTAGGAACAAGGCATGTCAGAACTGGCCACAAAATACTGGCACACCAAGGGCTGAGTTGAGTTTGGGACTCAGCAGAATCCTCAGGAGATGGAATTTTGGAGGGGACAGGCCAAGAGGGTGGAATGCCCTCAGGGGAGCATGCTGGTTTCTGTATATCTGAAGGTACTGGATACCACAGAAGGAAAGGGTCAGTTTCTGCCTGAGAGTCTGAGTCCTTCCTACAGACTTACTTTCCCATCCACAGGAGGACCTGTGTTCAGTCCTCCGGTGTCCAGAGTCTGATTACGTAACCTAGGCTAAGCCTTTGGCTCTGGGAGAATGGCTGACCTGATGTCAGGGCAGAATTAGGCTTTCCACGGGACTCAGTTGAGGACGTAGCCCTGGCGGACCATCCTATTCCCGGATTGTGGTGTGGGGGTCCTAGGAAGGTGTTGGTAGAATGATCGGACAGGCAGATTTCTCCCGCCCCGAGGGTCTTCCACAGGGCTAAATTTGCCATTATCATAGTGGGCGGCACCCAGAAGCCTGCGATGTGAAGAAGGAATCCCCTACCTAGAGGGCTACCAGGGCAGGCAACCGGGGATAGAAGTCTGAAGAAGCACCCTCGGGTTAGGGTTAGGCCGATGCACATGGGAGGCCTTACCTGCTTTTGCTGAGGGATCATCAAACTCCTGGTTCCCGCTTCAGGTGGGCGCTCCTTGGAGCTGTGTCCCAAGGGGTGCATGCAGATTTCACCTGTTCTACGGATTCAGCTCATTTCTAAAGGGCAAACGTTCCCATTGGCATCTATGGACATTGTGCGGTGCACCTCAGGGTTCCCGCATCTGCAGAGTTCATGGACCAGGCTACTGAGGACAAAAGCCTGAGCATGGGACAGGGGCTTTGCATCAGGATTACCGTGAAGGTTATTTCACAAGTGAATGCTGTTGGTAACACCTGGGTGAGTCAGTGGGTTAGGCCACTGCCTTCAGCTCAGGACATGATCCCAGAGTCCTGGGATGGAGCCCCACATCGGGCTGTCTCCTCAGCAAGGAGCCTTCTTTCCCTTCTCTGGGCGTGCAACACTGCCTACATCTTTTCGCTCCCTGCAAAGTGAAAAAGTAAAATCTTGAAGCAATAAATGAATAAATACATAAATAATAAATATATAAAAGAGAGGGCATGATTTCCTATTGGAATCTAGGTCATTTGTGCGGGGCAGCTCAGGGTTCCCCCATGGGGAGAGTTTGGGAACCAGGCCATTGAGGACAGAAGACTGAGCACATGACTTGGGCTTCACATTATGCTAAGGCTGAAGGTCATTGCTATAGGGTATGCTTTCCAGAACACCTGTGTACCTCATTGGATGTGACCTCTTGCCTCGGCCCAGGTCAAGATCCCAGGGAAGAGGAATCTAGTTTGACACCAGGCCCTCCCCACTGCAGGGAGCCTTATTCCCCCTTCCTTCAGACAAAAACACAGCCTACTTGTGATCTCAGTCTGTCCAACAAATAAATAAAATCATTATAAAAAAAAAATAAATATATTCAGGCATGTTTTATATAGTGATCAAGTGCAATTCTGCAGTGTGGCTCAGGGTTCTTCCATCGGGAGATTTTGGGAACCAGGCCTCTGAGGTTGGAAGCCTGAGCAGCCGACCACGGCTTCATGTGAGGTATAGCGTTAGGGTTAGGTTTAGGGTTAGGGTTCGGGTTACGGTTATGTTTAGGTGAGGGTTAGAGTAAGGGTTAGGGTTATGTCTTAGGAACAAGGCATGTCGGAACTGGCCACACAATACTGGCACACCAAGGGCTGAGTTGAGGGTGGGATTCAGCAGAATCCTTAGGAGATGGAATTTTGGAGGGGACAGGCCAAGAGGGTGGAATGCCCTCAGGGGAGCATGCTGGTTTCTGTATATCTGAAGGTACTGGATACCACAGAAGGAAAGGGTCAGTTTCTGCCTGAGAGTCTGAGTCCTTCCTACAGACTTACTTTCCCATCCACAGGAGGACCTGGGTTCAGTCCTCCGGTGTCCAGAGTCTGATTACGTAACCTAGGCTAAGCCTTTGGCTCTGGGAGAATGGCTGACCTGATGTCAGGGCAGAATTAGGCTTTCCACGGGACTCAGTTGAGGACGTAGCCCTGGCACACCATCCTATTCACGGATTGTGGTGTGGGGGTCCTAGGAAGGTGTTGGTAGAATGATGGGACAGGCAGATTTCTCCCGCCCCGAGGGTCTTCCACAGTGCTAAATTTGCCATTATCATAGTGGGCGGCACCCAGAAGCCTGCGATGTGAAGAAGGAATCCCCTACCTAGAGGGCTACCAGGGCAGGCAACCGGGGATAGAAGTCTGAAGAAGCACCCTCGGGTTAGCGTTAGGCCGATGCACATGGGAGGCCCTACCGGCCCTTGCTGAGGGATCATCAAACTCCTGGTTCCCGCTTCAGGTGGGCGCTCCTTGGAGCTGTGTCCCAAGGGGTGCATGCAGATTTCACCTGTTCTACGGATTCAGCTCATTTCTAAAGGGTAAACGTTCCCATTGGCATCTATGGACATTGTGCGGTGCACCTCAGGGTTCCCGCATCTGCAGAGTTCATGGACCAGGCTACTGAGGACAGAAGCCTGAGCATGGGACAGGGGCTTTGCATCAGGATTCCCGTAAAGGTTATTTCACAAGTGAATGCTGTTGGTAACACCTGGGTGAGTCAGTGGGTTAGGCCACTGCCTTCAGCTCAGGACATGATCCCAGCGTCCTGGGATGGAGACCCACATCGGGCTGTTTCCTCAGCAGGGAGCCTTCTTTCCCTTCTCTGGGCGTGCAACACTGCCTACATCTTTTCGCTCCCTGCAAAGTGAAAAAGTAAAATCTTGAAGCAATAAATGAATAAATACATAAATAATAAATATATAAAAGGGAGGGCATGATTTCCTATTGGAATCTAGGTCATTTGTGCGGGGCAGCTCAGGGTTCCCCCATGGGGAGAGTTTGGGAACCAGGCCTTTGAGGACAGAAGACTGAGCACATGACTTGGGCTTCGCATTATGCTAAGGGTGAAGGTCATTGCTGTAGGGTATGCTTTCCAGAACACCTGTGTACCTCATTGGATGTGACCTCATGCCTCGGCCCAGGTCAAGATCCCAGGGAAGAGGAATCTAGTTTGACACCGGGCCCTCCCCACTGCAGGGAGCCTTATTCCCCCTTCCTTCAGACAAAACCACAGCCTACTTGTGCTCTCAGTCTGTCCAACAAATAAATAAAATCATTATAAAAAAATAAATAAGTATATTCAGGCATGTTTTATATAGTGATCAAGTGCAATTCTGCAGTGTGGCTCAGGGTTCTTCCATCAGGAGATTTTGGGAACCAGGACTCTGAGGTTGGAAGGCTGAGCAGCCGACCACGGCTTCATGTGAGGTATAGGGTTAGGGTTAGGGTTACGGTTAGGGTTAGGGTTATGTTTAGGTGAGGGTTAGAGTAAGGGTTAGGGTTATGTCTTAGGAACAAGGCATGTCAGAACTGGCCACAAAATACTGGCACACCAAGGGCTGAGTTGAGTTTGGGACTCAGCAGAATCCTCAGGAGATGGAATTTTGGAGGGGACAGGCCAAGAGGGTGGAATGCCCTCAGGGGAGCATGCTGGTTTCTGTATATCTGAAGGTACTGGATACCACAGAAGGAAAGGGTCAGTTTCTGCCTGAGAGTCTGAGTCCTTCCTACAGACTTACTTTCCCATCCACAGGAGGACCTGGGTTCAGTCCTCCGGTGTCCAGAGTCTGATTACGTAACCTAGGCTAAGCCTTTGGCTCTGGGAGAATGGCTGACCTGATGTCAGGGCAGAATTAGGCTTTCCACGGGACTCAGTTGAGGACGTAGCCCTGGCGGACCATCCTATTCCCGGATTGTGGTGTGGGGGTCCTAGGAAGGTGTTGGTAGAATGATCGGACAGGCAGATTTCTCCCGCCCCGAGGGTCTTCCACAGGGCTAAATTTGCAATTATCATAGTGGGCGGCACCCAGAAGCCTGCGATGTGAAGAAGGAATCCCCTACCTAGAGGGCTACCAGGGCAGGCAACCGGGGATAGAAGTCTGAAGAAGCACCCTCGGGTTAGGGTTAGGCCGATGCACATGGGAGGCCTTACCTGCTTTTGCTGAGGGATCATCAAACTCCTGGTTCCCGCTTCAGGTGGGCGCTCCTTGGAGCTGTGTCCCAAGGGGTGCATGCAGATTTCACCTGTTCTACGGATTCAGCTCATTTCTAAAGGGCAAACGTTCCCATTGGCATCTATGGACATTGTGCGGTGCACCTCAGGGTTCCCGCATCTGCAGAGTTCATGGACCAGGCTACTGAGGACAGAAGCCTGAGCATGGGACAGGGGCTTTGCATCAGGATTACCGTGAAGGTTATTTCACAAGTGAATGCTGTTGGTAACACCTGGGTGAGTCAGTGGGTTAGGCCACTGCCTTCAGCTCAGGACATGATCCCAGAGTCCTGGGATAGCCCCACATCGGGCTGTCTCCTCAGCAGGGAGCCTTCTTTCCCTTCTCTGGGCGTGCAACACTGCCTACATCTTTTCGCTCCCTGCAAAGTGAAAAAGTAAAATCTTGAAGCAATAAATGAATAAATACATAAATAATAAATATATAAAGGAGAGGGCATGATTTCCTATTGGAATCTAGGTCATTTGTGCGGGGCAGCTCAGGGTTCCCCCATGGGGAGAGTTTGGGAACCAGGCCTTTGAGGACAGAAGACTGAGCACATGACTTGGGCTTCACATTATGCTAAGGCTGAAGGTCATTGCTATAGGGTATGCTTTCCAGAACACCTGTGTACCTCATTGGATGTGACCTCTTGCCTCGGCCCAAGTCAAGATCCCAGGGAAGAGGAATCTAGTTTGACACCAGGCCCTCCCCACTGCAAGGAGCCTTATTCCCCCTTCCTTCAGACAAAAACACAGCCTACTTGTGATCTCAGTCTGTCCAACAAATAAATAAAATCATTATAAAAAAAATAAATATATTCAGGCATGTTTTATATAGTGATCAAGTGCAATTCTGCAGTGTGGCTCAGGGTTCTTCCATCGGGAGATTTTGAAAACCAGGCCTCTGAGGTTGGAAGCCTGAGCAGCCGACCACGGCTTCATGAGAGGTATAGGGTTAGGGTTAGGGTTAGGGTTAGGGTTAGGGTTAGGGTTATGTTTAGGTGAGGGTTAGAGTAAGGGTTAGGGTTATGACTTAGGAACAAGGCATGTCAGAACTGGCCACACAATACTGGCACAGCAAGGGCTGAGTTGAGGGTGGGATACAGCAGAATCCTCAGGAGATGGAATTTTGGAGGGGACAGGCCAAGAGGGTGGAATGCCCTCAGGGGAGCATGCTGGTTTCTGTATATCTGAAGGTACTGGATACCACAGAAGGAAAGGGTCAGTTTCTGCCTGAGAGTCTGAGTCCTTCCTACAGACTTACTTTCCCATCCACAGGAGGACCTGCGTTCAGTCCTCCGGTGTCCAGAGTCTGATTACGTAACCTAGGCTAAGCCTTTGGCTCTGGGAGAATGGCTGACCTGATGTCAGGGCAGAATTAGGCTTTCCACGGGACTCAGTTGAGGTCGTAGCCCTGGCGGACCATCCTATTCCCGGATTGTGGTGTGGGGGTCCTAGGAAGGTGTTGGTAGAATGATCGGACAGGCAGATTTCTCCCGCCCCGAGGGTCTTCCACAGGGCTAAATTTGCAATTATCATAGTGGGCGGCACCCAGAAGTCTGCGATGTGAAGAAGGAATCCCCTACCTAGAGGGCTACCAGGGCAGGCAACCGGGGATAGAAGTCTGAAGAAGCACCCTCGGGTTAGGGTTAGGCCGATGCACATGGGAGGCCTTACCTGCTTTTGCTGAGGGATCATCAAACTCCTGGTTCCCGCTTCAGGTGGGCGCTCCTTGGAGCTGTGTCCCAAGGGGTGCATGCAGATTTCACCTGTTCTACGGATTCAGCTCATTTCTAAAGGGCAAACGTTCCCATTGGCATCTATGGACATTGTGCGGTGCACCTCAGGGTTCCCGCATCTGCAGAGTTCATGGACCAGGCTACTGAGGACAGAAGCCTGAGCATGGGACAGGGGCTTTGCATCAGGATTACCGTGAAGGTTATTTCACAAGTGAATGCTGTTGGTAACACCTGGGTGAGTCAGTGGGTTAGGCCACTGCCTTCAGCTCAGGACATGATCCCAGAGTCCTGGGATGGAGCCCCACATCGGGCTGTCTCCTCAGCAAGGAGCCTTCTTTCCCTTCTCTGGGCGTGCAACACTGCCTACATCTTTTCGCTCCCTGCAAAGTGAAAAAGTAAAATCTTGAAGCAATAAATGAATAAATACATAAATAATAAATATATAAAAGAGAGGGCATGATTTCCTATTGGAATCTAGGTCATTTGTGCGGGGCAGCTCAGGGTTCCCCCATGGGGAGAGTTTGGGAACCAGGCCTTTGAGAACAGAAGACTGAGCACATGACTTGGGCTTCACATTATGCTAAGGCTGAAGGTCATTGCTATAGGGTATGCTTTCCAGAACACCTGTGTACCTCATTGGATGTGACCTCTTGCCTCGGCCCAGGTCAAGATCCCAGGGAAGAGGAATCTAGTTTGACACCAGGCCCTCCCCACTGCAGGGAGCCTTATTCCCCCTTCCTTCAGACAAAAACACAGCCTACTTGTGATCTCAGTCTGTTCAACAAATAAATAAAATCATTATAAAAAAAAAATAAATATATTCAGGCATGTTTTATATAGTGATCAAGTGCAATTCTGCAGTGTGGCTCAGGGTTCTTCCATCGGGAGATTTTGGGAATCAGGCCTCTGAGGTTGGAAGCCTGAGCAGCCGACCACGGCTTCATGTGAGGTATAGCGTTAGGGTTAGGTTTAGGGTTAGGGTTCGGGTTACGGTTATGTTTAGGTGAGGGTTAGAGTAAGGGTTAGGGTTATGTCTTAGGAACAAGGCATGTCGGAACTGGCCACACAATACTGGCACACCAAGGGCTGAGTTGAGGGTGGGATTCAGCAGAATCCTCAGGAGATGGAATTTTGTAGGGGACAGGCCAAGAGGGTGGAATGCCCTCAGGGGAGCATGCTGGTTTCTGTATATCTGAAGGTACTGGATACCACAGAAGGAAAGGGTCAGTTTCTGCCTGAGAGGCTGAGTCTTTCCTACAGACTGACTTTCCCATCCACAGGAGGACCTGGGTTCAGTCCTCCGGTGTCCAGAGTCTGATTACGTAACCTAGGCTAAGCCTTTGGCTCTGGGAGAATGGCTGACCTGATGTCAGGGCAGAATTAGGCTTTCCACGGGACTCAGTTGAGGACGTAGCCCTGGCACACCATCCTATTCAAGGATTGTGGTGTGGGGGTCCTAGGAAGGTGTTGGTAGAATGATCGGACAGGCAGATTTCCCCCGCCCCGAGGGTCTTCCACAGGGCTAAATTTGCCATTATCATAGTGGGCGGCACCCAGAGGCCTGCGATGTGAAGAAGGAATCCCCTACCTAGAGGGCTACCAGGGCAGGCAACCGGGGATAGAAGTCTGAAGAAGCACCCTCGGGTTAGGGTTAGGCCGATGCACATGGGAGGCCCTACCTGCTTTTGCTGAGGGATCATCAAACTCCTGGTTCCCGCTTCAGGTGGGCGCTCCTTGGAGCTGTGTCCCAAGGGGTGCATGCAGATTTCACCTGTTCTACGGATTCAGCTCATTTCTAAAGGGCAAACGTTCCCATTGTCATCTATGGACATTGTGCGGTGCACCTCAGGGTTCCCGCATCTGCAGAGTTCATGGACCAGGCTACTGAGGACAGAAGCCTGAGCATGGGACAGGGGCTTTGCATCAGGATTCCCGTGAAGGATATTTCACAAGTGAATGCTGTTGGTAACACCTGGGTGAGTCAGTGGGTTAGGCCACTGCCTTCAGCTCAGGACATGATCCCAGAGTCCTGGGATGGAGCCCCACATTGGGCTGTCTCCTCAGCAGGGAGCCTTCTTTCCCTTCTCTGGGCGTGCAACACTGCCTACATCTTTTCGCTCCCTGCAAAGTGAAAAAGTAAAATCTTGAAGCAATAAATGAATAAATACATAAATAATAAATATATAAAAGAGAGGGCATGATTTCCTATTGGAATCTAGGTCATTTGTGCGGGGCAGCTCAGGGTTCCCCCATGGGGAGAGTTTGGGAACCAGGCCTTTGAGGACAGAAGAATGAGGACATGACTTGGGCTTCGCATTATGCTAAGGCTGAAGGTCATTGCTATAGGGTATGCTTTCCAGAACACCTGTGTACCTCATTGGATGTGACCTCTTGCCTCGGCCCAGGTCAAGATCCCAGGGAAGAGGAATCTAGTTTGACACCAGGCCCTCCCCACTGCAAGGAGCCTTATTCCCCCTTCCTTCAGACAAAAACACAGCCTACTTGTGATCTCAGTCTCTCCCACAAATAAATAAAATCATTATAAAAAAAAATAAATATATTCAGGCATGTTTTATATAGTGATCAAGTGCAATTCTGCAGTGTGGCTCAGGGTTCTTCCATCGGGAGATTTTGGGAACCAGGCCTCTGAGGTTGGAAGGCTGAGCAGCCGACCACGGCTTCATGAGAGGTATAGGGTTAGGGTTAGGGTTAGGGTTAGGGTTAGGGTTATGTTTAGGTGAGGGTTAGAGTAAGGGTTAGGGTTATGTCTTAGGAACAAGGCATGTCGGAACTGGCCACACAATACTGGCACACCTAGGGCTGAGTTGAGGGTGGGACTCAGCAGAATCCTCAGGAGATGGAATTTTGGAGGGGACAGGCCAAGAGGGTGGAATGCCCTCAGGGGAGATTGCTGGTTTCTGTATATCTGAAGGTACTGGATACCACAGAAGGAAAGGGTCAGTTTCTGCCTGAGAGGCTGAGTCTTTCCTACAGACTGACTTTCCCATCCACAGGAGGACCTGGGTTCAGTCCTCCGGTGTCCAGAGTCTGATTACGTAACCTAGGCTAAGCCTTTGGCTCTGGGAGAATGGCTGACCTGATGTCAGGGCAGAATTAGGCTTTCCACGGGACTCAGTTGAGGACGTAGCCCTGGCGGACCATCCTATTCACGGATTGTGGTGTGGGGGTCCTAGGAAGGTGTTGGTAGAATGATGGGACAGGCAGATTTCTCCCACCCCGAGGGTCTTCCACAGGCCCAAATTTACCATTATCAAAGTGGGCGGCACCCAGAAGCCTGCGATGTGAAGAAGGAATCCCCTACCTAGAGGGCTACCAGGGCAGGCAACCGGGGATAGAAGTCTGAAGAAGCACCCTCGGGTTAGCGTTAGGCGGATGCACATGGGAGGCCCTACCGGCCCTTGCTGAGGGATCATCAAACTCCTGGTTCCCGCTTCAGGTGGGCGCTCCTTGGAGCTGTGTCCCAAGGGGTGCATGCAGATTTCACCTGTTCTACGGATTCAGCTCATTTCTAAAGGGCAAACGTTCCCATTGGCATCTATGGACATTGTGCGGTGCACCTCAGGGTTCCCGCATCTGCAGAGTTCATGGACCAGGCTACTGAGGACAGAAGCCTGATAATGGGACAGGGGCTTTGCATCAGGATTCCCGTGAAGGTTATTTCACAAGTGAATGCTGTTGGTAACACCTGGGTGAGTCAGTGGGTTAGGCCACTGCCTTCAGCTCAGGACATGATCCCAGAGTCCTGGGATGGGGCCCCACATCGGGCTGTTTCCTCAGCAGGGAGCCTTCTTTCCCTTCTCTGGGCGTGCAACACTGCCTACATCTTTTCGCTCCCTGCAAAGTGAAAAAGTAAAATCTTGAAGCAATAAATGAATAAATACATAAATAATAAATATATAAAAGGGAGGGTATGATTTCCTATTGGAATCTAGGTCATTTGTGCAGGGCAGCTCAGGGTTCCCCCATGGGGAGAGTTTGGGAACCAGGCCTTTGAGGACAGAAGACTGAGCACATGACTTGGGCTTCCCATTATGCTAAGGCTGAAGGTCATTGCTGTAGGGTATGCTTTCCAGAACACCTGTGTACCTCATTGGATGTGACCTCTTGCCTCGACCCAGGTCAAGATCCCAGGGAAGAGGAATCTAGTTTGACACCGGGCCCTCCCCACTGCAGGGAGCCTTATTCCCCCTTCCTTCAGACAAAAACACAGCCTACTTGTGCTCTCAGTCTGTCCAACAAATAAATAAAATCATTATAAAAAAATAAATAAATATATTCAGGCATGTTTTATATAGTGATCAAGTGCAATTCTGCAGTGTGGCTCAGGGTTCTTCCATCGGGAGATTTTGGGAACCAGGACTCTGAGGTTGGAAGGCTGAGCAGCCGACAACGGCTTCATGTGAGGTATAGGGTTAGGGTTAGGGTTAGGGTTAGGGTTAGGGTTATGTTTAGGTGAGGGTTAGAGTAAGGGTTAGGGTTATGTCTTAGGAACAAGGCATGTCAGAACTGGCCACAAAATACTGGCACACCAAGGGCTGAGTTGAGTTTGGGACTCAGCAGAATCCTCAGGAGATGGAATTTTGGAGGGGACAGGCCAAGAGGGTGGAATGCCCTCAGGGGAGCATGCTGGTTTCTGTATATCTGAAGGTACTGGATACCACAGAAGGAAAGGGTCAGTTTCTGCCTGAGAGTCTGAGTCCTTCCTACAGACTTACTTTCCCATCCACAGGAGGACCTGGGTTCAGTCCTCCGGTGTCCAGAGTCTGATTACGTAACCTAGGCTAAGCCTTTGGTTCTGGGAGAATGGCTGACCTGATGTCATGGCAGAATTAGGCTTTCCACGGGACTCAGTTGAGGACGTAGCCCTGGCGGACCATCCTATTCCCGGATTGTGGTGTGGGGGTCCTAGCAGGGTGTTGGTAGAATGATCGGACAGGCAGATTTCTCCCGCCCCGAGGGTCTTCCACAGGGCTAAATTTGCCATTATCATAGTGGGCGGCACCCAGAAGCCTGCGATGTGAAGAAGGAATCCCCTACCTAGAGGGCTACCAGGGCAGGCAACCGGGGATAGAAGTCTGAAGAAGCACCCTCGGGTTAGGGTTAGGCCGATGCACATGGGAGGCCCTACCTGCCCTTGCTGAGGGATCATCAAACTCCTGGTTCCCGCTTCAGGTGGGCGCTCCTTGGAGCTGTGTCCCAAGGGGTGCATGCAGATTTCACCTGTTCTACGGATTCAGCTCATTTCTAAAGGGCAAATGTTCCCATTGGCATCTATGGACATTGTGCGGTGCACCTCAGGGTTCCCGCATCTGCAGAGTTCATGGACCAGGCTACTGAGGACAGAAGCCTGAGCATGGGACAGGGGCTTTGCATCAGGATTACCGTGAAGGTTATTTCACAAGTGAATGCTGTTGGTAACACCTGGGTGAGTCAGTGGGTTAGGCCACTGCCTTCAGCTCAGGACATGATCCCAGAGTCCTGGGATGGAGCCCCACATCGGGCTGTCTCCTCAGCAGGGAGCCTTCTTTCCCTTCTCTGGGCGTGCAACACTGCCTACATCTTTTCGCTCCCTGCAAAGTGAAAAAGTAAAATCTTGAAGCAATAAATGAATAAATACATAAATAATAAATATATAAAAGAGAGGGCATGATTTCCTATTGGAATCTAGGTCATTTGTGCGGGGCAGCTCAGGGTTCCCCCATGGGGAGAGTTTGGGAACCAGGCCTTTGAGGACAGAAGACTGAGCACATGACTTGGGCTTCGCATTATGCTAAGGCTGAAGGTCATTGCTATAGGGTATGCTTTCCAGAACACCTGTGTACCTCATTGGATGTGACCTCTTGCCTCGGCCCAGGTCAAGATCCCAGGGAAGAGGAATCTAGTTTGACACCAGGCCCTCCCCACTGCAAGGAGCCTTATTCCCCCTTCCTTCAGACAAAAACACAGCCTACTTGTGATCTCAGTCTGTCCAACAAATAAATAAAATCATTATAAAAAAAAATAAATATATTCAGGCATGTTTTATATAGTGATCAAGTGCAATTCTGCAGTGTGGCTCAGGGTTCTTCCATCGGGAGATTTTGGGAACCAGGCCTCTGAGGTTGGAAGCCTGAGCAGCCGACCACGGCTTCATGAGAGGTATAGGGTTAGGGTTAGGGTTAGAGTAAGGGTTAGGGTTATGTCTTAGGAACAAGGCATGTCGGAACTGGCCACACAATACTGGCACACCAAGGGCTGAGTTGAGCTTTGGATTCAGCAGAATCCTCAGGAGATGGAATTTTGGAGAGGACAGGCCAAGAAGGTGGAAAGCCCTCAGGGGAGCATGCAGGTTTCTGTATATCTGAAGGTACTGGATACCACAGAAGGAAAGGGTCAGTTTCTGCCTGAGAGGCTGAGTCTTTCCTACAGACTGACTTTCCCATCCACAGGAGGACCTGGGTTCAGTCCTCCGGTGTCCAGAGTCTGATTACGTAACCTAGGCTAAGCCTTTGGCTCTGGGAGAATGGCTGACCTGATGTCAGGGCAGAATTAGGCTTTCCACGGGACTCAGTTGAGGACGTAGCCCTGGCGGACCATCCTATTCACGGATTGTGGTGTGGGGGTCCTAGGAAGGTGTTGGTAGAATGATGGGACAGGCAGATTTCTCCCGCCCCGAGGGTCTTCCACAGGCCCAAATTTACCATTATCATAGTGGGCGGCACCCAGAAGCCTGCGATGTGAAGAAGGAATCCCCTACCTAGAGGGCTTCCAGGGCAGGCAACCGGGGATAGAAGTCTGAAGAAGCACCCTCGGGTTAGCGTTAGGCGGATGCACATGGGAGGCCCTACAGGCCCTTGCTGAGGGATCATCAAACTCCTGGTTCCCGCTTCAGGTGGGCGCTCCTTGGAGCTGTGTCCCAAGGGGTGCATGCAGATTTCACCTGTTCTACGGATTCAGCTCATTTCTAAAGGGCAAACGTTCCTATTGGCATCTATGGACATTGTGCGGTGCACCTCAGGGTTCCCGCATCTGCAGAGTTCATGGACCAGGCTACTGAGGACAGAAGCATGAGCATGGGACAGGGGCTTTGCATCAGGATTCCCGTGAAGGTTATTTCACAATTGAATGCTGTTGGTAACACCTGGGTGAGTCAGTGGGTTAGGCCACTGCCTTCAGCTCAGGACATGAGATGAGTCCTGGGATGGAGCCCCACATCGGGCTGTCTCCTCAGCAGGGAGCCTTCCTTCCCTTCTCTGGGCGTGCAACAGTGCCTACATCTTTTCGCTCCCTGCAAAGTAGAAAAAGTAAAATCTTGAAGCAATAAATAAACAAATAAATAAATAATAAATATATAAAAGAGAGGGCATGATTTCCTATTGGAATCTAGGTCATTTGTGCGGGGCAGCTCAGGGTTCCCCCATGGGGAGAGTTTGGGAACCAGGCCTTTGAGGACAGAAGACTGAGCACATGGCTTGGGCTTCGCATTATGCTAAGGCTGAAGGTCATTGCTGTAGGGTATGCTTTCCAGAACACCTGTGTACCTCATTGGATGTGACCTCTTGCCTCGGCCCAGGTAAAGATCCCAGGGAAGAGGAATCTAGTTTGACACCGGGCCCTCCCGACTGCAGGGAGCCTTATTCCCCCTTCCTTCAGACAAAAACACAGCCTTCTTGTGCTCTCAATCTGTCCAACAAATAAATGAAATCATTATAAAAAAAATATATTCAGGCATGTTTTATATAGTGATCAAGTGCAATTCTGCAGTGTGGCTCAGGGTTCTTCCATCGGGAGATTTTGGGAACCAGGCCATTGAGGTTGGAAGGCTGAGCAGCCGACCACGGCTTCATGTGAGGTATAGGGTTAGGGTTAGGGTTAGGTTTAGGGTTAGGGTTAGGGTAAGGGTTAGGGTTAGGGTTATGTTTAGGTGAGGGTTAGAGTAAGGGTTAGGGTTATGTCTTAGGAACAAGGCATGTTGGAACTGGCCACACAATACTGGCACACCAAGGGCTGAGTTGAGGGTGGGACTCAGCAGAATCCTCAGGCGATGGAATTTTGGACGGACAGGCCAAGAGGGTGGAATGCCCTCAGGGGAGCATGCTGGTTTCTATATATCTGAAGGTACTGGATAGCACAGAAGGAAAGGGTCAGTTTCTGCCTGAGAGGCTGAGTCCTTCTTACCGACTGACTTTCCCATCCACAGGAGGACCTGGGTTCAGTCCTCCGGTGTCCAGAGTCTGATCACGTAACCTAGGCTTAGGGTTTGGCTCTGGGAGAATGGCTGACCTGATTTGTCAGGGCAGAATTAGGCTTTCCACGGGACTCAGTTGAGGACGTAGCCCTGGCGGACCATCCTATTCCCGGATTGTGGTGTGGGGGTCCTAGGAAGGTGTTTGTAGAATGATCGGGCAGGCAGATTTCTCCGGCCCCAGGGTCTTCCACAGGGCTAAATTTCCCATTATCATAGTGAGTGGCAACAAGAAGCCTGCGATGTGAAGAAGGAATCCCCTACCTATAGGGCTACCAGGGCAGGCAACCAGGGATAGAAGTCTGAAGAAGCACCCTCGGGTTAGGGTTAGGCCGATGTACATGGGAGGCCCTACCGGCCCTTGCTGAGGGATCATCAAACTCCTGGTTGCCGCTTCAGGTGGGCGCTACTTGGAGCTGTGTCCCAAGGATTGCATGCAGATTTCACCTGTTCTACGGATTCAGCTCATTTCTAAAGGGTAAACGTTCCCATTGGGATATATGGACATTGTGCGGTGCACCTCAGGGATCCCGCATCTGCAGAGTTCATGGACCAGGCTACTGAGGACAGAAGCCTGAGCTTGGGACAGGGGCTTTGCATCAGGATTACCGTGAAGATTATTTCACAAGTGAATGCTGTTGGTAACACCTGGGTGAGTCAGTGGGTTAGGCCACTGCCTTCAGCTCAACATGATCCCAGAGTCCTGGGATGGAGCCCCACATCGGGCTGTCTCCTCAGCAGGGAGCCTTCTTTCCCTTCTCTTGGTGTGCAACACTGCCTACATCTTTTCACACCCTGCAAAGTGAAAAAGTAAAATCTTGAAGCAATAAATGAATAAATACATAAATAATAAATATATAAAAGAGAGGGCATGATTTCCTATTGGAATCTAGGTCATTTGTGCGGGGCAGCTCAGGGTTCCCCCATGGGGAGAGTTTGGGAACCAGGCCTTTGAGGACAGAAGACTGAGCACATGACTTGGGCTTCGCATTATGCTAAGGCTGAAGGTCATTGCTATAGGGTATGCTTTCCAGACCACCTGTGTACCTCATTGGATGTGACCTCTTGCCTCGGCGCAGGTCAAGATCCCAGGGAAGAGGAATCTAGTTTGACACCGGGCCCTCCCCACTGCAGGGAGCCTTATTCCACCTTCCTTCAGACAAAAACACAGCCTACTTGTGATCTCAGTCTCTCCAACAAATAAATAAAATCATTATAAAAAAAATAAATATATTCAGGCATGTTTTATATAGTGATCAAGTGCAATTCTGCAGTGTGGCTCAGGGTTCTTCCATCGGGAGATTTTGGGAACCAGGCCTCTGAGGTTGGAAGGCTGAGCAGCCGACCACGGCTTCATGAGAGGTATAGGGTTAGGGTTACGGTTAGGGTTAGGGTTAGGGTTAGGGTTATGTTTAGGTGAGGGTTAGAGGAAGGGTTATGGTTATGTCTTAGGAACAAGGCATGTCAGATCTGGCCACACAATACTGGCACACCTAGGGCTGAGTTGAGGGTGGGACTCAGCAGAATCCTCAGGAGATGGAATTTTGGAGGGGACAGGCCAAGAGGGTGGAATGCCCTCAGGGGAGCATGCTGGTTTCTGTATATCTGAAGGTACTGGATACCACAGAATGAAAGGGTCAGTTTCTGCCTGAGAGGCTGAGTCTTTCCTACAGACTGACTTTCCCATCCACAGGAGGACCTGGGTTCAGTCCTCCGGTGTCCAGAGTCTGATTACGTAACCTAGGCTAAGCCTTTGGCTCTGGGAGAATGGCTGACCTGATGTCAGGGCAGAATTAGGCTTTCCACGGGACTCAGTTGAGGACGTAGCCCTGGCGGACCATCCTATTCCCGGATTGTGGTGTGGGGGTCCTAGGAAGGTGTTGGTAGAATGATCGGACAGGCAGATTTCTCCCGCCTCGAGGGTCTTCCACAGGGCTAAATTTGCCATTATCATAGTGGGCGGCACCCAGAAGCCTGCGATGTGAAGAAGGAATCCCCTACCTAGAGGGCTACCAGGGCAGGCAACCGGGGATAGAAGTCTGAAGAAGCACCCTCGGGTTAGGGTTAGGCCGATGCACATGGGAGGCCCTACCTGCTTTTGCTGAGGGATCATCAAACTCCTGGTTCCCGCTTCAGGTGGGCGCTCCTTGGAGCTGTGTCCCAAGGGGTGCATGCAGATTTCACCTGTTCTACGGATTCAGCTCATTTCTAAAGGGCAAACGTTCCCATTGGCATCTATGGACATTGTGCGGTGCACCTCAGGGTTCCCGCATCTGCAGAGTTCATGGACCAGGCTACTGAGGACAGAAGCCTGAGCATGGGACAGGGGCTTTGCATCAGGATTACCGTGAAGGTTATTTAACAAGTGAATGCTGTTGGTAACACCTGGGTGAGTCAGTGGGTTAGGCCACTGCCTTCAGCTCAGGACATGATCCCAGAGTCCTGGGATGGAGCCCCACATCGGGCTGTCTCCTCAGCAGGGAGCCTTCTTTCCCTTCTCTGGGCGTGCAACAGTGCCTACATCTTTTCGCTCCCTGCAAAGTGAAAAAGTAAAATCTTGAAGCAATAAATGAATAAATACATAAATAATAAATATATAAAAGAGAGGGCATGATTTCCTATTGGAATCTAGGTCATTTGTGCGGGGCAGCTCAGGGTTCCCCCATGGGGAGAGTTTGGGAACCAGGCCTTTGAGGACAGAAGACTGAGCACATGACTTGGGCTACGCATTATGCTAAGGCTGAAGGTCATTGCTATAGGGTATGCTTTCCAGAACACCGGTGTACCTCATTGGATGTGACCTCTTGCCTCGGCCCAGGTCACGATCCCAGGGAAGAGGAATCTAGTTTGACACCAGGCCCTCCCCACTGCAAGGAGCCTTATTCCCCCTTCCTTCAGACAAAAACACAGCCTACTTGTGATCTCAGTCTCTCCCACAAATAAATAAAATCATTATAAAAAAAAAATAAATATATTCAGGCATGTTTTATATAGTGATCAAGTGCAATTCTGCAGTGTGGCTCAGGGTTCTTCCATCGGGAGATTTTGGGAACCAGGCCTCTGAGGTTGGAAGGCTGAGCAGCCGACCACGGCTTCATGAGAGGTATAGGGTTAGGGTTAGGGTTAGGGTTAGGGTTAGGGTTATGTTTAGGTGAGGGTTAGAGTAAGGGTTAGGGTTATGTCTTAGGAACAAGGCATGTCGGAACTGGCCACACAATACTGGCACACCTAGGGCTGAGTTGAGGGTAGGACTCAGCAGAATCCTCAGGAGATGGAATTTTGGAGGGGACAGGCCAAGAGGGTGGAATGCCCTCAGGGGAGCATGCTGGTTTCTGTATATCTGAAGGTACTGGATACCACAGAAGGAAAGGGTCAGTTTCTGCCTGAGAGGCTGAGTCTTTCCTACAGACTGACTTTCCCATCCACAGGAGGACCTGGGTTCAGTCCTCCGGTGTCCAGAGTCTGATTACGTAACCTAGGCTAAGCCTTTGGCTCTGGGAGAATGGCTGACCTGATGTCAGGGCAGAATTAGGCTTTCCACGGGACTCAGTTGAGGACGTAGCCCTGGCGGACCATCCTATTCACGGATTGTGGTGTGGGGGTCCTAGGAAGGAGTTGGTAGAATGATGGGACAGGCAGATTTCTCCCGCCCCGAGGGTCTTCCACAGGCCCAAATTTACCATTATCATAGTGGGCGGCACCCAGAAGCCTGCGATGTGAAGAAGGAATCCCCTACCTAGAGGGCTACCAGGGCAGGCAACCGGGGATAGAAGTCTGAAGAAGCACCCTCGGGTTAGCGTTAGGCGGATGCACATGGGAGGCCCTACCGGCCCTTTCTGAGGGATCATCAAACTCCTGGTTCCCGCTTCAGGTGGGCGCTCCTTGGAGCTGTGTCCCAAGGGGTGCATGCAGATTTCACCTGTTCTACGGATTCAGCTCATTTCTAAAGGGCAAACGTTCCCATTGGCATCTATGGACATTGTGCGGTGCACCTCAGGGTTCCCGCATCTGCAGAGTTCATGGACCAGGCTACTGAGGACAGAAGCCTGAGCATGGGACAGGGGCTTTGCATCAGGATTACCGTGAAGGTTATTTAACAAGTGAATGCTGTTGGTAACACCTGGGTGAGTCAGTGGGTTAGGCCACTGCCTTCAGCTCAGGACATGATCCCAGAGTCCTGGGATGGAGCCCCACATCGGGCTGTCTCCTTAGCAGGGAGCCTTCTTTCCCTTCTCTGGGCGTGCAACACTGACTACATCTTTTCGCTCCCTGCAAAGTGAAAAAGTAAAATCTTGAAGCAATAAATGAATAAATACATAAATAATAAATATATAAAAGGGAGGGCATGATTTCCTATTGGAATCTAGGTCATTTGTGCGGGGCAGCTCAGGGTTCCCCCATGGGGAGAGTTTGGGAACCAGGCCTTTGAGGACAGAAGACTGAGCACATGACTTGGGCTTCGCATTATGCTAAGGCTGAAGGTCATTGCTGTAGGGTATGCTTTCCAGGACACCTGTGTACCTCATTGGATGTGACCTCTTGCCTCGGCCCAGGTCAAGATCCCAGGGAAGAGGAATCTAGTTTGACACCGGGCCCTCCCCACTGCAGGGAGCCTTATTCCCCCTTCCTTCGGACAAAAACACAGCCTACTTGTGCTCTCCGTCTGTCCAACAAATAAATAAAATCATTATAAAAAAATAAATAAATATATTCAGGCATGTTTTATATAGTGATCAAGTGCAATTCTGCAGTGTGGCTCAGGGTTCTTCCATCGGGAGATTTTGGGAACCAGTACTCTGAGGTTGGAAGGCTGAGCAGCCGACCACGGCTTCATGTAAGGTATAGGGTTATGGTTAGGGTTACGGTTAGGGTTAGGGTTATGTTTAGGTGAGGGTTAGAGTAAGGGTTAGGGTTATGTCTTAGGAACAAGGCATGTCGGAACTGGCCACACAATACTGGCACACCAAGGGCTGAGTTGAGGGTGGGACTCAGCAGAATCCTCAGGCGATGGAATTTTGGACGGGACAGGCCAAGAGGGTGGAATGACCTCAGGGGAGCATGCTGGTTTCTATATATCTGAAGGTACTGGATACCACAGAAGGAAATGGTCAGTTTCTGCCTGAGAGGCTGAGTCCTTCCTACAGACTGACTTTCCCATCCACAGGAGGACCTGGGTTCAGTCCTCCGGTGTCCAGAGTCTGATCACGTAACCTAGGCTTAGCATTTGGCTCTGGGAGAATGGCTGACCTGATTTGTCAGGGCAGAATTAGGCTTTCCACGGGACTCAGTTGATGACGTAGCCCTGGCGGACCATCCTATTGTCGGATTGTTGTGTGGGAGTCCTAGGAAGGTGTTGGTAGAATGATCGGACTGGCAGATTTCTCCCGCCCCGAGGGTCTTCCACAGGGCTAAATTTACCATTATCATAGTGGGCGGCACCCAGAAGCCTGCGATGTGAAGAAGGAATCCCCTACCTAGAGAACTACCAGGGCAGTCAACCGGGGATAGAAGTCTGAAGAAGCACCCTCGGGTTAGGGTTAGGCCGATGCACATGGGAGGCCCTACCGGCCCTTGGTGAGGGATCATCAAACTCCTGGTTCCCGCTTCAGGTGGGCGCTCCTTGGAGCTGTATCCCAAGGGGTGCATGCAGATTTCACCTGTTCTACGGATTCAGCTCATTTCTAAAGGTCAAACGTTCCCATTGGGATCTATGGACATTGTGCGGTGCACCTCAGGGTTCCCGCATCTGCAGAGTTCATGGACCAGGCGACTGAGGACAGAAGCCTGAGCATGGGACAGGGGCTTTGCATCAGGATTACCGTGAAGGTTATTTGACAAGTGAATGCTGTTGGTAACACCTGGGTGAGTCAGTGGGTTAGGCCACTGCCTTCAGCTCAGGACATGATCCCAGAGTCCTGGGATGGAGCCCCACATCGGGCTGTCTCCTCAGCAGGGAGCCTTCTTTCCCTTCTCTGGGCGTGCAACACTGCCTACATCTTTTCGCTCCCTGCAAAGTGAAAAAATAAAATCTTGAAGCAATAAATAAATAAATAAATAAATAATAAATATGTAAAAGAGAGGGCATGATTTCCTATTGGAATCTAGGTGATTTGTGCGGGGCAGCTCAGGGTTCCCCCATGGGGAGAGTTTGGCACCAGGCCTTTGAAGACAGAAGACTGAGCACATGACTTGGGCTTAGCATTATGCTAAGGCTGAAGGTCATTGCTATAGGGTATGCTTTCCAAAACACCTGTGTACCTCATTGAATGTGACCTCTTGCAAGCCTCGGCCCAAGTCAAGATCCCAGGGACGAGGAATCTAGTTTTACACCGGGCCCTCCCCACTGCAGGGAGCCCTATTCCCCCTTCATTCAGACAAAAACACAACCTACTTGTGATCTCAGTTTGTCCAACAATTAAATGAAATCATTTTAAAATAAAATATATTCAGTCATGTTTTATATAGTGATCAAGTGTAATTCTGCAGTGTGGCTCAGGGTTCTTCCATTGGGAGATTTTGGGAACCAGGCCTCTGAGGTTGGAAGGCTGAGCAGCCGACCACGACTTCATGTGAGGTATAGGGTTAGGGTTAGATTTAGGGTTAGGGTTATGTTTAGGTGAGGGTTAGAGTAAGGGATAGGGTTATGTCTTAGGAACAAGGCATGTCGGAACTGGCCACACAATACTGGCACACCAAGGGCTGAGTTGAGGGTGGGACTCAGCAGAATCCTCAGGCGATGGAATTTTGGACGGGACAGGCCAAGAGGGTGGAATGCCCTCAGGGGAGCATGCTGGTTTCTATATATCTGAAGGTACTGGATAGCACAGAAGGAAAGGGTCAGTTTCTGCCTGAGAGGCTGAGTCCTTCCTACAGACTGACTTTCCCATCCACAGGAGGACCTGGGTTCAGTCCTCCGGTGTCCAGAGTCTGATCACGTAACCTAGGCTTAGCCTTTGGCTCTGGGAGAATGGCTGACCTGATTTGTCAGGGCAGAATTAGGCTTTCCACGGGACTCAGTTGAGGACGTAGCCCTGGCGGACCATCCTATTCCCGGATTGTGGTGTGGGGGTCCTAGGAAGGTGTTGGTAGAATGATCGGACAGGCAGATTTCTCTTGCCCCGAGGGTCTTGCACAGGGCTAAACATCCCATTTGCCTAGTTGGCGGCAACCAGCGGCCTGCGATGTGAAGAAGGAATCCCTTACCAGAGGGCTACCAGGGCAGGCAACCGGGGATAGAAGTCTGAAGAAGCACCCTCGGGTTAGGGTTAGACCGATGCACATGGGAGGCCCTACCGGCCCTTGCTGAGGGATCATCAAACTCCTGGTTCCCGCTTCAGGTGGGCGCTCCTTGGAGCTGTGTCCCAAGGGGTGCATGCAGATTTCACCTGTTCTACGGATTCAGCTCATTTCTAAAGGGCAAACGTTCCCATTGGGATCAATGGACATTGTGCGGTGCACCTCAGGGTTCCCGCATCTGCAGAGTTCATGGACCAGGCTACTGAGGACAGAAGCCTGAGCATGGGACAGGGGCTTTGCATCAGGATTACCATGTAGGTTATTTCACAAGTGAATGCTGTTGGTAACACCTGGGTGAGTCAGTGGGTTAGGCCACTGCCTTCAGCTCAGGACATGATTCCAGACTCCTGGGATGGAGACCCACATCGGGCTGTCTCCTCAGCAGGGAGCCTTCTTACCCTTCTCTCGGCGTGCAACACTGCCTACATCTTTTCGCTCCCTGCAAAGTGAAAAAGTAAAATCTTGAAGCAATAAATAAATAAATACGTAAATAATAAATATATAAAAGGGAGGGCATGATTTCCTATTGGAATCTAGGTCATTTGTGCGGGGCAGCTCAGGGTTCCCCCATGGGGAGAGTTTGGGAACCAGGCCTTTGAGGACAGAAGACTGAGCACATGACTTGGGCTTCGCATTATGCTAAGGCTGAAGGTCATTGCTATAGGTTATGCTTTCCAGAACACCTGTGTACCTCATTGGATGTGACCTCTTACCTCGGCCCAGGTCAAGATCCCAGGGAAGAGGAATCTAGTTTGACACCGGGTCCTCCCCACTGCAGGGAGCCTTATTCCCCCTTCCTTCAGACAAATACACAGCCTACTTGTGATTTCAGTCTGTCCAACAAATACATAAAATCATTATAAAAAAATAAATAAATATATTCAGGCATGTTTTATATAGTGATCAAGTGCAATTCTGCAGTGTGGCTCAGGATTCTTCCATCGGGAGATTTTGGAAACCAGGCCTCTGAGGTTGGAAGGCTGAGCAGCCGACCACGGCTTCATGTGCGGTATAGGGTTAGGGTTAGGGTTAGGGTTAGGGTTAGGGTTAGGGTTATGTTTATGTGAGGGTTAGAGTAAGGGTTAGGGTTATGGCTTAGGAACAAGGCATGTCGGAATTGACCACACAATACTGGAACACCAAGGGCTGAGTTGAGGGTGGGACTCAGCAGAATCCTCAGGCGATGGAATTTTGGACGGGACAGGCCAAGAGGGTGGAATGCCCTCAGGGGAGCATGCTGGTTTCTATATATCTGAAGGTACTGGATAGCACAGAAGGAAAGGGTCAGTTTCTGCCTGAGAGGCTGAGTCCTTCCTACAGACTGACTTTCCCATCCACAGGAGGACCTGGGTTCAGTCCTCCGGTGTCCAGAGTCTGATCACGTAACCTAGGCTTAGGTTTTGGCTCTGGGAGAATGGCTGACAGGATCTGTCAGGGCAGAATTAGGCTTTCCACGGGACTCAGTTGAGGACGTAGCCCTGGCGGACCATCCTATTCCCGGATTGTGGTGTGGGGGTCCTAGGAAGGTGTTGGTAGAATGATCGGACAGGCAGATTTCTCCCGCCCCGAGGGTCTTGCACAGGGCTCAACTTCCCATTTGCCTAGTGGGCGGCACCCAGAGGCCTGCGATGTGAAGAAGGAATCCCCTACCTAGAGGGCTACCAGGGCAGGCAACCGGGGATAGAAGTCTGAAGAAGCACCCTCGGGTTAGGGTTAGGCCGATGCACATGGGAGGCCCTACCGGCCCTTGCTGAGGGATCATTAAACTCCTGGTTCCCGCTTCAGGTGGGCGCTCCTTAGAGCTGTGTCCCAATGGGTGCATGCAGATTTAACCTGTTCTACGGATTCAGCTCATTTCTAAAGGGCAAACGTTCCCATTGGTATCTATGGACATTATGCGGTGCACCTCAGGGTTCCCGCATCTGCAGAGTTCATGGACCAGGCTACTGAGGACAGAAGCCTGAGCATGGGACAGGGGCTTTGCATCAGGATTACCGTGAAGGTTATTTCACAAGTGAATGCTGTTGGTAACACCTGGGTGAATCAGTGGGTTAGGCCACTGCCTTCAGCTCAGGACATGATCCCAGAGTCCTGGGATGGAGCCCCACATCGGGCTGTCTCCTCAGCAGGGAGCCTTCTTTCCCTTCTCAGGGCGTGCAACACTGCCTACATCTTTTCGCTCCCTGGAAAGTGAAAAAGTAAAATCTTGAAGCAATAAATAAATAAATACATAAATAATAAATATATAAAAGGGAGGGCATGATTTCCTATTGGAATCCAGGTCATTTGTGCGGGGCAGCTCAGGGTTCCCCATTGGGGAGAGTTTGGGAACCAGGACTTTGAGGACAGAAGACTGAGCACATGACTTGGGCATCGCATTATGCTAAGGCTGAAGGTCATTGCTATAGGGTATGCTTTCCAGAACACCTGTGTACCTCATTGGATGTGACCTCTTACCTCGGCCCAGGTCAAGATCCCAGGGAAGAGGAATCTAGTTTGACACCGGGCCCTCCCCACTGCAAGGAGCCTTATTCCCCCTTCCTTCAGACAAATACACAGCCTACTTGTGATTTCAGTCTGTCCAACAAATACATAAAATCATTATAAAAAAATAAATAAATATATTCAGGCATGTTTTATATAGTGATCAAGTGCAATTCTGCAGTGTGGCTCAGGATTCTTCCAACGGGAGATTTTGGGAACCAGGCCTCTGATGTTGGAAGGCTGAGCAGCCGACCACGGCTTCATGTGCGGTATAGGGTTAGGGTTAGGGTTAGGGTTAGGTTTAGGGTTAGGGTTATGTTTAGGTGAGGGTTAGAGTAAGGGTTAGGGTTATGGCTTAGGAACAAGGCATGTCGGAATTGACCACACAATACTGGCACACCAAGGGCTGAGTTGAGGGTGGGACTCAGCAGAATCCTCAGGCGATGGAATTTTGGACAGGACAGGCCAAGAGGGTGGAATGCCCTCAGGGTTGCATGCTGGTTTCTATATATCTGAAGGTACTGGATAGCACAGAAGGAAAGGGTCAGTTTCTGCCTGAGAGGCTGAGTCCTTCCTACAGACTGACTTTCCCATCCACAGGAGGACCTGGGTTCAGTCCTCCGGTGTCCAGAGTCTGATTACGTAACCTAGGCTTAGCCTTTGGCTCTGGGAGAATGGCTGACCTGATTTGTCAGGGCAGAATTAGGCTTTCCACGGGACTCAGTTGAGGACGTAGCCCTGGCGGTCCATCCTATTCCCGGATTGTGGTGTGGGGGTCCTTGGAAGGTGTTGGTAGAATGATCGGACAGGCAGATTTCTCCCGCCCCGAGGGTCTTGCACAGGGCTCAACTTCCCATTTGCCTAGTGGGCGGCACCCAGAGGCCTGCGATGTGAAGAAGGAATCCCCTACCTAGAGGGCTACCAGGGCAGGCAACCGGGGATAGAAGTCTGAAGAAGCACCCTCGGGTTAGGGTTAGTCCAATGCACATGGGAGGCCCTACCGGCCCTTGCTGAGGGATCATTAAACTCCTGGTTCCCGCTTCAGGTGGGCGCTCCTTAGAGCTGTGTCCCAAGGGGTGCATGCAGATTTCACCTGTTCTACGGATTCAGCTCATTTCTAAAGGGCAAACGTTCCCATTGGTATCTATGGACATTATGCGGTGCACCTCAGGGTTCCCGCATCTGCAGAGTTCATGGACCAGGCTACTGAGGACAGAAGCCTGAGCATGGGACAGGGGCTTTGCATCAGGATTACAGTGAAGGTTATTTCACAAGTGAATGCTGTTGGTAACACCTGGGTGAATCAGTGGGTTAGGCCACTGCCTTCAGCTCAGGACATGATCCCAGAGTCCTGGGATGGAGCCCCACATCGGGCTGTCTCCTCAGCAGGGAGCCTTCTTTCCCTTCTCAGGGCGTGCAACACTGCCTACATCTTTTCGCTCCCTGCAAAGTGAAAAAGTAAAATCTTGAAGCAATAAATAAATAAATACATAAATAATAAATATATAAAAGGGAGGGCATGATTTCCTATTGGAATCTAGGTCATTTGTGCGGGGCAGCTCAGGGTTCCCAATTGGGGAGAGTTTGGGGACCAGGCCTTTGAGGACAGAAGACTGAGCACATGACTTGGGCTTCGCATTATGCTAAGGCTGAAGGACATTGCTATAGGGTATGCTTTCCAGAACACCTGTGTACCTCATTGGATGTGACCTCTTACCTCGGCCCAGGTCAAGATCCCAGGGAAGAGGAATCTAGTTTGACACCGGGCCCTCCCCACTGCAGGGAGCCTTATTCCCCCTTCCTTCAGACAAATACACAGCCTACTTGTGATTTCAGTCTGTCCAACAAATACATAAAATCATTATAAAAAAATAAATAAATATATTCAGGCATGTTTTATATAGTGATCAAGTGCAATTCTGCAGTGTGGCTCAGGATTCTTCCAACGGGAGATTTTGGGAACCAGGCCTCTGAGGTTGGAAGGCTGAGCAGCCGACCACGGCTTCATGTGCGGTATAGGGTTAGGGTTAGGGTTAGGGTTAGGGTTAGGGTTAGGGTTAGGGTTATGTTTAGGTGAGGGTTAGAGTAAGGGTTAGGGTTATGGCTTAGGAACAAGGCATGTCGGAACTGGCCACACAATACTGGCACACCAAGGGCTGAGTTGAGGGTGGGACTCAGCAGAATCCTCAGGCGATGGAATTTTGGACGGGACAGGCCAAGGGGGTTGAATGCCCTCAGGGGAGCATGCTGGTTTCTATATATCTGAAGGTACTGGATAGCACAGAAGGAAAGGGTCAGTTTCTGCCTGAGAGGCTGAGTCCTTCCTACAGACTGACTTTCCCATCCACAGGAGGACCTGGGTTCAGTCCTCCGGTGTCCAGAGTCTGATCACGTAACCTATGCTTAGGTTTTGGCTCTGGGAGAATGGCTGACCTGATGTCAGGGCAGAATTAGGCTTTCCACGGGACTCAGTTGAGGACGTACCTCTGGCGGACAATCCTATTCCCGGATTGTGGTGTGGGGGTCCTAGGAAGGTGTTGGTAGAATGATCGGACAGGCAGATTTCTCCCGCCCCGAGGGTCTTGCACAGGGCTAAATTTCCCATTTGCCTAGTGGGCGGCACCCAGAGGCCTGGGATGTGAAGAAGGAATCCCCTACCTAGAGGGCTACCAGGGCAGGCAACCGGGGATAGAAGTCTGAAGAAGCACCCTCGGGTTAGGGTTAGGCCGATGCACATGGGAGGCCCTACCGGCCCTTGCTGAGGGATCATCAAACTCCTGGTTCCCGCTTCAGGTGGGCGCTCCTTGGAGCTGTGTCCCAAGGGGTGCATGCAGATTTCACCTGTTCTACGGATTCAGCTCATTTCTAAAGGGCAAACGTTCCCATTGGGATCTATGGACATTGTGCGGTGCACCTCAGGGTTCCCGCATCTGCAGAGTTCATGGACCAGGCTACTGAGGACAGAAGCCTTAGCATGGGACAGGGGCGTTCAATCAGGATTACCGTGAAGGTTATTTCACAAGTGAATGCTGTTGGTAAAACCTGGGTGAGTCAGTGGGTTAGGCCACTTTCTTCAGCTCAGGACATGATCCCAGAGTCCTGGGATGGAGCCCCACATCGGGCAGTCTCCTCAGCAGGGAGCCTTCTTTCCCTTCTCTGGGCGTGCAACACTGCCTACATCTTTTCGCTCCCTGCAAAGTGAAAAAGTAAAATCTTGAAGCAATAAATAAATAAATACGTAAATAATAAATATATAAAAGGGAGGGCATGATTTCCTATTGGAATCTAGGTCATTTGTGCGGGGCAGCTCAGGGTTCCCCCGTGGGGAGAGTTTGGGAACCAGGCCTTTGAGGACAGAAGACTGAGCACATGACTTGGGCTTCGCATTATGCTAAGGCTGAAGGTCATTGCTATAGGGTATGCTTTCCAGAACACCTGTGTACCTCATTGGATGTGACCTCTTGCCTCGGCCCAGGTCAAGATCCCAGGGAAGAGGAATCTAGTTTGACACCGGGCCCTCCCCACTGAAGGGAGCCTTATTCCCCCTTCCTTCAGACAAATACACAGCCTACTTGTGATTTCAGTTTGTCCAACAAATACATAAAATCATTATAAAAAAATAAATAAATATATTCAGGCATGTTTTATATAGTGATCAAGTGCAATTCTGCAGTGTGGCTCAGGATTCTTCCATCGGGAGATTTTGGGAACCAGGCCTCTGAGGTTGGAAGGCTGAGCAGCCGACCACGGCTTCATGTGCGGTATAGGGTTAGGGTTAGGTTTAGGGTTAGGGTTAGGGTTAGGGTTATGTTTAGGTGACGGTTAGAGTAAGGGTTAGGGTTATGGCTTAGGAACAAGGCATGTCGGAACTGGCCACACAATACTGGCACACCAAGGGCTGAGTTGAGGGTGGGACTCAGCAGAATCCTCAGGCGATGGAATTTTGGACGGGACAGGCCAACAGGGTGGAATGCCCTCAGGGGAGCATGCTGGTTTCTATATATCTGAAGGTACTGGATAGCACAGAAGGAAAGGGTAAGTTTCTGCCTGAGAGGCTGAGTCCTTCCTACAGACTGACTTTCCCATCCACAGGAGGACCTGGGTTCAGTCCTCCGGTGTCCAGAGTCGGATCATGTAACCTACGCTTAGGGTTTGGCTCTGGGAGAATGGCTGACATGATCTGTCAGGGCAGAATTAGGCTTTCCACGGGACTAAGTTGAGGACGTAGCCCTGGCGGACCATCCTATTCCCGGATTGTGGTGTGGGGGTCCTAGGAAGGTGTTGGTAGAATGATCGGACAGGCAGATTTCTCCCGCCCCGAGGGTCTTGCACAGGGCTCAACTTCCCATTTGCCTAGTGGGCGGCACCCAGAGGCCTGCGATGTGAAGAAGGAATCCCCTACCTAGAGGGCTACCAGGGCAGGCAACCGGGGATAGAAGTCTGAAGAAGCACCCTCGGGTTAGGGTTAGGCCGATGCACATGGTAGGCTCTACCGGCCCTTGCTGAGGAATCATCAAACTCCTGGTTCCCGCTTCAGGTGGTTGCTCCTTGGAGCTGTGTCCCAAGGGGTGCATTCAGATTTCACCTGTTCTACGGATTCAGCTCATTTCTAAAGGGCAAACGTTCCCATTGGGATCTATGGACATTGTGCGGTGCACCTCAGGGTTCCCGCATCTGCAGAGTTCATGGATCAGGCTACTGAGGACAGAAGCCTGAGCATGGGACAGAGGCTTTGCATCAGGATTCCCGTGAAGGTTATTTCACAAGTGAATGCCGTTGGTAACACCTGGGTGAGTCAGTGGGTTAGGCCACTGCCTTCAGCTCAGGACATGATCCCAGAGTCCTGGGATGGAGCCCCACATCGGGCTGTCTCCTCAGCAGGGAGCCTTCTTTCCCTTCTCTGGGCGTGCAAAACTGCCTATATCTTTTCGCTCCCTGTAAAGTGAAAAAGTAAAATCTTGAAGCAATAAATAAATAAATACGGAAATAATAAATATATAAAAGGGAGGGCATGATTTGCTATTGGAATCTAGGTCATTTGTGCGGGGCAGCTCAGGGTTCCCCCGTGGGGAGAGTTTGGGAACCAGGCCTTTGAGGACAGAAGACTGAGCACATGACTTGGGCTTCGCATTATGCTAAGGCTGAAGGTCATTGCTATAGGGTATGCTTTCCAGAACACCTGTGTACCTCATTGGATGTGACCTCTTGCCTCGGCCCAGGTCAAGATCCCAGGGAAGAGGAATCTAGTTTGACACCGGGCCCTCCCCACTGAAGGGAGCCTTATTCCCCCTTCCTTCAGACAAATACACAGCCTACTTGTGATTTCAGTTTGTCCAACAAATACATAAAATCATTATAAAAAAATAAATAAATATATTCAGGCATGTTTTATATAGTGATCAAGTGCAATTCTGCAGTGTGGCTCAGGATTCTTCCATCGGGAGATTTTGGGAACCAGGCCTCTGAGGTTGGAAGGCTGAGCAGCCGACCACGGCTTCATGTGCGGTATAGGGTTAGGGTTAGGTTTAGGGTTAGGGTTAGGGTTAGGGTTATGTTTAGGTGAGGGTTAGAGTAAGGGTTAGGGTTATGGCTTAGGAACAAGGCATGTCGGAACTGGCCACACAATACTGGCACACCAAGGGCTGAGTTGAGGGTGGGACTCAGCAGAATCCTCAGGCGATGGAATTTTGGACGGGACAGGCCAACAGGGTGGAATGCCCTCAGGGGAGCATGCTGGTTTCTATATATCTGAAGGTACTGGATAGCACAGAAGGAAAGAGTCAGTTTCTGCCTGAGAGGCTGAGTCCTTCCTTCAGACTGAGTTTCCCATCCACAGGAGGACCTGGGTTCAGTCCTCCGGTGTCCAGAGTCTGATCATGTAACCTACGCTTAGGGTTTGGCTCTGGGAGAATGGCTGACCTGATTTGTCAGGGCAGAATTAGGCTTTCCACGGGACTCAGTTCAGGACGTAGACCTGGCGGACCATCCTATTCCCGGTTGTGGTGTGGGGGGTCCTAGGAAGGTGTTGGTAGAATGATCGGACAGGCAGATTTCTCCCGCCCCGAGGGTCTTGCACAGGGCTCAACTTCCCATTTGCCTAGTGGGCGGCACCCAGAGGCCTGCGATGTGAAGAAGGAATCCCCTACATAGAGGGCAACCAGGGCAGGCAACCGGGGATAGAAGTCTGAAGAAGCACCCTCAGGTTAGGGTTAGGCCGATGCACATGGGAGGCCCTACCGGCCCTTGCTGAGGGATCATTAAACTCCTGGTTCCCGCTTCAGGTGGGCGCTCCTTGGAGCTGTGTCCCAAGGGGTGCATGCAGATTTCACCTGTTCTACGGATTCAGCTCATTTCTAAAGGGCAAACGTTCCCATTGGGATCTATGGACATTATGCGGTGCACCTCAGGGTTCCGCATCTGCAGAGTTCATGGACCAGGCTACTGAGGACAGAAGCCTGAGCATGGGAAAGAGGCTTTGCATCAGGATTACCGTGAAGGTTATTTCACAAGTGAATGCTGTTGGTAACACGTGGGTGAGTCAGTGGGTTAGGCCACTGCCTTCAGCTCAGGACATGATCCCAGATTCCTGGGATGGAGCCCCACATCGGGCTGTCTCCTCAGCCCGGAGCCTTCTTTCCCTTCTCTGGGCGTGCAACACTGCCTACATCTTTTCGCTCCCTGCAAAGTGAAAAAGTAAAATTTGAAGCAATAAATAAATAAATACGTAAATAATAAATATATAAAAGGGAGGGTTGATTTCCTATTGGAATCTAGGTCATTTGTGCGGGGCAGCTCAGGGTTCCCCCATGGGGAGAGTTTGGGAACCAGGCCTTTGAGGACAGAAGACTGAGCACATGACTTGGGCTTCGCATTATGCTAAGGCTGAAGGTCATTGCTATAGGGTATGCTTTCCAGAACACCTGTGTACCTCATTGGATGTGACCTCTTGCCTCGGCCCAGGTCAAGATCCCAGGGAAGAGGAATCTAGTTTGACACGGGGCCCTCCCCACTGCAGGGAGCCTTATTCCCCCTTCCTTCAGACAAAAACACAGCCTACTTGTGATCTCAGTCTTTCCAACAAATACATAAAATCATTATAAAAAAATAAGTAAATATATTCAGGCATGTTTTATATAGTGATCAAGTGCAATTCTGCAGTGTGGCTCAGGGTTCTTCCATCGGGAGATTTTGGGAACCAGGCCTCTGAGGTTGGAAGGCTGAGCAGCCGACCACGGCTTCATGTGCGGTATAGGGTTAGGGTTAGGGTTAGGGTTATGTTTAGGTGAGGGTTAGAGTAAGGGTTAGGGTTATGGCTTAGGAACAAGGCATGTCGGAACTGGCCACACAATACTGGCACACCAAGGGCTGAGTTGAGGGTGGGACTCAGCAGAATCCTCAGGCGATGGAATTTTGGACGGGACAGGCCAACAGGGTGGAATGCCCTCAGGGGAGCATGCTGGTTTCTATATATCTGAAGGTACTGAATAGCACAGAAGGAAAGGGTCAGTTTCTGCCTGAGAGGCTGAGTCCTTCCTACAGACTGACTTTCCCATCCACAGGAGGACCTGGGTTCAGTCCTCCGGTGTCCAGAGTCTGATCACGTAACCTACGCTTAGGGTTTGGCTCTGGGAGAATGGCTGACATGATCTGTCAGGGCAGAATTAGGCTTTCCACGGGACTCAGTTGAGGATGTAGCCCTGGCGGACCATCCTATTCCCGGATTGTGGTGTGGGGGTCCTGGGAAGGTGTTGGTAGAATGATCGGACAGGCAAATTTCTCCCGCCCCGAGGGTCTTGCACAGGGCTCAACTTCCCATTTTCCTAGTGGGCGGCACCCAGAGGCCTGCGATGTGAAGAAGGAATCCCCTACCTAGAGGGCTACCAGGGCAGGCAACCGGGGATAGAAGTCTGAAGAAGCACCCTCGGGTTAGGGTTAGGCCGATGCACATGGGAGGCTCTACCGGCCATTGCTGAGGAATCATCAAACTCCTGGTTCCCGCTTTAGGTGGTTGATCCTTGGAGCTGTGTCCCAAGGGGTGCATGCAGATTTCACCTGTTCTACGGATTCAGCTCATTTCTAAAGGGCAAACGTTCCCATTGGGATCTATGGACATTGTGCGGTGCACCTCAGGGTTCCCGCATCTGCAGAGTTCATGGATCAGGCTACTGAGGACAGAAGCCTGAGCATGGGACAGAGGCTTTGCATCAGGATTCCCGTGAAGGTTATTTCACAAGTGAATGCCGTTTGTAACACCTGGGTGAGTCAGTGGGTTAGGCCACTGCCTTCAGCTCAGGACATGATCCCAGAGTCCTGGATGGAGCCCCACATCGGGCGGTCTCCTCAGCAGGGAGCCTTCTTTCCCTTCTCTGGGCGTGCAACACTTCCTATATCTTTTCGCTCCCTGTAAAGTGAAAAAGTAAAATCTTGAAGCAATAAATAAATAAATACGGAAATAATAAATATATAAAAGGGAGGGCATGATTTCCTATTGGAATCTAGGTCATTTGTGCGGGGCAGCTCAGGGTTCCCCCATGGGGAGAGTTTGCGAACCAGGCCTTAGAGGACAGAAGACTGAGCACATGAATTGGGCTTCGCATTATGCTAAGGCTGAAGGTCATTGCTATAGGGTATGCTTTCCAGAACACCTGTGTACCTCATTGGATGTGACCTCTTGCCTCGGCCCAGGTCAAGATCCCAGGGAAGAGGAATCTAGTTTGTAACCGGGCCCTCCCCACTGCAGGGAGCCTTATTCCCCCTTCCTTCAGACAAAAACACAGCCTACTTGTGATCTCAGTCTGTCCAACAAATACATAAAATCATTATAAAAAAAAATAAATATATTCAGGCATGTTTTATATAGTGATCAAGTGCAATTCTGCAGTGTGGCTCAGGGTTCTTCCATCGGGAGATTTTGGGAACCAGGCCTCTGAGGTTGGAAGGCTGAGCAGCCGACCACGGCTTCAAGTGAGGTATAGGGTTAGGGTTAGGGTTAGGGTTAGGGTTATGTTTAGGTGAGGGTTAGAGTAAGGGTTAGGGTTATGTCTTAGGAACAAGGCATGTCGGAACTGGCCACACAATACTGGCACACCAAGGGCTGAGTTGAGGGTGGGTCTCAGCAGAATCCTCAGGCGATGGAATTTTGGATGGGACAGGCCAAGAGGGTGGAATGCCCTCAGGGGAGCATGCTGGTTTCTATATATCTGAAGGTACTGGATAGCACAGAAGGAAATGGTCAGTTTCTGCCTGAGAGGCTGAGTCCTTCCTACAGACTGACTTTCCCATCCACAGGAGGACCTGGGTTCAGTCCTCCGTTGTGCAGAGTCTGATCACGTAACCTAGGCTTAGGGTTTGGCTCTGGGAGAATGGCTGACCTGATTTGTCAGGGCAGAATTAGGCTTTCCACGGGACTCAGTTGAGGACGTAGCCCTGGCGGACCATCCTATTCCCGGATTGTGGTGTGGGGGTCCTAGGAAGGTGTTGGTAGAATGATCGGACAGGCAGATTTCTCCCGCCCCGAGGGTCTTGCACAGGGCTCAACTTCCCATTTGCCTAGTGGGCGGCACCCAGAGGCCTGCGATGTGAAGAAGGAATCCCCTACCTCGAGGGCTACCAGGGCAGGCAACCGGGGATAGAAGTCTGAAAAAGCACCCTCGGGTTAGATTTAGGCCGATGCACATGGGAGGCCCTACCGGCCCTTGCTGAGGGATTATTAAACTCATGCTTCCCGCTTCAGGTGGGCGCTCCTTGGAGCTGTGTCCCAAGGGGTGCATGCAGATTTCACCTGTTCTACGGATTCAGCTCATTTCTAAAGGGCAAACGTTCCCATTGGTATCTGTGGACATTATGCGGTGCACCTCAGGATTCCCGCATCTGCAGAGTTCATGGACCAGGCTACTGAGCACAGAAGCCTGAGCATGGGACAGGGGCTTTGCATCAGGATTACCGTGAAGGTTATTTCACAAGTGAATGCTGTTGGTAACACCTGGGTGAATCAGTGGGTTAGGCCACTGCCTTCAGCTCAGGACATGATCCCAGACCTGGGATGGAGCCCCACATCGGGCTGTCTCCTCAGCAGGGAGCCTTCTTTCCCTTCTCTGGGCGTGCAACACTGCCTACATCTTTTCGCTCCCTGCAAAGTGAAAAAGTAAAATCTTGAAGCAATAAATAAATAAATACATAAATAATAAATATATAAAAGAGAGGGTATGATTTCCTATTGGAATCTAGGTCATTTGTGCGGGGCAGCTCAGGGTTCCCCCATGGGGAGAGTTTGGGAACCAGGCCTTTGAGGAGAGAAGTCTGAGCACATGACTTGGGCTTCGTATTATGCTAAGGCTGAAGGTCATTGCTATAGGGTTTGCTTTCCAGAACACCTGTGTACCTCATTGGATGTGACCTCTTGCCTCCGTCAGGTCAAGATCCCAGGGAAGAGGAATCTAGTTTGACACCGGGCCCTCCCCACTGCAGGGAGCTTTATTCCCCCTTCCTTCAGACAAAAACACAGCCTATTTGTGATCTCAGTCTGTCCAGCAAATAAATAAAATAATTATAAAAAAATAAATAAATATATTCAGGCATGTTTTATATAGTGATCAAGTGCAATTGTGCAGTGTGACTCAGGGTTCTTCCATCGGGAGATTTTGGGAACCAGGCCTCTGAGGTAAGGCTGAGCAGCTGACCACGGCTTCATGTGAGGTATAGGGTTAGGGTTAGGGTTAGGGTTAGGGTTAGGGTTATGTTTAGGTGAGGGTTAGAGTAAGGGTTAGGGCTATGGCTTAGGAACAAGGCATGTCGGAACTGGCCACACAATACTGGCACACCAAGGGCTGAGTTGAGGGTGGGACTCAGCAGAATCCTCTGGCGATGGAATTTTGGACGGGACAGGCCAAGAGGGTGGAATGCCTCAGGGGAGCATGCTGGTTTCTATATATCTGAAGGTACTGGATAACACAGAAGGAAAGGGTCAGTTTCTGCCTGAGAGGCTGAGTCCTTCCTACAGACTGACTTTCCCATCCACAGGAGGACCTGGGTTCAGTCCTCCGGTGTCCAGAGTATGATCACGTAACCTAAGCTTAGGGTTTGGCTCTGGGAGAATGGCTGACCTGATTTGTCAGGGCAGAATTAGGCTTTCCACGGGACTCAGTTCAGGACGTAGCCCTGGCGGACCATCCTATTCCAGGATTGTGGTGTGGGGGGTCCTAGGAAGGTGTTGGTAGAATGATCGGACAGGCAGATTTCTCCCGCCCCGAGGGTCTTGCACAAGACTCAACTTCCCATTTGCCTAGTGGGCGGCACCCAGAGGCCTGCGATGTGAAGAAGGAATCCCCTACATAGAGGGCAACCAGGGCAGGCAACCGGGGATAGAAGTCTGAAGAAGCACCCTCAGGTTAGGGTTAGGCCGATGCACATGGGAGGCCCTACCGGCCCTTGCTGAGGGATCATTAAACTCCTGGTTCCCGCTTCAGGTGGGCGCTCCTTGGAGCTGTGTCCCAAGGGGTGCATGCAGATTTCACCTGTTCTACGGATTCAGCTCATTTCTAAAGGGCAAACGTTCCTATTGGTATCTATGGACATTATGCGGTGCACCTCAGGGTTCCCGCATCTGCAGAGTTCATGGACCAGGCTACTGAGGACAGAAGCCTGAGCATGGGACAGAGGCTTTGCATCAGGATTACCGTGAAGGTTATTTCACAAGTGAATGCTGTTGGTAACACGTGGGTGAGTCAGTGGGTTAGGCCACTGCCTTCAGCTCAGGACATGATCCCAGATTCCTGGGATGGAGCCCCACATCGGGCTGTCTCCTCAGCCGGGAGCCTTCATTCCCTTCTCTGGGCGTGCAACACTGCCTACATCTTTTCGCACCCTGCAAAGTGAAAAAGTAAAATCTTGAAGCAATAAATAAATAAATACGTAAATAATAAATATATAAAAGGGAGGGCATGATTTCCTATTGGAATCTAGGTCATTTGTGCGGGGCAGCTCAGGGTTCCCCCATGGGGAGAGTTTGGGAACCAGGCCTTTGAGGACAGAAGACTGAGCACATGACTTGGGCTTCGCATTATGCTAAGGCTGAAGGTCATTGCTATAGGGTATGCTTTCCAGAACACCTGTGTACCTCATTGGATGTGACCTCTTGCCTCGGCCCAGGTCAAGATCCCAGGGAAGAGGAATCTAGTTTGACACCGGGCCCTCCCCACTGCAGGGAGCCTTATTCCCCCTTCCTTCAGACAAATACACAGCCTACTTGTGATCTCAGTCTGTCACACAAATACATAAATTCTTTATAAAAAAAATAAATAAATATATTCAGGCATGTTTTATATAGTGATCAAGTGTAATTCTGCAGTGTGGCTGAGGGTTCTTCCATTTGGAGATTTTGGGAACCAGGCCTCTGAGGTTGGAAGGCTGAGCAGCCGACCACGGCTTCATGTGCGGTATAGGGTCAAGGTTAGGGTTAGGGTTAGGGTTAGGGTTAGGGTTAGGGTTATGTTTAGGTGAGGGTTAGAGTAAGGGTTAGGGTTATGGCTTAGGAACAAGGCATGTCGGAACTGGCCACACAATACTGGCACACCAAGGGCTGAGTTGAGGGTGGGACTCAGCAGAATCTTCAGGCGATGGAATTTTGGACGGGACAGGCCAACAGGGTGGAATGCCCTCAGGGGAGCATGCTGGTTTCTATATATCTGAAGGTACTGGATAGCACAGAAGGAAAGGGTCAGTTTCTGCCTGAGAGGCTGAGTCCTTCCTACAGACTGACTTTCCCATCCTCAGGAGTACCTGGGTTCAGTCCTCCGGTGTCCAGAGTCTGATCACGTAACCTAGGCTTAGGGTTTGGCTCTGGGAGAATGGCGGACATGATCTGTCAGGGCAGAATTAGGCTTTCCACGGGACTCAGTTGAGGACGTAGCCCTGGCGGACCATCCTATTCCCGGATTGTGGTGTGGGGGTCCTAGGAAGGTGTTAGTAGAATGATCGGACAGGCAGATTTCTCCCGCCCCGAGGGTCTTCCACAGGGCTCAACTTCCCATTTGCCTAGTGGGCGGCACCCAGAGGCCTGCGATGTGAAGAAGGAATCCCCTACCTAGAGGGCTACCAGGGCAGGCAACCGGGGATAGAAGTCTGAAGAAGCACCCTCGGGTTAGGGTTAGGCCGATGCACATGGGAGGCCCTACCGGCCCTTGCTGAGGGATCATCAAACTCCTGGTTCCCTCTTCAGGTGGGCGCTCCTTGGAGCTGTGTCCCAAGGGGTGCATACAGATTTCACCTTTCTACGGATTCAGCTCATTTCTAAAGGGCAAACATTCCCATTGGGATCTATGGACATTGTGCGGAGCACCTCAGGGTTCCCGCATCTGCAGAGTTCATGGACCAGGCTACTGAGGACAGAAGCCTGAGCATGGGACAGAGGCTTTGCATCAGGATTACCGTGAAGGTTATTTCACAAGTGAATGCCGTTGGTAACACCTGGGTGAGACAGTGGGTTAGGCCACTGCCTTCAGCTCAGGACATGATCCCAGAGTCCTGGGATGGAGCCCCACATCGGGCTGTCTCCTCAGCAGGGAGCCTTCTTTCCCTTCTCTGGGCGTGCAACACTGCCTACATCTTTTCGCTCCCTGCAAAGTGAAAAAGTAATTCTTGAAGCAATAAATAAATAAATACGGAAATAATAAATATATAAAGGGAGGGCATGATTTCCTATTGGAATCTAGGTCATTTGTGCGGGGCAGCTCAGGGTTCCCCCATGGGGAGAGTTTGGGAACCAGGCCTTAGAGGACAGAAGACTGAGCACATGACTTGGGCTTCGCATTATGCTAAGGCTGAAGGTCATTGCTATAGGGTATGCTTTCCAGAAGACCTGTGTACCTCATTGGATGTGACCTCTTGCCTCGGCCCAGATCAAGATCCCAGGGAAGAGTAATCTAGTTTGACACCGGGCCCTCCCCACTGCAGGGAGCCTTATTCCCCCTTCCTTCAGACAAAAACACAGCCTACTTGTGATCTCAGTCTGTCCAACAAATACATAAAATCATTATAAAAAAAAATAAATATATTCAGGCATGTTTTATATAGTGATCAAGTGGAATTCTGCAGTGTGGCTCAGGGTTCTTCCATCGGGAGATTTTGGGAAACAGGTCTCTGAGGTTGGAAGGCTGAGCAGCCGACCACGGCTTCATGTGAGGTATAGGGTTAGGGTTAGGTTTAGGGTTAGGGTTATGTTTAGGTGAGGGTTAGAGTAAGGGTTAGGGTTATGTCTTAGGAACAAGGCATGTCGGAACTGGCCACACAATACTGGCACACCAAGGGCTGAGTTGAGGGTGGGTCTCAGCAGAAACCTCAGGCGATGGAATTTTGGACGGGACAGGCCAAGAGGGTGGAATGCCCTCAGGGTTGCATGCTGGTTTCTATATATCTGAAGGTACTGGATAGCACAGAAGGAAAGGGTCAGTTTCTGCCTGAGAGGCTGAGTCCTTCCTACAGACTGACTTTCCCATCCACAGGAGGACCTGGGTTCAGTCCTCCGGTGTCCAGAGTCTGATCACGTAACCTAGGCTTAGGGTTTGGCTCTGGGAGAATGGCTGACCTGATTTGTCAGGGCAGAATTAGGCTTTCCACGGGACTCAGTTGAGGACGTAGCCCTGGCGGACCATCCTATTCCCGGATTGTGGTGTGGGGGGTCCTAGGAAGGTGTTGGTAGAATGATCGGACAGGCAGATTTCTCCCGCCCCGAGGGTCTTGCACAAGACTCAACTTCCCATTTGCCTAGTGGGCGGCACCCAGAGGCCTGCGATGTGAAGAAGGAATCCCCTACATAGAGGGCAACCAGGGCAGGCAACCGGGGATAGAAGTCTGAAGAAGCACCCTCGGGTTAGGGTTAGGCCGATGCACATGGGAGGCCCTACCGGCCCTTGCTGAGGGATCATCAAACTCCTGGTTCCCTCTTCAGGTGGGCGCTCCTTGGAGCTGTGTCCCAAGGGGTGCATACAGATTTCACCTTTCTACGGATTCAGCTCATTTCTAAAGGGCAAACGTTCCCATTGGGATATATGGACATTGTGCGGTGCACCTCAGGGTTCCCGCATCTGCAGAGTTCATGGACCAGGCTACTGAGGACAGAAGCCTGAGCATTGTAAAAGGGGCTTTGCATCAGGATTACCGTGAAGGTTATTTCACAAGTGAATGCTGTTGGTAACACCTGGGTGAGTCAGTGGGTTAGGCCACTGCCTTCAGCTCAGGACATGATCCCAGAGTCCTGGGATGGAGCCCCACATCGGGCTGTCTCCTCAGCAGGGAGCCTTCTTTCCCTTCTCTGGGCGTGCAACACTGCCTACATCTTTTCGCTCCCTGCAAAGTGAAAAAGTAAAATCTTGAAGCAATAAATAAATAAATACGTATATAATAAATATATAAAAGGGAGGGCATGATTTCCTATTGGAATCTAGGTCATTTGTGCGGGGCAGCTCAGGATTCTCCCATGGGGAGAGTTTTGGAACCAGGCCTTTGAGGACAGAAGACTGAGCACATGACTTGGGCTTCGCATTATGCTAAGGCTGAAGGTCATTGCTATAGGGTATGCTTTCCAGAACACCTGTGTACCTCATTGGATGTGACCTCTTGCCTCGGCCCAGGTCAAGATCCCAGGGAAGAGGAATCTAGTTTGACACCGGTCCCTCCCCACTGCACGGAGCCTTATTCCCCCTTCCTTCAGACAAAAACTCAGCCTACTTGTGATCTCAGTCTCTCCAACAAATACATAAAATCATTATAAAAAAATAAATAAATATATTCAGGCATGTTTTATATAGTGATCAAGTGTAATTCTGCAGTGTGGCTCAGGTTTCTTCCATTGGGAGATTTTGGGAACCAGGCCTCTGAGGTTGGAAGGCTGAGCAGCCGACCACGGCTTCATGTGAGGTATAGGGTTAGGGTTAGGGTTAGAGTTAGGGTTATGTTTAGGTGAGGGTTAGAGTAAGGGTTAGGGTTATGTCTTAGGAACAAGGCATGTCGGAACTGGCCACACAATACTAGCACACCAAGGGCTGAGTTGAGGGTGGGACTCAGCAAATTCCTCAGGCGATGTAATTTTGGATGGGACAGGCCAAGAGGGTGGAATGCCCTCAGGGGAGCATGCTGGTTTCTATATATCTGAAGGTACTGGATAGCACAGAAGGAAATGGTCAGTTTCTGCCTGAGAGTTTGAGTCCTTCCTACAGACTGACTTTCCCATCCACAGGAGGACCTGGGTTCAGTCCTCCGGTGTCCAGAGTCTGAACACGTAACCTAGGCTTAGGTTTTGGCTCTGGGAGAATGGCTGACCTGATTTGTCAGGGCAGAATTAGGCTTTCCACGGGACTCAGTTGAGGACGTAGCCCTGGCGGACCATCCTATTCACGGACTGTGGTGTGGGGGTCCTAGGAAGGTGTTGGTAGAATGATCAGACAGGCAGATTTCTCCCGCCCCGAGGGTCTTGCACAGGGCTCAACTTCCCATTTGCCTAGTGGGCGGCACCCAGAGGCCTGCGATGTGAAGTAGGAATCCACTACGTAGAGGTCTACCAGGGCAGGCAACCGGGGATAGAAGTCTGAAGAAGCACCCTCGGGTTAGCTTTAGGCCGATGCACATGGGAGGCCATACCGGCCCTTGCTGAGGGATCATCAAACTCCTGGTTCCCGCTTCAGGTGGGCGCTCCTTGGAGCTGTGTCCCAAGGGGTGCATGCAGATTTCACCTGTTCTACGGATTCAGCTCATTTCTAAAAAGCAAACGTTCCCATTGGGATCTATGGACATTGTGCGGTGCACCTCAGGGTTCCCGCATCTGCAGAGTTCATGGACCAGGCTACTGAGGACAGAAGCCTGAGCATGGGACAGAGGCTTTGCATCAGGATTACCGTGAAGGTTATTTCACAAGTGAATGCCGTTGGTAACACCTGGGTGAGACAGTGGGTTAGGCCACTGCCTTCAGCTCAGGACATGATCCCAGAGTCCTGGGATGGAGCCCCACATCGGGCTGTCTCCTCAGCAGGGAGCCTTCTTTCCCTTCTCTGGGCGTGCAACACTGCCTACATCTTTTCGCTCCCTGCAAAGTGAAAAAGTAATTCTTGAAGCAATAAATAAATAAATACGGAAATAATAAATATATAAAGGGAGGGCATGATTTCCTATTGGAATCTAGGTCATTTGTGCGGGGCAGCTCAGGGTTCCCCCATGGGGAGAGTTTGGGAACCAGGCCTTAGAGGACAGAAGACTGAGCACATGACTTGGGCTTCGCATTATGCTAAGGCTGAAGGTCATTGCTATAGGGTATGCTTTCCAGAAGACCTGTGTACCTCATTGGATGTGACCTCTTGCCTCGGCCCAGGTCAAGATCCCAGGGAAGAGTAATCTAGTTTGACACCGGGCCCTCCCCACTGCAGGGAGCCTTATTCCCCCTTCCTTCAGACAAAAACACAGCCTACTTGTGATCTCAGTCTGTCCAACAAATACATAAAATCATTATAAAAAAAAATAAATATATTCAGGCATGTTTTATATAGTGATCAAGTGGAATTCTGCAGTGTGGCTCAGGGTTCTTCCATCGGGAGATTTTGGGAAACAGGTCTCTGAGGTTGGAAGGCTGAGCAGCCGACCACGGCTTCATGTGAGGTATAGGGTTAGGGTTAGGTTTAGGGTTAGGGTTATGTTTAGGTGAGGGTTAGAGTAAGGGTTAGGGTTATGTCTTAGGAACAAGGCATGTCGGAACTGGCCACACAATACTGGCACACCAAGGGCTGAGTTGAGGGTGGGTCTCAGCAGAAACCTCAGGCGATGGAATTTTGGACGGGACAGGCCAAGAGGGTGGAATGCCCTCAGGGTTGCATGCTGGTTTCTATATATCTGAAGGTACTGGATAGCACAGAAGGAAAGGGTCAGTTTCTGCCTGAGAGGCTGAGTCCTTCCTACAGACTGACTTTCCCATCCACAGGAGGACCTGGGTTCAGTCCTCCGGTGTCCAGAGTCTGATCACGTAACCTAGGCTTAGGGTTTGGCTCTGGGAGAATGGCTGACCTGATTTGTCAGGGCAGAATTAGGCTTTCCACGGGACTCAGTTGAGGACGTAGCCCTGGCGGACCATCCTATTCCCGGATTGTGGTGTGGGGGGTCCTAGGAAGGTGTTGGTAGAATGATCGGACAGGCAGATTTCTCCCGCCCCGAGGGTCTTGCACAAGACTCAACTTCCCATTTGCCTAGTGGGCGGCACCCAGAGGCCTGCGATGTGAAGAAGGAATCCCCTACATAGAGGGCAACCAGGGCAGGCAACCGGGGATAGAAGTCTGAAGAAGCACCCTCGGGTTAGGGTTAGGCCGATGCACATGGGAGGCCCTACCGGCCCTTGCTGAGGGATCATCAAACTCCTGGTTCCCTCTTCAGGTGGGCGCTCCTTGGAGCTGTGTCCCAAGGGGTGCATACAGATTTCACCTTTCTACGGATTCAGCTCATTTCTAAAGGGCAAACGTTCCCATTGGGATATATGGACATTGTGCGGTGCACCTCAGGGTTCCCGCATCTGCAGAGTTCATGGACCAGGCTACTGAGGACAGAAGCCTGAGCATTGTAAAAGGGGCTTTGCATCAGGATTACCGTGAAGGTTATTTCACAAGTGAATGCTGTTGGTAACACCTGGGTGAGTCAGTGGGTTAGGCCACTGCCTTCAGCTCAGGACATGATCCCAGAGTCCTGGGATGGAGCCCCACATCGGGCTGTCTCCTCAGCAGGGAGCCTTCTTTCCCTTCTCTGGGCGTGCAACACTGCCTACATCTTTTCGCTCCCTGCAAAGTGAAAAAGTAAAATCTTGAAGCAATAAATAAATAAATACGTATATAATAAATATATAAAAGGGAGGGCATGATTTCCTATTGGAATCTAGGTCATTTGTGCGGGGCAGCTCAGGATTCTCCCATGGGGAGAGTTTTGGAACCAGGCCTTTGAGGACAGAAGACTGAGCACATGACTTGGGCTTCGCATTATGCTAAGGCTGAAGGTCATTGCTATAGGGTATGCTTTCCAGAACACCTGTGTACCTCATTGGATGTGACCTCTTGCCTCGGCCCAGGTCAAGATCCCAGGGAAGAGGAATCTAGTTTGACACCGGTCCCTCCCCACTGCACGGAGCCTTATTCCCCCTTCCTTCAGACAAAAACTCAGCCTACTTGTGATCTCAGTCTCTCCAACAAATACATAAAATCATTATAAAAAAATAAATAAATATATTCAGGCATGTTTTATATAGTGATCAAGTGTAATTCTGCAGTGTGGCTCAGGTTTCTTCCATTGGGAGATTTTGGGAACCAGGCCTCTGAGGTTGGAAGGCTGAGCAGCCGACCACGGCTTCATGTGAGGTATAGGGTTAGGGTTAGGGTTAGAGTTAGGGTTATGTTTAGGTGAGGGTTAGAGTAAGGGTTAGGGTTATGTCTTAGGAACAAGGCATGTCGGAACTGGCCACACAATACTAGCACACCAAGGGCTGAGTTGAGGGTGGGACTCAGCAAATTCCTCAGGCGATGTAATTTTGGATGGGACAGGCCAAGAGGGTGGAATGCCCTCAGGGGAGCATGCTGGTTTCTATATATCTGAAGGTACTGGATAGCACAGAAGGAAATGGTCAGTTTCTGCCTGAGAGTTTGAGTCCTTCCTACAGACTGACTTTCCCATCCACAGGAGGACCTGGGTTCAGTCCTCCGGTGTCCAGAGTCTGAACACGTAACCTAGGCTTAGGTTTTGGCTCTGGGAGAATGGCTGACCTGATTTGTCAGGGCAGAATTAGGCTTTCCACGGGACTCAGTTGAGGACGTAGCCCTGGCGGACCATCCTATTCACGGACTGTGGTGTGGGGGTCCTAGGAAGGTGTTGGTAGAATGATCAGACAGGCAGATTTCTCCCGCCCCGAGGGTCTTGCACAGGGCTCAACTTCCCATTTGCCTAGTGGGCGGCACCCAGAGGCCTGCGATGTGAAGTAGGAATCCACTACGTAGAGGTCTACCAGGGCAGGCAACCGGGGATAGAAGTCTGAAGAAGCACCCTCGGGTTAGCTTTAGGCCGATGCACATGGGAGGCCATACCGGCCCTTGCTGAGGGATCATCAAACTCCTGGTTCCCGCTTCAGGTGGGCGCTCCTTGGAGCTGTGTCCCAAGGGGTGCATGCAGATTTCACCTGTTCTACGGATTCAGCTCATTTCTAAAAAGCAAACGTTCCCATTGGGATCTATGGACATTGTGCGGTGCACCTCAGGGTTCCCGCATCTGCAGAATTCATGGACCAGGCTACTGAGGACAGAAGCCTGAGCATGGGACAGGGGCTTTGCATCAGGATTACCGTGAAGGTTATTTCACAAGTGAATGCTGTTGGTAACACCTGGGTGAGTCAGTGGGTTAGGCCACTGCCTTCAGCTCAGGACATGATCCCAGAGTCCTGGGATGGAGCCCCACATCGGGCTGTCTCCTCAGCAGGGAGCCTTCTTTCCCTTCTCTGGGCGTGCAACACTGCCTACATCTTTTCGCTCCCTGCAGAGTGAAAAAGTAAAATCTTGAAGCAATAAATAAATAAATACGTAAATAATAAATATATAAGAGGGAGGGCATGATTTCCTATTGGAATCTAGGTCATTTGTGCGGGGCAGCTCAGGGTTCCCCCATGGGGAGAGTTTGGGAACCAGGCCTTTGAGGACAGAAGAATGAGCACATGACTTGGGCTTCGCATTATGCTAAGGCTGAAGGTCATTGCTATAGGGTATGCTTTCCAGAACACCTGTGTACCTCATTGGATGTGACCTCTTGCCTCGGCCCAGGTCAAGATCCCAGGGAAGAGGAATCTAGTTTGACACCGGGCCCTCCCCACTGCAGGGAGCCTTATTCCCCCTTCCTTCAGACAAAAACACAGCCTACTTGTGATCTCAGTCTGTCCAACAAATACATAAAATCATTATAAAAAAATAAATAAATATATTCAGGCATGTTTTATATAGTGATCAAGTGCAATTCTGCAGTGTGGCTCAGGGTTCTTCCATTGGGAGATTTTGGGAACCAGGCCTCTGAGGTTGGAAGGCTGAGCAGCCGACCACGGCTTCATGTGCGGTATAGGGTTAGGGTTAGGGTTAGGGTTAGGGTTAGGGTTAGGGTTATGTTTAGGTGAGGATTAGAGTAAGGGTTAGTGTTATGTCTTAGGAACAAGGCATGTCGGAACTGGCCACACAATACTGGCACACCAAGGGCTGAGTTGAGGGTGGGACTCAGCAGAATCCTCCGGCGATGGAATTTTGGACGGGACAGGCCAAGAGGGTGGAATGCCCTAAGGGGAGCATTCTGGTTTCAATATATCTGAAGGTACTGGATAGCACAGAAGGAAAGGGTCAGTTTCTGCCTGAGAGGCTGAGTCCTTCCTACAGACTGACTTTCCCATCCACAGGAGGACCTGGGTTCAGTCCTCCCGTGTCCAGAGTCTGATTACGTAACCTAGGCTTAGCCTTTGGCTCTGGGAGAATGGCTGACCTGATTTGTCAGGGCAGAATTAGGCTTTCCACGGGACTCAGTTAAGGACGTAGCCCTGGCGGACCATCCTATTCCCGGATTGTGGTGTGGGGGTCCTAGGCAGGTGTTGGTAGAATGATCGGACAGGCAGATTTCTGCCGCCCCGAGGGTCTTGCACAGGGTTCAACTTCCCATTTGCCTAGTGGGCGGCACCCAGAGGCCTGCGATGTGAAGAAGGAATCCCCTACCTAGAGGGCTACCAGGGCAGGCAACCGGGGATAGAAGTCTGAATAAGCACCCTCGGGTTAGGGATAGGCCGATGCACATGGGAGGCCCTACCAGCCCTTGCTGAGGGATCATCAAACTCCTGGTTCCCGCTTCAGATGGGCGCTCCTTGGATCTTTGTCCCAAGGGGTGCATGCAGATTTCACCTGTTCTACGGATTTAGCTCATTTATAAAGGGCAAACGTTCCCATTAGAATCTATGGACATTGTGCGGTGCACCTCAGGTTTCCCGCATCCGCAGAGTTCATGGACCAGGCTACTGAGGACAGAAGCCTGAGCATTGTAAAAGGGGCTTTGCATCAGGATTACCGTGAAGGTTATTTCACAAGTGAATGCTGTTGGTAACACCTGGGTGAGTCAGTGGGTTAGGCCACTGCCTTCAGCTCAGGACATGATCCCAGAGTCCTGGGATGGAGCCCCACATCGGGCTGTCTCCTCAGCAGGGAGCCTTCTTTCCCTTCTCTCGGCGTGCAACCCCGCCTACATCTTTTCGCTCCCTGCAAAGTGAAAAAGTAAAATCTTGAAGCAATAAATAAATAAATACATAAATAATAAATATATAAAAGTGAGGGCATGATTTCCTATTGGAATCTAGGTCATTTGTGCGGGGCAGCTCAGGGTTCCCCCATGGGGAGAGTTTGGGAACCAGGCCTTTGAGGACAGAAGACTGAGCACATGACTAGGGCTTCGCATTATGCTAAGGCTGAAGGTCATTGCTATAGGGTATGCTTTCCAGAACACCTGTGTACCTCATTGGATGTGACCTCTTGCCTCGGCCCAGATCAAGATCCCAGGGAAGAGAAATCTAGTTTGACACCGGTCCCTCCCCACTGCACGGAGCCTTATTCCCCCTTCCTTCAGACAAAAACACAGCCTACTTGTGATCTCAGTCTCTCCAACAAATACATAAAATCATTATAAAAAAATAAATAAATATATTCAGGCATGTTTTATATAGTGATCAAGTGTAATTCTGCAGTGTGGCTCAGGGTTCTTCCATTGGGAGATTTTGGGAACCAGGCCTCTGAGGTTGGAAGGCTGAGCAGCCGACCACGGCTTCATGTGCGGTATAGGGTTAGGGTTAGGGTTAGGGTTAGGGTTATGTTTAGGTGAGGGTTAGAGTAAGGGTTAGGGTTATGTCTTAGGAACAAGGCATGTCGGAACTGGCCACACAATACTAGCACACCAAGGGCTGAGTTGAGGGTGGGACTCAGCAAATTCCTCAGGCGATGTAATTTTGGATGGGACAGGCCAAGAGGGTGGAATGCCCTCAGGGGAGCATGCTTGTTTCTATATATCTGAAGGTACTGGATAGCACAGAAGGAAATGGTCAGTTTCTACCTGAGAGTTTGAGTCCATCCTACAGACTGACTTTCCCATCCACAGGAGGACCTGGGTTCAGTCCTCCGGTGTCCACAGTCTGATCACGTAACCTAGGCTTAGCCTTTGGCTCTGGGAGAATGGCTGACCTGATTTGTCAGGGCAGAATTAGGCTTTCCACAGGACTCAGTTGAGGACGTAGCCCTGGCGGACCATCCTATTCCCGTATTGTGGTGTGGGGGTCCTAGGAAGTTGTTGGTAGAATGATCGGACAGGGAGATTTCTCACGCCCCGAGGGTCTTGCACAGGGCTCAACTTCCCATTTGCCTAGTGGGCGGCACCCAGAGGCCTGCGATGTGAAGAAGGAATCCCCTACCTAGAGGGCTACCAGGGCAGGCAACCGGGGATAGAAGTCTGAAGAAGCACCCTCGGGTTAGGGTTAGGCCGATGCACATGGGAGGCCCTACCGGCCCTTGCTGAGGGATCATTAAACTCCTGGTTCCCGCTTCAGGTGGGCGCTCCTTGGAGCTGTGTCCCAAGGGGTGCATGCAGATTTCACCTGTTCTACGGATTCAGCTCATTTCTAAAGGGCAAACGTTCCCATTGGTATCTATGGACATTATGCGGTGCACCTCAGGGTTCCCGCATCTGCAGAGTTCATGGACCAGGCTACTGAGGACAGAAGCCTGAGCATGGGACAGAGGCGTTGCATCAGGATTACCGTGAAGGTTATTTCACAAGTGAATGCTGTTGGTAACACCTGGGTGAATCAGTGGGTTAGGCCACTGCCTTCAGTTCAGGACATGATCCCAGAGTCCTGGGATGGAGCCCCACATCGGGCTGTCTCCTCAGCAGGGAGCCTTCTTTCCCTTCTCTGGGCGTGCAACACTGCCTACATCTTTTCGCTCCCTGCAAAGTGAAAAAGTAAAATCTTGAAGCAATAAATAAATAAATACATAAATAATAAATATATAAAAGAGAGGGCATGATTTCCTATTGGAATCTAGGTCATTTGTGCGGGGCAGCTCAGGGTTCCCCCATGGGGAGAGTTTGGGAACCAGGCCTTTGAGGAGAGAAGTCTGAGCACATGACTTGGGCTTCGTATTATGCTAAGGCTGAAGGTCATTGCTATAGGGTTTGCTTTCCAGAACACCTGTGTACCTCATTGGATGTGACCTCTTGCCTCCGTCAGGTCAAGATCCCAGGGAAGAGGAATCTAGTTTGACACCGGGCCCTCCCCACTGCAGGGAGCCTTATTCCCCCTTCCTTCAGACAAAAACACAGCCTATTTGTGATCTCAGTCTGTCCAGCAAATAAATAAAATAATTATAAAAAAATAAATAAATATATTCAGGCATGTTTTATATAGTGATCTAGTGCAATTGTGCAGTGTGACTCAGGGTTCTTCCATCGGGAGATTTTGGGAACCAGGCCTCTGAGGTAAGGCTGAGCAGCTGACCACGGCTTCATGTGAGGTATAGGGTTAGGGTTAGGGTTAGGGTTAGGGTTAGGGTTATGTTTAGGTGAGGGTTAGAGTAAGGGTTAGGGCTATGGCTTAGGAACAAGGCATGTCGGAACTGGCCACACAATACTGGCACACCAAGGGCTGAGTTGAGGGTGGGACTCAGCAGAATCCTCTGGCGATGAAATTTTGGACGGGACAGGCCAAGAGGGTGGAATGCCTCAGGGGAGCATGCTGGTTTCTATATATCTGAAGGTACTGGATAGCACAGAAGGAAAGGGTCAGTTTCTGCCTGAGAGGCTGAGTCCTTCCTACAGACTGACTTTCCCATCCACAGGAGGCCCTGGGTTCAGTCCTCCGGTGTCCAGAGTATGATCACGTAAACTAGGCTTAGGGTTTGGCTCTGGGAGAATGGCTGACCTGATTTGTCAGGGCAGAATTAGGCTTTCCACGGGACTCAGTTGAGGACGTAGCCCTGGCGGACCATCCTATTCCCGGATTGTGGTGTGGGGGGTCCTAGGAAGGTGTTGGTAGAATGATCGGACAGGCAGATTTCTCCCGCCCCGAGGGTCTTGCACAAGACTCAACTTCCCATTTGCCTAGTGGGCGGCACCCAGAGGCCTGCGATGTGAAGAAGGAATCCCCTACATAGAGGGCTACCAGGGCAGGCAACCAGGGATAGAAGTCTGAAGAAGCACCCTCGGGTTAGGGTTAGGCCGATGCACATGGGAGGCCCTACCGGCCCTTGCTGAGGGATCATTAAACTCCTGGTTCCCTCTTCAGGTGGGCGCTCCTTGGAGCTGTGTCCCAAGGGGTGCATACAGATTTCACCTTTCTACGGATTCAGCTCATTTCTAAAGGGCAAACGTTCCCATTGGGATATATGGACATTGTGCGGTGCACCTCAGGGTTCCCGCATCTGCAGAGTTCATGGACCAGGCTACTGAGGACAGAAGCCTGAGCATTGTAAAAGGGGCTTTGCATCAGGATTACCGTGAAGGTTATTTCACAAGTGAATGCTGTTGGTAACACCTGGGTGAGTCAGTGGGTTAGGCCACTGCCTTCAGCTCAGGACATGATCCCAGAGTCCTGGGATGGAGCCCCACATCGGGCTGTCTCCTCAGCAGGGAGCCTTCTTTCCCTTCTCTGGGCGTGCAACACTGCCTACATCTTTTCACTCCCTGCAAAGTGAAAAAGTAAAATCTTGAAGCAATAAATAAATAAATACGTAAATAATAAGTATATAAGAGGGAGGGCATGATTTCCTATTGGAATCTAGGTCATTTGTGCGGGGCAGCTCAGGGTTCCCCCATGGGGAGAGTTTTGGAACCAGGCCTTTGAGGACAGAAGACTGAGCACATGACTTGGGCTTCGCATTATGCTAAGGCTGAAGGTCATTGCTATAGGGTATGCTTTCCAGAACACCTGTGTACCTCATTGGATGTGACCTCTTGCCTCGGCCCAGGTCAAGATCCCAGGGAAGAGGAATCTAGTTTGACACCGGTCCCTCCCCACTGCACGGAGCCTTATTCCCCCTTCCTTCAGACAAAAACTCAGCCTACTTGTGATCTCAGTCTGTCCAACAAATACATAAAATCATTATAAAAAAATAAATAAATATATTCAGGCATGTTTTATATAGTGATCAAGTGTAATTCTGCAGTGTGGCTCAGGTTTCTTCCATTGGGAGATTTTGGGAACCAGGCCTCTGAGTTTGGAAGGCTGAGCAGCCGACCACGGCTTCATGTGAGGTATAGGGTTAGGGTTAGGGTTAGAGTTAGGGTTATGTTTAGGTGAGGGTTAGAGTAAGGGTTAGGGTTATGTCTTAGGAACAAGGCATGTCGGAACTGGCCACACAATACTAGCATACCAAGGGCTGAGTTGAGGGTGGGACTCAGCAAATTCCTCAGGCGATGGAATTTTGGATGGGACAGGCCAAGAGGGTGGAATGCCCTCAGGGGAGCATGCTGGTTTCTATATATCTGAAGGTACTGGATAGCACAGAAGGAAATGGTCAGTTTCTGCCTGAGAGTTTGAGTCCTTCCTACAGACTGACTTTCCCATCCACAGGAGGACCTGGGTTCAGTCCTCCGGTGTCCAGAGTCTGATCACGTAACCTAGGCTTAGGGTTTGGCTCTGGGAGAATGGCTGACCTGATTTGTCAGGGCAGAATTAGGCTTTCCACGGGACTCAGTTGAGGACGTAGCCCTGGCGGACCATCCTATTCACGGATTGTGGTGTGGGGGTCCTAGGAAGGTGTTGGTAGAATGATCGGACAGTCAGATTTCTCCCGCCCCGAGGGTCTTGCACAGGGCTCAACTTCCCATTTGCCTAGTGGGCGGCACCCAGAACCTGCGATGTGAAGAAGGAATCCCCTACCTAGAGGGCTACCAGGGCAGGCAACCGGGGATAGAAGTCTGAAGAAGCACCCTCGGGTTAGATTTAGGCCGATGCACATGGGAGGCCCTACCGGCCCTTGCTGAGGGATCATCAAACTCCTGGTTCCCGCTTCAGGTGGGCGCTCTTTGGAGCTGTGTCCCAAGGGGTGCATGCAGATTTCACCTGTTCTTCGGATTCAGCTCATTTCTAAAGGGCAAACGTTCCCATTGGTATCTATGGACATTATGCGGTGCACCTCAGGGTTCCCGCATCTGCAGAGTTCATGGACCAGGCTACTGAGGATAGAAGCCTGAGCATGGGACAGGGGCTTTGCATCAGGATTACCGTGAAGGTTATTTCAGAAGTGAATGCTGTTGGTAACACCTGGGTGAATCAGTGGGTTAGGCCACTGCCTTCAGCTCAGGACATGATCCCAGAGTCCTGGGATGGAGCCCCACATCGGGCTGTCTCCTCAGCAGGGAGCCTTCTTTCCCTTCTCTGGGCGTGCAACACTGCCTACATCTTTTCGCTCCCTGCAAAGTGAAAAAGTAAAATCTTGAAGCAATAAATAAATAAATACATAAATAATAAATATATAAAAGGGAGGGCATGATTTCCTATTGGAATCTAGGTCATTTGTGCGGGGCAGCTCAGGGTTCCCCCATGGGGCAAGTTTGGGCACCAGGCCTTTGAGGACAGAAGACTGAGCACATGACTTGGGCTTCGCATTATGCTAAGGCTGAAGGTCATTGTTATAGGGTATGCTTTCCAGAACACCTGTGTACCTCATTGGATGTGACCTCTTGCCTCGGTCCAGGTCCAGATCCCAGGGAAGAGGAATCTAGTTTGACACCGGGCCCTCCCCACTGCAGGGAGCCTTATTCCCCCTTCCTTCAGACAAAAACACAGCCTACTTGTGATCTCAGTCTGTCCAACAAATACATAAAATCATTATAAAAAAATAAATATATATATTCAGGCATGTTTTATATAGTGATCAAGTGCAATTCTGCAGTGTGGCTCAGGGTTCTTCGAAGGGAGATTTTGAGAACCAGGCCTCTGAGGTTGGAAGGCTGAGCAGCCGACCACGGCTTCATGTGAGGTATAGGGTTAGGGTTAGGTTTAGGGTTAGGGTTATGTTTAGGTGAGGATTTGAGTAAGGGTTAGGGTTATGTCTTAGGAACAAGGCAATTCGGAACTGGCCACACAATACTGGCACACCAAGGGCTGAGTTGAGGGTGGGTCTCAGCAGAATCCTCAGGCGATGGAATTTTGGACGGGACAGGCCAAGAGGGTGGAATGCCCTCAGGGTTGCATGCTGGTTTCTATATATCTGAAGGTACTGGATAGCACAGAAGGAAAGGGTCAGTTTCTGCCTGAGAGGCTGAGTCCTTCCTACAGACTGACTTTCCCATCCACAGGAGGACCTGGGTTCAGTCCTCCGGTGTCCACAGTCTGATCACGTAACCTAGGCTTAGCCTTTGGCTCTGGGAGAATGGCTGACCTGATTTTTCAGGGCAGAATTAGGCTTTCCACGGGACTCAGTTGAGGACGTAGCCCTGGCGGACCATCCTATTCCCGTATTGTGGTGTGGGGGTCCTAGGAAGTTGTTGGTAGAATGATCAGACAGGAAGATTTCTCACGCCCCGAGGGTCTTGCACAGGGCTCAACTTCCCATTTGCCTAGTGGGCGGCACCCAGAGGCCTGCGATGTGAAGAAGGAATCCCCTACCTAGAGGGCTACCAGGGCAGGCAACCGGGGATAGAAGTCTGAAGAAGCACCCTCGGGTTAGGGTTAGGCCGATGCACATGGGAGGCCCTACCGGCCCTTGCTGAGGGATCATTAAACTCCTGGTTCCCGCTTCAGGTGGGCGCTCCTTGGAGCTGTGTCCCAAGGGGTGCATGCAGATTTCACCTGTTCAACGGATTCAGCTCATTTCTAAAGGGCAAACGTTCCCATTGGGATCTATGGACATTATGCGGTGCACCTCAGGGTTCCCGCATCTGCAGAGTTCATGGACCAGGCTACTGAGGACAGAAGCCTGAGCATGGGACAGAGGCTTTGCATCAGGATTACCGTGAAGGTTATTTCACAAGTGAATGCTGTTGGTAACACCTGGGTGAATCAGTGGGTTAGGCCACTGCCTTCAGCTCAGGACATGATCCCAGAGTCCTGGGATGGAGCCCCACATCGGGCTGTCTCCTCAGCAGGGAGCCTTCTTTCCCTTCTCTGGGCGTGCAACACTGCCTACATCTTTTCGCTCCCTGCAAAGTGAAAAAGTAAAATCTTGAAGCAATAAATAAATAAATACATAAATAATAAATATATAAAAGAGAGGGCATGATTTCCTATTGGAATCTAGGTCATTTGTGCGGGGCAGCTCAGGGTTTCCCCATGGGGAGAGTTTGGGAACCAGGCCTTTGAGGAGAGAAGTCTGAGCACATGACTTGGGCTTCGTATTATGCTAAGGCTGAAGGTCATTGCTATAGGGTTTGCTTTCCAGAACACCTGTGTACCTCATTGGATGTGACCTCTTGCCTCCGTCAGGTCAAGATCCCAGGGAAGAGGAATCTAGTTTGACACCGGGCCCTCCCCACTGCAGGGAGCTTTATTCCCCCTTCCTTCAGACAAAAACACAGCCTATTTGTGATCTCAGTCTGTCCAGCAAATAAATAAAATAATTATAAAAAAATAAATAAATATATTCAGGCATGTTTTATATAGTGATCAAGTGCAATTGTGCAGTGTGACTCAGGGTTCTTCCATCGGGAGATTTTGGGAACCAGGCCTCTGAGGTAAGGCTGAGCAGCTGACCACGGCTTCATGTAAGGTATAGGGTTAGGGTTAGGGTTAGGGTTAGGGTTAGGGTTATGTTTAGGTGAGGGTTAGAGTAAGGGTTAGGGCTATGGCTTAGGAACAAGGCATGTCGGAACTGGCCACACAATACTGGCACACCAAGGGCTGAGTTGAGGGTGGGACTCAGCAGAATCCTCTGGCGATGAAATTTTGGACGGGACAGGCCAAGAGGGTGGAATGCCTCAGGGGAGCATGCTGGTTTCTATATATCTGAAGGTACTGGATAGCACAGAAGGAAAGGGTCAGTTTCTGCCTGAGAGGCTGAGTCCTTCCTACAGACTGACTTTCCCATCCACAGGAGGACCTGGGTTCAGTCCTCCGGTGTCCAGAGTATGATCACGTAACCTAGGCTTAGGGTTTGGCTCTGGGAGAATGGCTGACCTGATTTGTCAGGGCAGAATTAGGCTTTCCACGGGACTCAGTTGAGGACGTAGCCCTGGCGGACCATCCTATTCCCGGATTGTGGTGTGGGGGGTCCTAGGAAGGTGTTGGTAGAATGATCGGACAGGCAGATTTCTCCCGCCCCGAGGGTCTTGCACAAGACTCAACTTCCCATTTGCCTAGTGGGCGGCACCCAGAGGCCTGCGATGTGAAGAAGGAATCCCCTACATAGAGGGCAACCAGGGCAGGCAACCGGGGATAGAAGTCTGAAGAAGCACCCTCGGGTTAGGGTTAGGCCGATGCACATGGGAGGCCCTACCGGCCCTTGCTGAGGGATCATTAAACTCCTGGTTCCCTCTTCAGGTGGGCGCTCCTTGGAGCTGTGTCCCAAGGGGTGCATACAGATTTCACCTTTCTACGGATTCAGCTCATTTCTAAAGGGCAAACGTTCCCATTGGGATATATGGACATTGTGCGGTGCACCTCAGGGTTCCCGCATCTGCAGAGTTCATGGACCAGGCTACTGAGGACAGAAGCCTGAGCATTGTAAAAGGGGCTTTGCATCAGGATTACCGTGAAGGTTATTTCACAAGTGAATGCTGTTGGTAACACCTGGGTGAGTCAGTGGGTTAGGCCACTGCCTTCAGCTCAGGACATGATCCCAGAGTCCTGGGATGGAGCCCCACATCGGGCTGTCTCCTCAGCAGGGAGCCTTCTTTCCCTTCTCTGGGCGTGCAACACTGCCTACATCTTTTCGCTCCCTGCAAAGTGAAAAAGTAAAATCTTGAAGCAATAAATAAATAAATACGTAAATAATAAATATATAAGAGGGAGGGCATGATTTCCTATTGGAATCTAGGTCATTTGTGCGGGGCAGCTCAGGGTTCCCCCATGGGGAGAGTTTTGGAACCAGGCCTTTGAGGACAGAAGACTGAGCACATGACTTGGGCTTCGCATTATGCTAAGGCTGAAGGTCATTGCTATAGGGTATGCTTTCCAGAACACCTGTGTACCTCATTGGATGTGACCTCTTGCCTCGGCCCAGGTCAAGATCCCAGGGAAGAGGAATCTAGTTTGACACCGGTCCCTCCCCACTGCAGGGAGCCTTATTCCCCCTTCCTTCAGACAAAAACTCAGCCTACTTGTGATCTCAGTCTGTCCAACAAATACATAAAATCATTATAAAAAAATAAATAAATATATTCAGGCATGTTTTACATAGTGATCAAGTGTAATTCTGCAGTGTGGCTCAGGTTTCTTCCATTGGGAGATTTTGGGAACCAGGCCTCTGAGGTTGGAAGGCTGAGCAGCCGACCACGGCTTCATGTGAGGTATAGGGTTAGGGTTAGGGTTAGAGTTAGGGTTATGTTTAGGTGAGGGTTAGAGTAAGGGTTAGGGTTATGTCTTAGGAACAAGGCATGTCGGAACTGGCCACACAATACTAGCATACCAAGGGCTGAGTTGAGGGTGGGACTCAGCAAATTCCTCAGGCGATGGAATTTTGGATGGGACAGGCCAAGAGGGTGGAATGCCCTCAGGGTTGCATGCTGGTTTCTATATATCTGAAGGTACTGGATAGCACAGAAGGAAATGGTCAGTTTCTGCCTGAGAGTTTGAGTCCTTCCTACAGACTGACTTTCCCATCCACAGGAGGACCTGGGTTCAGTCCTCCGGTGTCCAGAGTCTGATCACGTAACCTAGGCTTAGGGTTTGGCTCTGGGAGAATGGCTGACCTGATTTGTCAGGGCAGAATTAGGCTTTCCACGGGACTCAGTTGAGGACGTAGCCCTGGCGGACCATCCTATTCACGGATTGTGGTGTGGGGGTCCTAGGAAGGTGTTGGTAGAATGATCAGACAGGCAGATTTCTCCCGCCCCGAGGGTCTTGCACAGGGCTCAACTTCCCATTTGCCTAGTGGGCGGCACCCAGAGGCCTGCGATGTGAAGTAGGAATCCACTACCTAGAGGTCTACCAGGGCAGGCAACCGGGGATAGAAGTCTGAAGAAGCACCCTCGGGTTAGCTTTAGGCCGATGCACATGGGAGGCCCTACCGGCCCTTGCTGAGGGATCATCAAACTCCTGGTTCCCGCTTCAGGTGGGCGCTCCTTGGAGCTGTGTCCCAAGGGGTGCATGCAGATTTCACCTGTTCTACGGATTCAGCTCATTTCTAAAGGGCAAACGTTCCCATTGGGATCTATGGACATTGTGCGGTGCACCTCAGGGTTCCCGCATCTGCAGAGTTCATGGACCAGGCTACTGAGGACAGAAGCCTGAGCATGGGACAGGGGCTTTGCATCAGGATTACCGTGAAGGTTATTTCACAAGTGAATGCTGTTGGTAACACCTGGGTGAGTCAGTGGGTTAGGCCACTGCCTTCAGCTCAGGACATGATCCCAGAGTCCTGGGATGGAGCCCCACATCGGGCTGTCTCCTCAGCAGGGAGCCTTCTTTCCCTTCTCTGGGCGTGCAACACTGCCTACATCGTTTCGCTCCCTGCAGAGTGAAAAAGTAAAATCTTGAAGCAATAAATAAATAAATACGTAAATAATAAATATATAAGAGGGAGGGCATGATTTCCTATTGGAATCTAGGTCATTTGTGCGGGGCAGCTCAGGGTTCCCCCATGGGGAGAGTTTGGGAACCAGGCCTTTGAGGACAGAAGAATGAGCACATGACTTGGGCTTCGCATTATGCTAAGGCTGAAGGTCATTGCTATAGGGTATGCTTTCCAGAACACCTGTGTACCTCATTGGATGTGACCTCTTGCCTCGGCCCAGGTCAAGATCCCAGGGAAGAGGAATCTAGTTTGACACCGGGCCCTCCCCACTGCAGGAAGCCTTATTCCCCCTTCCTTCAGACAAAAACACAGCCTACTTGTGATCTCAGTCTGTCCAACAAATACATAAAATCATTATAAAAAAATAAATAAATATATTCAGGCATGTTTTATATAGTGATCAAGTGCAATTCTGCAGTGTGGCTCAGGGTTCTTCCATTGGGAGATTTTGGGAACCAGGCCTCTGAGGTTGGAAGGCTGAGCAGCCGACCACGGCTTCATGTGCGGTATAGGGTTAGGGTTAGGGTTAGGGTTAGGGTTAGGGTTAGGGTTATGTTTAGGTGAGGATTAGAGTAAGGGTTAGTGTTATGTCTTAGGAACAAGGCATGTCGGAACTGGCCACACAATACTGGCACACCAAGGGCTGAGTTGAGGGTGGGACTCAGCAGAATCCTCCGGCGATGGAATTTTGGACGGGACAGGCCAAGAGGGTGGAATGCCCTAAGGGGAGCATTCTGGTTTCAATATATCTGAAGGTACTGGATAGCACAGAAGGAAAGGGTCAGTTTCTGCCTGAGAGGCTGAGTCCTTCCTACAGACTGACTTTCCCATCCACAGGAGGACCTGGGTTCAGTCCTCCGGTGTCCAGAGTCTGATTACGTAACCTAGGCTTAGCCTTTGGCTCTGGGAGAATGGCTGACCTGATTTGTCAGGGCAGAATTAGGCTTTCCACGGGACTCAGTTAAGGACGTAGCCCTGGCGGACCATCCTATTCCCGGATTGTGGTGTGGGGGTCCTAGGCAGGTGTTGGTAGAATGATCGGACAGGCAGATTTCTCCCGCCCCGAGGGTCTTGCACAGGGCTCAACTTCCCATTTGCCTAGTGGGCGGCACCCAGAGGCCTGCGATGTGAAGAAGGAATCCCCTACCTAGAGGGCTACCAGGGCAGGCAACCGGGGATAGAAGTCTGAAGAAGCACCCTCAGGTTAGGGTTAGGCCGATGCACATGGGAGGCCATACCAGCCCTTGCTGAGGGATCATCAAACTCCTGGTTCCCGCTTCAGATGGGCGCTCCTTGGATCTTTGTCCCAAGGGGTGCATGCAGATTTCACCTGTTCTACGGATTTAGCTCATTTATAAAGGGCAAACGTTCCCATTAGAATCTATGGACATTGTGCGGTGCACCTCAGGTTTCCCGCATCCGCAGAGTTCATGGACCAGGCTACTGAGGACAGAAGCCTGAGCATTGGAAAAGGGGCTTTGCATCAGGATTACCGTGAAGGTTATTTCACAAGTGAATGCTGTTGGTAACACCTGGGTGAGTCAGTGGGTTAGGCCACTGCCTTCAGCTCAGGACATGATCCCAGAGTCCTGGGATGGAGCCCCACATTGGGCTGTCTCCTCAGCAGGGAGCCTTCTTTCCCTTCTCTCGGCGTGCAACCCCGCCTACATCTTTTCGCTCCCTGCAAAGTGAAAAAGTAAAATCTTGAAGCAATAAATAAATAAATACATAAATAATAAATATATAAAAGTGAGGGCATGATTTCCTATTGGAATCTAGGTCATTTGTGCGGGGCAGCTCAGGGTTCCCCCATGGGGAGAGTTTGGGAACCAGGCCTTTGAGGACAGAAGACTGAGCACATGACTAGGGCTTCGCATTATGCTAAGGCTGAAGGTCATTGCTATAGGGTATGCTTTCCAGAACACCTGTGTACCTCATTGGATGTGACCTCTTGCCTCGGCCCAGATCAAGATCCCAGGGAAGAGAAATCTAGTTTGACACCGGTCCCTCCCCACTGCACGGAGCCTTATTCCCCCTTCCTTCAGACAAAAACACAGCCTACTTGTGATCTCAGTCTCTCCAACAAATACATAAAATCATTATAAAAAAATAAATAAATATATTCAGGCATGTTTTATATAGTGATCAAGTGTAATTCTGCAGTGTGGCTCAGGGTTCTTCCATTGGGAGATTTTGGGAACCAGGCTTCTGAGGTTGGAAGGCTGAGCAGCCGACCACGGCTTCATGTGAGGTATAGGGTTAGGGTTAGATTTAGGGTTAGGGTTATGTTTAGGTGAGGGTTAGAGTAAGGGTTAGGGTTATGTCTTAGGAACAAGGCATGTCGGAACTGGCCACACAATACTAGCACACCAAGGGCTGAGTTGAGGGTGGGACTCAGCAAATTCCTCAGGCGATGTAATTTTGGATGGGACAGGCCAAGAGGGTGGAATGCCCTCAGGGGAGCATGCTGGTTTCTATATATCTGAAGGTACTGGATAGCACAGAAGGAAATGGTCAGTTTCTACCTGAGAGTTTGAGTCCTTCCTACAGACTGACTTTCCCATCCACAGGAGGACCTGGGTTCAGTCCTCCGGTGTCCACAGTCTGATCACGTAACCTAGGCTTAGCCTTTGGCTCTGGGAGAATGGCTGACCTGATTTGTCAGGGCAGAATTAGGCTTTCCACGGGACTCAGTTGAGGACGTAGCCCTGGCGGACTATCCTATTCCCGGATTGTGGTGTGGGGGTCCTAGGAAGGTGTTGGTAGAATGATCGGACAGGCAGATTTCTCCCGCCCCGAGGGTCTTGCACAGGGCTCAACTTCCCATTTGCCTAGTGGGCGGCACCCAGAGGCCTGCGATGTGAAGAAGGAATCCCCTACCTAGAGGGCTACCAGGGCAGGCAACCGGGGATAGAAGTCTGAAGAAGCACCCTCGGGTTAAGTTTAGGCCGATGCACATGGTAGGCCCTACCGGCCCTAGCTGAGGGATCATCAAACTCCTGGTTCCCGCTTCAGGTGGGCGCTCTTTGGAGCTGTGTCCCAAGGGGTGCATGCAGATTTCACCTGTTCTTCGGATTCAGCTCATTTCTAAAGGGCAAACGTTCCCATTGGTATCTATGGACATTATGCGGTGCACCTCAGGGTTCCCGCATCTGCAGAGTTCATGGACCAGGCTACTGAGGATAGAAGCCTGAGCATGGGACAGGGGCTTTGCATCAGGATTACCGTGAAGGTTATTTCAGAAGTGAATGCTGTTGGTAACACCTGGGTGAATCAGTGGGTTAGGCCACTGCCTTCAGCTCAGGACATGATCCCAGAGTCCTGGGATGGAGCCCCACATCGGGCTGTCTCCTCAGCAGGGAGCCTTCTTTCCCTTCTCTCGGCGTGCAACACTGCCTACATCTTTTCGCTCCCTGCAAAGTGAAAAAGTAAAATCTTGAAGCAATAAATAAATAAATACATAAATAATAAATATATAAAAGGGAGGGCATGATTTCCTATTGGAATCTAGGTCATTTGTGCGGGGCAGCTCAGGGTTCCCCCATGGGGCAAGTTTGGGAACCAGGCCTTTGAGGACAGAAGACTGAGCACATGACTTGGGCTTCGCATTATGCTAAGGCTGAAGGTCATTGCTATAGGGTATGCTTTCCAGAACACCTGTGTACCTCATTGGATGTGACCTCTTGCCTCGGTCCAGGTCCAGATCCCAGGGAAGAGGAATCTAGTTTGACACCGGGCCCTCCCCACTGCAGGGAGCCTTATTCCCCCTTCCTTCAGACAAAAACACAGCCTACTTGTGATCTCAGTCTGTCCAACAAATACATAAAATCATTATAAAAAAATAAATATATATATTCAGGCATGTTTTATATAGTGATCAAGTGCAATTCTGCAGTGTGGCTCAGGGTTCTTCCATTGGGAGATTTTGAGAACCAGGCCTCTGAGGTTGGAAGGCTGAGCAGCCGACCACGGCTTCATGTGAGGTATAGGGTTAGGGTTAGGTTTAGGGTTAGGGTTATGTTTAGGTGAGGATTTGAGTAAGGGTTAGGGTTATGTCTTAGGAACAAGGCAATTCGGAACTGGCCACACAATACTGGCACACCAAGGGCTGAGTTGAGGGTGGGTCTCAGCAGAATCCTCAGGCGATGGAATTTTGGACGGGACAGGCCAAGAGGGTGGAATGCCCTCAGGGTTGCATGCTGGTTTCTATATATCTGAAGGTACTGGATAGCACAGAAGGAAAGGGTCAGTTTCTGCCTGAGAGGCTGAGTCCTTCCTACAGACTGACTTTCCCATCCACAGGAGGACCTGGGTTCAGTCCTCCGGTGTCCACAGTCTGATCACGTAACCTAGGCTTAGGGTTTGGCTCTGGGAGAATGGCTGACCTGATTTGTCAGGGCAGAATTAGGCTTTCCACGGGACTCAGTTGAGGACGTAGCCCTGGCGGACCATCCTATTCCCGTATTGTGGTGTGGGGGTCCTAGGAAGTTGTTGGTAGAATGATCGGACAGGAAGATTTCTCACGCCCCGAGGGTCTTGCACAGGGCTCAACTTCCCATTTGCCTAGTGGGCGGCACCCAGAGGCCTGCGATGTGAAGAAGGAATCCCCTACCTAGAGGGCTACCAGGGCAGGCAACCGGGGATAGAAGTCTGAAGAAGCACCCTCGGGTTAGGGTTAGGCCGATGCACATGGGAGGCCCTACCGGCCCTTGCTGAGGGATCATTAAACTCCTGGTTCCCGCTTCAGGTGGGCGCTCCTTGGAGCTGTGTCCCAAGGGGTGCATGCAGATTTCACCTGTTCTACGGATTCAGCTCATTTCTAAAGGGCAAACGTTCCCATTGGTATCTATGGACATTATGCGGTGCACCTCAGGGTTCCCGCATCTGCAGAGTTCATGGACCAGGCTACTGAGGACAGAAGCCTGAGCATGGGACAGAGGCTTTGCATCAGGATTACCGTGAAGGTTATTTCACAAGTGAATGCTGTTGGTAACACCTGGGTGAATCAGTGGGTTAGGCCACTGCCTTCAGCTCAGGACATGATCCCAGAGTCCTGGGATGGAGCCCCACATCGGGCTGTCTCCTCAGCAGGGAGCCTTCTTTCCCTTCTCTGGGCGTGCAACACTGCCTACATCTTTTCGCTCCCTGCAAAGTGAAAAAGTAAAATCTTGAAGCAATAAATAAATAAATACATAAATAATAAATATATAAAAGAGAGGGCATGATTTCCTATTGGAATCTAGGTCATTTGTGCGGGGCAGCTCAGGGTTCCCCCATGGGGAGAGTTTGGGAACCAGGCCTTTGAGGAGAGAAGTCTGAGCACATGACTTGGGCTTCGTATTATGCTAAGGCTGAAGGTCATTGCTATAGGGTTTGCTTTCCAGAACACCTGTGTACCTCATTGGATGTGACCTCTTGCCTCCGTCAGGTCAAGATCCCAGGGAAGAGGAATCTAGTTTGACACCGGGCCCTCCCCACTGCAGGGAGCTTTATTCCCCCTTCCTTCAGACAAAAACACAGCCTATTTGTGATCTCAGTCTGTCCAGCAAATAAATAAAATAATTATAAAAAAATAAATAAATATATTCAGGCATGTTTTATATAGTGATCAAGTGCAATTGTGCAGTGTGACTCAGGGTTCTTCCATCGGGAGATTTTGGGAACCAGGCCTCTGAGGTAAGGCTGAGCAGCTGACCACGGCTTCATGTAAGGTATAGGGTTAGGGTTAGGGTTAGGGTTAGGGTTAGGGTTATGTTTAGGTGAGGGTTAGAGTAAGGGTTAGGGCTATGGCTTAGGAACAAGGCATGTCGGAACTGGCCACACAATACTGGCACACCAAGGGCTGAGTTGAGGGTGGGACTCAGCAGAATCCTCTGGCGATGAAATTTTGGACGGGACAGGCCAAGAGGGTGGAATGCCTCAGGGGAGCATGCTGGTTTCTATATATCTGAAGGTACTGGATAGCACAGAAGGAAAGGGTCAGTTTCTGCCTGAGAGGCTGAGTCCTTCCTACAGACTGACTTTCCCATCCACAGGAGGACCTGGGTTCAGTCCTCCGGTGTCCAGAGTATGATCACGTAACCTAGGCTTAGGGTTTGGCTCTGGGAGAATGGCTGACCTGATTTGTCAGGGCAGAATTAGGCTTTCCACGGGACTCAGTTGAGGACGTAGCCCTGGCGGACCATCCTATTCCCGGATTGTGGTGTGGGGGGTCCTAGGAAGGTGTTGGTAGAATGATCGGACAGGCAGATTTCTCCCGCCCCGAGGGTCTTGCACAAGACTCAACTTCCCATTTGCCTAGTGGGCGGCACCCAGAGGCCTGCGATGTGAAGAAGGAATCCCCTACATAGAGGGCAACCAGGGCAGGCAACCGGGGATAGAAGTCTGAAGAAGCACCCTCGGGTTAGGGTTAGGCCGATGCACATGGGAGGCCCTACCGGCCCTTGCTGAGGGATCATTAAACTCCTGGTTCCCTCTTCAGGTGGGCGCTCCTTGGAGCTGTGTCCCAAGGGGTGCATACAGATTTCACCTTTCTACGGATTCAGCTCATTTCTAAAGGGCAAACGTTCCCATTGGGATATATGGACATTGTGCGGTGCACCTCAGGGTTCCCGCATCTGCAGAGTTCATGGACCAGGCTACTGAGGACAGAAGCCTGAGCATTGTAAAAGGGGCTTTGCATCACGATTACCGTGAAGGTTATTTCACAAGTGAATGCTGTTGGTAACACCTGGGTGAGTCAGTGGGTTAGGCCACTGCCTTCAGCTCAGGACATGATCCCAGAGTCCTGGGATGGAGCCCCACATCGGGCTGTCTCCTCAGCAGGGAGCCTTCTTTCCCTTCTCTGGGCGTGCAACACTGCCTACATCTTTTCGCTCCCTGCAAAGTGAAAAAGTAAAATCTTGAAGCAATAAATAAATAAATACGTAAATAATAAATATATAAGAGGGAGGGCATGATTTCCTATTGGAATCTAGGTCATTTGTGCGGGGCAGCTCAGGGTTCCCCCATGGGGAGAGTTTTGTAACCAGGCCTTTGAGGACAGAAGACTGAGCACATGACTTGGGCTTCGCATTATGCTAAGGCTGAAGGTCATTGCTATAGGGTATGCTTTCCAGAACACCTGTGTACCTCATTGGATGTGACCTCTTGCCTCGGCCCAGGTCAAGATCCCAGGGAAGAGGAATCTAGTTTGACACCGGTCCCTCCCCACTGCACGGAGCCTTATTCCCCCTTCCTTCAGACAAAAACTCAGCCTACTTGTGATCTCAGTCTGTCCAACAAATACATAAAATCATTATAAAAAAATAAATAAATATATTCAGGCATGTTTTATATAGTGATCAAGTGTAATTCTGCAGTGTGGCTCAGGTTTCTTCCATTGGGAGATTTTGGGAACCAGGCCTCTGAGGTTGGAAGGCTGAGCAGCCGACCACGGCTTCATGTGAGGTATAGGGTTAGGGTTAGGGTTAGAGTTAGGGTTATGTTTAGGTGAGGGTTAGAGTAAGGGTTAGGGTTATGTCTTAGGAACAAGGCATGTCGGAACTGGCCACACAATACTAGCATACCAAGGGCTGAGTTGAGGGTGGGACTCAGCAAATTCCTCAGGCGATGGAATTTTGGATGGGACAGGCCAAGAGGGTGGAATGCCCTCAGGGGAGCATGCTGGTTTCTATATATCTGAAGGTACTGGATAGCACAGAAGGAAATGGTCAGTTTCTGCCTGAGAGTTTGAGTCCTTCCTACAGACTGACTTTCCCATCCACAGGAGGACCTGGGTTCAGTCCTCCGGTGTCCAGAGTCTGATCACGTAACCTAGGCTTAGGGTTTGGCTCTGGGAGAATGGCTGACCTGATTTGTCAGGGCAGAATTAGGCTTTCCACGGGACTCAGTTGAGGACGTAGCCCTGGCGGACCATCCTATTCACGGATTGTGGTGTGGGGGTCCTAGGAAGGTGTTGGTAGAATGATCAGACAGGCAGATTTCTCCCGCCCCGAGGGTCTTGCACAGGGCTCAACTTCCCATTTGCCTAGTGGGCGGCACCCAGAGGCCTGCGATGTGAAGTAGGAATCCACTACCTAGAGGTCTACCAGGGCAGGCAACCGGGGATAGAAGTCTGAAGAAGCACCCTCGGGTTAGCGTTAGGCCGATGCACATGGGAGGCCCTACCGGCCCTTGCTGAGGGATCATCAAACTCCTGGTTCCCGCTTCAGGTGGGCGCTCCTTGGAGCTGTGTCCCAAGGGGTGCATGCAGATTTCACCTGTTCTACGGATTCAGCTCATTTCTAAAGGGAAAACGTTCCCATTGGGATCTATGGACATTGTGCGGTGCACCTCAGGGTTCCCGCATCTGCAGAGTTCATGGACCAGGCTACTGAGGACAGAAGCCTGAGCATGGGACAGGGGCTTTGCATCAGGATTACCGTGAAGGTTATTTCACAAGTGAATGCTGTTGGTAACACCTGGGTGAGTCAGTGGGTTAGGCCACTGCCTTCAGCTCAGGACATGATCCCAGAGTCCTGGGATGGAGCCCCACATCGGGCTGTCTCCTCAGCAGGGAGCCTTCTTTCCCTTCTCTGGGCGTGCAACACTGCCTACATCTTTTCGCTCCCTGCAGAGTGAAAAAGTAAAATCTTGAAGCAATAAATAAATAAATACGTAAATAATAAATATATAAGAGGGAGGGCATGATTTCCTATTGGAATCTAGGTCATTTGTGCGGGGCAGCTCAGGGTTCCCCCATGGGGAGAGTTTGGGAACCAGGCCTTTGAGGACAGAAGAATGAGCACATGACTTGGGCTTCGCATTATGCTAAGGCTGAAGGTCATTGCTATAGGGTATGCTTTCCAGAACACCTGTGTACCTCATTGGATGTGACCTCTTGCCTCGGCCCAGGTCAAGATCCCAGGGAAGAGGAATCTAGTTTGACACCGGGCCCTCCCCACTGCAGGGAGCCTTATTCCCCCTTCCTTCAGACAAATACACAGCCTACTTGTGATCTCAGTCTGTCCAACAAATACATAAAATCATTATAAAAAAATAAATAAATATATTCAGGCATGTTTTATATAGTGATCAAGTGCAATTCTGCAGTGTGGCTCAGGGTTCTTCCATTGGGAGATTTTGGGAACCAGGCCTCTGAGGTTGGAAGGCTGAGCAGCCGACCACGGCTTCATGTGCGGTATAGGGTTAGGGTTAGGTTTAGGGTTAGGGTTAGGGTTAGGGTTATGTTTAGGTGAGGATTAGAGTAAGGGTTAGTGTTATGTCTTAGGAACAAGGCATGTCGGAACTGGCCACACAATACTGGCACACCAAGGGCTGAGTTGAGGGTGGGACTCAGCAGAATCCTCCGGCGATGGAATTTTGGACGGGACAGGCCAAGAGGGTGGAATGCCCTAAGGGGAGCATTCTGGTTTCAATATATCTGAAGGTACTGGATAGCACAGAAGGAAAGGGTCAGTTTCTGCCTGAGAGGCTGAGTCCTTCCTACAGACTGACTTTCCCATCCACAGGAGGACCTGGGTTCAGTCCTCCGGTGTCCAGAGTCTGATTACGTAACCTAGGCTTAGCCTTTGGCTCTGGGAGAATGGCTGACCTGATTTGTCAGGGCAGAATTAGGCTTTCCACGGGACTCAGTTAAGGACGTAGCCCTGGCGGACCATCCTATTCCCGGATTGTGGTGTGGGGGTCCTAGGCAGGTGTTGGTAGAATGATCGGACAGGCAGATTTCTCCCGCCCCGAGGGTCTTGCACAGGGCTCAACTTCCCATTTGCCTAGTGGGCGGCACCCAGAGGCCTGCGATGTGAAGAAGGAATCCCCTACCTAGAGGGCTACCAGGGCAGGCAACCGGGGATAGAAGTCTGAAGAAGCACCCTCGGGTTAGGGTTAGGCCGATGCACATGGGAGGCCATACCAGCCCTTGCTGAGGGATCATCAAACTCCTGGTTCCCGCTTCAGATGGGCGCTCCTTGGATCTTTGTCCCAAGGGGTGCATGCAGATTTCACCTGTTCTACGGATTTAGCTCATTTATAAAGGGCAAACGTTCCAATTAGAATCTATGGACATTGTGCGGTGCACCTCAGGTTTCCCGCATCCGCAGAGTTCATGGACCAGGCTACTGAGGACAGAAGCCTGAGCATTGGAAAAGGGGCTTTGCATCAGGATTACCGTGAAGGTTATTTCACAAGTGAATGCTGTTGGTAACACCTGGGTGAGTCAGTGGGTTAGGCCACTGCCTTCAGCTCAGGACATGATCCCAGAGTCCTGGGATGGAGCCCCACATCGGGCTGTCTCCTCAGCAGGGAGCCTTCTTTCCCTTCTCTCGGCGTGCAACACCGCCTACATCTTTTCGCTCCCTGCAAAGTGAAAAAGTAAAATCTTGAAGCAATAAATAAATAAATACATAAATAATAAATATATAAAAGTGAGGGCATGATTTCCTATTGGAATCTAGGTCATTTGTGCGGGGCAGCTCAGGGTTCCCCCATGGGGAGAGTTTGGGAACCAGGCCTTTGAGGACAGAAGACTGAGCACATGACTAGGGCTTCGCATTATGCTAAGGCTGAAGGTCATTGCTATAGGGTATGCTTTCCAGAACACCTGTGTACCTCATTGGATGTGACCTCTTGCCTCGGCCCAGATCAAGATCCCAGGGAAGAGAAATCTAGTTTGACACCGGTCCCTCCCCACTGCACGGAGCCTTATTCCCCCTTCCTTCAGACAAAAACACAGCCTACTTGTGATCTCAGTCTCTCCAACAAATACATAAAATCATTATAAAAAAAATAAATAAATATATTCAGGCATGTTTTATATAGTGATCAATTGTAATTCTGCAGTGTGGCTCAGGGTTCTTCCATTGGGAGATTTTGGGAACCAGGCTTCTGAGGTTGGAAGGCTGAGCAGCCGACCACGGCTTCATGTGAGGTATAGGGTTAGGGTTAGATTTAGGGTTAGGGTTATGTTTAGGTGAGGGTTAGAGTAAGGGTTAGGGTTATGTCTTAGGAACAAGGCATGTCGGAACTGGCCACACAATACTAGCACACCAAGGGCTGAGTTGAGGGTGGGACTCAGCAAATTCCTCAGGCGATGTAATTTTGGATGGGACAGGCCAAGAGGGTGGAATGCCCTCAGGGGAGCATGCTGGTTTCTATATATCTGAAGGTACTGGATAGCACAGAAGGAAATGGTCAGTTTCTACCTGAGAGTTTGAGTCCTTCCTACAGACTGACTTTCCCATCCACAGGAGGACCTGGTTTCAGTCCTCCGGTGTCCACAGTCTGATCACGTAACCTATGCTTAGCCTTTGGCTCTGGGAGAATGGCTGACCTGATTTGTCAGGGCAGAATTAGGCTTTCCACGGGACTCAGTTGAGGACGTAGCCCTGGCGGACTATCCTATTCCCGGATTGTGGTGTGGGGGTCCTAGGAAGGTGTTGGTAGAATGATCGGACAGGCAGATTTCTCCCGCCCCGAGGGTCTTGCACAGGGCTCAACTTCCCATTTGCCTAGTGGGCGGCACCCAGAGGCCTGCGATGTGAAGAAGGAATCCCCTACCTAGAGGGCTACCAGGGCAGGCAACCGGGGATAGAAGTCTGAAGAAGCACCCTCGGGTTAAGTTTAGGCCGATGCACATGGGAGGCCCTACCGGCCCTAGCTGAGGGATCATCAAACTCCTGGTTCCCGCTTCAGGTGGGCGCTCTTTGGAGCTGTGTCCCAAGGGGTGCATGCAGATTTCACCTGTTCTTCGGATTCAGCTCATTTCTAAAGGGCAAACGTTCCCATTGGTATCTATGGACATTATGCGGTGCACCTCAGGGTTCCCGCATCTGCAGAGTTCATGGACCAGGCTACTGAGGATAGAAGCCTGAGCATGGGACAGGGGCTTTGCATCAGGATTCCCGTAAAGGTTATTTCACAAGTGAATGCTGTTGGTAACACCTGGGTGAATCAGTGGGTTAGGCCACTGCCTTCAGCTCAGGACATGATCCCAGAGTCCTGGGATGGAGCCCCACATCGGGCTGTCTCCTCAGCAGGGAGCCTTCTTTCCCTTCTCTCGGCGTGCAACACTGCCTACATCTTTTCGCTCCCTGCAAAGTGAAAAAGTAAAATCTTGAAGCAATAAATAAATAAATACATAAATAATAAATATATAAAAGGGAGGGCATGATTTCCTATTGGAATCTAGGTCATTTGTGCCGGGCAGCTCAGGGTTCCCCCATGGGGCAAGTTTGGGAACCAGGCCTTTGAGGACAGAAGACTGAGCACATGACTTGGGCTTCGCATTATGCTAAGGCTGAAGGTCATTGCTATAGGGTATGCTTTCCAGAACACCTGTGTACCTCATTGGATGTGACCTCTTGCCTCGGCCCAGGTCAAGATCCCAGGGAAGAGGAATCTAGTTTGACACCGGGCCCTCCCCACTGCAGGGAGCCTTATTCCCCCTTCCTTCAGACAAAAACACAGCCTACTTGTGATCTCAGTCTGTCCAACAAATACATAAAATCATTATAAAAAAATAAATATATATATTCAGGCATGTTTTATATAGTGATCAAGTGCAATTCTGCAGTGTGGCTCAGGGTTCTTCCATTGGGAGATTTTGGGAACCAGGCCTCTGAGGTTGGAAGGCTGAGCAGCGGACCACGGCTTCATGTGAGGTATAGGGTTAGGGTTAGGTTTAGGGTTAGGGTTATGTTTAGGTGAGGATTTGAGTAAGGGTTTGGGTTATGTCTTAGGAACAAGGCAATTCGGAACTGGCCACACAATACTGGCACACCAAGGGCTGAGTTGAGGGTGGGTCTCAGCAGAATCCTCAGGCGATGGAGTTTTGGACGGGACAGGCCAAGAGGGTGGAATGCCCTCAGGGTTGCATGCTGGTTTCTATATATCTGAAGGTACTGGATAGCACAGAAGGAAAGGGTCAGTTTCTGCCTGAGAGGCTGAGTCCTTCCTACAGACTGACTTTCACATCCACAGGAGGACCTGGGTTCAGTCCTCCGGTGTCCACAGTCTGATCACGTAACCTAGGCTTAGGGTTTGGCTCTGGGAGAATGGCTGACCTGATTTGTCAGGGCAGAATTAGGCTTTCCACGGGACTCAGTTGAGGACGTAGCCCTGGCGGACCATCCTATTCCCGTATTGTGGTGTGGGGGTCCTAGGAAGTTGTTGGTAGAATGATCGGACAGGCAGATTTCTCAAGCCCCGAGGGTCTTTCACAGGGCTCAACTTCCCATTTGCCTAGTGGGCGGCACCCAGAGGCCTGCGATGTGAAGAAGGAATCCCCTACCTAGAGGGCTACCAGGGCAGGCAACCGGGGATAGAAGTCTGAAGAAGCACCCTCGGTTTAGGGTTAGGCCGATGCACATGGGAGGCCCTACCGGCCCTTGCTGAGGGATCATTAAACTCCTGGTTCCCGCTTCAGGTGGGCGCTCCTTGGAGCTGTGTCCCAAGGGGTGCATGCAGATTTCACCTGTTCTACGGATTCAGCTCATTTCTAAAGGGCAAACGTTCCCATTGGTATCTATGGACATTATGCGGTGCACCTCAGGGTTCCCGCATCTGCAGAGTTCATGGACCAGGCTACTGAGGACAGAAGCCTGAGCATGGGACAGAGGCTTTGCATCAGGATTACCGTGAAGGTTATTTCACAAGTGAATGCTGTTGGTAACACCTGGGTGAATCAGTGGGTTAGGCCACTGCCTTCAGCTCAGGACATGATCCCAGAGTCCTGGGATGGAGCCCCACATCGGGCTGTCTCCTCAGCAGGGAGCCTTCTTTCCCTTCTCTGGGCGTGCAACACTGCCTACATCTTTTCGCTCCCTGCAAAGTGAAAAAGTAAAATCTTGAAGCAATAAATAAATAAATACATAAATAATAAATATATAAAAGAGAGGGCATGATTTCCTATTGGAATCTAGGTCATTTGTGCGGGGCAGCTCAGGGTTCCCCCATGGGGAGAGTTTGGGAACCAGGCCTTTGAGGAGAGAAGTCTGAGCACATGACTTGGGCTTCGTATTATGCGAAGGTTGAAGGTCATTGCTATAGGGTTTGCTTTCCAGAACACCTGTGTACCTCATTGGATGTGACCTCTTGCCTCCGTCAGGTCAAGATCCCAGGGAAGAGGAATCTAGTTTGACACCGGGCCCTCCCCACTGCAGGGAGCTTTATTCCCCCTTCCTTCAGACAAAAACACAGCCTATTTGTGATCTCAGTCTGTCCATCAAATAAATAAAATAATTATAAAAAAATAAATAAATATATTCAGGCATGTTTTATATAGTGATCAAGTGCAATTGTGCAGTGTGACTCAGGGTTCTTCCATCGGGAGATTTTGGGAACCAGGCCTCTGAGGTAAGGCTGAGCAGCTGACCACGGCTTCATGTGAGGTATAGGGTTAGGGTTAGGGTTAGGGTTAGGGTTAGGGTTAGGGTTAGGGTTATGTTTAGGTGAGGGTTAGAGTAAGGGTTAGGGCTATGGCTTAGGAACAAGGCATGTCGGAACTGGCCACACAATACTGGCACACCAAGGGCTGAGTTGAGGGTGGGACTCAGCAGAATCCTCTGGCGATGAAATTTTGGACGGGACAGGCCAAGAGGGTGGAATGCCTCAGGGGAGCATGCTGGTTTCTATATATCTGAAGGTACTGGATAGCACAGAAGGAAAGGGTCAGTTTCTGCCTGAGAGGCTGAGTCCTTCCTACAGACTGACTTTCCCATCCACAGGAGGACCTGGGTTCAGTCCTCCGGTGTCCAGAGTATGATCACGTAACCTAGGCTTAGGGTTTGGCTCTGGGAGAATGGCTGACCTGATTTGTCAGGGCAGAATTAGGCTTTCCACGGGACTCAGTTGAGGACGTAGCCCTGGCGGACCATCCTATTCCCGGATTGTGGTGTGGGGGGTCCTAGGAAGGTGTTGGTAGAATGATCGGACAGGCAGATTTCTCCCACCCCGAGGGTCTTGCACAAGACTCAACTTCCCATTTGCCTAGTGGGCGGCACCCAGAGGCCTGCGATGTGAAGAAGGAATCCCCTACATAGAGGGCAACCAGGGCAGGCAACCGGGGATAGAAGTCTGAAGAAGCACCCTCGGGTTAGGGTTAGGCCGATGCACATGGGAGGCCCTACCGGCCCTTGCTGAGGGATCATTAAACTCCTGGTTCCCTCTTCAGGTGGGCGCTCCTTGGAGCTGTGTCCCAAGGGGTGCATACAGATTTCACCTTTCTACGGATTCAGCTCATTTCTAAAGGGCAAACGTTCCCATTGGGATATATGGACATTGTGCGGTGCACCTCAGGGTTCCCGCATCTGCAGAGTTCATGGACCAGGCTACTGAGGACAGAAGCCTGAGCATTGTAAAAGGGGCTTTGCATCACGATTACCGTGAAGGTTATTTCACAAGTGAATGCTGTTGGTAACACCTGGGTGAGTCAGTGGGTTAGGCCACTGCCTTCAGCTCAGGACATGATCCCAGAGTCCTGGGATGGAGCCCCACATCGGGCTGTCTCCTCAGCAGGGAGCCTTCTTTCCCTTCTCTGGGCGTGCAACACTGCCTACATCTTTTCGCTCCCTGCAAAGTGAAAAAGTAAAATCTTGAAGCAATAAATAAATAAATACGTAAATAATAAATATATAAGAGGGAGGGCATGATTTCCTATTGGAATCTAGGTCATTTGTGCGGGGCAGCTCAGGGTTCCCCCATGGGGAGAGTTTTGTAACCAGGCCTTTGAGGACAGAAGACTGAGCACATGACTTGGGCTTCGCATTATGCTAAGGCTGAAGGTCATTGCTATAGGGTATGCTTTCCAGAACACCTGTGTACCTCATTGGATGTGACCTCTTGCCTCGGCCCAGGTCAAGATCCCAGGGAAGAGGAATCTAGTTTGACACCGGTCCCTCCCCACTGCACGGAGCCTTATTCCCCCTTCCTTCAGACAAAAACTCAGCCTACTTGTGATCTCAGTCTGTCCAACAAATACATAAAATCATTATAAAAAAATAAATAAATATATTCAGGCATGTTTTATATAGTGATCAAGTGTAATTCTGCAGTGTGGCTCAGGTTTCTTCCATTGGGAGATTTTGGGAACCAGGCCTCTGAGGTTGGAAGGCTGAGCAGCCGACCACGGCTTCATGTGAGGTATAGGGTTAGGGTTAGGGTTAGAGTTAGGGTTATGTTTAGGTGAGGGTTAGAGTAAGGGTTAGGGTTATGTCTTAGGAACAAGGCATGTCGGAACTGGCCACACAATACTAGCATACCAAGGGCTGAGTTGAGGGTGGGACTCAGCAAATTCCTCAGGCGATGGAATTTTGGATGGGACAGGCCAAGAGGGTGGAATGCCCTCAGGGGAGCATGCTGGTTTCTATATATCTGAAGGTACTGGATAGCACAGAAGGAAATGGTCAGTTTCTGCCTGAGAGTTTGAGTCCTTCCTACAGACTGACTTTCCCATCCACAGGAGGACCTGGGTTCAGTCCTCCGGTGTCCAGAGTCTGATCACGTAACCTAGGCTTAGGGTTTGGCTCTGGGAGAATGGCTGACCTGATTTGTCAGGGCAGAATTAGGCTTTCCACGGGACTCAGTTGAGGACGTAGCCCTGGCGGACCATCCTATTCACGGATTGTGGTGTGGGGGTCCTAGGAAGGTGTTGGTAGAATGATCGGACAGGCAGATTTCTCCCGCCCCGAGGGTCTTGCACAGGGCTCAACTTCCCATTTGCCTAGTGGGCGGCACCCAGAGGCCTGCGATGTGAAGTAGGAATCCACTACCTAGAGGTCTACCAGGGCAGGCAACCGGGGATAGAAGTCTGAAGAAGCACCCTCGGGTTAGCGTTAGGCCGATGCACATGGGAGGCCCTACCGGCCCTTGCTGAGGGATCATCAAACTCCTGGTTCCCGCTTCAGGTGGGCGCTCCTTGGAGCTGTGTCCCAAGGGGTGCATGCAGATTTCACCTGTTCTACGGATTCAGCTCATTTCTAAAGGGAAAACGTTCCCATTGGGATCTATGGACATTGTGCGGTGCACCTCAGGGTTCCCGCATCTGCAGAGTTCATGGACCAGGCTACTGAGGACAGAAGCCTGAGCATGGGACAGGGGCTTTGCATCAGGATTACCGTGAAGGTTATTTCACAAGTGAATGCTGTTGGTAACACCTGGGTGAGTCAGTGGGTTAGGCCACTGCCTTCAGCTCAGGACATGATCCCAGAGTCCTGGGATGGAGCCCCACATCGGGCTGTCTCCTCAGCAGGGAGCCTTCTTTCCCTTCTCTGGGCGTGCAACACTGCCTACATCTTTTCGCTCCCTGCAGAGTGAAAAAGTAAAATCTTGAAGCAATAAATAAATAAATACGTAAATAAAAAATATATAAGAGGGAGGGCATGATTTCCTATTGGAATCTAGGTCATTTGTGCGGGGCAGCTCAGGGTTCCCCCATGGGGAGAGTTTGGGAACCAGGCCTTTGAGGACAGAAGAATGAGCACATGACTTGGGCTTCGCATTATGCTAAGGCTGAAGGTCATTGCTATAGGGTATGCTTTCCAGAACACCTGTGTACCTCATTGGATGTGACCTCTTGCCTCGGCCCAGGTCAAGATCCCAGGGAAGAGGAATCTAGTTTGACACCGGGCCCTCCCCACTGCAGGGAGCCTTATTCCCCCTTCCTTCAGACAAAAACACAGCCTACTTGTGATCTCAGTCTGTCCAACAAATACATAAAATCATTATAAAAAAATAAATAAATATATTCAGGCATGTTTTATATAGTGATCAAGTGCAATTCTGCAGTGTGGCTCAGGGTTCTTCCATTGGGAGATTTTGGGAACCAGGCCTCTGAGGTTGGAAGGCTGAGCAGCCGACCACGGCTTCATGTGCGGTATAGGGTTAGGGTTAGGGTTAGGGTTAGGGTTAGGGTTAGGGTTATGTTTAGGTGAGGATTAGAGTAAGGGTTAGTGTTATGTCTTAGGAACAAGGCATGTCGGAACTGGCCACACAATACTGGCACACCAAGGGCTGAGTTGAGGGTGGGACTCAGCAGAATCCTCCGGCGATGGAATTTTGGACGGGACAGGCCAAGAGGGTGGAATGCCCTAAGGGGAGCATTCTGGTTTCAATATATCTGAAGGTACTGGATAGCACAGAAGGAAAGGGTCAGTTTCTGCCTGAGAGGCTGAGTCCTTCCTACAGACTGACTTTCCCATCCACAGGAGGACCTGGGTTCAGTCCTCCGGTGTCCAGAGTCTGATTACGTAACCTAGGCTTAGCCTTTGGCTCTTGGAGAATGGCTGACCTGATTTGTCAGGGCAGAATTAGGCTTTCCACGGGACTCAGTTAAGGACGTAGCCCTGGCGGACCATCCTATTCCCGGATTGTGGTGTGGGGGTCCTAGGCAGGTGTTGGTAGAATGATCGGACAGGCAGATTTCTCCCGCCCCGAGGGTCTTGCACAGGGCTCAACTTCCCATTTGCCTAGTGGGCGGCACCCAGAGGCCTGCGATGTGAAGAAGGAATCCCCTACCTAGAGGGCTACCAGGGCAGGCAACCGGGGATAGAAGTCTGAAGAAGCACCCTCGGGTTAGGGTTAGGCCGATGCACATGGGAGGCCATACCAGCCCTTGCTGAGGGATCATCAAACTCCTGGTTCCCGCTTCAGATGGGCGCTCCTTGGATCTTTGTCCCAAGGGGTGCATGCAGATTTCACCTGTTCTACGGATTTAGCTCATTTATAAAGGGCAAACGTTCCCATTAGAATCTATGGACATTGTGCGGTGCACCTCAGGTTTCCCGCATCCGCAGAGTTCATGGACCAGGCTACTGAGGACAGAAGCCTGAGCATTGGAAAAGGGGCTTTGCATCAGGATTACCGTGAAGGTTATTTCACAAGTGAATGCTGTTGGTAACACCTGGGTGAGTCAGTGGGTTAGGCCACTGCCTTCAGCTCAGGACATGATCCCAGAGTCCTGGGATGGAGCCCCACATCGGGCTGTCTCCTCAGCAGGGAGCCTTCTTTCCCTTCTCTCGGCGTGCAACCCCGCCTACATCTTTTCGCTCCCTGCAAAGTGAAAAAGTAAAATCTTGAAGCAATAAATAAATAAATACATAAATAATAAATATATAAAAGTGAGGGCATGATTTCCTATTGGAATCTAGGTCATTTGTGCGGGGCAGCTCAGGGTTCCCCCATGGGGAGAGTTTGGGAACCAGGCCTTTGAGGACAGAAGACTGAGCACATGACTAGGGCTTCGCATTATGCTAAGGCTGAAGGTCATTGCTATAGGGTATGCTTTCCAGAACACCTGTGTACCTCATTGGATGTGACCTCTTGCCTCGGCCCAGATCAAGATCCCAGGGAAGAGAAATCTAGTTTGACACCGGTCCCTCCCCACTGCACGGAGCCTTATTCCCCCTTCCTTCAGACAAAAACACAGCCTACTTGTGATCTCAGTCTCTCCAACAAATACATAAAATCATTATAAAAAAATAAATAAATATATTCAGGCATGTTTTATATAGTGATCAAGTGTAATTCTGCAGTGTGGCTCAGGGTTCTTCCATTGGGAGATTTTGGGAACCAGGCTTCTGAGGTTGGAAGGCTGAGCAGCCGACCACGGCTTCATGTGAGGTATAGGGTTAGGGTTAGATTTAGGGTTAGGGTTATGTTTAGGTGAGGGTTAGAGTAAGGGTTAGGGTTATGTCTTAGGAACAAGGCATGTCGGAACTGGCCACACAATACTAGCACACCAAGGGCTGAGTTGAGGGTGGGACTCAGCAAATTCCTCAGGCGATGTAATTTTGGATGGGACAGGCCAAGAGGGTGGAATGCCCTCAGGGGAGCATGCTGGTTTCTATATATCTGAAGGTACTGGATAGCACAGAAGGAAATGGTCAGTTTCTACCTGAGAGTTTGAGTCCTTCCTACAGACTGACTTTCCCATCCACAGGAGGACCTGGGTTCAGTCCTCCGGTGTCCACAGTCTGATCACGTAACCTAGGCTTAGCCTTTGGCTCTGGGAGAATGGCTGACCTGATTTGTCAGGGCAGAATTAGGCTTTCCACGGGACTCAGTTGAGGACGTAGCCCTGGCGGACTATCCTATTCCCGGATTGTGGTGTGGGGGTCCTAGGAAGGTGTTGGTAGAATGATCGGACAGGCAGATTTCTCCCGCCCCGAGGGTCTTGCACAGGGCTCAACTTCCCATTTGCCTAGTGGGCGGCACCCAGAGGCCTGCGATGTGAAGAAGGAATCCCCTACCTAGAGGGCTACCAGGGCAGGCAACCGGGGATAGAAGTCTGAAGAAGCACCCTCGGGTTAAGTTTAGGCCGATGCACATGGGAGGCCCTACCGGCCCTAGCTGAGGGATCATCAAACTCCTGGTTCCCGCTTCAGGTGGGCGCTCTTTGGAGCTGTGTCCCAAGGGGTGCATGCAGATTTCACCTGTTCTTCGGATTCAGCTCATTTCTAAAGGGCAAACGTTCCCATTGGTATCTATGGACATTATGCGGTGCACCTCAGGGTTCCCGCATCTGCAGAGTTCATGGACCAGGCTACTGAGGATAGAAGCCTGAGCATGGGACAGGGGCTTTGCATCAGGATTACCGTGAAGGTTATTTCAGAAGTGAATGCTGTTGGTAACACCTGGGTGAATCAGTGGGTTAGGCCACTGCCTTCAGCTCAGGACATGATCCCAGAGTCCTGGGATGGAGCCCCACATCGGGCTGTCTCCTCAGCAGGGAGCCTTCTTTCCCTTCTCTCGGCGTGCAACCCCGCCTACATCTTTTCGCTCCCTGCAAAGTGAAAAAGTAAAATCTTGAAGCAATAAATAAATAAATACATAAATAATAAATATATAAAAGTGAGGGCATGATTTCCTATTGGAATCTAGGTCATTTGTGCGGGGCAGCTCAGGGTTCCCCCATGGGGAGAGTTTGGGAACCAGGCCTTTGAGGACAGAAGACTGAGCACATGACTAGGGCTTCGCATTATGCTAAGGCTGAAGGTCATTGCTATAGGGTATGCTTTCCAGAACACCTGTGTACCTCATTGGATGTGACCTCTTGCCTCGGCCCAGATCAAGATCCCAGGGAAGAGAAATCTAGTTTGACACCGGTCCCTCCCCACTGCACGGAGCCTTATTCCCCCTTCCTTCAGACAAAAACACAGCCTACTTGTGATCTCAGTCTCTCCAACAAATACATAAAATCATTATAAAAAAATAAATAAATATATTCAGGCATGTTTTATATAGTGATCAAGTGTAATTCTGCAGTGTGGCTCAGGGTTCTTCCATTGGGAGATTTTGGGAACCAGGCTTCTGAGGTTGGAAGGCTGAGCAGCCGACCACGGCTTCATGTGAGGTATAGGGTTAGGGTTAGATTTAGGGTTAGGGTTATGTTTAGGTGAGGGTTAGAGTAAGGGTTAGGGTTATGTCTTAGGAACAAGGCATGTCGGAACTGGCCACACAATACTAGCACACCAAGGGCTGAGTTGAGGGTGGGACTCAGCAAATTCCTCAGGCGATGTAATTTTGGATGGGACAGGCCAAGAGGGTGGAATGCCCTCAGGGGAGCATGCTGGTTTCTATATATCTGAAGGTACTGGATAGCACAGAAGGAAATGGTCAGTTTCTACCTGAGAGTTTGAGTCCTTCCTACAGACTGACTTTCCCATCCACAGGAGGACCTGGGTTCAGTCCTCCGGTGTCCACAGTCTGATCACGTAACCTAGGCTTAGCCTTTGGCTCTGGGAGAATGGCTGACCTGATTTGTCAGGGCAGAATTAGGCTTTCCACGGGACTCAGTTGAGGACGTAGCCCTGGCGGACTATCCTATTCCCGGATTGTGGTGTGGGGGTCCTAGGAAGGTGTTGGTAGAATGATCGGACAGGCAGATTTCTCCCGCCCCGAGGGTCTTGCACAGGGCTCAACTTCCCATTTGCCTAGTGGGCGGCACCCAGAGGCCTGCGATGTGAAGAAGGAATCCCCTACCTAGAGGGCTACCAGGGCAGGCAACCGGGGATAGAAGTCTGAAGAAGCACCCTCGGGTTAAGTTTAGGCCGATGCACATGGGAGGCCCTACCGGCCCTAGCTGAGGGATCATCAAACTCCTGGTTCCCGCTTCAGGTGGGCGCTCTTTGGAGCTGTGTCCCAAGGGGTGCATGCAGATTTCACCTGTTCTTCGGATTCAGCTCATTTCTAAAGGGCAAACGTTCCCATTGGTATCTATGGACATTATGCGGTGCACCTCAGGGTTCCCGCATCTGCAGAGTTCATGGACCAGGCTACTGAGGATAGAAGCCTGAGCATGGGACAGGGGCTTTGCATCAGGATTACCGTGAAGGTTATTTCAGAAGTGAATGCTGTTGGTAACACCTGGGTGAATCAGTGGGTTAGGCCACTGCCTTCAGCTCAGGACATGATCCCAGAGTCCTGGGATGGAGCCCCACATCGGGCTGTCTCCTCAGCAGGGAGCCTTCTTTCCCTTCTCTCGGCGTGCAACACTGCCTACATCTTTTCGCTCCCTGCAAAGTGAAAAAGTAAAATCTTGAAGCAATAAATAAATAAATACATAAATAATAAATATATAAAAGGGAGGGCATGATTTCCTATTGGAATCTAGGTCATTTGTGCGGGGCAGCTCAGGGTTCCCCCATGGGGCAAGTTTGGGCACCAGGCCTTTGAGGACAGAAGACTGAGCACATGACTTGGGCTTCGCATTATGCTAAGGCTGAAGGTCATTGCTATAGGGTATGCTTTCCAGAACACCTGTGTACCTCATTGGATGTGACCTCTTGCCTCGGCCCAGGTCCAGATCCCAGGGAAGAGGAATCTAGTTTGACACCGGGCCCTCCCCACTGCAGGGAGCCTTATTCCCCCTTCCTTCAGACAAAAACACAGCCTACTTGTGATCTCAGTCTGTCCAACAAATACATAAAATCATTATAAAAAAATAAATATATATATTCAGGCATGTTTTATATAGTGATCAAGTGCAATTCTGCAGTGTGGCTCAGGGTTCTTCCATTGGGAGATTTTGGGAACCAGGCCTCTGAGGTTGGAAGGCTGAGCAGCCGACCACGGCTTCATGTGAGGTATAGGGTTAGGGTTAGGTTTAGGGTTAGGGTTATGTTTAGGTGAGGATTTGAGTAAGGGTTAGGGTTATGTCTTAGGAACAAGGCAATTCGGAACTGGCCACACAATACTGGCACACCAAGGGCTGAGTTGAGGGTGGGTCTCAGCAGAATCCTCAGGCGATGGAGTTTTGGACGGTACAGGCCAAGAGGGTGGAATGCCCTCAGGGTTGCATGCTGGTTTCTATATATCTGAAGGTACTGGATAGCACAGAAGGAAAGGGTCAGTTTCTGCCTGAGAGGCTGAGTCCTTCCTACAGACTGACTTTCCCATCCACAGGAGGACCTGGGTTCAGTCCTCCGGTGTCCACAGTCTGATCACGTAACCTAGGCTTAGCCTTTGGCTCTGGGAGAATGGTTGACCTGATTTGTCAGGGCAGAATTAGGCTTTCCACGGGACTCAGTTGAGGACGTAGCCCTGGCGGACCATCCTATTCCCGTATTGTGGTGTGGGGGTCCTAGGAAGTTGTTGGTAGAATGATCGGACAGGCAGATTTCTCAAGCCCCGAGGGTCTTGCACAGGGCTCAACTTCCCATTTGCCTAGTGGGCGGCACCCAGAGGCCTGCGATGTGAAGAAGGAATCCCCTACCTAGAGGGCTACCAGGGCAGGCAACCGGGGATAGAAGTCTGAAGAAGCACCCTCGGGTTAGGGTTAGGCCGATGCACATGGGAGGCCCTACCGGCCCTTGCTGAGGGATCATTAAACTCCTGGTTCCCGCTTCAGGTGGGCGCTCCTTGGAGCTGTGTCCCAAGGGGTGCATGCAGATTTCACCTGTTCTACGGATTCAGCTCATTTCTAAAGGGCAAACGTTCCCATTGGTATCTATGGACATTATGCGGTGCAACTCAGGGTTCCCGCATCTGCAGAGTTCATGGACCAGGCTACTGAGGACAGAAGCCTGAGCATGGGACAGAGGCTTTGCATCAGGATTACCGTGAAGGTTATTTCCCAAGTGAATGCTGTTGGTAACACGTGGGTGAGTCAGTGGGTTAGGCCACTGCCTTCAGTTCAGGACATGATCCCAGATTCCTGGGATGGAGCCCCACATCGGGCTGTCTCCTCAGCAGGGAGCCTTCTTTCCCTTCTCTGGGCGTGCAACACTGCCTACATCTTTTCGCTCCCTGCAGAGTGAAAAAGTAAAATCTGGAAGCAATAAATAAATAAATACGTAAATAATAAATATATAAGAGGGAGGGCATGATTTCCTATTGGAATCTAGGTCATTTGTGCGGGGCAGCTCAGGGTTCCCCCATGGGGAGAGTTTGGGAACCAGGCCTTTGAGGACAGAAGAATGAGCACATGACTTGGGCTTCGCATTATGCTAAGGCTGAAGGTCATTGCTATAGGGTATGCTTTCCAGAACACCTGTGTACCTCATTGGATGTGACCTCTTGCCTCGGCCCAGGTCAAGATCCCAGGGAAGAGGAATCTAGTTTGACACCGGGCCCTCCCCACTGCAGGGAGCCTTATTCCCCCTTCCTTCAGACAAAAACACAGCCTACTTGTGATCTCAGTCTGTCCAACAAATACATAAAATCATTATAAAAAAATAAATAAATATATTCAGGCAAGTTTTATATAGTGATCAAGTGCAATTCTGCAGTGTGGCTCAGGTTTCTTCCATCGGGAGATTTTGGGAACCAGGCCTCTGAGGTTGGAAGGCTGAGCAGCCGACCACGGCTTCATGTGCGGTATAGGGTTAGGGTTAGGGTTAGGGTTAGGGTTAGGGTTAGGGTTATGTTTAGGTGAGGATTAGAGTAAGGGTTAGTGTTATGTCTTAGGAACAAGGCATGTCGGAACTGGCCACACAATACTGGCACACCAAGGGCTGAGTTGAGGGTGGGACTCAGCAGAATCCTCCGGCGATGGAATTTTGGACGGGACAGGCCAAGAGGGTGGAATGCCCTAAGGGGAGCATTCTGGTTTCAATATATCTGAAGGTACTGGATAGCACAGAAGGAAAGGGTCAGTTTCTGCCTGAGAGGCTGAGTCCTTCCTACAGACTGACTTTCCCATCCACAGGAGGACCTGGGTTCAGTCCTCCGGTGTCCACAGTCTGATCACGTAACCTAGGCTTAGGGTTTGGCTCTGGGAGAATGGCTGACCTGATTTGTCAGGGCAGAATTAGGCTTTCCACGGGACTCAGTTAAGGACGTAGCCCTGGCGGACCATCCTATTCCCGGATTGTGGTGTGGGGGTCCTAGGCAGGTGTTGGTAGAATGATCGGACAGGCAGATTTCTCCCGCCCCGAGGGTCTTGCACAGGGCTCAACTTCCCATTTGCCTAGTGGGCGGCACCCAGAGGCCTGCGATGTGAAGAAGGAATCCCCTACCTAGAGGGCTACCAGGGCAGGCAACCGGGGATAGAAGTCTGAAGAAGCACCCTCGGGTTAGGGTTAGGCCGATGCACATGGGAGGCCATACCAGCCCTTGCTGAGGGATCATCAAACTCCTGGTTCCCGCTTCAGATGGGCGCTCCTTGGATCTTTGTCCCAAGGGGTGCATGCAGATTTCACCTGTTCTACGGATTTAGCTCATTTATAAAGGGCAAACGTTCCCATTAGAATCTATGGACATTGTGCGGTGCACCTCAGGTTTCCCGCATCCGCAGAGTTCATGGACCAGGCTACTGAGGACAGAAGCCTGAGCATTGGAAAAGGGGCTTTGCATCAGGATTACCGTGAAGGTTATTTCACAAGTGAATGCTGTTGGTAACACCTGGGTGAGTCAGTGGGTTAGGCCACTGCCTTCAGCTCAGGACATGATCCCAGAGTCCTGGGATGGAGCCCCACATCGGGCTGTCTCCTCAGCAGGGAGCCTTCTTTCCCTTCTCTCGGCGTGCAACCCCGCCTACATCTTTTCGCTCCCTGCAAAGTGAAAAAGTAAAATCTTGAAGCAATAAATAAATAAATACATAAATAATAAATATATAAAAGTGAGGGCATGATTTCCTATTGGAATCTAGGTCATTTGTGCGGGGCAGCTCAGGGTTCCCCCATGGGGAGAGTTTTGGAACCAGGCCTTTGAGGACAGAAGACTGAGCACATGACTAGGGCTTCGCATTATGCTAAGGCTGAAGGTCATTGCTATAGGGTATGCTTTCCAGAACACCTGTGTACCTCATTGGATGTGACCTCTTGCCTCGGCCCAGATCAAGATCCCAGGGAAGAGAAATCTAGTTTGACACCGGTCCCTCCCCACTGCACGGAGCCTTATTCCCCCTTCCTTCAGACAAAAACACAGCCTACTTGTGATCTCAGTCTCTCCAACAAATACATAAAATCATTATAAAAAAATAAATAAATATATTCAGGCATGTTTTATATAGTGATCAAGTGTAATTCTGCAGTGTGGCTCAGGGTTCTTCCATTGCGAGATTTTGGGAACCAGGCTTCTGAGGTTGGAAGGCTGAGCAGCCGACCACGGCTTCATGTGAGGTATAGGGTTAGGGTTAGATTTAGGGTTAGGGTTATGTTTAGGTGAGGGTTAGAGTAAGGGTTAGGGTTATGTCTTAGGAACAAGGCATGTCGGAACTGGCCACACAATACTAGCACACCAAGGGCTGAGTTGAGGGTGGGACTCAGCAAATTCCTCAGGCGATGTAATTTTGGATGGGACAGGCCAAGAGGGTGGAATGCCCTCAGGGGAGCATGCTGGTTTCTATATATCTGAAGGTACTGGATAGCACAGAAGGAAATGGTCAGTTTCTACCTGAGAGTTTGAGTCCTTCCTACAGACTGACTTTCCCATCCACAGGAGGACCTGGGTTCAGTCCTCCGGTGTCCACAGTCTGATCACGTAACCTAGGCTTAGCCTTTGGCTCTGGGAGAATGGCTGACCTGATTTGTCAGGGCAGAATTAGGCTTTCCACAGGACTCAGTTGAGGACGTAGCCCTGGCGGACTATCCTATTCCCGGATTGTGGTGTGGGGGTCCTAGGAAGGTGTTGGTAGAATGATCGGACAGGCAGATTTCTCCCGCCCCGAGGGTCTTGCACAGGGCTCAACTTCCCATTTGCCTAGTGGGTGGCACCCAGAGGCCTGCGATGTGAAGAAGGAATCCCCTATCTAGAGGGCTACCAGGGCAGGCAACCGGGGATAGAAGTCTGAAGAAGCACCCTCGGGTTAAGTTTAGGCCGATGCACATGGGAGGCCCTACCGGCCCTAGCTGAGGGATCATCAAACTCCTGGTTCCCGCTTCAGGTGGGCGCTCTTTGGAGCTGTGTCCCAAGGGGTGCATGCAGATTTCACCTGTTCTTCGGATTCAGCTCATTTCTAAAGGGCAAACGTTCCCATTGGTATCTATGGACATTATGCGGTGCACCTCAGGGTTCCCGCATCTGCAGAGTTCATGGACCAGGCTACTGAGGATAGAAGCCTGAGCATGGGACAGGGGCTTTGCATCAGGATTACCGTGAAGGTTATTTCAGAAGTGAATGCTGTTGGTAACACCTGGGTGAATCAGTGGGTTAGGCCACTGCCTTCAGCTCAGGACATGATCCCAGAGTCCTGGGATGGAGCCCCACATCGGGCTGTCTCCTCAGCAGGGAGCCTTCTTTCCCTTCTCTCGGCGTGCAACACTGCCTACATCTTTTCGCTCCCTGCAAAGTGAAAAAGTAAAATCTTGAAGCAATAAATAAATAAATACATAAATAATAAATATATAAAAGGGAGGGCATGATTTCCTATTGGAATCTAGGTCATTTGTGCGGGGCAGCTCAGGGTTCCCCCATGGGGAGAGTTTGGGAACCAGGCCTTTGAGGACAGAAGACTGAGCACATGACTTGGGCTTCGCATTATGCTAAGGCTGAAGGTCATTGCTATAGGGTATGCTTTCCAGACCACCTGTGTACCTCATTGGATGTGACCTCTTGCCTCGGCCCAGGTCCAGATCCCAGGGAAGAGGAATCTAGTTTGACACCGGTCCCTCCCCACTGCACGGAGCCTTATTCCCCCTTCCTTCAGACAAAAACACAGCCTACTTGTGATCTCAGTCTCTCCAACAAATACATAAAATCATTATAAAAAAATAAATAAATATATTCAGGCATGTTTTATATAGTGATCAAGTGTAATTCTGCAGTGTGGCTCAGGGTTCTTCCATTGCGAGATTTTGGGAACCAGGCTTCTGAGGTTGGAAGGCTGAGCAGCCGACCACGGCTTCATGTGAGGTATAGGGTTAGGGTTAGATTTAGGGTTAGGGTTATGTTTAGGTGAGGGTTAGAGTAAGGGTTAGGGTTATGTCTTAGGAACAAGGCATGTCGGAACTGGCCACACAATACTAGCACACCAAGGGCTGAGTTGAGGGTGGGACTCAGCAAATTCCTCAGGCGATGTAATTTTGGATGGGACAGGCCAAGAGGGTGGAATGCCCTCAGGGGAGCATGCTGGTTTCTATATATCTGAAGGTACTGGATAGCACAGAAGGAAAGGGTCAGTTTCTACCTGAGAGTTTGAGTCCTTCCTACAGACTGACTTTCCCATCCACAGGAGGACCTGGGTTCAGTCCTCCGGTGTCCACAGTCTGATCACGTAACCTAGGCTTAGCCTTTGGCTCTGGGAGAATGGCTGACCTGATTTGTCAGGGCAGAATTAGGCTTTCCACAGGACTCAGTTGAGGACGTAGCCCTGGCGGACTATCCTATTCCCGGATTGTGGTGTGGGGGTCCTAGGAAGGTGTTGGTAGAATGATCGGACAGGCAGATTTCTCCCGCCCCGAGGGTCTTGCACAGGGCTCAACTTCCCATTTGCCTAGTGGGTGGCACCCAGAGGCCTGCGATGTGAAGAAGGAATCCCCTACCTAGAGGGCTACCAGGGCAGGCAACCGGGGATAGAAGTCTGAAGAAGCACCCTCGGGTTAGGGTTAGGCCGATGCACATGGGAGGCCCTACCGGCCCTTGCTGAGGGATCATTAAACTCCTGGTTCCCGCTTCAGGTGGGCGCTCCTTGGAGCTGTGTCCCAAGGGGTGCATGCAGATTTCACCTGTTCTACGGATTCAGCTCATTTCTAAAGGGCAAACGTTCCCATTGGTATCTATGGACATTATGCGGTGCACCTCAGGGTTCCCGCATCTGCAGAGTTCATGGACCAGGCTACTGAGGACAGAAGCCTGAGCATGGGACAGAGGCTTTGCATCAGGATTACCGTGAAGGTTATTTCACAAGTGAATGCTGTTGGTAACACCTGGGTGAATCAGTGGGTTAGGCCACTGCCTTCAGCTCAGGACATGATCCCAGAGTCCTGGGATGGAGCCCCACATCGGGCTCTCTCCTCAGTAGGGAGCCTTCTTTCCCTTCTCTCGGCGTGCAACACTGCCTACATCTTTTCGCTCCCTGCAAAGTGAAAAAGTAAAATCTTGAAGCAATAAATAAATAAATACATAAATAATAAATATATAAAAGAGAGGGCATGATTTCCTATTGGAATCTAGGTCATTTGTGCGGGGCAGCTCAGGGTTCCCCCATGGGGAGAGTTTGGGAACCAGGCCTTTGAGGAGAGAAGTCTGAGCACATGACTTGGGCTTCGTATTATGCGAAGGCTGAAGGTCATTGCTATAGGGTTTGCTTTCCAGAACACCTGTGTACCTCATTGGATGTGACCTCTTGCCTCCGTCAGGTCATGATCCCAGGGAAGAGGAATCTAGTTTGACACCGGGCCCTCCCCACTGCAGGGAGCTTTATTCCCCCTTCCTTCAGACAAAAACACAGCCTATTTGTGATCTCAGTCTGTCCAGCAAATAAATAAAATAATTATATAAAAATAAATAAATATATTCAGGCATGTTTTATATAGTGATCAAGTGCAATTGTGCAGTGTGACTCAGGGTTCTTCCATCGGGAGATTTTGGGAACCAGGCCTCTGAGGTAAGGCTGAGCAGCTGACCACGGCTTCATGTGAGGTATAGGGTTAGGGTTAGGGTTAGGGTTAGGGTTATGTTTAGGTGAGGGTTAGAGTAAGGGTTAGGGCTATGGCTTAGGAACAAGGCATGTCGGAACTGGCCACACAATACTGGCACACCAAGGGCTGAGTTGAGGGTGGGACTCAGCAGAATCCTCTGGCGATGAAATTTTGGACGGGACAGGCCAAGAGGGTGGAATGCCTCAGGGGAGCATGCTGGTTTCTATATATCTGAAGGTACTGGATAGCACAGAAGGAAAGGGTCAGTTTCTGCCTGAGAGGCTGAGTCCTTCCTACAGACTGACTTTCCCATCCACAGGAGGACCTGGGTTCAGTCCTCCGGTGTCCAGAGTATGATCACGTAACCTAGGCTTAGGGTTTGGCTCTGGGAGAATGGCTGACCTGATTTGTCAGGGCAGAATTAGGCTTTCCACGGGACACAGTTCAGGACGTAGCCCTGGCGGACCATCCTATTCCCGGATTGTGGTGTGGGGTGTCCTAGGAAGGTGTTGGTAGAATGATCGGACAGGCAGATTTCTCCCGCCCCGAGGGTCTTGCACAAGACTCAACTTCCCATTTGCCTAGTGGGCGGCACCCAGAGGCCTGCGATGTGAAGAAGGAATCCCCTACATAGAGGGCAACCAGGGCAGGCAACCGGGGATAGAAGTCTGAAGAAGCACCCTCGGGTTAGGGTTAGGCCGATGCACATGGGAGGCCCTACCGGCCCTTGCTGAGGGATCATTAAACTCCTGGTTCCCGCTTCAGGTGGGCGCTCCTTGGAGCTGTGTCCCAAGGGGTTCATGCAGATTTCACCTGTTCTACGGATTCAGCTCATTTCTAAAGGGCAAACGTTCCCATTGGTATCTATGGACATTATGCGGTGCACCTCAGGGTTCCCGCATCTGCAGAGTTCATGGACAAGGCTACTGAGGACAGAAGCCTGAGCATGGGACAGAGGCTTTGCATCAGGATTACCGTGAAGGTTATTTCACAAGTGAATGCTGTTGGTAACACGTGGGTGAGTCAGTGGGTTAGGCCACTGCCTTCAGTTCAGGACATGATCCCAGATTCCTGGGATGGAGCCCCACATCGGGCTGTCTCCTCAGCCGGGAGCCTTCATTCCCTTCTCTGGGCGTGCAACACTGCCTACATCTTTTCGCACCCTGCAAAGTGAAAAAGTAAAATCTTGAAGCAATAAATAAATAAATACGTAAATAATAAATATATAAAAGGGAGGGCATGATTTCCTATTGGAATCTAGGTCATGTGTGCGGGGCAGCTCAGGGTTCCCCCATGGGGAGAGTTTGGGAACCAGGCCTTTGAGGACAGAAGACTGAGCACATGACTTGGGCTTCGCATTATGCTAAGGCTGAAGGCCATTGCTATAGGGTATGCTTTCCTGAACACCTGTGTACCTCATTGGATGTGACCTCTTGCCTCGGCCCAGGTCAAGATCCCAGGGAAGAGGAATCTAGTTTGACACCGGGCCCTCACCACTGCAGGGAGCCTTATTCCCCCTTCCTTCAGACAAATACACAGCCTACTTGTGATCTCAGTCTGTCCCACAAATACATAAATTCTTTATAAAAAAAATAAATAAATATATTCAGGCATGTTTTATATAGTGATCAAGTGTAATTCTGCAGTGTGGCTCAGGGTTCTTCCATTTGGAGATTTTGGGAACCAGGCCTCTGAGGTTGGAAGGCTGAGCAGCCGACCACGGCTTCATGTGCGGTATAGGGTCAGGGTTAGGGTTAGGCTTAGGGTTAGGGTTAGGGTTAGGGTTATGTTTAGGTGAGGATTAGAGTAAGGGTTAGTGTTATGTCTTAGGAACAAGGCATGTCGGAACTGGCCACACAATACTGGCACACCAAGGGCTGAGTTGAGGGTGGGACTCAGCAGAATCCTCCGGCGATGGAATTTTGGACGGGAAAGGCCAAGAGGGTGGAATGCCCTAAGGGGAGCATAATGATTTCAATATATCTGAAGGTACTGGATAGCACAGAAGGAAAGGGTCAGTTTCTGCCTGAGAGGCTGAGTCCTTCCTACAGACTGACTTTCCCATCCACAGGAGGACCTGGGTTCAGTCCTCCGGTGTCCACAGTCTGATCACGTAACCTAGGCTTAGCCTTTGGCTCTGGGAGAATGGCTGACCTGATTTGTCAGGGCAGAATTAGGCTTTCCACGGGACTCAGTTAAGGACGTAGCCCTGGCGGACCATCCTATTCCCGGATTGTGGTGTGGGGGTCCTAGGCAGGTGTTGGTAGAATGATCGGACAGGCAGATTTCTCCCGCCCCGAGGGTCTTGCACAGGGCTCAACTTCCCATTTGCCTAGTGGGCGGCACCCAGAGGCCTGCGATGTGAAGAAGGAATCCCCTACCTAGAGGGCTACCAGGGCAGGCAACCGGGGATAGAAGTCTGAAGAAGCACCCTCGGGTTAGGGTTAGGCCGATGCACATGGGAGGCCCTACCAGCCCTTGCGGGGATCATCAAACTCCTGGTTCCCGCTTCAGATGGGCGCTCCTTGGATCTTTGTCCCAAGGGGTGCATGCAGATTTCACCTGTTCTACGGATTTAGCTCATTTATAAAGGGCAAACATTCCCATTAGAATCTATGGACATTGTGCGGTGCACCTCAGGTTTCCCGCATCCGCAGAGTTCATGGACCAGGCTACTGAGGACAGAAGCCTGAGCATTGGAAAAGGGGCTTTGCATCAGGATTACCGTGAAGGTTATTTCACAAGTGAATGCTGTTGGTAACACCTGGGTGAGTCAGTGGGTTAGGCCACTGCCTTCAGCTCAGGACATGATCCCAGAGTCCTGGGATGGAGCCCCACATCGGGCTGTCTCCTCAGCAGGGAGCCTTCTTTCTTTTCTCTCGGCGTGCAACCCCGCCTACATCTTTTCGCTCCCTGCAAAGTGAAAAAGTAAAATCTTGAAGCAATATATAAATAAATACATAAATAATAAATATATAAAAGTGAGGGCATGATTTCCTATTGGAATCTAGGTCATTTGTGCGGGGCAGCTCAGGGTTCCCCCATGGGGAGAGTTTGGGAACCAGGCCTTTGAGGACAGAAGACTGAGCACATGACTAGGGCTTCGCATTATGCTAAGGCTGAAGGTCATTGCTATAGGGTATGCTTTCCAGAACACCTGTGTACCTCATTGGATGTGACCTCTTGCCTCGGCCCAGATCAAGATCCCAGGGAAGAGGAATCTAGTTTGACACCGGTCCCTCCCCACTGCACGGAGCCTTATTCCCCCTTCCTTCAGACAAAAACACAGCCTACTTGTGATCTCAGTCTGTCCAACAAATACATAAAATCATTATAAAAATATATATATTCAGGCATGTTTTATATAGTGATCAAGTGCAATTCTGCAGTGTGGCTCAGGGTTCTTCCATCGGGAGATTTTGGGAACCAGGCCTCTGAGGTTGGAAGGCTGAGCAGCCGACCACGGCTTCATGTGAGGTATAGGGTTAGGGTTAGATTTAGGGTTAGGGTTATGTTTAGGTGAGGGTTAGAGTAAGGGTTAGGGTTATGTCTTAGGAACAAGGCATGTCGGAACTGGCCACACAATACTAGCACACCAAGGGCTGAGTTGAGGGTGGGACTCAGCAAATTCCTCAGGCGATGTAATTTTGGATGGGACAGGCCAAGAGGGTGGAATGCCCTCAGGGGAGCATGCTGGTTTCTATATATCTGAAGGTACTGGATAGCACAGAAGGAAATGGTCAGTTTCTGCCTGAGAGGCTGAGTCCTTCCTACAGACTGACTTTCCCATCCACAGGAGGACCTGGGTTCAGTCCTCCGGTGTCCACAGTCTGATCACGTAACCTAGGCTTAGCCTTTGGCTCTGGGAGAATGGCTGACCTGATTTGTCAGGGCAGAATTAGGCTTTCCACGGGACTCAGTTAAGGACGTAGCCCTGGCGGACCATCCTATTCCCGGATTGTGGTGTGGGGGTCCTAGGAAGGTGTTGGTAGAATGATCGGACAGGCAGATTTCTCCCGCCCCGAGGGACTTGCACAGGGCTCAACTTCCCATTTGCCTAGTGGGCGGCACCCAGAGGCCTGCGATGTGAAGAAGGAATCCCCTAACTAGAGGGCTACCAGGGCAGGCAACCGGGGATAGAAGTCTGAAGAAGCACCCTCGGGTTAAGTTTAGGCCGATGCACATGGGAGGCCCTACCGGCCCTTGCTGAGGGATCATCAAACTCCTGGTTCCCGCTTCAGGTGGGCGCTCTTTGGAGCTGAGTCCCAAGGGGTGCATGCAGATTTCACCTGTTCTTCGGATTCAGCTCATTTCTAAAGGGCAAACGTTCCCATTGGTATCTATGGACATTATGCGGAGCACCTCAGGGTTCCCGCATCTGCAGAGTTCATGGACCAGGCTACTGAGGATAGAAGCCTGAGCATGGGACAGGGGCTTTGCATCAGGATTACCGTGAAGGTTATTTCACAAGTGAATGCTGTTGGTAACACCTGGGTGAATCAGTGGGTTAGGCCACTGCCTTCAGCTCAGGACATGATCCCAGAGTCCTGGGATGGAGCCCCACATCATCGGGCTGTCTCCTCAGCAGGTAGCCTTCTTTCCCTTCTCTCGGCGTGCAACACTGCCTACATCTTTTCGCTCCCTGCAAAGTGAAAAAGTAAAATCTTGAAGCAATAAATAAATAAATACATAAATAATAAATATATAAAAGGGAGGGCATGATTTTCTATTGGAATCTAGGTCATTTGTGCGGGGCAGCTCAGGGTTCCCCCATGGGGCAAGTTTGGGAACCAGGCCTTTGAGGACAGAAGACTGAGCACATGACTTGGGCTTCGCATTATGCTAAGGCTGAAGGTCATTGCTATAGGGTATGCTTTCCAGAACACCTGTGTACCTCATTGGATGTGACCTCTTGCCTCGGCCCAGGTCCAGATCCCAGGGAAGAGGAATCTAGTTTGACACCGGGCCCTCCCCACTGCAGGGAGCCTTATTCCCCCTTCCTTCAGACAAAAACACAGCCTACTTGTGATCTCAGTCTGTCCAACAAATACATAAAATCATTATAAAAAAATAAATATATATATTCAGGCATGTTTTATATAGTGATCAAGTGCAATTCTGCAGTGTGGCTCAGGGTTCTTCCATTGGGAGATTTTGGGAACCAGGCCTCTGAGGTTGGAAGGCTGAGCAGCCGACCACGGCTTCATGTGAGGTATAGGGTTAGGGTTAGGTTTAGGGTTAGGGTTATGTTTAGGTGAGGATTTGAGTAAGGGTTAGGGTTATGTCTTAGGAACAAGGCAATTCGGAACTGGCCACACAATACTGGCACACCAAGGGCTGAGTTGAGGGTGGGTCTCAGCAGAATCCTCAGGCGATGGAATTTTGGACGGGACAGGCCAAGAGGGTGGAATGCCCTCAGGGTTGCATGCTGGTTTCTATATATCTGAAGGTACTGGATAGCACAGAAGGAAAGGGTCAGTTTCTACCTGAGAGTTTGAGTCCTTCCTACAGACTGACTTTCCCATCCACAGGAGGACCTGGGTTCAGTCCTCCGGTGTCCACAGTCTGATCACGTAACCTAGGCTTAGCCTTTGGCTCTGGGAGAATGGCTGACCTGATTTGTCAGGGCAGAATTAGGCTTTCCACGGGACTCAGTTGAGGACGTAGCCCTGGCGGACCATCCTATTCCCGTATTGTGGTGTGGGGGTCCTAGGAAGTTGTTGGTAGAATGATCGGACAGGCAGATTTCTCACGCCCCGAGGGTCTTGCACAGGGCTCAACTTCCCATTTGCCTAGTGGGCGGCACCCAGAGGCCTGCGATGTGAAGAAGGAATCCCCTACCTAGAGGGCTACCAGGGCAGGCAACCGGGGATAGAAGTCTGAAGAAGCACCCTCGGGTTAGGGTTAGGCCGATGCACATGGGAGGCCCTACCGGCCCTTGCTGAGGGATCATCAAACTCCTGGTTCCCGCTTCAGGTGGGCGCTCCTTGGAGCTGTGTCCCAAGGGGTGCATGCAGATTTCACCTGTTCTACGGATTCAGCTCATTTCTAAAGGGCAAACGTTCCCATTGGTATCTATGGACATTATGCGGTGCACCTCAGGGTTCCCGCATCTGCAGAGTTCATGGACCAGGCTACTGAGGACAGAAGCCTGAGCATGGGACAGGGGCTTTGCATCAGGATTACCGTGAGGGTTATTTCACAAGTGAATGCTATTGGTAACACCTGGGTGAATCAGTGGGTTAGGCCACTGCCTTCAGCTCAGGACATGAGATGAGTCCTGGGATGGAGCCCCACATCGGGCTGTCTCCTCAGCAGGGAGCCTTCCTTCCCTTCTCTGGGCGTGCAACAGTGCCTACATCTTTTCGCTCCCTGCAAAGTGAAAAAGTAAAATCTTGAAGCAATAAATAAACAAATAAATAAATAATAAATATATAAAAGAGAGGGCATGATTTCCTATTGGAATCTAGGTCATTTGTGCGGGGCAGCTCAGGGTTCCCCCATGGGGAGAGTTTGGGAACCAGGCCTTAGAGGACAGAAGACTGAGCACATGACTTGGGCTTCGCATTATGCTAAGGCTGAAGGTCATTGCTATAGGGTATGCTTTCCACAAGACCTGTGTACCTCATTGGATGTGACCTCTTGCCTGGGCCCAGGTCAAGATCCCAGGGAAGAGTAATCTAGTTTGACACCGGGCCCTCCCCACTGCAGGGAGCCTTATTCCCCCTTCCTTCAGACAAAAACACAGCCTACTTGTGATCTCAGTCTGTCCAACAAATACATAAAATCATTATAAAAAAAAATAAATATATTCAGGCATGTTTTATATAGTGATCAAGTGGAATTCTGCAGTGTGGCTCAGGGTTCTTCCATCGGGAGATTTTGGGAACCAGGCCTCTGAGGTTGGAAGGCTGAGCAGCCGACCACGGCTTCATGTGAGGTATAGGGTTAGGGTTAGGTTTAGGGTTAGGGTTATGTTTAGGTGAGGGTTAGAGTAAGGGTTAGGGTTATGTCTTAGGAACAAGGCATGTCGGAACTGGCCACACAATACTGGCACACCAAGGGCTGAGTTGAGGGTGGGTCTCAGCAGAATCCTCAGGCGATGGAATTTTGGACGGGACAGGCCAAGAGGGTGGAATGCCCTCAGGGTTGCATGCTGGTTTCTATATATCTGAAGGTACTGGATAGCACAGAAGGAAAGGGTCAGTTTCTGCCTGAGAGGCTGAGTCCTTCCTACAGACTGACTTTCCCATCCACAGGAGGGCCTGTGTTCAGTCCTCCGGTGTCCAGAGTCTGATCACGTAACCTAGGCTTAGGGTTTGGCTCTGGGAGAATGGATGACCTGATTTGTCAGGGCAGAATTAGGCTTTCCACGGGACTCAGTTGAGGACGTAGCCCTGGCGGACCATCCTATTCCCGTATTGTGGTGTGGGGGTCCTAGGAAGTTGTTGGTAGAATGATCGGACAGGCAGATTTCTCACGCCCCGAGGGTCTTGCACAGGGCTCAACTTCCCATTTGCCTAGTGGGCGGCACCCAGAGGCCTGCGATGTGAAGAAGGAATCCCCTACCTAGAGGGCTACCAGGGCAGGAAACCGGGGATAGAAGTCTGAAGAAGCACCCTCGGGTTAGGGTTAGGCCGATGCACATGGGAGGCCCTACCGGCCCTTGCTGAGGGATCATCAAACTCCTGGTTCCCGCTTCAGGTGGGCGCTCCTTGGAGCTGTGTCCCAAGGGGTGCATGCAGATTTCACCTGTTCTACGGATTTAGCTCATTTATAAAGGGCAAACGTTCCCATTAGAATCTATGGACATTGTGCGGTGCACCTCAGATTTCCCGCATCCGTAGAGTTCATGGACCAGGCTACTGAGGACAGAAGCCTGAGCATTGGAAAAGGGGCTTTGCATCAGGATTACCGTGAAGGTTATTTCACAAGTGAATGCTGTTGGTAACACCTGGGTGAGTCAGTGGGTTAGGCCACTGCCTTCAGCTCAGGACATGATCCCAGAGTCCTGGGATGGAGCCCCACATCGGGCTGTCTCCTCAGCAGGGAGCCTTCTTTCCCTTCTCTCGGCGTGCAACCCCGCCTACATCTTTTCGCTCCCTGCAAAGTGAAAAAGTAAAATCTTGAAGCAATAAATAAATAAATACGGAAATAATAAATATATAAAAGTGAGGGCATGATTTCCTTTTGGAATCTAGGTCATTTGTGCGGGGCAGCTCAGGGTTCCCCCATGGGGAGAGTTTGGGAACCAGGCCTTTGAGGACAGAAGACTGAGCACATGACTAGGGCTTCGCATTATGCTAAGGCTGAAGGTCATTGCTATAGGGTATGCTTTCCAGAACACCTGTGTACCTCATTGGATGTAACCTCTTGCCTCGGCCCTGGTCCATATCCCAGGGAAGAGGAATCTAGTTTGACACCGGGCCCTCCCCACTGCAGGGAGCCTTATTCCCCCTTCCTTCAGACAAAAACACAGCCTACTTGTGATCTCAGTCTGTCCAACAAATACATAAAATCATTATAAAAAAAAATAAATATATTCAGGCATGTTTTATATAGTGATCAAGTGCAATTCTGCAGTGTGGCTCAGGGTTCTTCCATTGGGAGATTTTGGGAACCAGGCCTCTGAGGTTGGAAGGCTGAGCAGCCGACCACGGCTTCATGTGCGGTATAGGGTTAGGGTTAGGGTTAGGGTTAGGGTTAGGGTTAGGGTTAGGGTTATGTTTAGGTGAGGATTAGAGTAAGGGTTAGTGTTATGTCTTAGGAACAAGGCATGTCGGAACTGGCCACACAATACTGGCACACCAAGGGCTGAGTTGAGGGTGGGACTCAGCAGAATCCTCCGGCGATGGAATTTTGGACGGGACAGGCCTAGAGGGTGGAATGCCCTAAGGGGAGCATTCTGGTTTCAATATATCTGAAGGTACTGGATAGCACAGAAGGAAAGGGTCAGTTTCTGCCTGAGAGGCTGAGTCCTTCCTACAGACTGACTTTCCCATCCACAGGAGGACCTGGGTTCAGTCCTCCGGTGTCCACAGTCTGATCACGTAACCTAGGCTTAGGGTTTGGCTCTGGGAGAATGGCTGACCTGATTTGTCAGGGCAGAATTAGGCTTTCCACGGGACTCAGTTAAGGACGTAGCCCTGGCGGACCATCCTATTCCCGGATTGTGGTGTGGGGGTCCTAGGAAGGTGTTGGTAGAATGATCGGACAGGCAGATTTCTCCCGCCCCGAGGGTCTTGCACAGGGCTCAACTTCCCATTTGCCTAGTGGGTGGCACCCAGAGGCCTGCGATGTGAAGAAGGAATCCCCTACCTAGAGGGCTACCAGGGCAGGCACCGGGGATAGAAGTCTGAAGAAGCACCCTCGGGTTAGGGTTAGGCCGATGCACATGGGAGGCCCTACCAGCCCTTGCTGAGGGATCATCAAACTCCTGGTTCCCGCTTCAGATGGGCGCTCCTTGGATCTTTGTCCCAAGGGGTGCATGCAGATTTCACCTGTTCTACGGATTTAGCTCATTTATAAAGGGCAAACGTTCCCATTAGAATCTATGGACATTGTGCGGTGCACCTCAGGTTTCCCGCATCCGCAGAGTTCATGGACCAGGCTACTGAGGACAGAAGCCTGAGCATTGGAAAAGGGGCTTTGCATCAGGATTACCGTGAAGGTTATTTCACAAGTGAATGCTGTTGGTAACACCTGGGTGAGTCAGTGGGTTAGGCCACTGCCTTCAGCTCAGGACATGATCCCAGAGTCCTGGGATGGAGCCCCACATCGGGCTGTCTCCTCAGCAGGGAGCCTTCTTTCCCTTCTCTCGGCGTGCAACACTGCCTACATCTTTTCGCTCCCTGCAAAGTGAAAAAGTAAAATCTTGAAGCAATAAATGAATAAATACATAAATAATAAATATATAAAAGGGAGGGCATGATTTCCTATTGGAATCTAGGTCATTTGTGCGGGGCAGCTCAGGGTGCCCCATGGGGCAAGTTTGGGAACCAGGCCTTTGAGGACAGAAGACTGAGCACATGACTTGGGCTTCGCATTATGCTAAGGCTGAAGGTCATTGCTATAGGGTATGCTTTCCAGAACACCTGTGTACCTCATTGGATGTGACCTCTTGCCTCGGCCCAGGTCCAGATCCCAGGGAAGAGGAATCTAGTTTGACACCGGGCCCTCCCCACTGCAGGGAGCCTTATTCCCCCTTCCTTCAGACAAAAACACAGCCTACTTGTGATCTCAGTCTGTCCAACAAATACATAAAATCATTATAAAAAAATAAATATATATATTCAGGCATGTTTTATATAGTGATCAAGTGCAATTCTGCAGTGTGGCTCAGGGTTCTTCCATTGGGAGATTTTGGGAACCAGGCCTCTGAGGTTGGAAGGCTGAGCAGCCGACCACGGCTTCATGTGAGGTATAGGGTTAGGGTTAGGTTTAGGGTTAGGGTTATGTTTAGGTGAGGATTTGAGTAAGGGTTAGGGTTATGTCTTAGGAACAAGGCAATTCGGAACTGGCCACACAATACTGGCACACTAAGGGCTGAGTTGAGGGTGGGTCTCAGCAGAATCCTCAGGCGATGGAGTTTTGGACGGGACAGGCCAAGAGGGTGGAATGCCCTCAGGGTTGCATGCTGGTTTCTATATATCTGAAGGTACTGGATAGCACAGAAGGAAAGGGTCAGTTTCTGCCTGAGAGGCTGAGTCCTTCCTACAGACTGACTTTCCCATCCACAGGAGGACCTGGGTTCAGTCCTCCGGTGTCCACAGTCTGATCACGTAACCTAGGCTTAGCCTTTGGCTCTGGGAGAATGGCTGACCTGATTTGTCAGGGCAGAATTAGGCTTTCCACGGGACTCAGTTGAGGACGTAGCCCTGGCGGACTATCCTATTCCCGGATTGTGGTGTGGGGGTCCTAGGAAGGTGTTGGTAGAATGATCGGACAGGCAGATTTCTCCCGCCCCGAGGGTCTTGCACAGGGCTCAACTTCCCATTTGCCTAGTGGGCGGCACCCAGAGGCCTGCGATGTGAAGAAGGAATCCCCTACCTAGAGGGCTACCAGGGCAGGCAACCGGGGATAGAAGTCTGAAGAAGCACCCTCGGGTTAAGTTTAGGCCGATGCACATGGGAGGCCCTACCGGCCCTAGCTGAGGGATCATCAAACTCCTGGTTCCCGCTTCAGGTGGGCGCTCTTTGGAGCTGTGTCCCAAGGGGTGCATGCAGATTTCACCTGTTCTTCGGATTCAGCTCATTTCTAAAGGGCAAATGTTCCCATTGGTATCTATGGACATTATGCGGTGCACCTCAGGGTTCCCGCATCTGCAGAGTTCATGGACCAGGCTACTGAGGATAGAAGCCTGAGCATGGGACAGGGGCTTTGCATCAGGATTACCGTGAAGGTTATTTCACAAGTGAATGCTGTTGGTAACACCTGGGTGAATCAGTGGGTTAGGCCACTGCCTTCAGCTCAGGACATGATCCCAGAGTCCTGGGATGGAGCCCCACATCGGGCTGTCTCCTCAGCAGGGAGCCTTCTTTCCCTTCTCTCGGCGTGCAACACTGCCTACATCTTTTCGCTCCCTGCAAAGTGAAAAAGTAAAATCTTGAAGCAATAAATAAATAAATACATAAATAATAAATATATAAAAGGGAGGGCATGATTTCCTATTGGAATCTAGGTCATTTGTGCGGGGCAGCTCAGGGTTCCCCCATGGGGCAAGTTTGGGAACCAGGCCTTTTAGGACAGAAGACTGAGCACATGACTTGGGCTTCGCATTATGCTAAGGCTGAAGGTCATTGCTATAGGGTATGCTTTCCAGAACACCTGTGTACCTCATTGGATGTGACCTCTTGCCTCGACCCAGGTCCAGATCCCAGGGAAGAGGAATCTAGTTTGACACCGGGCCCTCCCCACTGCAGGGAGCCTTATTCCCCCTTCCTTCAGACAAAAACACAGCCTACTTGTGATCTCAGTCTGTCCAACAAATACATAAAATCATTATAAAAAAATAAATATATATATTCAGGCATGTTTTATATAGTGATCAAGTGGAATTCTGCAGTGTGGCTCAGGGTTCTTCCATTGGGAGATTTTGGGAACCAGGCCTCTGAGGTTGGAAGGCTGAGCAGCCAACCACGGCTTCATGTGAGGTATAGGGTTAGGGTTAGGTTTAGGGTTAGGGTTATGTTTAGGTGAGGATTTGAGTAAGGGTTAGGGTTATGTCTTAGGAACAAGGCAATTCGGAACTGGCCACACAATACTGGCACACCAAGGGCTCAGTTGAGGGTGGGTCTCAGCAGAATCCTCAGGCGATGGAATTTGGGACGGGACAGGCCAAGAGGGTGGAATGCCCTCAGGGTTGCATGCTGGTTTCTATATATCTGAAGGTACTGGATAGCACAGAAGGAAAGGGTCAGTTTCTGCCTGAGAGGCTGAGTCCTTCCTACAGACTGACTTTCCCATCCACAGGAGGACCTGGGTTCAGTCCTCCGGTGTCCACAGTCTGATCACGTAACCTAGGCTTAGCCTTTGGCTCTGGGAGAATGGCTGACCTGATTTGTCAGGGCAGAATTAGGCTTTCCACGGGACTCAGTTAAGGACGTAGC